>NC_044309.1:43041076-43641076 GCF_007474595.2 Lynx canadensis
GATTCACGGTTGTGGGATTGAGCCTGCCGTGGGCTCTGCACTGACAGTGTGGAACCTGCTTGGGATTCTCTCTCCCTATCTCTCTGCCCCTCCCCTGCTCGTGCACACATACACCCTCTCTCTCTCAAAGTAAATACAGAAACTTAAAAAAAAATAAAAATAAAGTTGTTATGAAGATTTGGGAACAAATCTTAGTACGGACACAGGCTTTCTTTTCTCTTGAGGAAATACTTAGGAGGTGGAGTGACCAGATCACATGGTAGGTATATGCTTAACTTTTTAAGTAACGGCCAACCTCTTTTCCAAAGTGTTTGTACCGTTTTGTTTTCCAGTCAGCAGTGTACGAGAGTTCTATTTTCTTCACCTCCTCTGTGATATTTGGTACAGTCAAGTCCTTTTAATTTTAGCCATTCTAGTAGGTACTCAGTGGTATCTTGTGGTTTTAATTGCCATTTCCTTAAAGGTCAACGGTGTTGAGCTCTCTTCGTGTGTTTATTTGCCACCCATATATCTTTCTTTGGGGAAGTATCTGTTCAGATATTTTGCCTATTTCTTTGTGTTCTTGTTGTTGAGTTTTCAGCGTTCTTTGTATTCTGGATCCAAGTTCTTACTACACAAACACTTTGCAAATATTGTCTCCCAGTTTGTGGTTTGTCTTTCCAGTCTCTTAACAAGGTGTTTCAAAGAACAGAAGTTTTTAATTTTTATGAAGTCTATTTTACCAATCTTTGTATTACAGTTCGTATTGTTTGTATGTTATTAAGAAACTTTTGTCTAGTACAAGTTCATAAAGATTGCCTTAGGTTTCCTTCCAGAAATTTCATAGTTTTAGCTTTTGCATTTAGATCTGTCATCTATTTTGACCCGAATTTTATTTTATTTTATTTTAATTTTATTTTATTTTATTTTATTTTCCAACGTTATTTATTTTTGGGACAGAGAGAGGACAGAGCATGAACGGGGGAGGGGCAGAGAGAGAGGGAGACACAGAATCGGAAACAGGCTCCAGGCTCTGAGCCATCAGCCCAGAGCCTGATGCGGGGGCTCGAACTCACGGACCGCGAGATCGTGACCTGGCTGAAGTAGGATGCCTAAACCGACTGCGCCACCCAGGCGCCCCTTGACCACTTTTATAGATGATATGAAGTGTGGGGCTGAGGTCTTTTTTTTTTTTTTCTTGTTATAAAAGCCTAAATGTTCCAGCCCCCATTTATTGAGATAACTATTCTTTTGTCATTAAGTCCTTTGATACCTTTGTGGAAATCAATGCTAGTGATTATATTGGCCTACTTTTGCATTTTGTCTTTTGTGCCATTTATTTGTATGCTTATCCTTTTGTTTCTACCTCACTGTAATTTGATAGTAAGTCTCGAAATCAAGTAGTGTAAACCTCCAACTCTGTTTTTCTTCTTCAAAATTGTTTGAGTTGTTCTAGGTCCTATCATTTTTTTCTTGTAGATCTTAGATAAATATTCTATTCCTATGTTATTTTGTACACGTTTGAATATATCAGGTTGAATTGTTGGTCCAGTGGATACTTTGTTCACACGGGCCTGCTAATTTTAAAAAAAAAAAATTTTTAATGTTATTTATGTTTGAAGGAGAGAGAGACAGAGCGTGAACAGGGGAGGGACAGAATCCAAAGCAAGCTCCAGGCTCTGAGCTGTCAGCACAGAGCCTGACACGGGGCTCAAACCCACGAACTGCGAGATCATGACCTGAGCCGAAGTCCAGACGCTTAACCGATTGAGCCACCCAGGCACCTCACAAGGGCCTGCTAATTTAAACTCTCGTGCGGTGTATGAAGTAAAGTGACTATTTCTCTATATCATCATCAGGCAAGGGTAAAGGGAACCACAGGCTCCTTATGATCATGACTTTTCACTCCTGGCTCTATGGTCCTGTGAGTTTTTACTTAGGAGAAGGTCTTCCAGGTTCTTCAGATTGGAGCATCTGTAAGACAAAGCTAGGAATGACCTTTGATAGTAATGATCTCTCATAACAAACCTTGATGATCGTAAAGTCTTTGTTCCCGTATGAGTAATGAGATGGGGAAGAAATGAAGGCGAGGGGAGAACACTCCTGGCACACAGGGCAAAGTGTGAAAAGAATGTGATAAACACTAAGGAAGGAGTGATTTTCAAGGTGGAGGGAGCATTCATCAGTGGTTTGGTTGGCATTTTATGCAAAGAGATGTAACGTAGCACAACGACAGAAGAGCATTCCATGAAATTGGCAATGTGGAGGTCATTGTCCATCATTCTTTTTAGCGTGCTGGTGAAAGATACGAAATTGGCAGTGAGCTGACAGGAGGTAAGGAAGTGGAAACCATGAGTTTAGGTATTTCTTTTAAGAAGTTTTGTTACGGACGGAAGGAAAAAGATAGCATCTATATAAAGGCCTGTAGGTTGTGCCGATATATTTTTACATATAGATAAGAAAGAGTAACTCGTGTTTATGACTCCAACTTAGTTTGAAAGAGAAAAGAGATTAAAAATGCATGCAACACCAGGATCCTTGAGGCAGTGGATGACTATGTGAGCCAATGCACAAATGGAAGAAATAATTTTGGGTGGAAAGAGTATCCCCTTTCCTACGGAAGGTGGAACGATGGAGGAAGATTCCAATGTTTGTGTAAGCGACAGTAAAGGAAATGTACTGGTGAACTCCATTTTCTCGGTGAAATAAAGGACAAGGTTATATGCTAAGTATGAAGGAGGAAAGTGATAGGTTGGGATCTATAGAAGGCAGAAATTTTGGAATTTCTACACAGGGAAGAGAGACATCTCCCTACAGATGCAACATTGCTGGTCAACACCGAGGGAGGCAGGAGGCCACACATTTTTAGTGATTTCAGCCCGCATTGTTGCCTGATTATTGAGAGCAGCCCATATCGGACTAGTTGTAATAACAGAGAATCCAAATGGTAGGGATGATGAAGCGTGGCAATTTTACAGGGTGGTTTCAGGGGAGAAAAATGGTGTCAGGAAATAGAAGTAGCCAGAATTATATAAGAAACCCAGAAGTGAGGGACGTGCTGGATGGGAAAAGATTTGGGAGTAATAGTACAGGAGATGAGATAACTACTGCAGTGCACATTGTTGTACGCGTCTCCTATTTCCCTAGAAGAGATTCCGAAAAGTGAAAGTCATGGGCCAAAACGTAGGCCAAATTTAAAATTTAATAGATGATACCAGGTTAGTTTATAAGACCGAAATAGTTTTACTCCCACTAGCAAGGGATGAGAATACTGGTCCCTCCTTCTTCTCAACTGCACATGTTCTCAAAATTTTAGATTTTGGCAAATTGTCATTATTATTATTACAATATTTATTATTATTATTATATTATTACTTTGTCTTTTCCATCCGTAGGCACTGGTATACTCAGAATGACCTTTTTGTTAGTCACATGTGTTGCAAATGTTTTCTTTCTACTGTTTTTTTTTTTTTTTAAATGTCATGGGGATTTTTTTTTTTCTATTCATGCATTTTAAGTTTTAGTAAAGTCAAATCTTCATTTTTTCCCTCCAGTTGTGGATTCTGGTTTTCTACTTAGAATCTCTTACATGGGATTATACATACATTTTTTCCTAATACATTTATATTATTATTGTTATTTTGTTTTACATTTTATTTTTAAGTTTTTATTTAAGTATTTATTCATTTAAGCAATCTCTACCTCCAATGGGGGGCCCAAACCCACCACTCTGAGCTCTTCTGCCTGAGCCAGCCGGGCGCTTCTGGTTTTACATTTTACATTTTTTACGTTTTATTATGTTTTTACATTTTATTTTATTTTATTTTATTTTATTTTATTTTATTTTATTTTATTTTATTTTATTTTAAGTTTATTTTACTGTGAGAGAGGGGGAGAGAGAGAGAGAGGGAGAGAGACAGACTGCGAGCAGGGGAGGGGCAGAGAGAGAGGGAGAAGGAGGAATCCCAAGCAGGCTCCACACTGTTAGCGTTGAACCTGGAAACCCCCTGGGGCTCAAACCCCCCGAATCGTGGGATCATGACGTGAGCCGAAATCCAGTCACACACTTAACCAATTGAGCCACCACGGCGCCCCTACCTTTAAATAATTAATTCATTTTTGCTGTTTTGGGTCTCACTTAGAGCAGACTGAATTCTGGGCCCAAATCTGGATCATTGTGAGGGTCCTCAGAAACAGTCTGAGGGTGATAGTGACAAGGAGGAACAGACGAAAAGGAGCCATTGTTTTTTGTTTTTTTTTTTTGTTTTTATTGTTGTGAAATACACATAACAGAAATTTCCCGTGCTATTTTCAGGTGTAGAGTTCAGTAGCCTAATTGCATTGACAATGTTGTGAATCTCTTCAAGGCTCCTTTTATAGGAAGAGGAAATCGTGGTCTGGACTCAGCCAGGGGAGCAGCAGCAACAATGCAGGCTTTCCTCTCCTCCCCGCTTCCTGCCTCCCCCAACTTGCAGGACGCGGAGCAGCCTCATTTGGCGAGGACATCGGTTTTTCTAAAAAACGGTTGTTGGGCAGTTAAGATAAAGAAGGGTGGGACATGGTGCTCTGGGCGGAGTAATAGAAGGTAACCTGTTTCCAGGGTGACCGGGATTTCAGCCAGCGCTCCAGATAGGATTTACCGGCAGGGGCAGCGAGAGGATGGTCGGATTGCGGAGACCAGGTCAGGACTGGGGCAAGAGTGGGCCCAGGTACCGATGATCCGGTGTCAGACCGGACACCGATGGTGTCTCACCTACCGGATCAGCCTCCCTGTTTTTGGCCTGGTCAGTATGCTGTTCCTTCCAGCAGTAAGATTCTAAAGGAATGTTGTACAACTGCACAGAGATTTAGGTACAGAGAACTTTATTACACTTCTACAATAGGAAGAATCAGCAATGATTCAAATGTCTATCAGAATTGAAATGATTAAATAAATCCTGTTACCTCTTGCTTTCTTTCGGTAGACCAGATCTTTTAAAATGAGAATGTTGTGGGGGCGCCTGGGTGGCTCAGTTGGTTGGGCGGCCGACCACAGCTCAGGTCATGATCTCACGGTCTGTGAGTTCGAGTCCCACGTCGGGCTCTGTGCTGACAGCTCAGAGCCTGGAGCCTGCTTCAGATTCTGTGTCTCCCTCTCTCTCTGCCCCTTCCCTGCTTGCTCTCTGTCTCTGTCTCTCTCAAAAATAATAAACATTAAAAAAAAAATAAAAAAAAAAAAAGGAATGTGTTTTTGTTTTTTGTTTTTTGCCTGGATATCTAGAGAACAGCCCATACTAATAGACCAGGAGAAGCCAGTCATGATCTGCAAACAAAATCGTCCAAGCTAGAACCTCAGGGGAGGAATTACTCGGGCTCCACAGTGCTGCTGTTCCCTTGGACTTGGGCCTTCGGCAGAGCCCATCCCCATCGGAGGATTAGTCTGGTTGGGCTGTCGTGGGAATGCAAATTTAGACCGCAGCCGGATTGCTTCTTTGTGCTTTGGATTGCTTACTGTGCCTTCTCCTTCTCCCCCCCTTTAAAAATCTATTCTCGAAGTTGCATTTTCTTCTTTTGCCCCTAAACCACAGGTCCTCTCTGTCTTTTCGAAAAGGCTACATCTTGGTCACATGGCTATGGAGTTAGGAAGCCTTACTGCACCATTCCAAATTTTGTAACGGATGCCAACACTAACGTTGTTGGCCTATTCTCGGCTAACACAGCTGTTGTGGACCGGGCTGCCCTTACCAGTTTGGCCCCAAACCAGCTGTTATTTACGTGATCTATCTCCACAAACTGGCTGGAATGTTCTCTGTAGATCCCCGGGAGGAACTAGGAGACGGTTTTTGTTTGTTTGTTGTTGTTTTATTTTTATTTTGTATCCCCCCCCCCCCCCCGGTTAGTTCTTTCTGGTTTTTTGCTTAGCTAATTTTCCTTAGTGCAAGACCCTGTGTGACTTGTAACATCTCACTGCCGTTCACTGTGATGGGTATACAGTGCTCAAACACTTTCCTGAAACCTGTCAGTTATGCTGGCTCTTTCTATGTCAGAGGTTATGTACATTTTTAGACCGGGCCTTGTCTCCACCTGAGAACTGTGGGAACATACTGGAGGAACGCCAATGCTGGAGTTAGTAAGACAGACCTCTATTCAAATCCTTTTTAGAATAATGGCTGTGTGACTTCAGGCAAAACGCTTAACTTCTCTGAGCCTGGGTATGCCCATCCCATGCGATCATTCCATCTAAAGTAGCCAGTCTCCTTGCTGTCTGTGACATCCACCTGTTGAGTTCCTTCCAAACTCTGGTCACCGTCTGCGCTTCCCTTTACGTGTTACTTCTTTGAAATTATTATTTACTATGTTTTGCAGATGTGCACGCTCACAGTGTAAAATGCAAAAGTTACGAAGGGATCGTATCTGTGAAAACAAGGCTGGCCCCACCTCTGATTGCCACATCACTCAGTTCCATTCCTTCTCGTGTTCCTTTCCAGATGTAATCTTTCCATACACGAACACATGTACGTGCTCACTCACACACACACACACACACACACACACACACACACCTCTCAAGTTGTAGAATAGTATACACACTGTTCTGAACTTCATTCTCCCCGCCGATTAACAATATATCTCGAATCTTTTTATGTTCATACTCATAAGAACTGCCTCCTTTTTAATGATTGGATAGACTTCTGTTTTACGGCTCTAACAATTTAGCTAGTCTTCTATTAGTGGAAGTTTAGATCGCTTCCTCTTTTTTGACTTTACCAACAATGCTGCAATGACTGTTTATCTACAGGCATCCGGGTGCCTGGGTGGCTCCGTTGGTTAAGTGTCGGACTCTTGATTTTGGCGCAGGTCGTGGGATCGAGCCCCGTGTTGGGAGCTGCACTGAGCATGAAGCCTGTTTTGAGATTCAATCTCTCTCTCCCTCTGCCCCTCACCCCTGCTTGTGCTCTCTTCCTCTCTCTCTCTAAAAAATTAAAAAAATAAGTGAACTGGGTGGTCTACAGGCATAGTTTTGTGTCTTTGAGTGTTTGTAGACATGTCAAATAGCTCTATGTAAGTCTGCGGATTAATATTCCCACCAGCAATATATGCTAGTCTCATTTTCTCATTACTCTTCACCAGTGTAGTTTTTTCAATAAAATATTTTGATCTTTGCTAATTAGAGAAGGGAAAAATACTTTCCTCTTGTGGTTTTAATTTGTATTTCTCTTGTTAAGAACTACAGAGAGCGTCTTTGCACCTGCTGAAGGGGCATTTGCGTTTCCTTTCTTGTGAACTGACCATTCACAGCCTTTGTCCTCTAAAAAAAAATTTGGGGGGCGCCTGGGTGGCTCAGTCGGTTAAGCGTCGGACTTCAGCTCAGGTCACGATCTCGCGGTCCGTGGGTTCGAGCCCCACGTCGGGCTCTGGGCTGATGGCTCAGAGCCTGGAGCCTGCTTCCGATTCTCTGCTCCTCCCCAGTTCATGCTGTGTCTCTCTGTCTCAAAAATAAATAAACGTTAAAAAAAAAAATTAAAAAAAAATTTGGATGATTGATCTTTTCCTCAATAATTGTGAGAAAAAAGTTCTTTACACACTGAAATAATTAGCTATTTGAGTGTGATACAAGCTAAAACTATTTTGTCTTAGTTCATCATTTTTCTCTTGTATGTGATGGGATTTGATTTATTTATTTAAAGGGAGAGAGAGTGAGTATGAGTGGAGGAGGTATACAGAGAGAGTATCCCAAGCAGGCTCCCTGCTGTCAGCTTGAACTCACAGACCCGTGAGATTGTGATCCGAGCCGAAATTGAGAGTCAGATGCTTAACTGACTGAGCCACCCAGGCACGCCAAAATTTGGGATTTTGTATATCACATTTATCCTCCTTTTTTTTTTTTTTAGTGAATTCTAGCTTTTATAGCATTTGAAATCTTTCATTCTACATTCTAAGATTAAATTGGGTAAAGAAGAGTACAAGACAGCTGACTTCTAGTGGAACACATAATTATGGAAGCATCAGGAACAAACTGGAATCAGCCTTGTTGTGGCGAGAAGGATGGAAAAATTGGTGCACCTGTAAGTGAAACGTTGGAGAGTGCAGTGATTACATGTTTGAAGGCTCACCCAGGAGGCTTTAAGAACCACTGTCCAGGGGGACAGATGTTCACTGACTCATGAACGCATCAAATATCCCTAGACTCAGAAACAGAGCCACGAGTGGAAAACATTGTGGAGAGACTAGAACAGTCTGGGGATGTCCTTTCAATATATATATTTTATAATGTTTATTTATTTTTTAGATAGAGAGCGCCAGTGGGGGAGGGGCAGAGAGAGAGGGAGGGGAGACAGAAGATGTGAAGCAGTGAGCCCGATGCAGGGCTCGAACTCACAAACCAGAAGATCATGACCTGAGCCAAAGTTGGACGCTCAACCGTCTGAGCCACCCGGGCGCCCCTGGGGATGCCTTTAAAGATACAAAATTCTGGATAGAAGTTTACCTACGAATAGTTGATTTTTTTGGAATAGTTGATTTTTGTGAGTACAGAAGCTTACTCAGTAATGAGAGTAGTAGAATCTTAGAGAAAGACTTCTTTCTGTGGTCTTGAAACTTGACCCGAAAGCTAAAGCTGAGAATGGTGGGGGACGAGAAGTCCTGTATTCTAAAGGGGGGCCTTAGCCACACCCCGTAGGACTTTCCAAACTGGCTTAGGGGCAATTACCAACAGCTCATCAGGGAAAATTAAAGACTGATTACGGGCAAGTTCTTTGAGGCAGTGTGTAGATGAGCAGATCGCTGGCGTATTTCACCTCCCACTCCACTGCAAGCCAAGTGAGAGGGGGAACCAGAGGCACCCAGGAGAAATTGGGTGCTGCTTGTCGGAGGTGGGAGCAGAGGCTGACTTCCTGGTGCTATGTTGCTCACCAATGGAAATGTGTGGGTTTGTGGCTGTCTGGGGAGGAAGAGAGTGCTTGGAAGAACTTGACCCAAGTTCCCCATTATGGAGGGTGTAGAAGCTCTTACCTGAATATTGATTAGAGAGGTCTGATGGTGGGAAGCTTGTAGAAATTGCCCCAGAAGATGAGGGAAGGAGGTGCAGCTGCAGTGGATGAAAGCTCACTGCAAACTCACTGTTTGTTGAGTTGGTATATGAGCTCCCTTGAGCCCAGAGGAAGCAGAAGGTCACGGGATCTGAGTTACCTACAAAGGGCTTTATCCAAGAGGACTTCCTGCCAGGCTCAGACCCCAGGAGAAAGAAGTCCTGTAGAATGGTCCACCGTAACTTGAGAGTTAAGGTAAAGGCATAAGAGTCCTTCCAGAGAGCATAACACCTGGATCGGGGAATGATGCAGTGCAGAAATTCCTCAGGGGCGTATCTCTCTGTGCACAGGATCTGCTGAAACCCACGGAAGTGTCCCATGAGGGATAACTCGTTTTTGGGCACCGTGTCAGGGTTCAACAAGAGAAGCAGAGCCGGCAGGAGATATGCATCAAGAGATTTATTGCAGGGGCGCCTGGGTGGCTCAGTCGGTTAAGCGGCCGACTTCGGCTCAGGTCATGATCTCGCGGTCCGTGAGTTCGAGCCCCGCGTCGGGCTCTGTGCGGACCGCTTGGAGCCTGGAGCCCGTTTCAGATTCTGTGTCTCCCTCTCTCTGACCCTCCCCCGTTCGTGCTCTGTCTCTCTGTCTCAAAAATAAATAAACGTTAAAATTAAAAAAAAAAAAAAAAAAGCGATTTATTGCAAGGAGTTGGTTTACCCAATCGTGGAGCTAACTGGCAAGTCCAAAATCCATAGGGCAGGCTGTCAGGAGGGGTGGGCTAGAACACCCCAGCAGGGCTGAAGCTGCTGTCCACAAGTGCAATTTCTTCAGCAGGGAAGCTTCAACCCTGCTCGTAAGGCCTTTCAACTGACTGAATCAAGCCCGCTTGGATGATCCACGATAATCTCTCTTACTTAAAGTCAACTGGTTATAGACTTTACAGTTTTCTAAATGTTTATTTATTTTGAGAGAGAGAGGGTGTGCAAGCAGGGGAGGGGCAGAGAGAAAAGGAGAGAGAAAGAATGCCAAGCAGGCTCCATGCTGGCAGCCCCCAATGCGGGGCTGAAATTCACCAACTGTGAGATCATGACCTGAGCTGAAATCAAGAGTCGGACGCTTCATGGACTGAGCCATTCCAGGCGCCCCTGGTTATAGACTTTAATTACCTAACATACCCTCATAGCAACATCTAGATTGGTGTTTTGATTGAATAACTGAGGACTGTTGTCTAGGCAAGCTGACACATCAAACGACCATCATGGGTATCTTCTACACAGAATGATGACCAGGTAACATCGGTACCAGTGACAAGTCAGCCCAAGGCCGATTTCAAGGCTACTGAATGAAAGATGTTTTTAGTGGCCAGTCAAGGGTAGAATATTTTCAATCACTAATGGAAAGAACATCTTCTTATTACCTCAATTCTAGGAATATTCATGCATTATTTTTACCTGACTTGGATGCAAATAGCTTATTTGTGACCAGTCATTCCCTTTGTCACTGTACATTTTCAAGATAGAGACCTAGGATCATTTGATTAGCAAGGTTGCCTGTACCCTGTATTCAGGTTACTGCCAGTCATGTGAGCTAGCCTTAAAATGATAGAGTGAGTAAGGAAGAAAAGAATGACAACATTCAGTAGCAAGGAAACTGGAAATATCAGTAGTAGGAGGTTCCTTAATAAAAAAAAAAGGAACAAAAGAGGGTAACACAGACACATCATATTCTTAATAAAAGGTGACATTTGATTATAGGAAGTTAAACTTTTATTTTATTTTTTTATTATTGTTTTTTAATGTTTATTTTTGAGAGAGAAAGAGAGAGAGAGAGAGAGAGGGAGAGAGAGAACATGAGCAGGAGAGGGGCAGACACAGAATCGGAAGCTGACTTCAGGCTCCAGGCTATCAGCACAGAGCCCGATGTGAGGCTCGAACCCACGAGCCGTGAGATCATGACTTGAGCTGAAGTCAGAAGCTTAGCCGACTGAGCCACCCAGGTGCCCCCGGTTATGGGAAATTAAACTTTAGATAAAGCAGGAGAAAGAGGAGAAGTGGGGTAAAGTGCTAAATCTTGTTATCGTTTAGAATGGTTCATAATTCCATATGCATGATTTCAGTATGTGCACAAATCATCACAGAGTCACAGACACAATGCTAACTCCCCAGACCTTTCCTGTGGTTGCAATGCTTAGCAGGAACTATATAGCATTGAATATGTTCATTAGAAAAAAAAGGAAACCTCTAAAATCAATAATGTATGCTTCCACCATAGGAAACTTGCAAAAGAAAAGCAAATTAACTCCAGAGTAAGTAGAAGAAAAGAAATAATAAATATTCAAACAGAAGCAAATGAAATTAAAAACAAGTCAATAGAAAAAAAAATCAAAAGATCAATAAAATTGATAAATTTCTAATCAGGCTAATCAAGAAAAAGAAAGTAGACACAAATTACTATCAGAAATGAAAGAGGCAACATTATAACAGATTCTATGGGAACTAAAAGGATAATCAAGGAATAGTATTAATAACTTCATGCCCATAAATTTAATAACATATGAAATGGACCAATTCTTTGATAGATACAATCTACCAAATCTCTTATATGAAGAAATCGATAATCTGACTAGGTCCATATCTATTAAAGAATTTGCATTAGAAATGAATAACCTTCCAAAACAGCACTAGGATCAAACTGTTTCCACTGGTGAATTCTACCAAAGGTTTAAAGAAGAAGTGATACAAATTCTCTGTACTCTCTTCCAGAAAATAGAGGGAACCCTTCCTAACCCATTCTATGAGGCCAGAATTACCCTAATACCAAAACCCGAGAAAGACATTACAGGAAAGGAAAACTAAATACTCTGTCATGAACAAAAATGCAAAAGTCCTCAACAAAATATTAGCAAATCAAATCCAACAATGTGTAAAATAATTCTACACCATGAAAAATGGGATTTATTCCAGATATGTGAGTCTAGTCCAACATTTGAAAATCAATTAATGTAGTTCTTCATGTTAACAGGCTAAAGAAGAAAAATCATATGATCATAACAATACATGCAGAAGAGACATTTAACAAATCCAACACCCATTCATGAGAAAAGCTCCCACCAAACTAGAAATACAGGGAACTTCTTCAACTTGGTAAAGAATATCTACAAAAAACCTACAAGCTATCATTATACTGATGGTGACAAACTAGATGCTTTCCCCTAAAATTCAGAATGAGACAAAGATGTGCCCTCTAATTATTCCTATTCAACCTTGTCCTGTTAATCCTAGCTAATGCAATAAGACAAGAAAGGAAATAAAGGTATACAGATTGGTAAGGAAGAAATAAGACTATCTTTGTTCACAGATTACGTGATTGTCTATATAGAAAATCTGGAAGAATAGAACCTTAAGGGAAGTTTGGTCAGGGTTTTCTGGGTTTTGATTAAAAAAAAAAATTAGGCAAATAAATTTGAGAAGGAAGAAAACCAATTAAGAAACTAAAGTTTATGACTGAAGTGACTAAACGTTTTAACAGTAAAAACATATCCCAGACAAAACGATTCCTCCAGGCTGGGCAGAAAGAGGTCTGGATTTCTTGCAGGTTTTAGAGGGAAGGTTTCCATGGGACACCTGGAAGGCTGATGCCAGGCCCAGCCACTTGTTCTTTGTCAAATATTCCTATCCCTATGAATGACAAGGAGGCCACAGAGTGGTCGATCTAAAACAGTCATGTAGACTACAGACAGATGATTGCAGTAGGGTGCAATACCTTCATCCTGCATTAGTTCCCACGATGTCTGAGATACATTTCTTGTAGTCCAAAATATCTGAGATAAATTTCTTGTAGTCCAATGGGGATGAGGCGTAGAGTCACATTTCATTTATTAGAAAACAAAGAAATGTAATATTTCTCATAGAATACACTGATTCTAAGAAACACCCCCTGTCCCCATCCCAAATCAGCCATATCCAGCATTGTGGATGTAATTCTGAAGACTATACTTTCAGGGATCATTTCTATAGTTTGTGAATGTAATTCTGCCCACGGAGAAGGACAATTTGTACTAGGCAACTTATTTTGTTATCTTCTTGTTTTAAGTTTCCATAATTATTTTATTTCTCTTTTTTCCTCTTCCCTTTGCCTAAATTCTTAATTTTTGTTTTCCATGTTTTTTATAATTAATAAGGAAGCAGTACTTACTTTATAAACTTTGCTGCCACCCTGTGGCTAATTTTCATTACTGTACATGAAGAGAGGGCATCCCCACACTTCTGCTAGGCCATCAGAAGAGGGACAAAGGTACAGGAAGCACGTTAAAAAAAAACATTGCAGAACATCCAACATGGTCTTTTACCATAATGCTCAGGATCTTAGTCATGAATCTAGTACATGCTATCGGTGTCTCTTACGTGTAAGTGTTTGTCCTTTAAAATCTTGCTAGTCTGAGTCCAACCTTATTTCAGTGGTTCCCACTCCTCATCCTCATCATATGGCTCAATACAAATTTGAGAATTCTTTGTTTGGGTCCCGTGAAAAATGCCATTGGTATTTTGATGGGGAGTGCACTGAATCTGTAAATGACTTTGGGTAGTATAGATATTTTAACAATATTGATTCTTCCAATCTGTGAGCACAATATACCTTTCCATTTATTTGTGTCCTCTTCAGTGTCCTTCATCAATGTCTTAATAGTTTTCAGTGTGCTGTTCTTTCTTCTCCTTGGTTGAATTTATTCCTAGGTATTTTATTCCTTTTTTTTTTTTTTTTTTTTAGTAGTGTTCAGATTTTATTTTATTTTTTTTAATTTTTTTTTTAACTTTTATTTATTTTTGGGACAGAGAGAGACAGAGCATGAACGGGGGAGGCGCAGAGAGAGAGGGAGACACAGAATCAGAAACAGGCTCCAGGCTCTGAGCCGTCAGCCCAGAGCCCGACGCGGGGCTCGAACTCACGGACCGCGAGATCGTGACCTGAGCTGAAGTCGGACGCTTAACCGACTGCGCCACCCAGACATAGCTGTAAGTGGGATTGTTTTTCTTAATTTCTCTTTCTGATAGCTTGGTATTAGTGTATAGAAAGGCAACCAATTTCTGTGTGTTAACCTTGTGTCTTTCAACTTTACTGAATTTATTTATTAGTTCTAATAGGCTTTTTTTCCCCATGGAATCTTTAGGGTTTTTATATGTAGTATCATGTCATCTGCAAATATTGACAATTTTACTTCTTCCTTACTACTTCGGACGCCTTTTATTTCTTCTTCTTGTCTGACTAGGGCCAGAGCTTACAGTACTATGTAGAACAAAAGTGGCAAGAGTGGGCATACTTGTCTTGTTCCTGATCTTAGAGGAAAAGCTTTCAACTTTTCACTATTTAGTATGATGTTAGCTGCGGGTTTGTCACATACGGCCTTTGTTATGTAGGGATATGTTCTGTTTATACCTGCTTTGTTGAAAGTTTTTATAATAAATGGATGCTGAATTTTGCCAAAATTTTTTTTTCTGCATCTTTTGAGATGATCATACGATTTTTATCCTTTGTTTTGTTCACTGATTGATTTGTGCATATTCAATCATCCTTGTATATCTGGAGTAAATCCCACCTGACCATGGTAGATGATCCTTTTAATGTATTATAAAACCTGGTATGCTAATATTTTGCTGAGGATTTTTGCATTTATATTCATTAGGGATATTGGCCTGTAATTTTCTTTCTTTCTTTCTTTCTTTCTTTCTTTCTTTCTTTCTTTCTTCCCTTCTTTCAGTGTCTTTGTCTGATTTTGATATGAGGGTATACCTTGAGGCAAATGAAAATGGAAACACAACTTTCCAGAATCTATGAGACACAACAAAAATAGTTCTAAGAGGGAAGTTAATAGCAATAAAGGCCTACCTCAAGAAACAGGAAAAATTCCAAATAAGCAATCTACCTTTATACTTGAAGGAACTAGGAAAAGAAGAACAAACAAAGCCCAGAGTTAGTAGAAGGAAGGAAATAGTAAGATCACATAGAAAGAAATTAAATAGAGAATAAAAAAAAATAGAAAAGATCAATGAAACTAAAACTAAAAGATCAAACAAACAAAGCCCAGAGTTAGTAGAAGGAAGGAAATAGTAAGATCACATAGAAAGAAATTAAATAGAGAATAAAAAAAAATAGAAAAGATCAATGAAACTAAAAGCTGGTTCTTTGAAAAGATAAACAAAATTCCTAAGCCACTAGCAAGACTTATCAAGACAAAAAAGAGAGAGGGCCCAAGTAAATAAAATCAGAAATGAAACAGAAGTTACAGATGACACCACAGAAATTCAAAGGATCATGAGAGACTATTACGAGCAATTATATGCCAATGAATTGGAAAAGCTAAAAGATATGGATCAATTCCTAGCAATGTGCAATCTTTCAAGACTGAATCATGAAGAAACACAAAATCTTATTAGACCAGTTACAAGTAATGAAACTGAATCAGTAATTTAAAAACTCTCCAAAAAACAACGATCCAGGACCAGATAGCTTCACTGGCAAATTCTGTGAACATTTAAAGAAGCGTTAGTGCCTCTTCTTGAATATAATTCTTTTTAATTTTTTTTATAAGTTTATTTATTTTGAGAGAGAATGCATGCAAGGGGCAGAGAGAGGAAGAGAGAGAGAGAGAGAGAGAGAGAGAGAGAGAGAGTGTGAGAGAGTGAGAGAGAGAGAGAGGATCCTAAGCAGGCTCCAAGGTGCGGAGTCCTATTTCGGGCTCGAATCCACAAACCATGAAATCGTGACCTGAGCCAAGCTCAAGAGCTGGTTGCTTAACTGACTGAGCCACCCAGGCGCCCCTTGAATATAATTCTAGTTGGATATGAACAACAGGGCTTGCTAAAGGAAACAAACCTGGCAACGGCTAAGAATGAGATTCATCAGATACGCACCCTGTAATAAACATCTGCTCTGCTGGTGAAGGTATTAGAGGAGTTTTCCAGAGAGCTTGTGCTCCTCTCCTAAGGTGTATATTTCTGTGTTATCATTTAGTTTGAAGAATCTGAGATCAGCCAAAAAAAAAAAAAAATGTTTTTTGTATTTAAGGAGGACTGGCTTTGAGAGCAAAATGAAGCCTGGAGACGTGGAATGTGAACTGCTTCCCTGTGTTGCAGGGGACACTGTATTCAACAAAAACTGCCTCATCTGAAAGGCACAACAGGAGAAAGGCATGAGAAAGGGAGCTTCAGTGGGACAGGGTGTCATGGGGAGGTTTTGAAGGTGTTAGGACTGCGGACTTGACTGAATCGGGAACTGCATCATTGTGGAAATAGCTATCGGGGGCAATAGAAAAAATGGTCCAGGAATTTCCATTCTTGATAACAGGGACATAATCCCAATTTCTGGGGGAAAAAATAAAAGCCTGTTTCTACTAGAGTGATTCAAGGAAAGTACAGGAGGGGTAGTTGTAGTTATGCATGCTTTGGGTTTTCTTTCGATATTGGCTTCTTTTTTCCTTCATGGTATTTTCTTATACTTTCCTCCTGGTCTGAAATACTCAGAAAGTTCTCCGCTAATCAGCATGATCCACACACTTCATTTTTCAACTCAAATTTTACTTTCTTTGTTTGCTTTTCCGTGACCACTCAGGCTATAGTTCTCTCCCCATCTCCGATTTCCTACTATAATTATTTGTGTAAGTCTCTAGGCTTTTATATAGGCTTTGCATTGTTATGTTATCATGTGAAGGAGATTTATATGGCTCTTCGCCTGTAAACACTTCATTGTAAAACTCTGAGTACCTTGCAAAATTTTGCATGATGGATAGGCTTATGTTGTGGGTTGTATTTGTAGTGGTTTTGTAAGGCGAGGTGGCAGGAGTAAGTTATGGGTGACAGAATAAGTTGAAAACAGGACCTACGTACAATTGTCCATCACAATCTAATTTCTTTATTATGGATTGCATTTATTTAGGGTTCTTAGACCTCTTTACTCACCTGTCTCGTCATAATCGTAGACTTTCACGACAGCAGGTTTCAGGTCTCTTACGGGGATGGCTTGTTGAAGTATGAAGGAAAAGCTCAGGGTCTGATTGGTAACCTGCAAAAGGAAAGCAAGAATAATCCAGAACCGGAGAGGCCTCATTTCTCTTCCTTTAGTGTGATTCAGTATTCATCCTTTAAGGAACAGAGGATTTTTTTTATTAAAAATTTTTTTTCGGGGCTCCTGGGTGGCGCAGTCGGTTAAGCGTCCGACTTCAGCCAGGTCACGATCTTGCGGTCCGTGAGTTCGAGCCCCGCGTCAGGCTCTGGGCTGATGGCTCAGAGCCTGGAGCCTGTTTCCGATTCTGTGTCTCCCTCTCTCTCTGCCCCTCCCCGTTCATGCTCTGTCTCTCTCTGTCCCAAAAATAAATAAACGTTGAAAAAAAAAATTAAAAAAAAAATTTTTTTTTCTAATGTTTGTTTATTTTTGACATAGAGATGGACGGACAGACAGAGCACAAGCAGAGGAGGGGCAGAGAGAGAGGAAGACACAGAATCCGAAGCAGGCTCCAGGCTCTGAGCTGTCATCACAAAGCCCGACGTGGGGCTCGAACTCACAAACCATGAGATCGTGATCTGAGCTGAAGTCGGACGCTTAACTGACTGAGCCACCCAGGCGCCCCAAGGAAGAATTCTTAGTTGGCTGATTGCATTCCATCTCAAGCCAATTGTGCTTTCTAACAGCTCACGTGCATGAATGGTGATACGGATTTTCCAGTAGGAACCTGAGCAACTAGAGAATGGGTTTTTTTGTTGAATAAAAAGTGTACCAGTTTTTTTTTTTTTAACCCATTAAAACAATTACTATTTCCTCGTAATGTCTAATACATGGCTCTGCTCATAGGGAGAGATAAATTCTTTTTACCGACAGACTCTATCCATATTAATATTTTCTTTTTCTAAAGTGTATTTATTTATTTTGAGAGAGAGAAGGAGAGGGAGAGAGCGGATCCAAGCAGGTTCTGCACTGTCAGTGAGGAGTGTGATATGGGTCTTGAACTCACGACTGTGAGATCATGACCCGAGCCGAAGTCAGACATTTAACCGAATGAGCCACCCAGGGGCCCCCACGTTAATGTTTTCAAATATCTGAAAAACATTTTTCAAAGCGTAAACATACATGTACGAAATCAGAGTGGTGTTCTTGTGTTGCTAATGAAATCAATAACATTACTTTATAAAATGGACTATGATTAATACATCTAGACTGATCATCTTTATCTACCATTTATCTATCAATCAACCAATCAACTAACCATGTATCTATCATCTGTCTAATTTTTTGTATCCGTGCATGTTAAATGAGATTGGTATCACTGATCAACTCTTGGGAACGCTTCCTATCCTTTTTTTTTATGTTTATTTTTGCGAGAGAGACCAAGAGAGAGTGTGAGCCAGCAGAGTGGGGGAGGAGCAGAGAGAGACAGATACTGAAGATCCGAAGTGAGCTTTGCTCTGACAGCAGAGAACCCGATGTGGGGCTCGAACTCATGAACCATGAGATCATTAATGCCGAACTCAGACGCTTAACTGACTGGGCCACCCAGGTGCCCCAACACTTCCTATCCTTCGTCGTAACTTTCGACAGGGCTTCTAAATGATCAGGCCTGTTTGCGGAAAAGAGAGTTTCCCTGAAGTAAATGGAAACGCTCATAGTGCCATACTAGTATGAACAAATCCATGCCCACTGGCCTCCCCAAGCCCCCTTGCTCCTGACACTCCCAAGTTCCAGGGAAGCCTGCAGTGGGGAAAGAGAATTCACAACATTATCTTACGGAACAGAGAAGACGTGCTTTCTCAAAAGGCTTTCCTTCTGATTGCTCTTCCCATATTATGTACTTCCCAGGTGAAGAGACCCACCTAAAAGGACTTTCCACTTGGATGTGTTAAGCAAGGCTGCAGGGCCCTTACCTGTTCCACATAAGTCAACGCATTGTTGTTCCTCGCTTTCTCCTGCCAATGTGGCTAGATCATTCAAGAGGAGGAAAATGAGAGAAATCCCCAATGTTAACCGAAGCCCTTCAGTGCTAAGAGACACGTAGACCGCGGGACTGAAGTCTGTATTAAAAAAGCTGAGATTAAATGTCTTTAAATGAGTGTGAAGATATTTGTCCAGTAGAATGGAAACATATACAGGAAATTGTGAATGCCGGTACTTAGACACAAAGGTAAATGTTCCTATGACTAAGAAATAGGTATCCCTGGCTTTCGTTTAAAGGTATCCTTTAGGGGCGCCTGGGTGGCTTGGTCGGTTAAGCGTCTGACTTCGGCTCAGGTCATGATCTCAGGGTCCGTGAGTTCGAGCCCCGAGTCCAGCTCTGTGCTGACCGCTCAGAGCCTGGAGCCTGTTTCCGATTCTGTGTCTCCCTCTCTCTCTGCCCCTCCCCTGTTCATTCTCTGTCTCTCTCTGTCTCAAAAATAAATAAACGTTAAAAAAAATTAAAAAGAAAAAAAATAAAGGTATCCTTTAACCAAAGGATAAAGGGAGAAGTATCCTCAAGTTGGATAGCGATTCATTTGAGATTATCTATGAAGGTATCTTTCTCTAGTCTAACATTGATCTCAGCTTTCTCTGAATTCTCGCGGTATTTAAAAACTATACCAACAATTTTGGTGCTTAATTATATCTTGCCCTTAAATGTTACTCGATAGCTTCAGTTATTGTTTTTTTTTAAATTTTTTTTTTCTTTTAGTATTCTTAACTAGAATGTAGGCTCAATTAATCCCAATAGCTTTCTTACAATTCTTGTATTGGAACCTAACACAACGCTAACGATACACTTGGTCCCAGATAGATTCAGTTTCCTTAGATTAGGCCCAATGTTGCCCTGGTGCACGTTGACATGGTGAGAATGTTGTTGGAATAGCCTTATGCTAGGGAGACAGAAAATTCAAACGCCTACCATCCATTTACCATATTCACTGTTGGTTTCAGGGGAATGAAATCACACACCATTTTACATCGGCGATCGCCTTGTTGGAGGCCGCGTGGCTTCCTGTCTAGCTGTAGACCCAAGAAAGAGAAGAACCAGGCCTCCCGATGTGTTGAATCCTGCTCTCCTTTAAGGTCCACCACAAGCCTTTTGTCAAGTAGCTTTTTAAGTAGCTCTCTCTACGTAGCTTTCCTAACTGCTGCCTTGTCCTCAGTGATATTTCCATCCTTAGAAATATATAGTCAATGTATTTTTATAGACGGCATGAGTGGTTCTGAAAACTGACTATATAACAGAATCAGCTGCAGAACTCATGAAAATATAGATGCCTGGGCACAGCTCCAGAAATACCGAATTAAATCTCTGAGGGGGGAACCTGGCAATATCAATTTTTAAATAAATTTTACAAAAGAGGATAACTAGATTTTAGAATCTCTGGTATCTACTACTGCCTTGAAATGTACACATTTTAGGTTAATGATTATCTTTTTCTTATGTGCAAATGACCTTCACAACTAGACTATAGATTCCTTTAGGTAAGATACCTATCTTATTTATATTCCCCAGAGCTTCTTGAATGTATTTTTGCTTAATTAATGTAACTCACTTTTATAAAACACATTTAGCTTATTTGTCTTTTGACGATGGACCAAATTGTGAATATTATTTTTTTCTTTTTGTCTGGGAGCCATTGGATTTTCTTTTAAAAAAATTTTTTAACGTTTATTTTTGAGACAGAGAGAGACAGAGCATGAACGGGGGAGGGTCAGAGAGACAGGGAGACACAGAATCTGAAACAGGCTCCAGGTTCTGAGCTGTCAGCACACAGCCCGACGCGGGGCTTGAACTCACAGACCGCGAGATCACTACCTGAGCCGAAGTCGGACGCTTAACCGACTGAGCCACCCAGGTGCCTCCGGATTTTACTTTTAGGTAATCTTTCCACCCAGTATGGGGCTTGAAATCACATCCCTGAGATCAAGAGTCACACGCTCCCCTGGACTGAGCCAGCCAGGTGCCCCAAGACCCATTAGATTTTGTAATTGTAGCCAGAGTCACCTTTTCTGTTCCAAGTAAAGCTTTTGAAGAATGCTAGTGAATTGTGAATTATTTTTCTCTAGAAAACTAGAATTTTATTTTATTATTTGATTTGAGAGAGAGAGAGAGAGAGAGAGATTGCACACACGTGAGCAAGGGAAAGGGGCGGAGGGAGAGACAGAGAATCTCAAACAGGCTCCATGCTGAGCACAGAGCCCAATGTGGGGCTTGATCTCACAAACCTGGGATCATGAATTGAGCCAATATCAAGAATTGGATGCCCAACTAAGCCTCCCAGGTGCCCCTAGAAAACTGGAATTTGAAAAGAAGATTTCCTTTGGAGATAAGGAAGAATGAGTTCACATTGAAGTACTTTTGAAAGTATTATTGAAAGGACTTGTTTATTCTTCAGCAATCGTTGTGGGTAATAAAAGAATCCTAGAGGTAGACAAATTAGGCCCATAACTGTACCAATTCTTCATTGTCCACGTTGGTGAAGACAGTTTTTTTTTTTTTTTTTCATTGACGAGGCAAAAACTTAACGACGAGGATTACTTTAGGTCTTCCTGAATCTATGTACTCGAGAGTTCTAGGTGCGAATATTTTCAGGGCTAGATAATACAGACAGATATTTTTACCTGACTTCAGTGAGATTTGGAAACTTATGTGGGTTTTAGGTCCCTCACAAGTTTGGGGTATTGCCTGTACTTGTAGACTGAATGCAGATTCCTTGCTCTCCAAGAAAACCTTGTATTTCAGAGCTATCTGTGGAACATTATGAATAGAAAGCGTTTCCCATCCAGAGGACCATTCAATGGGTCGCAATTCAATTTCTCCCGATGTGCCCTTTTATTGCCCATGTAGGAATAAATAGAGTTTCCATTTTCAGGAGGAAGGATTACAATCGAACCTCTCCAACTTTCCATGAGAACTTACACATCCTTCCTGTGACAGGTTTATTCTGCACTGCCCCGCCCCCCCCCCCCCCCCCCCGAGGAATGTCTGGTAATGAGACTCGAGGTAGTAACAAGAGGTTGGTATTCTCCAATTAGAATTTTGTGGAAAATGTTTTTGAAGACTGAATAGTCACCAAAGCAGCTTTCTCAGTCTGACAAAAGTGGTTGCTCCATATCTGGAGAAAGCATGGTGAGCTGTCAGCACAGAGCTCCACGCAGGGCTCGAACCCACAAACCGTGAGATCATGACCAGGCACTCCTAAATATGTTCTTTTTAAAGAGTGTTTTGACTTTAGGGTCCCTTGAAATCCCATATGAATTTTAGGATGGGTTTTCCATTTTTGCACAAAACACGATTGAAACCTCGATAGGGGTTTCGGTGAATCTGCCTATAAATTGCTTTGTCATTTAAAAAATATATTTTCGGGGCACCTGGGTGGCGCAGTCGGTTAAGCGTCCGACTTCAGCCAGGTCACGATCTCGCGGTCCGTGAGTTCGAGCCCCGCGTCGGGCTCTGTGCTGACAGCTCAGAGCCTGGAGCCTGTTTCAGATTCTGTGTCTCCCTCTCTCTCTGCGCCTCCCCCGTTCATGCTCTGTCTCTCTCTGTCCCAAAAATAAATAAACGTTGAAAAAAAAAATTAAAAAATATATTTTCATTTGTAACCATAGTTTTAAATTCTTAAAGAAACAGCATCGCTTTTCCTCGGCCATTGCATGGATGCACGTACATATCGTACTCAGTGCTGAGGTATTTGGGGGAGGAGTGGAGAGTTAAAGTCTCTGTGAGCCACCTGGCTCATCCTCCCCAGGAAGTCTCCAGCACCCTGGCTTCCTTGGGTGTCATTCACTGCCATTTTATTGATTTGTTTTGAGGTTTAATTTTTTAGTGCTTATTTTTGAGAGAGAGAACGCGAGAGCACTATCAGCACAGAGCCCAATGTGGGGTTCCAACTCGTGAACCGTGAGATCGTGCCCTGAGCTGAAGTCAGATGCTCAACCGACTGGGCCACCCAGGTGCCCCCTGTTACATTTTAATTAGGTAATTACGTCACCAGGTAGACATCTGTCTCTCCTGCTGGGCTGTAGCAGGACTTCCTCCGATTTCTTCCCCTGTGCACCCTGAGTACCTAGCACAGTGTCCTGTACATCTCAGGAGCTGATGGGATGGAGGAACCTGAAAAGGTAGGGGGAATGTGCGGGACCTGACAAGCCAGAAAGAACTATTGGACTAATGTAATGGGAAGCCGCCAAAGGGCTTTAGACAAAGAAGGATTACAACCAAATGTGAATTTTCCGGGCGCCTGGGTGGCTCAGTTGGGTGAGCGTCTGACTCTTGGTTTCAGCTCAGGTCATGATCTCACCATTCGTGAATTCGAGCCCCACCTCGAGCCCTGTGCTGTCAGGGTGGAGGGAGGATTCTCTCTCCCTCTCTCTGCCTCTCCCCTGCTTGGGCTCTCTCTCTCTCAAAATAAACACACTTAAAAATACGTGAATTTTCTGAAGAAGACTTTGGCTGCAATTTGGTGAGTGGTTTGGAGACACGAATGCTCTGGAGGGCACAGCAGCTCTTAAGGGAGGTGAAGGCAGCCTGGGCGAGGGTGAAGGCCATGAGGATGGGAGGGAGGCTGTGAACCTTTTATAGGAGGGAACCTACACAATTAGAGTTTGGAACGGGATCATTTTGGATCCCGAACCATCGGCTGCTCAGTGCTGGCTGGGCGTCAGAGTCCTACGGCGCGAGGCCCAGGGGATCCTGGGAGGAGTTGGCCCACAGCCCCCAAGCCTCAGACCTATTGCCCTCCTCCCCCTGCCCTGTTGGCAGAACAAATGTAAGGGCATTAACCCAATTACCTGCATTTTCCAATATATTTTTAAAGTCTCAGCTTTCTGTCAACGCTACTCAGGAAATTGGAGAAAACGACTGGATTCCTAATTGTAATTTTTAAAGCAAGTAATTTCAGATTTGCTTTTTTTTTTTTTTTTTTTTTTTTTTGAGAGAGGGCGTGAGTAGAGGACGGGCAGGGTAGAGGGAGAGGGAGAGAGAGAATCTTAAGCAGACTCCACACTCAGTGAGGAGCTTAACATGGGGCTCCATCTCACGGCCATGAGATCATGACCTGATCCGAAATCAAGAGTTGGTCGCTTAACTGACTGAGCTGCTACCCAGGTACCTCTCGGCTTTGCTTTCTTGTGATTAACTGCTCTCCGGGTGTATTGTTACCCTTACTCAGAAACGACCTTGAGCGTCTCCAGTTTTGCATAGATTTCCCTTGAAGAAGTCATGGGATTATTGACAGGCTTTAAAAGATCGTTTCAATAAAGAGCTACCATTTAGGTTTTGAACGTTTTTGTGTGTCGAGAACTAGATTAAGCACACTGCTCGCAGCTGTCTCGTGAGGTAGTCGCTGTTTCTAGGCCTGTTTCGCAGATGAACCTGAAGTGACTGCTGGTTCCGGTCGGCACTGCTGTGCCCAGTGAGGTCCGTTATGTGCAGGACCTTTGGCTTTTCATCCTCATACACGCTTGTGGAGGCTGATAATATTCTCCTTTTATTCAGATCAGAAAACTGAGTTGTGAGAGGCAGTAAGTGCTGGGTAAGATTACATAGGTGCTAAATGCCAGAGTTGGATGTTGAGACCATCCCGCTTTCCACATCTTTGGAAACATATGCTTTTCCCACCACTCCACGCTGAAAATTATATAAAATATGGAAGGGAGGTGATTCTCCAAAGAAGGAAACCCTGGCCACTTCACCGTTAGGATAATCATTTCTTCCCTGTGTTTTTGGAAGGATTTTAGCTTGGTCCTGGGTATCGAATTTGTGCTGAATACATTTTGTGCTCCCTCAGCCCTGTGAGGTTTTCGGTGAGGGGCCTCCGCAGTGATATTGCAGCTTTGCAAGTGGTTTGGAATCCATGTAGGGTCGAGAGGGGGAGGCTGGAATGTATGGAGTTCAGTGATAGCTTTTATCTTTTACTTTTGCCCAGCCCAGAGTTAGAGCTCAGAATGCTTGAACTTCAAAGTCCTTTAAAGCTCTTAGCCGATACCATCCAAGCTTCTGTCAAGACTCCTAGGATTATTCCAGAGATCTCCACAAGCTCTTGAAGTTTCTGCTCCTCTAGCCACACAATAAATGATTTCAATACTTCCCACAAAGAAAATGTAGAGATTGGATATTGTGGGGATGCTGATTTCTGCCTCTGAATTGCTTCTTGAGTTTACACCTATGCTTTGATCCTGGCTCAAAGTTCTGGGGGAAAAAAATGCTCCAATATAACACTCCTATTTGGGCTGCTGAGTTCTATAGATTTTTTATTTTAGAAGGACTCGTTTCTGATGTGTCACCCCTTCAACATTTTTCAATCTGACATCCTTTATTGAAACCGATCACTTGTATTAATCAATGGCAGATTTGGTTCTGAGGCCATGTAATCCCAGTTCAGGTGAAGTTCTAACTAGTTATACTGCCTCCCAGTGTAACTTATCCAACATTGTATTTCATTATTTCCCTTTAATGTGGGAAGTCTTTTCTAGTCGAGACAGTCTTATTCTCTCCTAAAATGCACTCTGGCTTTTTCTTAGGGTATTCCTGTAACCAAACACCCTTCCCACTCTCCTAGTACATAATCCTTCTCCTGAAGCCCCAAGTGAAACCTACTCAGACCAATACCCCGGTAACATTTTTAATTTTCTGAAGTCCCTCAACCCTTGATTGCTATCAATGTTTAATCTTAAGATCCTACTGGGAATTATATGGAAAGGTTATAAATGTTTATTGAATGAATGAGGAACCAGTGATAAAGATTGGCCAGAAAAAAAGGTTTATTCCTCAAATCTTCAGACATACAAAAATTCTTTTCTTCCACAGAGACCTGAGTCTGTGGAACAGATATTCCAGCAAAGCAGTTTTCATTGAAGTGGTCTTCAAGCATTTCCATGATCTGTGAGAGTGGAAAGAAGAGAAAATCAAGAGGGACATGGGTCTCCTGAGCAATGAATATTCTGTCCTTTAGATCTGGGTAGCACGGTGCCTCAGGAAACCTGATTAATATAGTGGGAAGTGAGATTTATTACTTATTCAAAAAGTAATCCTATGGACTCTTTAAAGTTTGGCCATCAGTGGCCTTTTCCCAACAAATGAAGTTTTCAGTAATAAGTTGAACTATGAGCAAGAGGGTATCTATGAAAACCATTTAGCCAGAATTTCATGTTATGGGAGGGACAAGCCAAAGGGGGTGTGACTGCATTTGGAAAGCGTGTGCATTGCTTACCTTTGCTGCAAGGGGCACTGTACTCAGCAATTGCAAACTCATCTGAATGAAAACAAAAACCATTAGGTGAAGTGAGAGGGATAGCAAACACCTGAGGGAGACAGGTCCCTTAAAAAATCTTTCCTTAGGGGAAGACTTGGGTCAGAAACTTCAGCATCATCCATTTGATGCGTTGCTTGTGGTCTTCTGTTGCCAACTCTTCAAATACAGTGTGTTGTGTTTCTCTTTACCCTACGCTTCTGAAGGACAGTTCACATGTTATACTTCTTTAAATCTCATGGTGTCTTATCGTTGACTTATCTGAAGAAAGGGAGCTAAATGTCCTACAGGTGGTTTGTATTAGTAATTGACGTATTTATACAACTGGGAGTTTCTACAACGTACGTATAGAAGACAGAGAAGAATCAGACTTGATGGAGACAAAATGAAGTAAATAAGAATAGTGTAATAAGGGGCCCCAATACAGTTCTCAAATCGAAATTTCTGTGATCAGAAATTTAATTTCGAGGGGCGCATGGGTGGCTCAGTCAGTTGAGTGACCAACTCTTGATATTGGCTCAGGTCACGATCTCACGGTCGTGGGATCGAGCCCCGCCTCGGGCTCTGCACTGAGCGTGAAGTCTGCTTGAGATTCTCCCCCTTTCTCTCCCTCTGCCCCTCTCCCTAGTTTTCTTGCTCTCTCTAAAAATTAAAAAAAAAAATTAATTTCTATGTGGAAGTTGTTCACACTTACCTGTCTCATAGTAATCGTAGACTTTCACTATGGCTGGCTTCAGATCTCTCACTGGGATATCTTGCAGAACCATGAAGGACAAGCTCAGTGTCTCATTGGTCACCTAGAAAGCAAAAGGGAATTAAAAGTTTTCTTCTGTCTTCTTCGAAGGAGTTTATTCATCTACTTTCTTGGGGGAAAAGAACCTTTTTTTTTTTTTTTTTTTTTTTATCAACTAACAGCGTCCTTAAATTGCAGAAAGTTCCCAGAGTGAATGAAAAATTCCAAAATTTGCCTTAAATAATCCGATCAATTCATATAGTCCTATAAATGAATGCTAGTCCAATGGGCTCTGTTTATAAGGGGTGAATGATATATGATTTTATTGATTGAATGGCCATGTCCATTTTTACATATCCAGAGATTTGGTATAGTTTTACTTCCCTATCTTGTAGAAATACTGTGTCAACTCAAAAAGGAATATAAAAAATTGATCATTACAGCCTTGTTAAAATTTCATAAAATTTATAAACTATAACATCCACTAATATATGAATGCATAAATTATGTTAGATTACACACCTATAAAGTGAGATTAGTTTATGGGTGGACTGATCTTATCATTTTTTGGTACATCCTTGCTGAGATGGACAGTATTTTCCCCTTTTATATTGTTGATGTGCTGTTGATATAGTAATTGAGGTGTCCATTATATAATTGATATATTTGAGATATAATATATAATTGATATAGCAGCATCAACATAAGAATTGATGTTGATATAATTATGTAAAGAAGAAACCATTGGGTTTACCATTGGGTTTCTTCCTTACATTATTCAATATTTTCAAAATAGATTATGGACATAAAAAACACATCGTATTGAGAATTTCTTGCTTATGAAGCCTAGAAATATTCATATCCCAATATTATAATAAGCCATTTCTTCCCATTGTCTCACATGAAATGTGAATAAAGGAGAGGAGAATGTTTACTGGAATTAGTATTAGAACGCTCATTTAAAAAAAATGTTTATTTATTTTGAGAGAGACAGCACAAGCAGGGGAGGGGCAGAGAGAGTGAATCCCTCTGCTCAGCACAGAACCTGACACGGCGCTCGAACTCATGGACTGTGAGATCATGACCTGACTCAGAATCAAGAGCTGGACACTTAGCCCACCCAGGCACCCCTAGAATGCTCAAAGTTTTGCCATGAGGTGATGTCTCCAAAATGTCTTCATTCACTTCCTTTAGAATAGGATTATTATAACTCCCTTAGAAGGAGGATTATCGGGGTGCCTGGGTGGCTCAGTCAGTTAAGCGTCGGACTTCGGCTCAGTTATTCGCTTTAAATGAATGACCATATGGGGCGCCTGGGTGGCTCAGTCGGTTGAGTGTCCGACTTTGGCTCAGGTCATGATCTCGCGGTCTGGAGTTCGAGCCCCGCGTCGGGCTCTGTGCTGACAGCTCGGAGCCCGGAGCCTGCTTCGTATTCTGTATCTCCCTCTCTCTCTGCCCCTCCCCCACTCACACTCTGTCTCTCTCCTTCAAAAATAAATAAAGATTAAAAAAAATTTTAGAAGAAGTATTATCTATATTGTTTTCACAACTAGAGTGGCAGGGCTCTCACCTTATCCAGATAAATCAAAACATGGTTGTTGCTGACTTCTGTTCGGCTCACGTGGTTAGATCTTTCAAGCTGGAGAAAATTAATACATCACAAATGTTAATAAACAGATGAAGCCTCTGGGGAAACCAGAGAAAAGGAGAATTTGGATTACCAAATTAAGCCTGAGGGTAAAGCTGCTTCGAATGATTTTTGTAAGTAAAGATGATAATGTTTTTAAAGTAAAAATGAAAGATACTTGGGAGGCAGCAATTTAATATTAGTATGGCACATGACCTATGTGTAAAGTTGATATATCTGCAAAAATGTGAAATAAATGTCCTAAACTTGAGAATTTTCCGTATTTCAATGTTCAAGTTACATTCTATTCCTTCATGAAGGAGGTTTCCTTTTTTAACTGTTTTTTTTTTTTTAATTTTTTGCCTGCTCTAATTTATAGCAATCTCATTTTCCTCTGAACTTCTGTAATACATCTAGTTTGTGCCCGTCGGTTATTTTTCATATATTTTTTCCACTGGTGCATAAGCTTTATCTTAAGAGTCTAAGCTCCAGGAATCTGCTGATATTCTTCTAGTACGTTGTGGCTTCTAGAAGAGAGCTGTTTGCGAAATGAGACACACAGTCCCTCTGGGGGTCATCAAAGCAGCGGATGAAAAGTCTGCTGCATCTGGCAAGGTCACCATGTCTGCCCGGAAGGCTCAGGGGACTAAATGAATATTATGCCTAATACCTGCCACCCTAGTCTTAATCAGTGGTGGAAGGATGATCTCAGCACTGTTTGTCTCTGTTGGCCATTTGAGTTTAAAAGTAAGACTGGTTAATGATAATAATGCCTCGTAAAACCTTCAGAAGGAAGGGAGAATGTTTTGTGGACCATTCGTTTGTGTGTGGGGGTGTTTTAAGTTATTAGCTTTTTAAAATAAATACTTTTGAATGGGAACGACGTGATCAAAAACCTGTTCACAGAATTTTGAGATGCATGAAAACAGAGTTCCATGAGGAAAAAAGAAAAAAAAAAAAAAACACCACACGTCAAAAAACCCATATACAAGCAGGCTAAATTGTATTTCTGATTTGGAGAAAGTACTAGCCTTTGGTAGAAGTTGATTTAAAATATTTTAAGATTTTCTTAGCCTGGAGATACATAAAACATCAAATGAACTAGAGCCTCCTGGACGTATAATAGACCTACCATTTTCACTGTTGGTTTCAGGGGAATGAAGCCAGATAGCATCTTCACATCAGTAATCACCATGTTGGTGGTGGGACGGCTCCCAGTGTAACTGAAGATTTGGGGGAGAAAGGAAATTAGGGCCTTCCGTGTTATTAAATATCCTTTTCTCCCATGTCCACAGTAAGCCATCACAGCCCTCAATAGTACATGAAAGCCTTCCTAAATATCCCACCCAAGTGATAGGGAGCTTGTTAAAGCCACAGAGACCGGGCTTTACCCTAGACCTGATGAATCAGGATTTTACGTGTGTGGACTCGAGGTTCTGGAGTTTAAGGAAGCTCTCTGTGAGTGACGCATAGCTGGGCCTGCGACCGCTAATCTCTGCGCGTTATTTGTTACGTATACTTTTAACTTTTGTCCTGAACGGTATCCCCAGCCAGGGTAGAACATTCCTGTGGGCAGAAACATTTTTTGGCAAGCCCTGGAGCTATTTGTATGTTGCTGTGCATGTATGCAAATCGATTATTTTGTGTGTAATCTGAGGTTTGTTTATTGTCGGTAGGAATTCTAACTACAGACTCACTACGTCCTTCTATTCAGACATTCTGGCAATCGGAGAGAGCAAGAACAATACAGAATTTCATTACAATAGGATGAATTCACTTACATTTAGAATTAAATCAGGAATTCGGGTCAGAGGCAAGGGTGAATGTTCTCTTTTTTTAGTTCTTATTGAGGGGACCTAACTTTTCAATTATGAGGTTTCACAATCACAGATCCTGGAGGCAGGGGAGGCATAACGCATATACCCCATCATGAAGCGATTCTGTATCGGCATGAGGACGCGTTGCTTTTTACAACAAATGTAGTGCAAACATTTATTGCCACCCCACTCAGCTTAATGGGAGTTCCGGTAAGAAGACTGGTTCTTTTTTTTTTTTTAACGTTTATTTATTTTTAGACCGAGAGAGACAGAGGATGAACGGGGGAGGGTCAGAGAGAGGGAGACACAGAATCCGAAACAGGGTCCAGGCTCTGAGCGGTCAGCACAGAGCCCGACGCGGGGCTCGAACTCACGGACCGCGAGATCATGACCTGAGCTGAAGTCGGCTGCCTAACCGACTGAGCCACCCAGGTGCCCCTAGAAGACTGGTTCTTATACCCAGAATTAGACGACCCAGTCACAGGTCTTACCTGACATTCAGTGAGATCTGGAAGCTGGTGTGGGCTTTGGGTCCATCACAGGTTTGGGGCACAGTGTGTACATCCAAAGCAAACGGGGACTCTTCCTTTTCTGGCACAATATTGTATTTCAAGGATGTCTGTGGAACATGAAAGACAAAAATCTGTGTTCCCTCTGGTCACCAGAACTCCTCCAAGCTTCCTCAACTCATTCTCTGGGTTGCCCTATCATTTGCTGAGTTAGAAATTAAAAAAAAAAATTTTTTTTTAACGTTTTATTTATTTTTGACAGAGAGAGAGAGAGAGAGAGAAAGAGACAGAGCATGAGTGGGGGAGGGGCAGAGAGAGAGGGAGACACAGAATCTGAAGCAGGCTCCGGGCTCGAGCCGTCAGCACAGAGCCCGATGCGAGGCTCGAACTCGTAGACCGTGAGATCATGACCTGAGACGAAGTCGGAAGCTCAACCCCACTGAGCCGCCCAGGCACCCCGCTGAGTTAGGGATTTTTTAGTGAGGACTGTTCCGGTGGGCCCTCTGACCCCATGTGCCCCAAGAGTCTCACCTGGAGGTAGACACATCCTTCTCCTGTCACTGTCATGGTGTATTCTCCAGGCACCTTTGGCAATGAAGTCCGCTGCAGTAATAGGCGGTTGTTGCTGTCCACTTGGAATTTTTCGAAAACCGTCCCTGAGTATTGGATGGTCACCTGTGCAGGCTTCCCAGTTCCGGTGAAAGTGGCTTCCCCATACTTGGACAAGGCATGGAGAGCCACCACTGTGTCCTAGAAAAGACGAGTGAGAGAACCTGTGTAGGCTCAGTAACCTTTTGAGGGCCCAAAGGCACGTCGACAAGACGGGCCTTGACGTCCTCTTTCCTGCTTCCCTCGCTACTTAAATAATGGAGTTCTAATTTCCAGATTGATTAGAATCCTTAGATAGATAACAGAACCATGACATCCACATATCTGCCTCGGACTGGGTGCTTTAGAAGCTTCTTTTATTTCTCAGAAAATTGATCTTTTCCTATGGATGAATGTTTGTGGGATATGGGCTGTGGAAAGTATATGTGAATGGGAATCATTCCTTGGCATTAGCTATTTGTCTAAGATGTCTTACTTTGTAATTGTGGTTATGTCTGCCATCACTCAACCAAAGATCAGTCTGCCTCTCACCCCAAATTAAACTCGGCTCTGTTGCTGAGTTCGGTGCCCTGAGAAAACCCAAGGTCCTTTGCAGCCATGAACAGGGGCGTGCTTAATTGTAATTATCTTCTTGATTTATTGGCATTTTTTGGCTCTCCCTTTTCTTTTTTTTTTTACCACAAGTCTGGATTCCTCCCACCCTTGCATGCCATCTTCTCAATTCTCAAATCTTCTCAGCATTGAACCTGAATGACATTCTTTAAACAATAGATTTAAGAAAGAGTAACTGTTGTCATAAAAGTATTCCGTGTTTTCCCCATTCATATGGAAATATAAGCCTAAATTCTCTGAAGATAACACTTTCTGCTGTGTACCTATTGACGGATTTTTTTTAGATAGTCTTACGATGTTGGCAATAATAAAGCAAGTTCTTCATGCTGGTGGTGAACAAATATTTGTATAGCAAAGGCTGAATGGTGGAAGCATAAAATGTGTCAGCTTCAAAATAAGCCGGTTAAAGGGGACCTTTGAATGCAGAGATTTGCAAGGAGAGCATTTTTGGGTTTTGAGTGGTGCTCCTGAGAACTGTTTGAAACTGTTCAAACTGTTTGAAACTGTTTCCAACTGTTGTTTGAAAGGGACTCTTAGAACTTCCAGAAGATTCCTGAAGGTAGGTTTTTAAAAGCCATTCTGCTGTGGCCATTGCACATGGGGTCTCACTTCTTTAGGGAGGTAGAGTTTTTATTGGCAGGAGGGGACTGTGATGATAACACTTTGACTTTGAGTTTTCTTTATTTCTCGCTCTCCCTGAATACTCATCATATTTTCCTCATTTCGAGTTATCTGCATCCTCATTTTTTCCTCTTGCATGTCTTTATATCTTGTTCAGAGCTTTTGTTCCCTGAAGGTGAAGCAAAAGTTTCTGGCAGACACAGACCTGGGTGGAGGAGAAGCCCCCGTGGGCATTCTGTTGCTTTAGGATCCAGCTCACAATGCCCGCGGCCAAAGTCAGGTCCTCGGAGGTCAGGCTGGGCTGGGCCATGAGGTGAGCGAGGAGCACATAGGATGTCATCTCCACCTCAGCTGAGGGAGCCTGGGGCTGATAAAGATGCCCCACTGGTGCCTTGGGTTTCTGAGGTCGCTCCCAGTGGACGGAATTGTCTGGAGATGAGAAAAAGAGATTTGTGAGTAACCACATATTCATATCTAATTTAAGCCAGAGCTTAAGTGAAGGGTGCCTTCCAATTATATTCCTTTGGACCTTATCTAGATGCTTTTCCTTCTGCTTTTCCACCTGAACGTGGTTTGTTTCAGCCAGCCTAAGGCGGAAAATGGTGCTGAGTCGTAAGCCCACAGCCAACGAAGTTGTCAAACGGTGGCTATGGTTGGGTCGTTGGGGAGAAATTGCAGAGCAAGTTCGCTCCCTGAGTGTGGGGGTTGCTCGTTTCTGATGTTATCCAGACCTTATCTGGGCTTTGTGAAATTTTCTATAAATTTTCCTATTGAGATTTCTTGTGAGGATTGCAGATGACATGAGATAACAGAGTTCGCACTCATTAGGGTGCGAACAGTACCCTAATAACAGTACCAAATAACGGTAATCCTTAAGGTAACCAAAGGCTGACCAGGGTGTGACCTAATGGGAACCGATTTGAACTGCTGTGGGAAGTAAATTACGCTGCGGAGTAAATCGCAATTTGGGAACATCCAGCAAAGGGGAAGATGTGTTTCGCCTACGAATCAGCGATTCACTTCTCGAAGTACAACCTACAGGAACTCACACCCATGCACAAGGAGACAGACACATAAGTGAGTATTCACTGCAGCACGGTTTGCAATAGCAACAAATAAGAAACAACACCTATGACGAGAGACTCTTTAATATAAGTTATGAGTTACCTATATTTTGCACTATATTATGCGGCAGCGAAAATAATGAATTAGAGCTATAGGCCCTCAGTAGGGGACTCCTGTTAGCACAATGTGGAACTTAAAAAACAAAAGGCAGACAACCAGACAAGAAAACAAGATGCAGAAATACTCAAAAAGTGTGATACTGTTGATTTAAGGATGAAGAACCCATCAAAATTCTGAATGTTGTTTAGGAATATAGGTGGAGTAAAAATAAAGCTATCCATAGAAATGGTAATGACAAATTCAGGGTAATGGTCACCTTTGGGGGTGAGAGGGGCACACAGAATTTTTCCTGCATTGGTAATTTTGTATTTCTTAAGCTGGGAGGGAAGTATAAAGTGGTTTGCTGATTATCCTTTATGCCTTTTTGTATATCTGAAAACTTCCCGATACATTTTAAGAATAAACAATTAATGGCACTGTTAAGGCAGAAAGGTAGAATATATTTTATTGGATAAAATATTACCATTTGCATTTTATTTTCTATTTTTTCGAACTGAGCGGGGGAGGGGGCAGAGTAAATACTATTATTACCCCCATCTTAGTGATGAAGGAACTGAAACATAGACGAGTTAAGCGACTTGCCCAAGGTCACACTGTTAAACTGTTCTGGAGCCAGTCTCCAGAGGCTGAGCTTCTCACGACTACAGCGCACCTGCCTCTTATCTTTTGGTGTGTGACTTGCTTAAGAAGTTCCAGATTTTATGGTGATAGAGACAAAAGAAGAGAGGGGAAAGTGATCACAGGAGGTAGGTGGGGGGTGGTTTGAGGTACGGTTCTTGATACAGAGAAGGCAGGATGTTTGCTCACCTTCCTTCACAGCTTCCTCATTAAGTAAGTGGAGTATCTCCTTGGTCCTGTCCTGGTTACCTACCAGGGCAAAAGCATAGGCCAACAGTGCCTTGGTGTAGACGTGCTTTTCATGGGGTCCTTCCTTTGCTGAATTCCAGGCTGACTCCAAGCAGAACAGGGCATTGCGCACAACAGTGTGCTGAGGGGGGAAAACAAGGAGGGGACCGAGCTATGTGAACAGGGACACTGGCTTTCCCGGGTAAACGCGGATCATTTTCCAAATGCATGTGTCCGTCTGTTCTCGTTCCTTTCCTTCTTTCTGTCTTTTTTTTTTTTTTTTAACGTTTATTTATTTTGAGAGCACTCAGGAGGGTGAGAGAGGGGCAGAGAGAGAGGGAGACACAGAGAATCCCAAGCAGGCTCCGTGCTGTCGGTGCAGAGCCCGACTTGGGGCTCGATGTCGTGAACCGCGAGATCATGACCTGAGCTGAAATCAAGAGTGAGGCGCTTAACCTACTGAGCCACCCAGGCGCCCCCATCTGTTGTCATTTTTATGGAGAGAGAGAATAGTATTTTTTATGTTATTATTACATTCGTAAGGCAGGAGCACAGACCATATTTTTAGAACTCATTTTGTATGTACATATGGCAGGAGTGGGAGGTCTTAGGGGAGAAATAGCTTAGGGGGCATCCCTGGGATAGTGTATATCTTTCTTAATGGATGGACCACATTTCCTATTGATCCGAGAAGCATTGGCATGGCATAGAAGGAAAGCTGACACCTGGCTTTTAGTAAGGTGATATTTCTGACAGCAGGACAGCAGTTTGTGTCCAAACTATGCCTCAGCAAGGGAATGAGGTGGTACCTACAGTGGCGGGGAGAGGAATCTCCAGAAGGGCAATGGTGATGTAGGCAGAAAGGGTCACTTCGTCTTCCACTCCACCCTGTAAGTGTGGGGGGGTAGAGAGAGAGATTTGATTAATTGAACTTCTGAGAATGCTCTTAATCAGCTCCTGGGTGTCATGGAATGTATCCTTACTCGTCTGCATCCCGAGGGGGCAAATTAGCACAAGCAACCTACGTTCCATCCCCTCTTTCTTGGCACTATCCGGGATCTATCTATCAATCTATCTATCAATCTATCTATCTATCTATCTATCTATATATTATTTGTCTTTCCTAAGGAATTCCTATATTATCCTTGTAGACATCAGAATGGACAGATAAAAGCTAACTCCACGAACACCTCACCTTAATGGCATTGTTGAGCAGAGACCCAGAGCTCCTGAAACAGCCATTGTCCTTCTGCTTTTGGGAGAGCCAGGTGAGGGCTTGGGTGATGTGTGCTTCATCAATGAAGATGTAGGCTCGAGCCTGGGCAAAAGTCTTCAGTACAAAGGCGGTAAGCCTGAGCAGGAGGGAGGCGATGGTGATGTTTATGTTGTGACAATAGTTGTATAACTGTGTCACGGTGACAGGCTTCATCGGACACCATTTACATTGATGTGAGTCACCTGACCGGTATTCACGTGTATTTAGAACTCCCATCTCCTTTAGACTGCTTGATTAATCTGCTAAATCTGGTAATTTCGTTGCTGACTCATTTTCTCTTTGCTACAGCGAGTAACGTTCTAATGTTCTTCTAATGTTACTTATCTTTACTTATTTGAGTAAGGTTTTCCATCTTTCTTCTCTTTAGAGACTTCCTTCTGTAGATGGCAGAATCTTCTACGGAAAATTGTGGTAACTTCTAACTGCTTTGCTTTGCCTTAGGGATTTTAAAACAATGTTTCGTGTCACTGGGTCCCCCTCATTTCTTTCTCCCTATGAGTGAATTTATTCTCAGTCAAGATGAGTATGATCTAAAAACCCACCACAAGTGGAAGTTAACGTGGTTTGTCTAAAAGTTATGTGATACGTTCACTGGCCATATTATTTAAAAACTCATGGTTATGGGAGCGATTTTAGAAAAAAAATAGCCATTTAAAAATAGCTATCATATTATTATTGTTATTTTTTTTTAAATTTTAAATGTTTATTGAATTTTTTGAAGGAGAGAGAGACAGAGCGTGAGCGGGGGAGGGGCAGAGAGAGAGAGAGACGGAGACACAGAATCCAAAGTAGGCTCCAGGCTCCCAGCTGTCAGCACAGAGCCTGACGTGGGGCTCAAGCTCATGGACTGTGAGATCATGACTGAGCAGAAGTCGGATGCTTAACTGACTGAGCCATCCGGGCGCCCCAATTTCATTACTATTTTTAACCGATTTTAATTTTAAGTAATCTCTACACCCAACATGGGGCTAACTTAACAGCGTGAAGTCAACTATTGCATGCTCTACTGATTCAGCCAGCCAGGTGCCCCCCCAAAGGCATCTATTTTATTTTATTATTATTATTTTAAAATTTTACTTTATTTTTATTTTTTAGAAGTTTATTTATTTATTTTGAGAAAGAGAGAGAGAGAGAGAGCACGCACGAGTCAGGGAGGGACAGAGAGAGAGGCACGGAGACAGAATCCCAAGCTGGCTCTGAGCTGTCAGCGCAGAGCCTGATTTGGGGCTCAGATTCACAAACGATGAGATCATGACCTGAGCCGAAATCAAGAGTCGGGTGCTTAACTGACTGAGCCACACAAGCGCCCCCCCCCCCCCCCCCCCGAATAGCTATTTTAGAAAGAATATGCTTGGTGTTATTAACAGGATGAATTTTGGGGGAAGATCTAATATCCATGTATTTGGATGTCAACTTTTCTGGTGGTTACCTCGCTAGTCTTGGTATAGGTACTGAGCATAACCAACTACAGGTTTAATAATACATATGTGATAAGGTTACTGTGAATATACTTGTGATAATACATGTAAGAGAGCTGGTATGGAAATAGGAGCTCAAAAAACTGTCTATTCCTTACCAGGTATTGCCCTCATTCCTGCCATATTTCTCCCCAAAGGTGCTATAGGAGCCATCATGGTGCTTATAGGTCAGCTGTCTCTGGTAACCTGGAATAGAAGGTTAATGAAACAGTATGACAGACGGCATGTGTTTTGGCCGGAAAAATTACCAAAATGCCTTGGTCTCTGCTGATAGTTCTTTCTTTTAAAAAAATTTTAAAAAAGCATTTATTTATTTTTGAGAGAGAGAGCACACAAGTGGGAGAGGGGCAGAGAGAGAAAGAGAGGGACAGAGGATGCCAGGCGGGCTCTGCACTGACAGCAGAGAGCCTGATGTGGGGCTTGAACCCACGAACTGCGAGATTCTGACCATCTGGCGTCCCTTTGGTGATATTTCTTAAATTTTGCTGTCATATGTTAGAAGGGTCTGAGTTCTAAACATTAATGGGAAGTTGGACCCTGGATAGTTACCGTAAAATTAGCGGTCACAGCATGCGTACCAAGGTAACTATGATACTATGAGAAGCCAACATACCATAGAACCGATAAGTAATTCAAGCCTATTGGGAAATCCAGTGTATTGTTAAAATGACTCTGTGAAGTTTTCACTTACTTGTTTAATCACTCACCGGTATTGAGGTAGCCAATGGCCTTGGACTTCACCTCTGGAGTCAGCTGTTGTGTCTTATTTAGATAATTCAGAACATAGATGTTAGGAGCAAAGAGGACCATATTCTGTTCTCCACAGCCATAGGGCATTTGGAGGAGATTTTGTATATTTTGCATGGCAGAGCCCAAGATGTCTCCTAGGGAATGGGAGAGATGGGACATCATAAGTCTTCTAGATTATAATCTATCCGAATCCTTAAGAAGAAAGGAATAATTTTAGGGAGGTTGAAAAATGAAGATTTGGGGCAAGGGTGAATTGTCCAGGGACAGGAGTATGATTGGGAGCAATGAACAAGCCCAAAGACAGAGGGAAGACTGAAGTTGAAATTAGAGTTGTTATTTTGAGGGAGTATTTATGGAAAAGAAATACAGTAAAAACTGCCCATATAGTAGAATGATTCACAGGGACGGAGCTCACCCAATACCGAGATGGAGGCTCGGGCAGATTCTTCTACCACGTTCTGTGGCAACTTCAGAGATAATTGTTCAGACACTCCGGTATCTAGAGAAACACACAAGCCATAATGAAAATAATGCTCCTGCAGAGCTCCAAAACACAGAAGCCAGACTATGCCTTATACTTAAACTTCCGAAAAGTTGTCCCTCTTTCAGTATTTCCCTTAAAAAAAATACATACATATATATATGTGTATATATATATATATATATATAATCTTAAATGTGTACAAATGGGATTCTTAGATTTCTAGAAATTCTTCTTCCCCAGCCCTCTTTTCCCCCATGTATTTAGAGTGCATTCCAAACAAGGCTACAAATTGACAAGTGCCCATGATGTTGTGACTCCGTCGTGACCATCCCGTGGCTAGCATGAGATGGTTATCACAAGATGATCAGTTTAGCGTCTATTCCTAACCTCCTTACTCGACAGTTGTATGAAAAACCCCCCTAATGTATACATAAGCAAAGGAAAAATCTCTGGGATTTCCAAATTCCGACAACAATGTCCTTACTGCCCTCAAATTTCACAGGAAGATCGTATTTTTATGGGGGCCCAAGACATGGGACTTGGGGGGGAAGGTGAACAGTATCTGACTCACTGAACATAAAATAATTGCTGCTGCTAGGCATACATTTACTGCCATTTTAGGATTGGTAAATTTCATGACGATGAAAGAGAAATGTAGCATTTATCTTCATGCTGCGTCCCCCTTCCTCATGAAATTAACATTGAAACTGGTCAAAGGGTACACATTTTCAGTTATGCAGGAAGATTACACTGTAGAGATCTATTGTATAGAACAATGCCTGATATTAACAATACCATACTGAACACTTAAATGCTTATTTGCTAACAGGATAGATCTCATACTAAGTGATCCTATCACACGAAAAATATGCTAATAAGTGAGTGGCAGGAAACTTCTGGAGGTGATGGATAGGTTTATAGTATAGATTGTGGTGACAGTCTTACAGGTGTATACTTATTTCCAAACTCATCAAGTTGTATACATTAATTATGTATGTTGTTAATTACATTTATATACACAGTTGTGTATATAAATTTTAATTTTAGATACACACTATATATAATATATAATATACAATTATATAATATATAATATACAATTATATAATATATAATATATAATTTACAATTATATAATATATAATTATATAATATATAATATATAACATATAATTATATATATTATATATTATTTATATGTTAAAAAATTTTTTTAACTTTTTTATGTATTCTTGAGAGAGAGAGAGAAAGTGCATGTGCACACTTGCATGCAAGCATGGAGAGGCAGAGAGAGAGAATCCTAAGCAGGCAACATGGGGCTCGAACTCATGAAGCCTGAGATCATGACCTGACCCGATATCGAGTTGGATGCTGGGGCGCCTGGGTGGCTCAGTCGGTTGAGCGGCCGACTTCAGCTCAGGTCACCATCTCGCGGTCCGTGGGTTCAAGCCCCGCGTCGGGCTCCGTGCTGACAGCTCGGAGCCTGGAGCCTGTTTTGGGTTCTGTGTCTCCCTCTCTCTGACCCTCCCCCGTTCATGCTCTGTCTCTCTCTGTCTCAAAAATAAATAAACGTTAAAAAAAAAAAAAAAAGAGTTGGATGCTTAACCACCTGAGCCACCCAGGGGCCCTGTATTATTTGTATGTTAAAAAAAAAAAACAAAACTCTCTTACCTTCCCCCCAAGAAACTTTTGTAAGAAAACAGATACCAGAGAGGAGCCTGAGTGGATTCTCTCTCTCTCTCTGCCCCTTCCCCTCTCTCTCAAAATAATTAAATAAACGTTAAAAAAAAAAAAAAACAACAGATGCCATAAAAAAGGTAAAAGACAAATTACCAAGCCAAAAAAAAAAAAAAAAAAAGCAACTTATTCAATAGGTAAAGAATCAGTGAGATACAGATGAATCTGAAAAAAAAAAAAAAATCACTGCGACCTGAAAGGTCAGAGGATATGAAGGCATTCATAAATGTGTAAAAATGAGCTCATCGTCACTTGTGATTGTAGAGATTTAGATTAAAACATTATATTTTTTGGGGGCGCCTGGGTGGCTCAGTCAGTTGGGCGACCGACTTCGGCTCAGGTCATGATCTCGCGGTCCGTGAGTTCGAGCCCCGCATCCGGCTCTGTGCTGACAGCTTGGAGGCTGTTTCGGATTCTGTGTCTCCCTCTCTCTCTGACCCTCCCCCGTGCATGCTCTGTCTCTCTATGTCTCAAGAATAAATAAACGTCAAATAAAACATTATATTTTTTCATCTAAAATTTTCACCAAAATTGAAAACTTTCATGGTAAAAGATGCTGGTGATCACAGAGGGAAATATAAACTTGGTGAGAATATTAACATTTAGGTATTAGCAAAAGGGTTTTTAAAGTTCTATTAAAACTGGAGAAGATACATATCACCTCTTAATTAGGAATTTCACATTTTACAAATAAATATACTTGCATCTGGGGGCGCCTGGGTGGCTCAGTTGGTTAAGCGTCTGACTCAGAGCCTGCCTGGAATTCTCTGTCTCCCTCTCTCTCTCTCTCTGTCCCTAACCCGCTCACTCTCTATGTCTCTTTCAAAATAAATAAACACTTAGAAAAATACTTGCGGGGCACCAGGGTGGCTCAGTCAGTTAAGTGTCCGACTTGGGCTGAGGCCACGATCTCATAGTTCGTGAGTTCAAGCCCGCATCAGGCTCTGTGCTGACAGCTCAGAGCCTGGACCCCGCCTCTGATTCTGTGTCTCCCTCTCTCTCTCTGCCCCTTCCCAGCTCATGCTCTGTCTCTCTCTCTCTCTTTCTCAAAAATAAATAAACATTAAAAAAATTAAAAAAAAACCCTTGCATCTATACATAAGGAGGTATTTATTTATTTATATTTATTCATCTGGCAAATAGTTAAGAAAATGAGGAATAGCTAAAATACCCATCAGAACTGTGATACATCGATAGTATGGAATTTTACTAAAATTACATCAAAGGGAATTACCTTTTAGGAATGGGACTAAAAGGGATTACCTAGTTCTATAATTTAACATGGTTAGATTTTTAAGCTAGATTGCTGAGTAAGAAGTCATGAAATGTTACTTATACAAGTTACAGGATGAAACTTAATACCATTTACATAAATCACATATATAAATAAATTCATCTATGCATATTATTTTTAAACATATATGGATGATAAAGTATTAAAAATATTGCCTTTAATATGAAGTTGTGTTTTCTAAAGGAGAATGTATTTTTGTATTACACAGACAATAAAAATTAATTAAGAAATTTTTTTTGCTGTTTATTTTGGGGAGAGAGACAGAGTGTGAGTGGGGGAGGGGCAGAGAGAGAGGGAGACACGGAATCTGAGGCCGGCTCCAGGCTCTGAGCTGTCAGCACAGAGCCCAACATGGGGCTCAAACCCATGAACCGTAAGATCATGACCTGAGCCAAAGTCGGACACTTAACTGACCGAGCCACCCAGGTGCCCCCAATAAAAATTAATTTTAATAAAACTGCTTGATGATCAGCTCTAGACACATAAGAAATAAATCAAAGAACTGAGGAATGGAAGGCAAGCCATGATAAAAGGATTTGGTGGTAAATTCACTTAAATGTAGAAATAAGGCTAGATAACCAGGCAATTATGTTTTTAGAACACATTTTATATATTTGAAGTCTTGACAGTATAATAAACACAGTAAACAAAAATTAATAGGTAGTCAGAGAAAGTCAAGAAACACATGTATGATGTTGACTCCATGTTGTTTGAGGTGAGAACACATTGTGTCGATAAATTTCTTAGTGTACTAAATTTCTGTAAGTGTTTTTGTTTAGACTAGAAAATTCTTCACCGAGATAAAGTCATATCTTCTATTGTGAGTTTCTTTAGTGTCTTCTCAAATGGGTTGATGGTTCTCTGGGTCTTACTTACCTTGTAGGGAAGCGTAGGAATAATATATAATGTCATATACATATATATATCATATATATGTTATATATAAATATATATCATATACATATGTTATATATAAATATATATCATATATATAATATATATTATATGATATAACATATAATATATGATATATATATCTATATAATATATATCATATATATATTATATATACGTTATATATGTAATATCATATATATTATATCTATATATATTATATCTATATATATCTATATATATCTATATATATTATATAGATATAGATATACTATATCTGTATCTATATATATTATATCTATATATATCTATATATATAATATGATATTATATCTATATCTATATATATTATATCTATACATCTATATATATAATATATATCATATATATGTTATATATAAATATATATCATATATAATATATATGATATAGATATAATATCTATATATCTATATATGATATATTATATCTCTATATATCTATATATCTATATATCTATATATCTATATATATCTATATCTATATATCTATATATATTATATATATATAATATATATCATATATATAACCTGTCTCCTGGACTTTATAATAATATACAAAATTCTTCGAACTTTAAATGTTACACAAACTTTGGTCAATGCTATCTTAATTATGATGAGTGACTCTTACCTGGTGGACAGAGCAGGGAGTTGAATGTTGCTTCCTTCTCTAGTCCTTCAGGCTTTAGGTGGAAAGAAAGAAAAGGTAGAGGTAAGAATGGACATGTACGTTGGTAGTAGAACTGACTTCCAAATGTATTACATAAATAAATTCTGTAAGTATAAGCAATATGAAGGAGACAGGTTGATAGATGAGGAGGAAGTGAGGGGAAAATGATATAAATATTGAGACAGAGAGAGAGAGAGAGATGGAGAAAGAGAAGAGGAGAGAATATTGTGAACTCTTCTGTGATTATGTATTATTTAACCCTTCTTAACTAAAACTTGGAATCTCAACTGGATTCACCATTGTTTTTATTGACTCGTTGTGACCTATCAAATGGATTGGCTTACTTACTTCAACCAGCAGAGACTTGATGATTGTGTCTTTCTTTCCATATTCAGGGACCACAGTCACCTCGGTCCCACATGGCTCTTGAGACTCCAGTGCCTCTGCGCTCACGGTGAAGTTCACACTTCCTAAAAAAGGGGCAGTACAGATGAGCACCATCGCCTTCTTTCTCCATGCCTCCAAACCTCAAGCTTCATAAGTGTTCAATGTTTTGTAACCTCTTTTTGTTTTATAAAAACACAGGAGCAGGAATGGAAACACAGAGGCTAATGATACTGAGAATCCAAGGCGGAGGTGGAAGTAAAGGAAGTGGGGATAGCCTTGTAGAGTAAAAGACACAGGCGAAAATCCTACCATTGGAGGGGGTGTGTTTTTGCCTCAGGGAAATAACATTAGATGTAAGGATCCTGCTGACATATACAATTGTTGAGTAGAGAATTGTCTCTAGGAGAGTGTCCCTCACCTAATGCCTTTGGTGTTACTGCCCAGGACAAAGTTTGCCGGCCATTCCCACAGATGCAGTGAGACTCTTGTTTCTTCTCCTGGACTAGGAATGCAGGAGATTCGTCTAGCTGCACATTAACCTGAAACCACACGTAAATCCAAGAGACAGATCAGAAGGAGAAGGAGACCAAAAGCATAATGGTTTGAAATAAAGCGTGTTGGGGATTGGTTAGATTTTAGGTTGCCTAATAGTAGAGATGATCTAAGTGCAGACCAACTACCTTTCCATGATCTGACATGGAAACCTTAGTATTTTTCAATAATCTGCTCATTCATGGGGTGGGACAGGAGGTGCAAAAGTCATGATGGCATGTTTCCTGTGGAAACTCTACCTCTCTGGCCTGGGATCTTGACCATTCCTTCAGCTCTCCCAGCAGAGTGTTACAAGATTTATAAATGCTTGTGGTTTCAGGAGAGGTCAGATGCTCACAAATAACTTTCAAAGTGAGGTTTGATATGTCTATTGGTCTATGATGCTATGTGAAAATTAAATACGTGGAAGGTAGAAGTCGAAACCTTAAGGGATCTAAGACGTGAGAATGAAGCGTACTGATTTTTGTCCACCTTGTCAGAAATCTTCATACTGCACAAGCTTCCTAAACTTATGGGGTTGTGGTAAGGCTCAGAAGCTTGTTTTAAGTTGCACGTGTTTGGAAATACCAGCAACCATGGCGTCTATAACATATGAATATCTCTGAGAGGATTCCTCTTCTGGTGAGCTCATCTGGCACAGTATTTCAAAGAGTGCAGTTTTCAATTTATTGGACTGTCACCTTGTGTTCAATTGAGGAAAGAGAGGTCCTTACCCGGATGCAATTGGAAAGGTAGTTTAGGACAGTGGCCTTGAGAGTGAAGGTCTCTCCGCGGATCACAGAGTAGGGCATTGTGAGCTCCACAAAGAAGGGCTGGAAGGCGCGGAGGGAGGCGGGAAGCGAGAGACCAAGCCCAGTGTCATTGGACAGACAGAGGGCCCCTGCCTTCCATTCCGTGATGGTGTCAGGGACTGTTACTCCCACTTCAGCCACACCTGATGTGCTGGGGAGGATAGAAATGTGAAGAACAGAAAGTAAACAGTGAAATAAATTCTTTCTAGGAAGAGAACTCCTATAAATAATTCTATTGTCGTGACCTGAATGCACTCAGTAGAAATATCAATAAAGGAGAGGATAATCAAGGCTTGAAATGGGAAAATATTAGAAGTCCTTTCCTTCCAATTCTGTTTGCAATTCTAGTCTATATCAGAATCTTCTCTAGACATATAACTATAGCATTGTCTATTATAGACAATGTTGTTACAAATTGAATCTGTAATTTGAGATTGCTCTTAAATTTTACTCTTGAAAATACTGTTCCAATGAAGGCATGCTTACAGTTTTTAATTCTACTACGACTGCGTCTCGTTGGTCTGACTGATTCTGTGCTTAACCCAAGACTGTTGGCCGGTGAAAGATCTCTCATAGGTGTTAGTCTACGCAGTACCTGGTCCTTATTCCCATTTTCTGGAAGTCTTAGAATTAAATATGTGCAAAATTTCTCAGCTCTGATATAATTAGAAGAGTGAGACTTCATAGCAGAAGTACTTATGTTCAGCCTCTCCTGAAAATAACAACGTGTCTGAAAGAAATACTTGGATATTGAAAAATTAACCAAACCCGGAAAATCGTGAGGAGTCTATATTCTTACCTTTTATATATAAAGAAAGTTACTTACTCTACGGCCACCAAGTCCCAGATCCACGTCTCAGGAAAATACTTTCTCACAGTCTCGGTGAACGCCTCTGAAACATGTGCCATTTCTGTAAGTTCCTGGCCTCTTTGCAATTGAGATATGGCTATGGTGGGCGAGGGAGGAGACAGAAATAACAAATACAAAGATTAAGCTTATGAGAGCTTGTAATACATGTTACAAAAGAAATAAACAGGCTGATGGAACAGACAGGAACCAGGAGAGGATGCTTTGGTGTTAAGGGAATACTTCTTTGAGGAAGTGATATGTAAGCCGAATTCTAGAGCTTAAGTTTGGACTAGAATAAGTCCAAAGTGGACTAGAATAAGTCCAAAGTGAGTGGGGGTAAGAGAATCACAAATACAGGACATGGATATTTAGAGGCAGAAAGAGCCTTGGATTGCTCTTTCTTGGATTGCTTGAAAGGAGAGTGATGTAACGTGGATTGGAAGAAGGGCAGGAGTCAGTTTCCATTTGGTATGTTCCTCTGTGGGGTCAAAGAACCATTGTCCCCAAACATTATGACAGTGGTTCTGAGAAAGTTTATAGGAGTGAAGGATCAAGGATAAAAACGTTTTTAGGGCGTGAGGGTGGCTCAGTCAGTTAAGCGTCTGACTTCGGCTCAGGTCGTGATCTCGCGCTCTGTGAGTTTGAGCCCCGCATCAGGCTCTGTGCTGACAGCTCAGAGCCTGGAGCCTGCTTTGGATTTTGTGTCTCTCTCTTTCTCTGCCCCTTCCTCCCTCATGATCTGTCTGTCTGTCTGTCTCTCTCAAAAATAAAAATAAACATTAAAAACGAGTTCTTTATTTCCACATGTGTCAGAAGGTCAGTGGGGTTCTCTTGCCTGTTTCCTTTCTGTTAATGGTGTGCTGGTAAATATTTAACAACCAGTTCTCTGAAAAAAAATTTGTGCCTATACATAAGTTTGCTATAAATTCCACTTTAAAAAAAATTATTTTATTATTTTTTAAGTGTTTACTTTTGAGAGAGAGAGAGAGAGAGGAGGGGGAGGGGCAGAGAGAGAGGTAGACAGAATCTGAAGCAGGCTCCAGGCTCTGAGCTGTCAGCACAGAGACGACGTGGGGCTCGAACCCATGAACCATGAAATCATGACCTGAGCTGAAGTCGGTTGCTTAACTGACTGAGCCACCCAGGTGCCCCTACTATAAATTCTACTTTAAAGGATTATAGACTTTAGCTTATAAATAATAAAAAATATATAATAATATTTATTTAAATTCCATATAACTAATGAATTTTCATTGAATATTTTCCTTGATTTTTTGACAAACTCTTTATATTCCACCATGATTTGACAATATCAAACTATAAATAAATGGTTACTTAGTGTCTGATTCACCAGTAAAGTAGCCCATATCACTGACAAATAAATGTGATTTCAAAATGCATATCGACCGATATTTTGGGGAAGTTAGAGCTTCCTTACCTAACTGGTGCGAATGTAGTCCCAACTTGTGAACATTTCTGTTTCTATTTATGCTGATCCTGTGACTAGAAATTATATCTTTCCTTCCAACCTCACACATCTCCATTTACTAGAGGTGGATTCTTCTTCTTCTTCTTCTTCTTCTTCTTTCTAAAGTTTATCTTATTTATTTTGAGAGAGAAAGAGCAAGTAGGGGAGAGGCAGAGAGGAAGGGAGAGAATCCCAAGTAGGCTCCATGCTGTCAGCACAGAGCCCGATGCAGAGCTTGATCCCATGAACTGTGAGATCCTGACCTGAGCCCAAATCAAGAGTGGGATGCTCACGGTGCCTGAGTGACTCAGTCGGTTGAGCGTCCGACTTTGGCTCAGGTCATGATCTTGCGGTTCGTGGGTTTGAGCCCCATCGGGCTCTGTGCTGACGGTATAGAGCCTGGAGCCTGCTTCGGATTCTGTGTCTCCCCCTCTCTCTCTGCCCCTCCCCCGCTCATGCTCTCTCTCTCTCTCTCTCTCTCTCCTTCAAAAATAAATAAATTAAAAAAAACATTAAAAAAAAAGTGACGCTCAATTGACTGAGCCACCCAGGCACCCCTAGAAGTGGATTCTTCATGAATGAGTTTCCTGATTGCTCAATCAGAATTAATCCTTTCTTTTATTCTGTATATCTGTACCTCTGTCTCTCTCTCTCTTTAAATGGGAGTATAGTTGACATACAGTTCCTGTACCTCTCTTATGAAACTTCTTACAGTCTGCCTTGTATCCTCGCCAGCATTGCATATGTGGGGGCTCGACACAATCAGAATGTTTGGTTTGTATTGCTATGTGATCTTGAGCAAGAACCTTAATATATCTGAATCACAAGTTCTTTTTTATTCATTTTATCACATTTTATATTTTTAAAACATCTTTTGTTTGATTCAGTATATTAGCTTTTATTTTTATTTTTTTACCTGGAGAAGCGAATAGTCTTCGAGATGACTGCATTGCATAGGGTTCAGGTGGTGAGCATACTTTGGGTTTATGAATCCTTGTGTTGGTGAATACCTTTAAGCCCATATCCTATGAAGGAAATTATCACCGAATTAGTACATAAATATGAAATATATAGGCACATACTTCATTGAATTTCACAAACATTCCAATTAGCTTAATACTAAACTTTTTTTTTTTTATTTAAGTGGAGCCCAACTTCAAGCAGGGCCTGAACTCATGACCCTTAGATCAAGACCTGAGCTGAGACCGAGTCAGATGCTTAACCGACTGAGCCACCTAAGTGCCCCAATATTGAACTTTTAATGCTCACATCTGTAGAAAGGACATTGGTATACTCACGGAAGTAATTTTATTCTGTTGGTAAAACTCTTTTAACAGAAATATTTTATATATGTGACATTTATAAATAACACAAGGCAATGAATTTCGGGAAAAATTAAAAAAAAAAAACTTGATTACTAGTCCAAAAAGTTCTAGCTCTGGCCCTTTGCTATGATCAGATCTGCCACTATTCATAATCTTGGAGAAGTCACTTGACCTCTCTGTGTCCCGTTACCCTCAACTGTGATATGAAGGTATTAAAACAAATATGTATTTTTTGCACATATAATATTCCATGAATCTTTAGAATTCAAAATCTTCAAAACATCTTTAGAATCTAAAATACAAGGAATTTACCTGTAGGAAGCTATACATATCTTTTTCATTTGTGTTTGATACAGGCGAATACATGATTCCATTGATAAAGACATTACGGCTATTGACACAGTCTTCATCATCTTCCTCCTGTTGATTCAAACTCGCAGGGAAACCAGTGAGGTCCTTCACTGGTAGCAGGTTATAAACCTGTATGAATGCAAAGGACAAAAGGACAAACTTATTTGTGGCTTATTCTTCTTACATGCAAAGAGAAAAGAAAAGCATAATTACCGTCAGTCTTGTTTGAGTGCCACTGTTGCTTAAATAATTTACAGAGATGAAGCTGTTTTAAGAATTTTAGGGAAAAACACCCCCAAACATCCCCATCGAAGTACGCAAGAATCACGATAGCTTGTTACACAGTTCAGAGGCAAACACTAGACTCCATACTAGAATGGAATAAAACTTTATTGGGATAAATCTATGCCTGCTACATTTGGGACATGGTATAAAACATCACCTGATAGAAGGAAATGATAGTTATGTCTCTCCTTGTGGTTAGCAACTGACTCAGTGTATAACAACGTTAACGAACACATGTTCTGAACGGGCACACGAATAAGTAAATATCCTCTATATAGGATAGGATAATATTTTCTTAGGCATATTCTCCATCTCCCCCCTCGGGGAGCATATTATATGTTCTCGTCTATCTCATCTATGGAAGCAGAAGTTCCATGAGAGCATGGCTTCTTGTTGTTCAAGGAGTTCACTAATAGATCCCCGCATTCCAACAAACAGTAGGTACACCTACAACACAGCAGGTACTAAATAAATACCTATTGAATGAATGGCTTATGTTACTGGGAACAAAGTGTTTCATTAGTAAAATACTATCAAGGCTTGAGAGGACTGGACTAGTGTTCTAACCCAGGTCTACTCCTAAATACCTGAAAGCTTCTACTTTTTTATTGAAAATTAATAGGATATTCTGCCTTATCTATCCACCAGTGTTGCTATAATTTAAAAAGATCCTGAGATGGGGCACCTAGGTGGCTCTTCAGTTAAGCGACTGACTGTTGATTTTGGCTCAGGTCACGGTCTCATGGTTTGTGGGATTGAGCCCCATGTCTGGCTCGGTGCTAACAGCATGGAGACTACTTGGGATTCTCTCTCCCTGTCTCTCTGCTCCTTCCCCCCTTAAAGTAAATTAAAAAAAATTAAAAAAAAAAATAAAAGGACCCCAAGAAGGATGAAATTATTCTATAAACATAAAACATTGTATTTTTCCATATATGCCCTTGCTCCCTCTACTGAAATGTACTCAATACTTCCTTTAGAAGAATTCTAATATTTTCAATTAAATTCCATTTGGAAGTACTAAAAAACTAAAAATCGTTTCTTATAACTTTTTTTTTAGGGAGTAAAAAATATAAATTTCTCTTTGTAAAATTTTGACAGTAAAAAAGAAACTTCCGGAAGAGGTTATTTCAATTGGCTTCATATTGAAAATTTGAAGACACAAGCAAATGACTATTAGCAAGTGTTGACTTGTTTCTCATTGTTCTACTCCAGCATACACTTGTGCTATTTCTTCCATTGACATTTTAAAGGATTTAATTTATTAATGTCATTTATCATATAGTAATTCATTTCTCCAAAAACATTTTTTTTAAAGTTTATATATTCTGAGAGAGAGAAAGCACACATGGGGAAGGAGCAGAGAGAGAGAGAGAGAGAGACGAGAAACCAAGAATCCCAAGCAGGCTCCACACTGGCGTTGCGGGGCTCGAACTCATGAGCGGTGAGACCATGGCCTGAGCTGAAGTCAGATGCTTAACCAACTGAGGCACCCAGGTGCCTCCATTTTTCCAAATCTTTATTCATCAGAGACAATGTATATCTTCCTTCAGAAATTGTGTTCATCTTGGAACCTACAGTGTTTGATATAATTCTTAACAAAAACAGAAATTTGATATTTCATATCAGTTGTCGTGCACCTAAATGTACCACTTTTGTTAGGCTTTTTCAAACATTACAACTAGTTTGAAAATACCTATTACCAGTTTAGAGAGCTCCAGGATTTCAGGGGCTTTGAATGGTGCATGATTTTATTGACATACATATATATAAACAAACACACATGTACATATGCGTGTTTATGTTTGTATACGTATATAAACTTAGGTAAACAAATACATATCTATGTGTTGAAATGTAATATATTTCTCACCCAAAAAAGTGCCCATGAAAGAGATCAAAGCTACTAACTCCTAGGTAAATAGAATTTTGATAGATTCTATCCTACTCAGATAGGCCTTTCTCCTCGCCCTGAGCCCCTCGCACGGCCCTTCCTGACCCCCCAGGGCTGCCGGGAACTCACTGAGGCCGCGGACAGCTCAGCCTCGGGCCTCATGAGCAGCACACTTTGGTCCACGGCACGGAGGGCGCAGAGGGACTGAGGAGAAGCTGAGACTCGCAGGTGGACGTGTGAGGCCGGGAGACTTTGTGCTGGACGGAAGCTCAAGTCCACCTATGAAATTGGGGAGAATGGTCAGAAAAACAAATGTCCTGATTTAATTGATCGTTCACAAGCATTTCCTGAGTGTTCCATACATTCAGGACGTACTCACTTTATTTGACTTGGCAGTGGTCGGCACCATGGGAGTCTTGAGGCTTTTTGTCCCCTACGCTTCACTCTGACTCCCAAGAATCAGTTGAACCATTGTAATGACATCTAATTCTCATAAATTATTAAATTTGAGATTCCATTTTTTACCTTTGTTACACGGTAAGGTATTTGTTAAGTGTGGGTGAGTGCACATGGTTCTAGATGCTCTCATATTTTTCTTTTGGCTCCCTAGTAATCTTAAAAACTCGTGTTTCCAAAGTTTCATCATAGACGGGAGCAAGATACTCTGAACTGTATCATATAGTAAGCGACAGTACACGAGAATTTTAAACTAGGAGGCAAGTGGCATGGATTCCTCATGTGTCTCTGCCATTCCCTTGCTGAAAATCTCTGGAGGGTTCATTTTAACCCCTTTGGCCCCAGTGGTTCACATGCAGAAAATAGTTGATAATAATAGCAACTGGAAAAAAAAAAACCCACCTTGTTGGACAGACAGTTTTCAATCTTATATTTTGCAGAATCCCCAACCACTTCCCCGTCAGGTAAAATGGCGTAGATGAGCAATCGGGCGATGGGAGCAATGTCTGCGTCCACAGGGACTGACACCGAAAAGTGGCCTTTCACTGGAGCGCAGAAAGAATGAGGGATTGTGAGTATGGGTTAGACGTCTCCCCAGGGCTGAAATGAAAGTTTTCTGTCCCACGAAGCCAGTTTTAGGAGCCTGGTCTGGTTAACGGCTGTTTCTATTGGTTGGTATAACGGGTAGCAACCAGCAGACCTAGTAGGCTTAGTAGTGAACATAGAATGTTTTACCTCTAAGAATTCTGTACCTCTGAGAACTCTAGCTTTAGGAAGAACCTTATCAAAGTGCTCTCTTCTCTTATCATACAATGGTTCCAGGCTAATTTTCAGCTTTAGCTCGTCTACACAAAGTTCTGATTTTATCTGAGGGCATGGAGACATCCACTTGGCTACTATTTGATCTAGACTTCACACTAGAGAAGGGAGATAGAACCAGAAGTTACGAAGAAGCATCAAAAGAGTGGTTCACTGATAAGTGTTGTTGTAAGTGGTCCCTGAGACTTCCTTAGAAGAGCTGAAAACTTCGGAGGTTTATATCCGTCCGTATCTATTCATGGTGAGAGTCCCATTCCATGGTGGAAGTACCCAATTTAACCTTTCATAAATCAGAACTATCTTCAAAAGGGAATATGATAGAAAGATATAAATGACTCAGCAAAAGACGGAGCATATGGAAAACATTCCAAAATTTTACCTTTCTCTCCATTTCCTAAAACAATTTTAAAATGCCATTTGAGAAGAAGCTCCGTGAATGTCTATGGTTTGAAAACGTGGAATACGCATAGATTATAAAACAACAAAGCAGTGTGGAGGTTCCTCAGAAAATTAAAAATAGACCTACCCTATGACCCAGCAATAGCACTGCTAGGAATTTATCCAAGGGATACAGGAGTACTGATGCATAGGGGCACTTGTACCCCAATGTTCATAGCAGCACTCTCAACAATAGCCAAATTATGGAAAGAGCCTAAATGTCCATCAACTGATGAATGGATAAAGAAATTGTGGTATATATACACAATGGAATACTATGTGGCAATGAGAAAAAATGAAATATGGCCTTTTGTAGCAACGTGGATGGAACTGGAGAGTGTAATGCTAAGTGAAATAAGCCATACAGAGAAAGACAGATACCATATGGTTTCACTCTTATGTGGATCCTGAGAAACTTAACAGGAACCCATGGGGGAGGGGAAGGGAAAAAAAAAAAAAGAGGTTAGAGTGGGAGAGAGCCAAAGCATAAGAGACTGTTAAAAACTGAGAACAAACTGAGGGTTGATCGGGGGTGGGAGGGAGGGGAGGGTGGGTGATGGGTATTGAGGAGGGCACCTTTTGGGATGAGCACTGGGTGTTGTATGGAAACCAATTTGTCAATAAATTTCATATATATAAAAAAAATAAAAATAAAAAAATAAACTTGAAAAAAAAATGTAAAAAAAAAAAGATTATAAAACAACAACATCAACACGTTAAATGATCTGGACAGAATACAGTGCTGAAGGAAAAGAAAAGAAATATTCAGTAAAGGGCGAAAAAACAGCACCCCATTATTTCTTTCCCCTCTCAGCTTCTCATTTATTGGAGTTAGACGGAAACCCTCTCTCTTTTTTGAAACGATTTCTGGTATTTCTGCAGTGGAAGGCTGACTGTGTCGGAGTGGGGCAGAAATGTGGAATTATGGAAATACTCACCATCTCCCTGCTTCACAGGCAGCACATAGGTCCCAGTTCGGACAATGCCTCCCTTTGCCATTATCTGCAGAAAAGGCAAGGAAAAGGAACTTGGTTTGCCTGACAAAAATCTTACACCCCATGTCTTGCCCTTCATGCGTCATTCTTGCTTTCTTGAGCCCGAGCTGGCAATAATTAGCCCAAAGAGAAGCCAAACTTTCAAAAGGAACATGGATAATAAGTCAAAGTAGTGACATCTAAGGGGTTTCCTGGTTCTTTGCCCCTCAGAGGGCTCTTGTCTATGGGGAGTCAACCAACTGGCCTTCCTTCTCACCAGATAATAGAACACGAGCTCCTTCAGCGTCTCCAGGGTGTGTGCATTCAGGATATAATGTGCTTGGACTGTCTGAGTTTGGCCACAGGGCAGTTCATGAGGCATGGGCTCTAGGTGGACAAAACTCTTGCTTAGGGAGAATACAAGGTTCGCAGTGTGATAAGCTTCTTCGTTTTCTGCTGACAGCCATTGATAGCCATAACAGGGACTCTGATCCTTGTATTTGACCTAGTGAATTAAAAAAAAAAAAACAGTATTAATTTCATAGATCATATGTCAGAGGGAATCAAAGTTCTCACAAAACTGCCTTGGTTCATCGTCCTACCTTAACTAGCACCTAGAAATCTTTTACTCCACAGTAAAAAGTGAGAGAGTGTTTATCTCTATTGCATGCCTTTGCACCACAGAGGCTCCCTGGGTTGGTATTTAAATTTCTGAAGGGCATACACAGAGGCATCTTTTGCTGTGTTTCGTTTGCGCGACACTTTTTTGGGGGCCACTTTACCTACGCAGACAGAGACGCTGGAATTCTAAAAGCCCATTGAGGAGACCAAATAGTCTCCAGAAACTGAAGAACTACACTTCGGAGACTTATTTACGATGGATTTCCACCAGGTATTATGAATATGTCATGTTTCAACCATAAGGGTCTGAGAACACTTCCTGTCAATAGCGTTGGGTTCCAGAGTTGAGTTGGTCAATTAGCTGAAGTCTATCACTCCTGGGCTGTCTGTGGCTGATTATTTTATTTTGCTTTCTGAATGTTTACTTATTTATTTGGAGAGCGAGAGAGCTTGTGTGGCAAGAGCAGGGGAGGGGCAGAGGGAGAGGGAAGGAGAGAATCCCAAGTGGGCTCTGAGCTGCCAGCACAGAGCCTGAAGTGGGGCTCGAACCCACCAACCTTTGAGACAATGGTTTGAGCCGAAATCAAGAGTCAGACACTTACCCAACTGAACCACCCAGGCTGATTGTTTTTTGTTTTGTTTTGTTTTTTTTTTCAAAGTTTATTTATTTTTGAGACAGAGAGAGAGACAGAGCATGAAGGGGGAGGGGCAGAGAGAGAGGGAGACACAGAATCGGAAACAGGCTCCAGGCTCTGAGCCATCAGCCCAGAGCCCGACGCAGGGCTCGAACTCACGGACCGCGAGACCGTGACCTGGCTGAAGTCGGACGCTTAACCGACTGCGCCACCCAGGCGCCCCCAGGCTGATTGTTTTTAACGCTTTTTGTGCCTCTGGACTCTCAAGGTTCATAAGCCCTTTTGGGGTTGTCATTTAACTCTTCTCCATGCAGAAGACTTTCCATATTCTTTTCAGGCTTCCCCTATCCTCATCCTCACCTCCCAAGTGGCATGAATGAATCCTTGTGTCAGCAAAACACTTTATTTATATTTCAATATATGCTCCAGTGATAACATATAAATAATTACCAGAGGGGTTATTTAAAAATAATATTTTTATTTTCAGGATGAGCACATTGCCTGGCGCATGGAAAACGTTCAAGACACTTCTTGATTGAATAAATGGGCGAACACTCAATTTTTAGCTAATTAGGAGATACGGGCTTTAATGCCATCCATGTAAAGTGGGATCAATCAGATATCCCATTTATTTGTCATCATTATTATGTAATGTTTACTTGAGTGTCCATATATCTCTATGTGTATATTTACATTTCCATTGATGAATAGAGAACTCTATGCTAATATAAAGCGAATTATATGGGTATAACAAAAATCTGGAGAAAATTAGAATAGCAGCAGGAAAATAAAGCAAGAACAATAATTTATAGGGTGTATACACTTGAAATGAATGCTACTAGTCATGTTAATGGGGCGCCTGGGGGACTCAGTCAGTTAAGCGACCAGCTCTTGGTTTCGACTCAGGTCATGATCTCATGGTTTGTGGGTTTGAGCCCTGCATTGGGCTCTCCGCTCACGGGGGAGACCTGCTTGGGATTCTCTATCTCTCCCTCTCTCTGCCTCTTCCCTCCTTGCTCTCACTCTCTCTTTCTCTCTCCCCCTCCCTCCAAAAATAAAACCACCCAAAAAACCTTAAATGCTAGTGATGTTAAAATGGGCTTTTACAGTAATAATATTCATATTCAAGTTAAAGGGGGCTTACTAAGTGCTTTAATATGTATTATCTTTTTCATAAGTATATATTTTTTCTATTTTCATTTCAAAATAACACATTAACTTTTAAAAAAGAAGTTAAACATCACATTTAATCCCCAAACCCTGATAACTAAAGGACATTACTTACAAAATTTTTTTTAATGTTTATTTATTTTTGAGAGTGAGAGAGACAGACTATGAGTGGGGGAGGGACAGAGAAAGAGGGGGACACAAAATCCGAAGCAGGCTCCAGGCTCTGAGCTGTCAGCACAGAGCCCGATGTGGGGCTCGAACTCATAAATGGTGAGATCGTGACCTGAGCTGAAGTCAGACGCTTACCCGATGGAGCCACCCAGGTGCTCCCTAAAGGACATTACTTTTAAATTGAGATATTCCTAAAAGTAGCTTGAAGATTCTGTGTCTAATACTATAGACATGAATATATTACATGCAGAATAATGTCTTCCTTTGCCTATTTAGGGTCCTAGTATTTGAAAAGCCATTTGGGTTGATTGCACTTTCTTTCATAAAAGAAAAAAAAAACCTTTATTAAATTTTGTTTCTCATGTTTTTTTTTTTTTTCTTAAAGTCTCTAGGCTTACTTTTTATTTTTTTTTAATTTTTTTTTTAACGTTTATTTATTTTTGAGACAGAGAGAGACGGAGCATGTACAGGGGAGGGTCAGAGAGAGGGAGACACAGAATCTGAAACAGGCTCCAGGCTCCGAGCTGTCAGCACAGAGCCCGATGCGGGGCTCGAACTTACAGACCGCGAGATCATGACCTGAGTCGAAGTCGGCCGCCCAACCGACTAAGCCACCCAGGCGCCCCTAGGCTTACTTTTGAAATTTCATAGTTGTTTCATTAACTTCACTGCTCAATGCAACAAGATCTACATTCTTCCTTGAATGTCAATCACCTTTCTGATTCTGACCTCTAGATCCACCTTATCTTCCTTAACATGTTAATGCAAAACTCACTTCTTTTTTTTTTTTTTTCAACGTTTATTTATTTTTGGGACAGAGAGAGACAGAGCATGAACGGGCGAGGGGCAGAGAGAGAGGGACACACAGAATCGGAAACAGGCTCCAGGCTCTGAGCCATCAGCCCAGAGCCTGACGCGGGGCTCGAACTCACGGACCGCGAGATCGTGACCTGGCTGAAGTCGGACGCTTAACCGACTGCGCCACCCAGGCGCCCCCAAAACTCACTTCTTTACCCCAGAGAACAGTAATGTAGCTCTGTGGATTCTGCAAAGTTCCCATGTGCTACGTGTCCCCCAGCCGGCTTTCCGTCAAAAGTTACAACAGTGTTTTCGTTACCTCCCATTTCTCCATACTTGGACTCTGGGTTCCTTGTGAATGGAAGTAAATCATAATCTGTGCAATGGCATTTTCTGTTATTTTCGCTATTTCTTCATCTATAGAGCTTGGCTGAATACAGCCTTTTCTTTTTCTGTAATTTATATGTAACAAACATTTTCTCAAAACCCTCAGCCTCATGCTCTCTACTCTCATTTTCCTGGCAGTCTCTGTCTTCATTTCAGGACGACTCAACTTAGGTTACCAGGTTTTTCCTCTTGTTTCTCCCCCCACCTCTTTTTTTTGTTTCAAGTTTTTATTTAAATTCTTATTACTTTCAAAATGTAGTATCTTATTTGATGGGGCACATGCACTCCAATATATTTAAATGCTATAGATTTATAGCAGCATTATCAACACTAGCCAAATTATGGAAAGAGCCCAAATGTCCATCTACTGATGAACGGATAAAGAAGATGTGGTATATAAATACAATGGAATATTAGCCATCGAAAAGAATGAAATCTTGCCATTTGCAACAACGTGGATGGAGTGAGAGTGTATTATGCCAAGTGAAATAAGTCAGATAGAGAAAGAAAAATACCATATGATTTCACTCATATGTGGAATTTAGGAAACAAAACAAATATATGGGAAGGAAAAGAAAAGAGAGAGGGAAACAAACCATAAGAGACTCTTAATGATAGAGAACAAACTGAGGGGTGATGGAGAGAGGTGGATGGGGGATGGGCTAAATGGGTGACGGATATTAAGGAGGGCGCTAGTTGTGATGAGCCTAGGGTGTTATACGGAAGTGATGAATCACTGAATTCTACTCCTGAGACCTATACTGCACTGTATGTTAACTAACTAGAATTTAAATACAAAGTTGAAAAGAAAAAATAATTTAAAAAATGTACTATCTTATTTAATTCTCACAACAACCCCAGGAATTAGGTACTAATATTGTACCCACTTTACAGATAAGAAAATAAAATATAGAAGTTTTTCATTATTTTCTCTTAATATAGAGTTAAGTCAGGATTTTAATATAATTTATCTGATTCTGTACCTAATGTAAGTGGAATCATACAGTTTGTGTGTGTGTGTGTGTGTGTGTGTGTGTGTGTGTTTGCTAACGGGCCATTTCACGTAGCATAATGTCTTCAGGGTTCATTCACATTGTAGCATGTGACAGATTTCCTTTCTTTTTAAACCTGATACCATTCCACTGTATGTATAGACTACCTTTTGTTTTTCCGTTCATCTGTTGGTGGATATTTGAGTTGCTTCCCCTTCCTGGTTAATGTGAGTAGTGTTATTATCAATATGAGTGTGCAAATATCTCTTTGAGACTCTGCTTTCAATTATTTTGAATATACATCCAGAATGAGATTACTGGATCATGTGGTAGTTCTATTTTTAAATTTCGGAGGAACTGCCGTGCTGTTTTCCATAGTGGCCACACCATTTTGCATTCTTGACAGTGCACAAACGGAACCCACGCTTTTAACCACAACACTATACTGCCTCCCTTTTAATAATGTTTTCAAAGTTGACCTGAAAAATTGACTTATAATTTCTTTTTTTTTTCACTTCCATAGGACTAAACACCACTTGGAAATTTCATCACTTCTAGGTTGCAACCTTATTTTCAAGGCTATTTCATGTCATTGGTGACTTCTCTTCCAACTTACCCTGACAGTGAGAGAGGTGCCCATCACGCTGGTGGGGTCGATAGAGAACTGTACCAGGCCATGCTCATCAGTGGTCGCATTGGATTTATGGTTAGCTTCATTTGCTGTGATGAAGATGAGTTCATTTGGCATGGGGACACCTTTCCCATCCACTAGTTGCACCTGAAGATTAAAATCTGTGGATCAGTTATATGGTTAATACCCAGCAGTCACCAAACATTCATTCTATCACAAATATTTATTGAATACATCCTATATGTTGGATATGGTTCTGGGCATTGAGGCTATCGCAGTGAACAAAGCAAAGCTCCGCCATCTAGATAGAGCTCACCGTCTAGTAAAAGAGATAGATGTTAAATAAATGCATAAATGATATATACGTGTTTAGTAGTCATCAGTCCTGAGACAAACAGTAAAGCAGTGTAAAGGGATGGAGAATCATGGAAATGAAGATAGGGATGACCTGAAAAGTATATTCTCTGGATATTTTAGAAGTGCTGTGGGTTACATAGAACCCTTGGAGAGTCACAGAACACAGGAGTCAGATCGTAATGACAATTTTTAACCCCTTAGCCAAACTTAATTGAGCCCCAGGCACTTATTTGGTGGCTGACCGTTAGCTTTTCATGGATTAGTGTTCTGAAGTATAATAAATGCACAAGTTAGAAGTTGCTAATACATTATCCCGTGTACTTTTCTAGTTGCTTTTTATATATCTGCTTCTCAGTCTAGATTTTCCAACTTTTGGAAGGTAGGCAGATAGCAGGAGGCACTCCCCATGTGCAAAATGCAAAATCGAGGCGAATCATATAGTATTCAGTAAGGGCTTAAAGTGAAATTACTGCTAATATGGAACTCAGTAGATGAGTAGTCCAGTGAAGATTTCAAAGAGGATGATTTTTTTTCAATAGAAGCCACTTTTGGTTGCAGGAAGCACTGTTCAAAGACTTGGATCAACGTATGTAATTAATTAATAAGATCTGAGTTCGCCAATGAAACATTGGCTGCGCGGGCAAAGTCAAGGTTAGATTCTCTCGAACTGATGAGAGAGTCTTATGACTAATGGGGTAGTTATTTGGCAGGAAGGAAATACAAAAATACAAGTACAATATACTTCTGAGAAATTAAAAATAAATAGACTGTGCATTTTAGGAAGTGACTAAAGTTTCTAAATTGTTTGCTGTCAGAACATAATCGAGACATTCTAAAACACACTTCACCACTTCTTAATGGGGTCTAGTCCCTCTGTCTTTTACAGTCTCCACACCTGAAACCTCAATAATATTTCCATTAAGAATATGATACACGGTAATTACTCATTGGTGGGCATACAACTGTCATCTCAGACTTTTGGAGTCAGAAAGACCCATTTGCACATGTCTGTTTCCAATAGAAAAATAACAATACAAGGTTTTTCGTAGACACGTGAGAAAATTCGTATTTTTAGAATCTGGAAATCTTACACAGCAGTATTTTACCCTTATGCGCACTGGTTTTTAATAAATTCTTGCGAGTGTAAAAGAAAGTAATGTTAACTGTAATATCCATGGAGAAACACTAGGTACAGTAGAATCTTTTAGACTTCAAAATAAAAATTAAAGCCACCTACCCACTCACTACCATATAAAGTTAGGATCATGTAAGTGATCAGAGGATCATGTAAGTGGCCACGGGGAATTTTGAGATTCTTGTGAGGAAATCTAAAAACCTGACACTATCTACCGGTAGTGAAAAGATGAAAAGATTGAGTGACATCGCACAAGGCTGTTCAAAAAGTGGGGGAAAACAACCCTTCTGATTTTGATGGTGCTTTAGAAGGATTTTATAGATTTCATATACAAATTCATAGAGGGAAAGATTTGTTTTTATGTGGTTTTATACCTTTGGCTATATTAATCAATAGATAATATTAAGCAGGTCTGGTTTTAGCAGGATATGTGTTTATTAAATGACGCTACGTAATTTGATTTGTGAATTAGAAAATACTCCACCTGACCAAAGAAGGGGATCCCTTGTCTAAAGTATGGGTCCACTTTCACAAATGAGAGTTTGGTTATGGTTCTTGTTATTTCACTGGATCCTTTTCCAGTTAATTCTACCTCTGGAAAAAAAAAAGGAAGAAAATAAATTGGTTTTTGGAAGGATGGTCCCCCCTGAACTTCCTCCTCTTCTTCTTCTTTTTTTTTTTTAATGTTTTTAACTTATTTTTGAGAGAAAGAGAGACAGAGCACAAACAGGGGAGGGGCAGAGACAGAGGGAGACACAGAATCAGAAGCAGGCTCCAGGCTCTCTGAGCTGTCAGCACAGAGCCCAACTTGGGACTCGAACTTGTGAACTGTGGGATCTGACCTGAGCCCCAGTCAGACGCTCAACCGACGGAGCCACCCAGGTGCCCCAATCCCCCCCCTGAACTTCTTATGTTACTACTTCCCTTCCAATTCATAATTTGGCAAAGGAAATTAATCAGTGTTCATTGCTTTTCCCCCCGTACCCACATGGTACACAAACCTGTTCCTTCTTCTTGGATCTTGGCCTCCACTTCAAGCTTCATTTCATACCCTTGTCTCTTCATCTGGAAGATCTTGGTTTTTATTTGTTGAGAAAAGCAGCCCTGGCTGTTTAGCTAGGAGGGGATAAAGCAAAATACAGAAACGTAATACTGGACAGGTCAGTGGTCGGTTAATCTGGTGGGATTTTTTGGGGGGGACAATGTAACCCAGGGGTTTTCTAATGACAAGAACACAATAAATATTCTCTAGGGATTAGTTATGATTACATTTCCTGATAGCATCTGGTTTATTACAGACATATATTTCTTAGTATCTGATATTCCCTAGAGTTAATGGGATAGGCATGCCTTAAAAATTTGTGGGTAATCTTACTGTAGGGAGGACCTAACTTTTCACCAAAGCCGGGCCCCCCTTCCATAGTACACAACTGTTGCAAGGAAGTGGCTGCCCATCTGAAGACTGTGTTTCCTACCTCCCTGGCACGTAGGTGGGGCCATGTGACAAGTTCTTGCTCATGGAAAGAAGGCAAAACCTATATATCCTGCCCAGCCCAAATGCTTAACAGGTATAATGATTTTCCTTCTTCCTTCATACAAGTAGATGTCCAAGGCAGCTTTGAATGCCAGGTTTGGAGACTGCTCTCCACTTCCACTATTCTGGGTGCTTGGTGAACCAAGCACACCCCCAGTAGCCAATTATAAGAAAGAAGTAATTCTTATTGTGCTAAATCACTGACATGTAAATTACTGTGGCTAACACAGCATTCTCTTGTAGAGTGTTCTCTTCCTGGGTTAGCACCATGTTGTAACTCACTGCTTATCAACAATGTCTCTATTGTTAGTTCCTTAGGAGGGACAGTCTTCCACCTACCTGTTGACTGAATTTCTCACAGATGGCCTGTGACTCTCCACTATAGCAGTTAGAAGGGTTATTGTACTTTCTGCACATGCTCATAGTCAGATGTCCTTGGACAGGCTTCCCGTATGTGTATCTGTCATAGGAACATTGCCAAATGAATCAAAGCAGACATTGAACATCCCCATTTTCTACCTATTTATATTCCCCCTTTAGCTGAAGTATATTTCCTCTCTGTACTTCCCTCTAATCTCTGCAGGGCCTTCACAATGCTGAGAGCAAGTAAGTTAAGTAATGACCCTTCTTTTTAACAAATCTCTAGTGCGACATGCTGAGATTTACCAGTCTTCTTTGATCATGTCTTTTTTACCCCTTCATTTTTTATTTTTAATCCCATCTTTTAAAAGATACATCTCTTATTACCAAAGCTACCCCTGTTCTTAAGAGAGGGGGAAAAAACAATACCAACAAAACAAAGAAGAGAGAAAATGCCCTCAATTCTACCTAGGAATACAAACTATTACTATGATGGTGTCTCCTTCCATTATCCTCTTGTGATGTGTAGCCTTCTCTATGTATATGGAGTTTAACTTGTTTACTTTTTATGAAACTGGGGTTGTGCCATATCGATATGTCATTGATGGTTGATGTGTTTTCAAGGGCATTTGTTTCCTTCCCATATCTAAAATATCTTCTGAATCTTTACTTGCAAGAGTATTGGCTCACCAGTTACATAGGATCAAGAATTTGGTGGCAATTACTCTGAGACAGTGCTGGGGCAGGGACCCTGCGGAATTGTGGGTGCATTACGTGTGCGGTCGTTGGCAGGGCTGGTTTCTTCACTCTGTTTGCTCTTTCTGCTAGTGCTATCGATGGACGACTGGGGATGGGAGCATTAGATTTTAGAAACATGAATTTTCAAGGTTGGAAAGGACCAAACTGAGATATCATGTCCAGTCTCATCAGGAAAAATGGCAGTGCTGAGAGGAATGTGACATGACTTGGGTAGACCGATGACTCAGCTGAGATCTTGGTAATATGCCTATCTCTACAAATTCTGAATCAAAGCTATTTTTCCACTATGTATGCAAGGTCACGTAAATGATCTGTTGATGACAGAATTTCCTCTACCTGGGAAATGGGAAAGTCACTATCCTTCAACACTATCCCATTTGTGTGTGCGTGTGTGTACGTGTGTGTGTGTGTGTGTGTGTGTATAGCTTTGTCACTTTCAGAATCAGTCCTCATAGATAGGTTCTCTAGGAACAGTTGCTTGCCCCGTGATAGTTATGACGACGCTGGTAAGGACATGAAAGAACATAAGAAGGAAAGATAGAGAAGCAACAGGCCAGGAAGGTTATAGAGATGGGATGATTCCATGTACTTAAAGTATTTGTCCTCCCACTGTTCTTAAAGAAATGAGTGCAAATATCCCAAATGGCGAGTCTCCTTTTTTTTTTTTTTTTGAAGTTTACTTATTTTGAGAGAGAGAGAGAGAGTACACACGAGCGAGGGAGGGGCTGAGAGAGAGAGAAACAGAGAGAGAATCCTCCCTGATGTCAGCACGGAGCTGGACGTGGGGCTCTAACTCAGGAAATGGGAGATCATGACCTGAGCTGAAATCAAGAGTCAGACGCTTGACTGACTAGCCACCCAGCTTCCCCATGGTGAATCTCCTTTAAATAATTCTCTCAAATGATTAAAAAAAATAATAACAATAAACTCACAGGCCACATACTGACACATTCACCTCTTCTTCCAAGATAGTGATTATCTTTGGCATTGTTACTTTGACTTCAAACTTGGGGAGCACTGTTCATTGGAGATAAAGGAAGTTAGTGATTGTTTTTCAACTTTGGGGGAGTTAGTATTTTCAGTTTCTCTGTAACAATTCCCTAACAGTGTCTTTAGGGTCCTGAAAAGTTAGCTGTACTCTTCCCTCCAACCACCTTACCATCAAATGGATATTCTGATTGAAGGACTGTGACGGATCACTGTAATCCTAATGAATTATGGAAGCCTTCTCTTAAAGGTATTTTACATTTTTTTTGAGATTAAAAATTATTACAAACGTAACCAAGCTATACAAAGTCTTATTCACAGATTATTGATAGTCTCATTGGGGTTAGATATAACTGATTCTACTCGAAGCCCAACCTCACATGTAGGAAATGAAAGGACTCTAAATAACCTCAAATTCCAGGCCCTGGAAGTTTGGATATGAAGAAAATGCTCCGTGACTTTCCATTATCCATACCAAATTCCTCCACGGCGAAGGGGTGCTCTGTTCTTCCACCTGATTCCTTTTGTACCACCACCTTGTAAGAGCCCTGGATGGGCTCTGATGAGAGGGGAAAGGCCAGTTGCGTGAGACCACTCGCTAACTTGAGTTTCTGCCATTGTGCGATACGATTTCCTTTCGGGTCCTATGGATACAGTAATTGTAACTTACAAAAGAGCCTAGAGCCTTAGAGGCAATAACAGAAATCTATGGAGACCCCTATGTTATTCACAAAGACAACCAATGGGGTGGTAGTGAAGGGAGGGAAGGAAGATGACTTAAAACTATCTGGTGCTGTATGAACTCAGACATTTCTCCCTTAATGACAAGCTTCCGGTAGAATGTAACAGCCTCTCAAATATGAACATTTTCTCTAAATGTATTACTTTAATTCTGATTATGGAATGTTTCCTGTTGCTTACCTGAATGAATACAAGTGGAATCTGAAAGACAAAAGAGAAATAAAGGAATGTAGAATTATTTTCAAATATTCTTAATTGTGATTTATAAGCAAGACATCTTTATGCAGAATACCTCTATAGTAAAACAGGAAAAAAATTCAGGTTAAGTTTTATAAAACTTTTAACTAATCTATTTTAAGCAATTAATAAATAATATTAAGAGCTTATTAAGCTATCAGCAAAATATAGGTATGTGCACAGCCTTTCATTAGCAATAGTATTTACTGACATTACTTCAATGCTTATAGCATCAAGTGAGGAATACTCACTCCTTTGTTATGAAATTTTACGGATTAAGAAACAAACACCAACAAAATTATAAGTAACCATACTCAGATCCAAATATTGAGATGGCCAAAGAATTCTTAGTTCGAAGAATAAAGAAGAGGAATAGCTCCTCTGCTATCAATATTTAGTCATTTAAAAAAATGCGTATTTATTTTTGAGAGAGCACAAGTGGCGTGGGGCAGAGAAAAGGGGACAAAGGATCCAAAGCGGGTTGTGTGCTGACGACAATGAGCCCGATGCAGGGCTCCAACCCACCAACCGTGAGATCATGACCTGAGCTGAAGTCAGACCTTAACCGACTGAGCCACCCAGGTGCCCCAAGATACATATTTTATATATTCTTAATATTTATATATTTATAATTTTATATTGATACTTATTTGATATTTAATATTTATGAATTTAAGATATATTTCAATGATATATCAGTCATGTATCTGAAATATAAAGAATATATATGATAAACATATTATATACACACACACACACTCACACACCTGATTTATATATCAGGTAGGGAAATGCCAAGAAGAAAAAACGGGGGACAGTAAGGCTGCTACAATGATGGATAAGGTGTTTATTTTAGACGGAGATGTGAAAGTAGAAACTAGGAGACCAGCTTCAAGGTTACTGAAATAGTCTTTTTTAGAAGTGATATTGGCCATGGGGCACCTGAGTGGCTCAGTTGGTTGAGTTTCCAGCTTTGGCTCAGGTCATGATTTCATGGTTCATGAGTTTGAGCCCTGCCTTGGGCTCTCTGCTTGCTGTCACCACAGAGCTTGCTTTGGATCCTCTGTCCCTTCTACTCTCTGCCTCTCCCCTGCTCGTTCTCTCTCTCTCTCAAAATAAATAAACTTAAAAAAACAAAAGACGTGATATTGGCCAGGATGAGATTGTAGTAATTCAAGTGGTAAGAAATAGAAATAGTCTGGATATATTTCAAGCTAACATGACTTTCAGATGTAGTGGATGCGAGTGTCAAAGAGAGGAAGCAGGGATTACGTAAGAATCTTTTGTTTAAGGCGTTAGAAGAAAAGAATCGCCTTTGAGACAAGAAGATGTGGTGGGGTGGTGGGTTTGGGAGAGAAAAATGAAGACTTTTTTGTTTGATGCCTGCATTAAAGCTGAAAGAGTTATTTCTTATCAATATCAAGTAGGGTTCGTTTCACTTGATCTTAGCCAAAAGGCTGAGAAGCGATCAAGTAGTGTTAGTTTCAAGGAACAAAGACTGATTACACTCTTCCTTTATAGAGGAGGTTTTTGGTAGGTATGTTTAGAAAAATTCTAACTCTTTGATAGTTTATTTGAATTTAAGCTGTTTGATGGTGTAGGTGGGTCTATTATGTAATATCTCTCTCTAATTTGCCTAATTGAGAACTTTATAAGGAATAAATTTAACTGTGTGACAGGTGACTAAGTACCAGTTCCAAGATGGAAAGAATTAGGTACTCTCTTGAGCTGGGGTTCTGGTTTAAATGAGGACCTCTCACTGTTGTACTGCCAGAAATCACCACCAGTGATACCAGATTCTTCCTCTCCCTGGTCCTCCTCCAACACCAAAAACAGGCTTCCAGATTGTTTATCCAGATAAGAATGATTCCATATAGACATTTGGAGACTCACCAACTCACTCAGGGGGTGAAAATTTTCATCCAATGAGACAACACGAAACTTCACTGAAACAGAAATATTTTCCATGAGTCCCAGAGACCTTAAGTCAGGCCTATGGGCTGGTGAGACAAACTTTTAAAGAACCAGGACTACAAGGCCTTTGAGTGGGGAATATGCAGGGAAGGAAGATCTTTTCTTTTGGGAGTTGTTCTAACTGTAGGGCCTCTTCGTACCTGTTTGCCCTGGTTTGTAGATGGCTTTGTCTGTCTGGACGAAGACCAGACTCTCTTCATTTTTAACCATGACTGTGGTCCGCTTCTTGAATTCTTGGGTTGGTCCTTTCACTTGGACAGTGAGGAACATGACCTCCTCATTGGATGGAGATCTTGGGACCTGAAACATAAGACAGACCCCAAGAACCCATTCAGTCTCCCAAGTTTCCCCCGCCACCCCATGTTCCTCCCCTCCCTGGACATCTGGCCCCTTTGCTTCACTGCGCCCCCCTGATTGTCAGTAGGGGAAGTTGCCATGGACAGGAATTACTTCTGTCATTTTACAAATGGGGAGACAGAACAGTAGATGGAGGAAAATATATCAGTAAAAGAGGTCATAAGTGAGACTCACATCTCCTTATAGATCAAACAATACAGTCCTGATCCAATTATATACTGAACTTTACCAAGTTGATGTTATGTGCTTAAAGGGCATGGTAGGAATATATTTTAAGGCTATGGGAAAGAAAACTACCATAGTTTATTGGCCGTAGGCTATAAGCATGTTACGTGTGGGCAACTCTGAAGAGATTGGATATGTGCTTATGGAAATTTCTACAATTTTCACTCTTCAGTATGGGGTGATGCGTTCCTGTCAGGCCACCACTGGGGGCGTACGTCATGCATTGGTCTAGTGTGCCTTATTAATATTTTTTTCTATTTTCCATTTTACAGAAGTCACATTTTAAGAAGAAGTCACATTTTCCCTTTGTCCAGTGCATACTGCTTTTTCCCCTCCTGGCTAACAGAAATTTTCTTTGGTCATTAAGTTGATTTTTTTTTTTTCCAACGTTTATTTATTTTTGGGACAGAGAGAGACAGAGCATGAACGGGGGAGGGGCAGAGAGAGAGGGAGACACAGAATCGGAAACAGGCTCCAGGCTCTGAGCCATCAGCCCAGAGCCTGACGCGGGGCTCGAACTCACGGACCGCGAGATCGTGACCTGGCTGAAGTCGGACGCTTAACCAACTGTGCCACCCAGGCGCCCCTTTAAGTTGATTTTTAATATGCCTATAAATATTTGGCTCCCATGGCTGGAAATTCACACACACTGCTTCTTAATTCCTATGCATAGTTACTACATTTAGATTTCTTTCTGAAGTCTTTTCCAGGCTCTCAAAGTTTTATCTTGACTGAATTCTAGATGCCTATGACCCTAACCAGTAGAATCAAGTGTATTAAGTCAAATGGGCATACTCACAGTGAAGGAGACGCAGTGAAATAAATCCTTCTCCGCCACCAGGTCAGTGAAGAGGCTCTGGTTTCCCCTGAGGGACTCCAAGGAAGCACTTACAGTCACTGTCTCATCCAGGTAGCTCAGAAGGATGCAACCCTTCTCAGGGGTCTCGGTGTGGAGCAGGGAGGGGACCAGGGCCATGTACTGCCTGGAAATGGGGGAGTCCAGTTAGAGGAGAGTGTAGGAGGGGAATCACCCGGTGTTATCGCCAGCACTATTTTCCATCACAATTATTGTTACTGTCATTCGTTCTCTACCACAAGAAGACATATTGGTGAACGTGAAATTGATCTCTGCTGTGGAATGGCACGTGTGAGACTTATTCCCTGTTCCATCACCAATGCCATTGCAGTGAACATTTGACTTGTGTGAGCAAATTTGCTGAGACACCTCACTTTCAGGAACACCGTATGCAAGCATCCGAATTCACATCAGAAATAGGCTGATTACACTTATCGTGTCGTAAATCTATTTTACACTGGGACTGTTGTAAAAAGCAAGCAAGGTCTCAGGGGAGACATTACAAAAACCAATCAACGTGCAGTACTTTCCCTGGATATATATATCCAACAACCCTGTGAAAATCGTATGGAAAATACTTGCTTCCACTTTGTAGATATGGAATCTGACGCTCAAAGAAAGTCATTAGTTTAAAGTCTCAGTTGTGGTGAGCAACTAATGTTATCTTCTTGTTACCTAACTCTGGCTATTTGCATTTTCAATATTTGCCCTTCAGTTCTTGGCTAGACAGTGGTTCCGCCCACAAATGGCCTTCTAGTGATTGAATTTTGGGCCGAGGTAACTCATGAGCAGAACAGACTTTGACAATACCCTCATACATAGTTTTATTGGCTGTGTAGTTTTCAAACATTTCTGCTCACAGAATTCCTAAAATGATTTTTAGACACTACACATTCCTTACATATTTTCAAGTAAACATGTATATCTTTGTCACAAGTTTAAATAATAGCAAAAGATACTATGTCCAATGACATTTTTAAAGTTAAAACTTCCATCAGTCTTTTATAAGTTTTTGATGGGTTCTTAAATATTATAGTGACAACATACCCAATGTGACCTATTTAAAAAATATGTCAAAATGTCCTTTCTGTGATGATCAGAAATTTAACATCTTTCTTTCTTTTTTCCTCCTTAAACTTGAATTACCATGCCACTGACTACCTAGAAGTTTATCCTAAGACTTTAATGCTTCAAAATATGTTCATGGATAACTCTGGCTTCTTTATTAACTATATATGTATATATATATACACATATGCTCATACATATAATACTATGGATGGGTGCTTAATTTAACTTTAACTCTTTATGCGACCATAAAGTTGTAAATGCTAAGCATTTTCTTCTGGATTGAATTATTTTTAGAAGTCTTACGAGAATACAACTGATCAAAACAATATGAATGTATTACAAGTCACAATTCACACATACTATAGCAAATCAAAATATTTTCGAAGCACATATTTAATGAGAACAATGAGCTGTTTTTGTGTTTCCACGAGTGGCTATTCCTTAATAGTGAGAATTGAAAGAGGCCTAACATTAATTGTGTTGCTATTTTTAGTCTGTATAGACATGAGTGCCACGAAAAACTGTTTACCTGAAAGTAAATAAAACACAGATAAAACAAGTATATCGTTGTTACCGGCTTTTGCAACTCCTTCTGCATTATATACCAACATTCACCAAGTATCTATTATCAAGAATCGCTTCTAATCAGCTGTCAGCTGGTATTTCGTTTGGATCCCCCTCAACTTTGTTGACACAAAGCATTCATCATCACATAATCTGCCAAAGAATTTTCTCCCTCATCGTTAGAGTCCTTTGCTTTCTCTACACCAATATCAATAGTTCAAATCGTTTTTATGATTTGGCATCCTACAGATTTTTATACCCCAGGACAGTGCTCCATGGTGGCATACGATTGAAGGAGAGGTTTGCCTCTTTCTTTCTTTCTCTCTTTCTTTCTTTCTTTCTTTCTTTCTTCTTTTTTTTTTTTTTTTGTCTTTCTTTTATAAAGTGGAAGATGGACAATGAAGGAAGGCGAAGTAATAAAGGATAAATAGCACGGTCGAGAGCAAGCAATCTGAATGTGAGGATCTGGAAATCGATTCCTTTGAAAGGATCACTTCCCAAAGCCCCTTAGAAAGTCTTTGCATATGCCTAGCAAATTTAGAAATTCAGAGATTTGGAGAGTTGGAGAGGATTAGTTAAGAATAAGTAAAGAATGAATAGACCAGATTTATGAAATCTCATCATGGGAAGAGACTTTAGGGGTAAGAAGGTGACAGTTTCATGGGAAAGACAAATGAATCATACAAAGGAGAATCAGAGAGGATTCTCTTTTAGGGAAAGGATTCTTTATGTTCTATGTGAAACTCACAGTTTTCCAGGGACTGAGGCATCTGCAGGCAGGAAGATCAGAAGGAGGAGAATAAGATTTGGATGAAGGAGTTTGTTCTTCCCCATGCTGCAGGGAGAAGGGCCCCCAGGAGACCAGACTGTACTGCACCCCGCTCCCCTGCAACTGGTCTGGTCCCAGACATTCCTCAGAGCAACTAGGCTTTATGCTGCTCTCTGTGCAAACAGGAAGTTCCACCCACACATGGTGTCTAAACAAAGTAGAGGTCTCTGAACTTCTGTGGAAGGGCCATTGCTCTCAGGGGCCTAATTACAGTCAAGGTTAATTCCTTGTGGGCTAAAGAGAATTCCTGGAGGGATAAAATCCACATTCCCCTTCATGCTCGCTTTCTCTGCCTTTTACTTTAAAGCAGCTAATCGGGTTTGCAACCCCTTCTCTCTCTTACTTCTTCGTTCCACTTCCCCACAGCTCCTTTTGTGGCTTTCCTCACGTCTCTTGCCTGAATAGTTGGCAAGGGAAGCTACAATTTAAGCAACACTGGACAGGCTCAAAATAGCTATTTCACTGCAGGTCAGCGTGCCTGCAAGTCCTCCATTAGATATGCCTGCTCACATGTTGAAGCAGTTTCAGCATCCAGTAGTTCTCTCTGGAAATGATATTGGATTGAGCTAATAGGTGTTTGACCTTAGGGATATTACTGGATGGCGGATGCGGAGCCAGATCCTGGGGGAATGAAAATAGAAAATATTTTCCTGTATTGAGACAGTGAGAAGCTGAAAAGAGAAATGGCAGGACCTCAAGAAGAAAGCTTTGACCTACAGTGCAAAAATCACAATAGTCTTTTATCATTTACTGTACACACACGTTTTGTTACCGCCTTCTAAATATACTACTCTTCAACAGTCTTTAATCATATAAACTATTTCATCCATCCATCCATCCATCCATCCATCATGTATTCAACTATCTATTCAAACTATACATCCATCCATCCATCCATCCATCCATCCATCCATCATGTATTCAACTATCTATTCAAACTATACATCCATCCATCTATCCATCCATCCATCCATCCATCCATCCATCATGTATTCAACTATCTATCTATTCAAACTATCCATCCATGCATCCATCCGTCCGTCCATCCATCCATCCAACTATCTGGTTGTTTTATAAGTATTTATTGAGCCAAGTAGGGCTCAGTATCATGCAAATTATGGAGATGGAATGGTCAAATATGTAGAAACAGGTATGCACTAAAAGGTCTTATGTTCTGTGGGTGTGAAAGCAGACAAATAAACAAGCAATAAAAATACAGTAGCCAAACATTATTATTATTATTTTTTGGCCCCTATAACATGAATATTTATTTGCTTGATTCTGTCCAAAAGATTCCTTAACGTATCCTCCTTTTAAAAATTCTTTGCTTTTTTTGCTCTTCAGCTTGGGTGCTTTTTATTATCCTGTCTTCCAGATCACTGCTGTGTTTTTGTTGTTGTTGTTGTTGTTTTTGTTTTTGCATCTCCTAATCTACTCTTCCGCTAGCATATTTTTATGTCGGTTATTGTCTTCTTTAACTGTGATTTTTTTTCCTTAATATTTTCTGCCTTCTTATTTGGAAATAGCAGCAAACGGAGTCATTCATGGAGCCCTCATTGCCAGAGTCACCTTTTTTGAACACGTTCGTATATACAGCGTGTAACATGTAGTGCAAAGCGTTAATTAAATATAGCGTTTTACTGAAATTGACGGTGTGGCTTCATTCACTCAGATACCACTGTTACCCACAATTTTTGTGCATGTTTCTTCCAGGAGTGTGTACCACACTGCACACACTGGTGAGCAACGTGTTCACCGACATAGTGCTCCAATGATTCTTTCGAGCATCTCGCACTGTTAGAAACGTCTTTTGTACGTGCGTTTCAATGCAATGTTATTTATGTATCTATTTGAATACAGTTGACACACACTGTTACATTTGTCTCAGGCATACCACACAGTGACAAGTTTATACATTCCATATTGTGCAATGTCTACTACAAGTGCAGCAACTATCTGTCCCTATACATTGCTATACAGATACATTGACTATCTTCCTCTGCTGTGCCTTTTATTCCCGTGATTTATTCACCCCATAACTGGAAGCCTGTGTCTCCCACTCTCCTTCAACCATTTGCCTACCAGTGGGTGAGGGGAATTATAGTTTATTCTCCGTATTTATAGGTCCAATTCTTCTTTTTGCTTTTTATTCATTTTTTTTTAAGTTTCCACTTATGAGTGAAATCATATGGTATTTGTCTTTCTCACTCTGACTTATTTCACTTAGCATAATACCCTCAAGGTCCATTCGTGCTGTCTCAAATGGCACGATCTCATCCTTTTAGTGGCCAAACATTCTTATCGAAGTTCAGGATGCTCTGGGAGCGCAGAAGAGGAACACATAATCCAGTCTTGGGCTTTGGAAAAGAATTCTAATGGGAAAGCAAAATTTTAATGAAGCTCTGAAATATGAGTAGTGTTTAGCCAGAGGGGAGAAGGCAATTAAAAAAAAATGCATTCCAAGCACATAAGGAATGATGTATACAAAGGCTCAGGAGGTAAGAATAATCATGACACATTTAGTGAGATGGAAAGCACTTGGTACAGAGAAGAGGCCCATGCATTCAGAAAAGTGAAGCAAGCTGGCTTCAAATAAAAAAGGAGCTTGTTGGCACTATTAAGGTGTTTAGGGGAGTGATCAAGGTGTGAAGTGACTTCTCCAGATTTGTTTCTCAGAAAGGTCACTTTGAAGGACTGACTGGAAGGAGACAACCCAGGAGGCAGAGAGGCCATTTGGGAACTGATACAATTATCTAGGTGACAGATGATGGTATTTTGAACTAGGGCATTCATGATGAGATTAGAAAATGACTGATAGATTTATATCACATTTAAGAGGTAACGTGACAGCACACAGTGAATACATGAATGTGATAGATAAAGGAGAATATGCCTTTCAGTTTTCCTGGTAGGTCGCTGAGTGGATTGTGTTGCCTTTAACTGATTGAATGCCTTTAGCTGAGGATGCACTGAGTGGGAACACAAAGAAGACAGGAGGGCTAAGGGCTGGGAAGTGAAAGAGTCTAGTTTTAGAAAGTACTTGTGGAATATTCAAGTATTAATATTCAGAGGGAGTTTAACATTTGCATCTAGGGTTTAGGGCAGTATGGTTTCATAGACATGTAGACTGTGAGCCTCCTGTGTAATTTTGCATTTTCTAGTAGCCACGTTAAGATACAAAAATCAGCAGATTGAATTAATTTTGGTAATATATATTTTACTTAACTCATTACATCCAAAGCACTATCATTTCAACATTTTTTTTTTAACGTTTATTTTTTTTTTAGACAGGGAGAGACAGAGCATGAACGGGGGACGGTCAGAGAGAGGGAGACACAGAATCTGAAACAGGCTCCAGGCTCTGAGCTGTCAGCACAGAGCCCGACGTGGGGCTCGAACTCGGACCGCAAGATCATGACCTGAGCCGAAGTCGGGCGCTTAACCGACTGAGCCACCCAGGCGCCCCTATCATTTCAACATTTAATCAATATAAATATCGCTAAAGATGCTTCATGTTCTTTTTCTGGTAACAAGTCTTTGAAATCTGATATGGGATTCTACACTAACAACACATAACACTTCAGGCTAATCACATTTTGAGCGCTCAATAGCCCATGTGGCTACTGGGTACCATATTTGACACGGTAGGCTTAGAACCATGTTTTTCAAAGTATGGGTCCTCATCTACAGTGGTCATAATATGATGGGTGAATTATGAGCAAGTTTTAAAACAATGAAACAGAATATAATAAAATAGGAAATAGAGGTAGTGAAAAGACTAAGTGAAAATAGTTAACTTCAGAAACATCTGTTTCACGTGCAGCAGAAACGGTTGGTTGTATTTTATTACCCCTTCTCCAATTCTATTTTTAATAACACAACCGGGTTTTAGCTGAGGACAAACTGCCTAGCTAAAAACTTCCATTTCTCACCTCCTCCCTCGCAGCTGAGTGTGGCATGTGACTAAGTTCTGGCGATTGGGGTGTTGGGGAACATGATGTGTGCGGCTTTTTACGACTTCAGAAGTAAGGGTTGGGTTCTGGGCTCCCCCTTTGTTCCTTACCACGGGCTGGAATGTGGACACAATGACTATGCTCAGGACTTCTATTGTCGACCGTAAGACGGAAACCATGTGTCAGAGAAGGCAGAGCGAGAAGCATTCCTGAATCATCCAAAGGCCACTCTAGCCTAGACTTTCGTGTTACTGAAAAATGCGTTCCCTTATTTAAGTCGCTGCATCTTGAGATCTCTTTCTTTCCCTTATTTAAGTCACTGCACTTGAGATCTCTTTGCTACAGCGGCACAAGTTGTATCCTAACTAGATCATTTTTTCAGTCACTATCTCTGTCTTGATCGATCATCTCTGTTCTTAACTGTTGGGTGTCCTTGCATCGTGAGAATGTGATGAGCGTTCCATTGTGAACTGCCCGGTGAAAATGGACAACATTGGTTACTGTCGGTTAAAGTCGAAATCAGAACAGTGCCAGCTTACTGAGATCTGGCCTACTTATACAGATTATAGATTTAGCAGCAAAAGGGGAAAGCTGATGCCATGGAAAGGGATAGTACCCAGGTAGGATATGCTGAAGAAAAGAGTCCGGGACAGAGCCCCATGGGACACCAGTGTCTAGGTGATGGGCAGGGGTCCCCAATGGGACAAGAAGGGCTAAGACGGAGAGAGAAACACAGGAGAGTGTGGGATCTCTGAGGACAATTTTGTAACGAGCAGGCTTCACGCCCAGCACGGAGCTCAACTTGGGGCTTGAACTCACGACCCTGAGATCAAGACTTGAACTGAGACCAAGAGTCAGATGCTCGACCAACTGAGGCACCCAGGCAGCCCACTGAGGACAGTTATAAGAAGAGAATAACCAACAGAAGACTTTTACCAGTTTGAGTTATTGGGGCCTGATGCCAAGCCATCTGTGAATAGCATACAGAATTAGAAAAAAAATAATTTCAAAAGTTTGCATGGTTTTATCATGTGTTGATTCAAAATATAACAGAAGTTAAGTTCCTAAAATAATTTTTTTTTTTTTTAGCATTTAATCATTTTTGAAAGACAGAGAGAGACAGAGCAGGAGCAGGGGAGGGGCAGAGAGAGAGGGAGACATAGGATCCGAAGCAGGCTCCAGGCTCCGAGCTGTCAGCCCAGAGCCCGATATGGGGTTTGAACTCACAAGACCAAGAGATCATGACCTGAGCTGAAGTCAGACGCTTAACCGACTTGAGCCGCCCAGGCGCCCCAAAACTTAAGTCATTTTTAAGGAGCTAGAAACAACTGGGACACCTGGGTGACTCAGTTGGTTAAAAATCCTCCTCTCGACTTTGGTTCAGGTCATGATCTCGCAGTTGGTGGGACTGGGCCCGAATCAGGGGCTCTGCTCTGAGAGTGCAGAGCCTGCTTGGGAGGCTCTCTCTCTCCCTCTCTCTCTCTCTCTGCCTCTCACCTGCACATGCTCTCTCTCTCAAAATAAACAAACTTAAGGAAAGGCAACTAACAGACCACATGATCGTTTTTTCTCAATCTGGGGACAAGGAGGACACCGGGACCCAGCACTTTCAGAGTCTGGGTTGGTAGGAAGCCTGATGGGAGCTTGTGGAGTGACAGAAAACAAGGGGCTAGCGTCACTGAGTTTGTCTGAAGGGAAGGGCATGGGAGGGAAGTCGTGGGCAGACAGGTGGGGTGGGAGGGAGTTTGACAAGCCAAGAGCCTTGTACAAGCTTATGTGAAATGTTGCCTCTCTACACGCTGAGTGGGAGAGTCAAACGAAAGGGGAGAGGTTGGATATTGCGGGGTGAGGAGTGCTAACCCCTGGAGAGGTGGCTGAGGATGCGTGAGATAGACGTAAGCGAGTGGATGGAGGAATTATCCTGGGGAGAAATGGAGCCACTTTACTACACTCCCAGATAAAGAGGCACGTTTTCTCTACAATGCTCCCTTCCCCCAAGACGGAGCTTTCTTTCCTTCTTAAAAAAAAAAAAAAATTTTTTTTTAAACGTTTATTTTTGAGACAGAGAGAGACAGAGCATGAACGGGGGAGGGGCAGAGAGAGAGAGGGAGACACAGAATCTGAAACAGGCTCCAGGCTCTGAGCCATCAGCACAGAGCCCGACGCGGGGCTCGAACTCACGGACCGCAAGCTCATGACCTGAGCCGAAGCCGGTCGCTTTCTTTCCTTAGGGAGAGGAAAGACGGGCGGGAGGGGAAAGAGTTACTGGATCCGTGGTCAGGACCCTGCGTCCTAGTTCTGACCCGGTTGGGCCGTTCTGGGTAACTCGCTGGACTCCCCGAGTCTCAGCTTTCTCGTCGGTAAATACGGGGACGGTGATATGGGTGCTGTCCGCTTCGTGGGGGTAGTTTTGCCCACGACGCAAGGTGGAACCCAGTTTTTTTCTAACCTGTAAACCTCAGTGAACCAGTGGAAATGAATAGCTGTCTTTTGGATCTTGACCAAAGAAGGGCTCTGGGCTTTGGTACAGAAATGCATCCAAATACCGCAAGTTCGGGTACCTTGGGAACAAGTCCTTGACAGAAAAGAGAGCAAATGCTATACATTTTCGAAAGAGTTAGCAAATATTTACTGCTAAAAAGCTGGGGTAAAGGGATAAGCTAGGCAAGAAAGTAAAGGAAAGAAGAAAGGCAGTTCACAGAAAAGAAAGGAAGGGAGCAAAATGCAGGAAAACATTCCGGCAAGAACAAGGGAGGATTGGGCCCCTGAGTGGCTCCGTGGGTTGAGTGTCCTACTCTTGATTTCGGCTCAGGGCTTGATCTCAGGGTTTGTGAGTTGGAGCCCCGCGTCAAGCTCCGTGCTGACAGCGGGGAGCCTGCTTGGGATTTTCTGTCTGTCTCTTTCTGGCCCTCCCTTGATCGTTCTCTCACTCTCTCTCTCTCAAAAATAAACAAATATTAAAAAAAAAAAAAGAACAAAGGAGGATTACTTGGGAATTGAGAAGAACTAGGATTAGGAGATACAGTATATGACCCTTAACACAAATAAATAGAAAAGAAATGTCTCCATTGTATTGGTACAGTGCTTGCCAGGGACTGAATGTATCTTCTCCAACGGTAACAATTGGTACACTTCTTTTATTTTGCCTCAGTGAAGATAACTTTTAGAGTAGTGTGGTTTCTGAGAGTAAAATGCAGGACATTTCAGCTGGTTACTTGTTAACTACCTTCAAAGTCAGAAAGCTTAATTAATGACATACTACGTTCACTCTATCAGAGTGTGCATTTGCTTTATCTTTGTACGAGTATCTTGAAGAAAACTTGAAGTTATGATAATATGTATCTACAGAGATGTTCTCAAAGATCAGTGTTTCTCATTTGTGCTATCACATTAACCTTTTCTAATTTGTTTTTTAGTTGTTTTTTGTTGTTGTTGTTGTTGTGTTTTTTGAGAGAGAGACAGAGTATGAGCAGGGGAGGGGCAGAGAGAGAGGGAGACAGAATCTGAAGGAAGCTCCAGGCTCTGAGCTGTCAGAGCAGAGCCCAACGTGGGGCTTGAACTCATGGACTGCGAGATCATGACCTGAGCAGAAGTCGGAAGCCCAACAGACTGAGCCACCCAGGCGCCCCAACCTTTTCTTATTTTTTTTCAAATATGATAGATTTTATTTTATTGTTTGTTTTTTGTTTTTTTTTAAGTTGTCTTATTTGTTTATTTTTTTAAATTTACATCCAAATTGGTTAGCCTATGGAACCTTTTTTTTAATGTTTATTTATTTATTTTTCAATATATGACATTTATTGTCAAATTGGTTTCCATACAACACCCAGTGCTCATCCCAAAAGGTGCCCTCCTCAATACCCATCACCCACCCTCCCCTCCCTCCCACCCCCATCAACCTTCAGTTTGTTGTCAGTTTTTAAGAGTCTCTTATGCTTTGGCTCTCTCCCACTCTAACCTCTTTTTTTTTTTTTTTTCCTTCCCCTGCCCCATGGGTTCCTGTTAAGTTTCTCAGGATCCACATAAGAGTGAAACCATATGGTATCTGTCTTTCTCTGTATGGCTTATTTCACTTAGCATCACACTCTCCAGTTCCATCCACGTTGCTACAAAGGGCCATATTTCATTCTTTCTCATTGCCATGTAATACTCCATTGTGTATAGAACCTTTTCTAATTTTTGATGAGAAAAATATTTGAATGTACAAAGATAAAAAACATAACAAACCCAAACAATATGCTTGCCATAGCGTCTCAAAATTATCAGAAAGTTTAGTGTTTTATCTTTGATTTTATTTTTTATTAAAACATTTTTTTCATGTTTATTTTTGAGAGAGAGACAGAGACAGAGGGCAAGCAGGGGAGGGGCAGAAGGAGAGGAAGACACAGAATCTGAAGCAGGCTCCAGGCTCTGAGCTGTTAGCACAGTGCCCGATGTGGGGCTTGAACTCACAAACTGTGAGATCATCACCTGAGCCAAAGTCAGAGGCTTCACCAACTGAGCCATCCAGGTGCCCTTTGTGTTTTATCTTTTAAATTAAAATGCAGGTGCTCCTTTATGTTTCTAAAGAGTACTGATATCCACAAATATCTATTTTACTAGATTGTGATACAGAGGAATCAGTGCCTGAATAAAGCAACTTATTACAAATAATAGAATTCAGTGGCTGTTCTTACATATACATACTTTTGAGCATGAGGAAGTATTTTTGTATGTTGAATCTGTAGTGAGTTTGCTAGGGCAAAGCATATACACTTTTAAAACTTTGTAGGGTACTGTCACATCACCTTTCCAAAATGACCCTGACAGTTACCTTCTACCAGAAATGCTTAAGACCACTTTTTCACATCTTTTCAAATTTTCCCTGTCTTATAGGGAAGGGTACATTATTATTTAAAATTATTATTATTATTATTATTATTATTATTATTATTTTTAATCTTTATTTATTTTTGAGACAGAGAGAGTGCAAGCGGGGGAGGAACAAAGAGAGGGAGACACAGAATCTGAAGCAGAATCTGAGCTGTCAGCACAGAGCCCGACATGGGACTCGAACTCACAAACCGTGAGATCATGACCTGAGCCGAAGTCGGTCACTCAACTGACTGAGCCACCCAGGCACCCCAAAAGGGTACATTATTTTAAGTCTATGATTACTAGTGATGTACTACATCATTGTCACTTGTACGAAGACTGTTGCTTGTATATTAACTTTGTGTAGGGGTTTTATTTTCTGATTAGGAAGTCCTTTTGCACCCCAAGTTGTAAAAATATTATGCTACATTGTTGTCCTAATTTAAGTATTTGTATTTTCTATTTTTATCTTTTGCTGTATGCAGTTTAGTTTTGAATAACGAAGCAAGGTAGGAGATAAAGCTGCAGGATGAATTTTCCTTTGGTGAATGAAAAAAATGTGTGTATGTGTACATCCGGGTGTGTGTGTGTGTGTGTGTGTGTGTGTGAGTGTGCATCCTGAAACACACAGGATTATTTCATCACTTTGCCATATGAATCCACTTTGTTCTCCGTGGCTCTCATGTTCACTGTGGAGCTTTTTCGTGGCAGAACCTTCATTTTAGAGAGTTATAGTTGGTCTAGGAGAAAACCTTGGAATCAGATTTTAAGAATAGGAAAACATGAAATTGATTATCGAGCTTTATTTAATTACTTAGATGTTAATGACAATACTTGTGTTCTTTTTTTAATGTTAATTTATTTATTTTTGAGACAGGGAAAGTGTGAGCAGGGGAGAGGCAGAAAGAGAATCCCAAGCGGGCTCCCCACGGTTAGCACAGAGCCTGATGTGGGGCTTGAACTCATGAGTTGTGAGATCATTGAGCTGAGCTAAAACCAACGGTCAAACACTTAACTGACTGAGCCACCCAAGCTGAGTAATGTTCTGAGAGCTTTAGATGTTCTAATTTCTTTCTTGTGGTTTTTTTTTTTTTTTTTGTCGTGCCCAAAGGTTATTAGTTAGTCATTGGTTGAATTGTGCGTGGTTTAAATAACCCAAAATTTCTAGTAGTATTATAGCAATTTGTAAGAAATAAACAATGGAATATATTTGTAAGATATTACTAAAAGCTGCTAAGTTTTCAACGTCGTTGTTCTTATAATTCATGGCAAACTTTCATGGCAAATTATAAATACGTAGTCTCCTTTTACTTACTTTGAAATAATGTGTATTTCAGTATAATTTGGAACTAAATCATGTTATTTACAAAGCAAAGGGTATGAAAAAATGGTATTCCTTTAATAAATGTGTGTGTATAAAATTGTGGTTTTCAGCTTTTGGTAACTGCAGTATTTCGATTTATAAGAAAAATATATATATTTGGTCATTAAGATGACCAAATATATATATTTCCCATTTATATTTGTTCTTTGTCCATGGTTCCTGACTCACAACTCCCCAAACCCTTGGAATTTTCTAAGTTTTGAGAGCAACAAATGTATTTCTTTTTTTAAAAAAAATTTTTTTTCAACGTTTATTTATTTTTGGGACAGAGATAGACAGAGCATGAACGGGGGAGGGTCAGAGAGAGAGGGAGACACAGAACCGGAAGCAGGCTGCAGGCTCTGAGCCATCAGCCCAGAGCCTGACGCGGGGCTCGAACTCACGGACCGCGAGATCGTGACCTGGCTGAAGTCGGACGCTTAACCGACTGTGCCACCCAGGCGCCCCAACAAATGTATTTCTTATTATGCTTATGAGATGACTTTTATTTTTATTTTTAGGATACTTCATGGTCAAATTGGCTTACATACAATACCCAGTGCTCATCCCAACAAGTGCCCTCCTCAGTGCCCATCACCCATTTTCCTGTCTCTCCCACCCCTCCATCCACCCTCAGTTTGTTCTCTGTATCTAAGAGTCTCTTGTGGTTTGCCTCCCTCCCTGTCTGTAACTTTTTTTTTTCCCCTTCCCTTCCCCCATGGACTTCTGTTAAGTTTCTCAAGATCCACATATGAGTGAAAACATATGATATGTGTCCTTCTCTGACTGACTTATTTCACTTAGCATAATACCTTCCCTAAGGATGGGGGCTGGTTGCCGGGAGAACTAACCATGTGATAGGGAGGGAAAAGGGGCTGCAGATCGAATCAATCACCAATGGCCAATGGTTTAATCAATCATGACTGTGTAATGAAGCCTCCATAAAACCCCAAGAGGACTGAGTTTGGAGAGCTTCTGAACATGTGGAGGGGCCAAGAGAACGGTGCACGCAGAGAGGGCATGGAAGCTCCATGCCTCTTTCCTCATCACTTGCCCCTATGCATCTTTTCCATTTGGCTGTTCCTGAGTTATGTCCTTTTATAATATGCTGATAATCGAGTAGGTAAAACGTATCTCTGAATTCTGTGAGCTACTCTAGCAAAATTAATCTAACCCAATGAAGGGGCCATTGGAACTTCCAATTTGCAGTCAGAAGCCTAGGTAACAGCCTGGCTTGCTACGGGTGTCTGAAGGGGTAGCAATGGCACAGTCTTGTAGGACCAATTGGGGCTATTAAATTGGGCTCCTGAGGCCCAAAACTCTATTGATTGGTTAGACATCATGATGTAGCTTTTCCACGTCGTTAAAAAGTATGGTATGGATTGCTAACATATTTTAACATTTTGGAAATTATTCCACAATTTTCTTTTTTTTTTTTTTCCCTAGCTTTACCAAGATGTAATTAACCTATAACATTGTGTGAGTTTAAGGCATATAACATGATGATATGCTATATATATAGTGAAACGATTAACACCATAGTGGTTGTTAACATCTCCATCACCTCACACAATTGCCAGTGTGTGTGTGTGTGTGTGTGGTGAGAGTATATAAGATTTATTCTCCTGGTAACTTTCAAATAGGCCATACAATATTGTTAAGTGTCTCCACACGCGGTACATTAAATCTGCACAACTTGTTTCTCCTGTAACTGGAGGTTTGTTCCCTTTGACCAACATCTCCCCATTTCCCCCACGCCTAGCCTCCGGCGACAATGATTCTCTCTGTTCCTATGAGTTTGGATTTTTTTTAGATTCTACGTACAAGTGAGATTATACAGTGTTTGTCTTTCTCTATCCGACACTTCACTTAGCACAATACTTTCAAGGTTTATTCATGTCCTCAGAAAAGGCAGGATTTGCTGCTTTTATATAGCTCAACAGTGCATTGTTTATGTATATCAGCTTTTCTTTATCAATTCATTTGTTGATGACATTTAGGTTGTCTTCTTTGGAAAAATGTCTATTCATATCTTCTGCCCATTTTTTTATTTGAATTATTCATTTTTTGGGTGTTGAGTAATTTGTAGGTTTCTAAGAATTTCTGTTCTTTTTTCTACGTTTTCCAATTTGTTGGTTTAAAATTGTTTATAATAGGGGCGCCTGGGTGGCTCAGTCGGTTGAGCGTCCGACTTCGGCTCAGGTCATGATCTCACGGTCCGTGAGTTCGAGCCCCGCGTCGGGCTCTGTGCTGACAGCTCAGAGCCTGGAGCCTGCTTTGGATTCTGTGTCTCCCTCTCTCTCTGACCCTCCCCCGTTCATGCTCTGTCTCTCTCTGTCTCAAAAATAAATAAACTTTAAAAAAATAATAAAATAAAATAAAATAAAATAAAATTGTTTATAATAGTTTCTTGTGATCGTTTATTTCTGTGAGAATAGTTGTAATGTCTTCTCTTACAGATATGTGGGTCCTCTTTTTTTTTCTTAAGTAGTTCAGCTAAGGGTGTGTCAATTTTGTTGATCTTTTCTAAAAACTCATAATTTCTTTGATTTTTAAAATTGTTTTTCTTTTCCCTATTTCATTTATTTCTGCTCTAATCTTTATGATATTCTTCCTTCTGCTAATTTTAGGGTTAGTTTGTTCTTTATTTTCTAGCTTCTGGAGGTAATACAGCTAGATTATTTGGTATCTTTCTCCTTTATTATGTAGGCATTTATATAAAAATTGGAACTCTTTTCTTTTTTCACATTTGTATTTATCAGATCATGTAACCTATTACTAAAATTTATAATTATAATAATGCAACTGCATAACAGATTTGGCAATAACTATAAAAATTCCGAGTAAGCACAGAACTCAACTATTAGGAATAAAAGTATGTGGGGATAATAAGGATGATTATTAATTACAAGCATTCAATATTTCACTGATTTCATTTTTTGAAATGGATAATATTATTTTATACGGTGATTTTTTTTTAATTTATTTTTTTTATTTACATCCAAGTTAGCGCATAGTGCTATGATTTCAGGAGTAGATTCCAGGGATTATTCCACCCTATTATCTGGTGAATCTTTTAAGTGAGGTGTAGTTAAGAAAGTTTTTACTGGGGCGCCTGGGTGGCGCAGTCAGTTAAGCGTCCGACTTCAGCCAGGTCACGATCTCACGGTCCGTGAGTTCGAGCCCCGCGTCAGGCTCTGGGCTGATGGCTCGGAGCCTGGAGCCTGTTTCCGATTCTGTGTCTCCCTCTCTCTCTGCCCCTCCCCTGTTCATGCTCTGTCTCTCTCTGTCCCAAAAAAAATAAATAAACGTTGAAAAAAAAAAATTTAAAAAAAAAAAAAAAGAAAGTTTTTACTATAATTCATTTAAATGTTAGGTAAACAATATATTCCATTGAAGCTTTATTTCAAAGGAATAATAATTATTAAGATTTCATGTTTATGACAAAATCTACTCTATGAAATGTCTCTTCATGTGACATAGGACCTTTTGAGACAAAATTTTGGTTTTTCTCTGCTTTTCTCCTCTGGTTCATATTTGCATGAACCAGGTCCTTACATAGGCTTCTTAATTTCTTCAGAACAATGCATAGCTTACCACGAATATTCTTACAGTTGGTAAGAATGCAACATTTTTTTTTTGTATGTTTATTTATTTTTGAAGGAGAGAGAGACAGAGCATGAACGGGGGAGGGTCAGAGAGAGGGGGAGACACAGAATCTGAAACAGGCTCCAGGCTCTGAGCTGTCAGCACAGAGCCTGACGTGGGGCTCGAACTCATGAACTGTGAGATCATGACCTGAGCTGAAGTTGGACGCTTAACTCACTGAGCCACCCAGGTGCCCCAGAATGCAATATTTTCTAAGTGAAGAGACAGTTGTTCTCCCACCAGTTTTCTCTGGCAGAGGCTGGGGTAATTTTTCAGAAGGTTTTTTGCTCTTTTAGTTACACTTTTTGAAGGATGTTAAATCTCTTCCCTTCACTATATATTTAGGCTCTTTTGTAAAACCAAACTACCAGAAAACTCCACAGCTTGTGTGTATTATCTTGGCCTATTATAGGATTTCATGAGGTGGCTTGCTTTTTAATGTTATCAGCCCTTTTTCTTTTTCTCTGATTTCATTAAAAGATGGTTTCGGGGCGCCTGGGTGGCGCAGTCGGTTAAGCATCCGACTTCAGCCAGGTCATGATCTCGCGGTCCGTGAGTTCGAGCCCCGCGTCGGGCTCTGGGCTGATGGCTCAGAGCCTGGAGCCTGTTTCCGATTCTGTGTCTCCCTCTCTCTCTGCCCCTCCCCCGTTCATGCTCTGTCTCTCTCTGTCCCAAAAATAAATAAATGTTGAAAAAAAAAAATTAAAAAAAAAAAAGATGGTTTCAAGAAATAACAATATTAAGTTACTGGAAAATTACATACTCTGGTACATCATAGGAATTTAATAACTGTATATTTATTAAATAAAGAACCATATTAAATTTAATTCTCAAGTTGATGCTAAATAGATTGTTGAAAGCATTATTCATCATCATCATCATTAGTTGATGATAAATTCACCAATTCATTCAATAAACATCATAAATTCTATTGGTGACAGTGAAAGCACAAATAAATGGTCACTATTTTTTAAGAAGAGAGTTGAAGAGAAGAAAGTAACTTTTTTTTTTTAATTTTTTTTTCAACGTTTATTTGTTTTTGAGACAGAGAGAGACAGAGCATGAACAGGGGAGGGGCAGAGAGAGAGGGAGACACAGAATCTGAAACAGGCTGCAGGCTGTGAGCGGTCAGCACAGAGCCCGAGGCAGGGTTCGAACTCACAGGCCGTGAGATCATGACCTGAGCCGAAGTCGGACGCTTAACCGACCAAGCCACCCAGGCGCCCCAAGAAAGTAACTTTTAATTTATTCCATTTTTTCAAATATATCTCCGATTATGAAAAGAATGCTCACTCATTATAAAATATATGGGCATGGAGAAAATAGAAAATAACACATGAGCTGCCACTCCAAATAGTTCTAGTCTATAAATATTGTAAATAATAAAATATATAAACCTGCAGATGTGGATTTTTTTCTTACCATTTTAACCATTTTTATAGTACTTAAATTTTTTTTATTTGAGTATATTTGACACACAATGTTACGTTAGTTTCAGACGTACAGCATAGGGATTCAATTTCTCTATATGTTATGTATCTCAACCATTTTTAAACCTACAGTTTAATAGCATTAAGAATAGTCACGTTGTTGTGAAACAGATTTCCAGAACTTTTTAATCTTGCAAATCTGAAACTCTATACCCACCAAACTGTCTTTTTTGCCTCTTCCCCCAGCTTCTGATGACTACCACCCGACCTTATGTTTCTGTGGATTACTTTAGACAGTTTATATCAATGATGTCTTACAGGTGATAAAATGCAGTAATAATGCTATAAGTGAATGCTATAAGTGAAATCACACTGCATTTGTTTTTTGTGATTGCCCTGTTTAATTTAGCATAATGTCCTCAAGGTTCATTTGGGTTGTAACATGTGGCAGGATTTCCTTCTTTTTTAAGGCTGAGTGATATCCCGTTGTATAGAATTTCGTTTATCCATTCCCTCGTTGATGGACATTTAGGTTGCTTCTACCTTCTGGCTATTGGGAACGGCGCTGCTATGAACATGAATGTGCGAATATCCCTTTGAGACCTTCCTTTCCATAGTTCTGGATATAAACCCAAAAGTGAGATTGCTGGATCATATGGTAGGTCTATTTTTAATTGTTTGAGGAACCACTATGATCTTCGTAGCAGCTGCACTATTTTACAATGACACCAATAGTGGACAGGGTTCCAGTTTCTCCATATCCTCGTTTTGGTTGTTTGTGTGTTTGTTTTTGATAGTAGCAAGCCTCATGAGTGTGAGATAATACATCGTTGTGATTTTGATTTGCATTTCTCTGATGGCCAGTGACGCTGCCATTTTTTGGTGTGTTTATTCATCATTTGTATATCATCTTTGGAGAAATGTCTATTCAAGCTCTTTGCTCATTTAACAAAGCTTGTTATTGGATATTTTATTGCTGAGCTGTAGAATTTCTTTATATATAATAGATATTAACCCCTAATCAAATATAGGATTTGCAAATATTTTTGCCATTCCATAGGTGTTGTCACTGTTGATCATCTCTTTGATGTACAAAAGTTCTTAAATTTGATGTAGTGCAATTATCATTGGCATGTTCAATATCATAAAGCTTCCCCCCTCTGTTTTCTTCTGGGAATTTTATAGTTGTAGGTCCTACATTTATTTCGTAAATCCATTTTTGTGTTAATTTTTGATGAGGGTCTGACTCCATTCTTTTGCATGTGGCTATCCAGCTCTTAACATCATGTGTTGAAGGGACTATCTTTTCCCTCTTTAGTGGTCTTGGCATTGTTGTTGAAGATCATTTATGAGGATTTGATTTTTGGCTCTCTAGTCTCTTCCATTGATCTATTTGTTTGTCTTCATGCCAGTATCACACTGTTTTGATTACTGTAATAGTTTTGTTATATTTTTGAAGTTAAGAAGTCAAGTCTTCCAAATTGGTTCTTCTTTTCAAAGCCATTTTAGCTATTCAGAGTCCTTTGAGATTCCACATGAATTTTGTTAGGGATTTTCTTTAGAAAGTGTGGATTTGGGGTGCCTGGGTGATTCAGTTGGTTAAACATCTGACTCTGGATTGTGGCTGAGGTCATGATCTTACAGCTGTGAGATTGAGCCCCACATTGGGCTCCGCACTGAGGTGTGGAGCCTGCTTAGGATTCTCTCTCTCTCCCCCCCCACCTCAATCCCTCTCTCCCTCAAAAAGAGAAAAATAAAAGTGTGGCTTTATTATAGTATACATTTTGCTCTATAATTTTTTTCCATTAAAATATATATTGTAGATAACTACCCATGTCAACATAAATATCTATATCAAGAGAGATATATTCATTTGAATTACCTTATATGTATGTATTATAATTAATCAATGCCATATTGATATTCAATGTTTTTTTTGTTATTCTAGTTATAGCATTCATGAACATCTGTGTTTTTTTTTTTTTAATTTTTTTTTAACGTTTATTTATTTTTGAGACAGAGAGAGACAGAGCATGAACGGCGGAGGGTCAGAGAGAGAGAGGGAGACACAGAATCTGGAACAGGCTCCAGGCTCCGAGCTGTCAGCACAGAGCCCGATGCGGGGCTTGAACTCATGAACTGCGAGATCATGACCTGAGCCGAAGTCGGCCGCTTAACCGACTGAGCCACCCAGGCGCCCCAAACATCTGTGTTTTTGAAGAGTAGTCTGTAAGGTAAATTACTAGAAGTAGACATATTGGATCAAAGGGTAATGCTAGGATAGGAGTTTTGCAAGGGGAAGGATTTTGTTCATTGCTATATCCCCTTAGTGCCTAGGACAGAACAGTACCTGGTATGTACTAGGTGTTTAATATTCATTTAATGATGAATATATCTATCTATATCTATATCTATATCTATATCTATCATCTATCTATGTCTATATCTATATCTATCATCTGTCTATCTCTATCTATATCTCTATCTATATCTATCTATATCTATGTCTATCATCTATCTATATCTATATCTATATCTATATCTATATCTAATCTGTCTACATGTATACATACCCTAAATTCCTGAGGTATAATTCTTGAGCTCAGTCTCAAAAATTGAGAAGATATTTGCCAAGCAGACTATTGCATTTCCTTCTCCCTAGCCATCTTCAAGCTGTGGGTCTAGCTTGATGTAATCTGACCAACGACATATAAGTGGAAAGCTGCTGGGAGCTTATGGAAAGCTTTTGTCTCCGTAATAAAAAGTGAAAGTTTCAGTGGTCACACAATCGATGTCTTTCCTCATTCTTCCTGTACGGAAAATGGATGTGATGCTTGAAGGTTTGGTGACCATCTTGATATGATGAAGCAATAGGAGGAGGTGGAGGTCTGCGTGCTAAGCAAGTCCAAAAGATAGAAAAGGCCTTGGTGTCGGCCAGCATTATTGGGCAATTGCATCAACCTTGGAATGTCAACCTATGGACTTCTTTCCTATTTGTTTAAGCAACTATTAGTTGCTTTTCTGTTATTTATTGCCAGAGGGATTCCTAGCTGATACAGAGACAGACGCAAAATATTTTCTAGGTAGATAGGTCGGTGTGATGAAAAACACGGGTTTTGAAACAACATGGGGGGTTAGGTAATATGCAGGGAGAGTTAGAACCTTTTGTGCCATAAGGGAGAATTTGGATTTCATTCCACAGGCGATTTTGTAGACAGTGAAATGAGTTGGCTGTGGCAGAAACGCAATCACTCTGGTAGGAGGGGGGCACATGCGTTGGAGTAGAGCAATTTAGGAGAGAAGGAGACCAACCAGGAGGCTATTTCAGTGTTCAAGTCAGAGAAAATGAGGGCTTAAGTAAGGGTGTGACAGTGGGAAGAGGGGGAAAAAGATGGATTTGAAGTATACCAAACATGACTTAATTAGTAGTTTAATATCGATGAGCATAGTGGAGAGAAGTTATATGACTGCATTTTATCACCTGTAAGACATCATTGATATAAAGGACACCATTATCTAAGCTACTATTTAAAGAAAAAAAAAACCTCATCTAATTAAATTACGAATTTCTACTGATTGTAAAACACACCCTGATTTTGGAGATGTGAAAAGATGTGTGTCTTAGAATCACTGAAAATTGGTTAATAGCTAATCTTTATAGGTGCTATGTGCCAGGCATTTGCAGCTTACCTTAATTATGTCACTTAACATGCTCAAATATTTGTGGATTGTTTCTGAGTACACAAAAACAAGAAACTCAAACTTTTTTTTTTCTTTTTCTTTTTTTTTTTTTTTTTTTAATGAACTGAGTATGACATTGATATCCAGACCTGGAAGAGATAAGAGAGACACTAATCTCACTTAGGAACATTGATAAAATGTCTTAAATGAAAAGTTAGTAAACATACTCCAACAGCACATTAAAGGAGTACTGATTTTACACCATGATCAAGTTGATTTCATTTCTGTAGAGGTAGGAAGGGATTCGAACAATATCCACTCTTTATAAAAGCACAGTGAAAGAGGAATGAATGGTTAATTCCATAATTATACAGCATTATACATGCATAATTATACATATATAGTGTCTTTACCAAGTATTTACAGTAAGTCAGAAAGACGACGAAAATGCTATCTTTACTATTCTAAGTTTGCTCTACACATTTCAGCAAATACAAATGAAGTAAACTAGGAGCATTAAGAATAAAAGGAAAAGGTGAGGGGTGCCTGGGTGGCTCAGTCGGTTAAATGTCCACCTTCATTTTGGCTCAGGTCATGATCTCACGGTTTGTGAGTTCGAGCCCCGCATTGGGCTCTGCACTGACGGTGCGGAATCTGCTTTGGATTCTGTCTTTCTCTGCCCCTGCTTTGCTTGCTTTCTCTCTCTCTCTCTCTCCCTCCTTCCCTCTTTCTGTCTCTCAAAATAATTAAACTTAAAAAAAGGAAAAGGTGGGGCGCCTGGGTAGCTCAGTCGGTTAAGCGTCCGACTTTGGCTCAGTCATGATCTCGCGGTCTGTGAGTTCGGGCCCCGCGTCGGGCTCTGTGCTGACAGCTCAGAGCCTGGAGCCTGTTTCAGATTCTGTGTCTCCCTCTCTCTGACCCTCCCCTGTTCATGCTCTGTCTCTCCCCGTCTCAAAAATAAATAAAACGTTAAAAAAAATTAAAAAAAAAAAGGAAAAGGTGAAATGATGATTATTTGAATACGAGATAAGTTATACCTGGAAAATAGAAGAGAACCAACTAAGAAACTACATCAAACAATAGGAGAGTCAGTAGGTTAGCCGGACGTAAAATTAATATGCAGCAGTGTTTGCCAATATAGAAAACATCTATCAAAACTAAATCACAAAAACCCTATAATTGCACAAATCATTTGACTCAGCAGTTATATTTCTAAGAGTTCAGTCTGTTGTTTTACTAGCATTCTTGCAAAATGATGTATGTTCAAGATTATTCGTTGCAGTATTGTTTGTAGTGGCAAAAGACTGGAAACAGCCCAAATTTACATCAGAAGGGAGTTGGTTAATAAAAATATGGGACCTCCAGGGGCGCCTGGGTGGCTCAGTCGGTTAAGCCTCCGACTTCAGCTCGGGTCACGATCTCACAGTCCGTGAGTTCGAGCCCCGCGTCGGGCTCTGGGCTGATGGCTCAGAGCCTGGAGCCTGTTTCTGATTCTGTGTCTCTCTCTCTCTGCCCCTCCCCCGTTCATGCTCTGTCTCTCTCTGCCTCAAAAATGAATAAACGTTAAAAAAAAAAAATTAAAAAAAAAAAAAGAAAAAAAAAATATGGGACCTCCATACACTGTAATGCTGTGAGGCTGCAAAAGAAAATTCCCAGAGATCTGGAAACCTGTTTAAGATACACGGTGGGAAAATAAAAAGTGAGTTTATGTTACCTTTTATGTTAACAAGGCGGGAATAAGAATTAATAAGCATATTTGTTTGGGTATTGGCAGTTAGGAAAGTTACATAAAACACTAAGAAAAGGGGTTGCCTAAAAGGAGGAGTGAATGAAAAGTAGGCAAATCGGGAGGAAAGGTGAGGAGACAGCTTTTCACTGTGTATCTTTTCTTATGTTCTGGTATTTGAGCCACATGACTGCTACCCATTTAAAAAAAACACAAATTAAAAAAAAATGTAAGGAAAACAAGCTAAGTGACTTTTGAAAAGTTGGTGGAACCCTGAACACATTCATTCCAATTTTCTGAAATTTAGCCGCACAATTTATGGACCCACAACAAAAACAAAACAAATTGTGCAGATTCACATGGCGCTTTGTGTAAAAAAAGTCACTCATTGTGCCATCATTTATTGCATACTTACTCTACACGAGGTGTTCTGTAGTTCCTGAAGCTAAAAAGCCCTGACAGAACTGAATCTAGTGAGTGATGGATGAGTAAATAAATCATGAGACCGCAGTGTAGCAAGTGCCTTGAAGGACTTAAATCTAGAGAGTTGGGGAAGGCGTAGGGGGTCACCTAAATCTGACAGAGAAAAAGTTCCTGGGTTGATACCCACGGATCTGAATTTAGAAGGAAAAGTAGAAGTTCTTCAGCTGATAGAGTGCAAAGAGGAGACAACATGGGGGTGTGAAAGGCGTGGTCTCTCTGATGCCCTGCACACAGTCAAGGCCGCGTGTGAGGAGAAAGAGAGGAGAAATTGGGAACAGAGGAGGAGGCAGGAGGCAGAATGTAGGGATATGGCACTAAGGTAGAGGCCTTCAGACCAAAAGATTCTAAAATGGAGAAGTGACACGATCAGTTTTGTGCTCCAGAGCTATCATTCTGGTAGCAATGTGGGAGACAGATGGGCAGGTATCCAGAAAAGGAAGTGACATTTGAGCTGATCCCTGAGTAAGAGCTAGCCAGGAAAAGACTAGAGAAAAGGAGGTTTCCAGGCAGATGGAGCACTTCAGAATATGGAAGAGAGGCACCTGGTGGCTCAGCCAGTTAAGCGTCTGACTCTTGATTTCTGCTCGAGTCATGATCTCACGGTTCATGGGATCAAGTCCGTCATCAGGCTCTTCACTGACAGTGTGGAGCCTGCTTGGGATTCTCTCTCTCCCTCTCTCTCTCTCTCTCTGCCCCGATACCCTCTCAAAATAAATAAATTAAAAAAATAAAAGAATATGGAAGAAAGCCGGTGTGAATGGAGCCTGCTGTTCAGGGAGGAAAGTGACGTGAGTTTGAAGAGAAAGGTCTGGATCATGGAAGGGCATTGGATATTATTCCAATTGTAGTGAGTAGTCATTTAAAAGCATTTAAGCAAAAGAGTGGTATAATCTTATAGACATTAAAAAAAACCACACACACCACGATTGCTATGTAGAGAACGGATTTAAGAGACCAAGAAGATAAGGGAAGAGATCAGAAAGAAGGTCCTTACAAGGTGAAAGATAATGGTGCTTCAGGTTAGGATCTAGAATGGAGGTAGAGGGAGTAAATATAATTCATTAAGTCATGATACCGTCATTACCAAGACAGTTGACGTAGGAGGAGAGGAAAAGTAAGAAGGAGGGGGGCAAGAGCTGAGTTGATGTGTTTAGGAGACATCCAAGTAGAGATGTCTACAAGATATTTCCATCTTTAATAGGAATATCCCAGAGTGATACTGTGCTCTTACTGTAACCCATCAGGTGGCATATGTTTCAATTTTTCCCATTTTTGGCAACGCTAAATTTGGTCACTTGATTAAGGTGGTATGGGCCAGACTTCCGGTCTATGTTTTTTTTTTTTTTCCTTTATAACTAATAAATATTTTATGTACTCCCAGACTCATCAAAATTTCAATGTATTCATTTATTTGTTTATGCCAATATGGAGCCATGGTTTGCTAGTTTATTTAATGGGTTATACGTTATTACTACCATTATCTGGGTGCTCAAACTGTCCCCCATTTGGCCAGGAAAACTCTTTTTAAGTTGGCTTCTGCGTCCTTGTGACATGTCCTTATCATTCTTTGAGCAATTCTTTATTTTCAGGTCTAGGATAGTTCAGGCTCATCTTATAATTTATCTTCCCCAAACCTGGAATCAGCATTTCCTGAAGGAATGGTTTTTGGCTGTTTTTAGAGGATGATCTTAAACATCAAAAACTGAGCTTGTGGGTCTACCCGCGATTTTAGGGGTGTTAGTACTTCCAGGCTCTCTCAGCAAACAGCTAAAGAACGTCTTATGTTTAAACATATACGCATACATACACCCATACGTACCCTGATTGGCTTCTTTTAAAAAAAATTTTTTTTTTAACCTGTATTTATTTTTTTGACACAGACGACGGACGGGGGAGAGTCAGAGAGAGCGGCAGGCACAGAATTCGAAGCAGGCTCCGAGCGACGGGCACGGATCCCGACGTGGGGCTCGAACTCGCGGACCGTGAGATTTCGACCTGAGATGCAGTCAGACGCGCAACCAACTGAGCCACCCAGGCGCCCCCTGATTGGCTTCTGACAGCCCACACAGATAGACGACCCCATCCATAAAAACGCCCTTCTCCTCTTATTCTGGCTCTGACAGCTTGAGCCAGGCCACCCTCCTCGGTGAACATTCTCACCGTCGTTAAGGTTGTACACTCCGCTCAACTACTGTCTTCTCTTTAATTCCGGGTGACATCTGGCTTGCCTGGCTCCACCTAGTGGCGTTAGGCTGAATCGTTCAGGAAATGAGGGGAAGCAGGAGACCGCTGATTTTTTTTACTTCTTTTGTGATTTACCGCATTTTTCAAATTTACTTCAGTAGATACGTGCCATTTACAAAATAAAATACACGTCCATGCAGACATAGGCCTAGATAGATATGTAGAATTAGCTTGCTAAAATGCTGTTTGTTCTGTGAGGGCAAGCATTTAAGGTTAATTTCTTCAGGGATTGCTTAATTAGTATCGAGTCAAAATAGAAAAAAAAAAAATAGTTGCAAAAGAAAAGAGAGAAACAGGATGGTAGGTATGATGAATTGAGCCCCAGGAAAGTTTATTTTTCAAAAATTTGCTCTTTTTTTCCCATAAAAATGGGATGAATTTCAACATATTGATTAGTTGAGGTAAGAGATCTAAGAGAGAGAGAGAGAGATTAAGTAAATTTATTTAATCAATTAAATAAAGCTTCGTGTCCCAAACAGAACTGGTGGGATTATCCTCAAGAGGAGGGCACATCTTCTCTGACTCAGAAAGGATAGAAGGTAGGATTCGTGTAGGTTCTTATCTGCTTGGGATGGTAGAAAGGAACGTTCCGGTGCCCTTAGCTGGTACACTTGATTTGTTTTTCAGTTAAATATGAGGCATATATTGAGAGTAAGGAAGGAATAGTGGCCAAAAGGGTCTGAAAGTTGGAATGGGAGTTTGGACTAATTGCTGAGGTCCAAGGAGAGAGACACAGAGGCCTTCAAGATTCACGTGAAGTTGAAAGTTATATATAGCTTTTCTTTTAAAAAATAAAATTGACTTTTTAAGACGTTTCAGATTCATAGCAAAATCTAAAGCACAGAAAGTTCCTGTACCCCTACCCCCATACACTCAGCCTCCCCCACAAACAACACCCTGCCTCAGAGTGGTACCGTTGTTGCAAATAACACATTATTATCACCCAAAGTCCATAGTTTACATTAGGGTTCACTCTTGGCGTTGTGTATCCTATGTGTTTTGACCAATGTATCGCGACATGTATCTACCATTACAGTATCATACAGAATAGTTTCACTGCCGTAAAAGTCCTCTGTGCTCTGCTAGACTCATCCAACCCTCCCCTTTAACGACTAGCAGTCGCTGATCTTTTTACTCTGTAGTTTTGCCTCTTCTAGAATGTTATATAGTTGGAATCATTCAGTCTGTAGCTTTTCACATTTGGTTCCTTTCACTCCATGTCTTTTCATGGATGATCGATAGCTCTCTTCTTTTTAGTGGTAGATAATGTTCTATTATCTGGATGCCTCACAGCTTATTTATCTATTCCCCTGCTGAAGGACATCTTGGTCGCTTCCAGGTTTGGCAATTATGAGTACAATTTCTAGAAGCATCTGTGGGCAGGTTTTTGTGCGGACATAATTTTCCAGCATGTTTGGGTAAATACCAAGGAGTGCAATTGCTGGATTGTACGGTAAGAGTAAATTTAGTTTTGCAAGATTCTGCCGGACTGTCTTCCAAAGTGGCTTCCTGTTCCACATTCTTACCAGCATTTGGTGTTTTTCAGTGTCTTAAATTTTTGTCATTCTAATAGGTATGTAGCGGTAACTTATTGTTTTGATTTTCATCTCCCTAATGACATACAGTGTGGGGCATGTTTTCATATGTTTATTTGCTACCTATATATCTTCTTTGGTGAGATATATATTCAGGTTTTTGACCATTTCTTACTCAAGTTGTTTGTCTTCTTATTATTGAGTTTTAAGAGTTTACAAAAATATGTTGGATAACAGTCCTTTATCAGTATGTCTTTTACACATATTTTCTTCCAGTCTCTGGCTTGTCTTCTCATTCTATTGACAGCATCTTTTACAGAGCAGATTTTTAATTTTAGTGAAGTCCCATTTATCAATTATTTCTTTCATGGATTATGATTGTGTTATATCTAAAGTCATTGGCATACCCAAGGTCACCTAGGTTTTCTTCTATGTTATCTTCTGGGGTTTTATAGCTTTGTATTTTACATTTAGATCTATGATACCCTTTCAGTTCATTTTTGTGAAGAGTATAAGGTCTGTGTCTGGACCCTGTCCTTTTTTTCCTCCCTGTCTCCTTCCCTCCCTTCTTTTTTCCTCCCTCCATCCCTCCCTTCCTTCCAGCACCATTGGTTGAAAAGACTGTCCGTTCTATTTTATTGCCTTTGCTCCTTTGTGAAAGATCATGTGAATTAATTTCTCAGCTCTCTGTTCTGTTCCACTGACTATTTGTCTTTTCTTTCACCAATACCATATTGTCTTAATTACTTTAGCTTTATCGTGAGTCTCAAAGTTGGGTGGGAGGTGTCCTCCTAGCCTTGTTCTTTTCCTTAAATATGGTGTTGGGTCTTTTGCCTCCTTATATAAACTTTAGAATTAGTTCGTTGATATCCACAAAATAACTTGCTGGAACTTTGATTGGGATTGCATTTAGCAATGAGATCGAGTTGGAAAGACTGACAGCCTGACAATATTGAATCTTCCTATTCATGAACATGGAACATCTCTTCATTTATTTAGTACTTAGATTTCTTTCATCAGAGTTTTATAGTTTTCCTCAAGCAGGTTTTATGTATATTTTGCTGGATATATACCTTAAGTATTTCACTTTTGGGTGCGGTGCTTATGTAAATGGTATTGTGTGTTTAATTTCAAATTCTACTTCTTCATTGTTGGAATATAGGGAAGCAGTTGGCTTTTTATATTCACCTTGTCTCCTGCAACCTTACTTTAGTTCTAGGAGGGTTTTTTGTTGCTGATTCCTTCACATATTTACACAAACAACCATGTTCTCTTTGAAATGTTCTTTATGAACTTCAGGAAGTTCTCTATTCCAGAGTTTTTATCATGAATGGGTATTGGGTTTTTTCAAATGCTTTTTCTGCATTTATGCAGACAAATATGACGATGTAATTTTTCTTCTTTAGCCTGTTCATGTGATGATTAATTGATTTTCAAATATTGAACTGGCCTTGCATACCTGGGATTAATCCCACTTGGCCATTGTGTATAATTCTTTGATACATTGTTGGATTTGATTTACTAATACTTTGTTGAGAATTTTTGCACGTATGCTTATGAGACATATTGCTCATATGTACAAACTACATATTGTAGTTCAAACTGCATATTGTAGTTTTCCTATAATGTGTTTGTCTTGTTTTGGTAACAAATTAACACTGGGCTCATGAAATAAGTTAGGAAGTATTTCCCCTGCTTCCATCTTCTGGAAGAAATTATAGAGAATAGGTATAAATCCTTCTTTAGATATTTGGTAGAATTCACCAGTCAACTGTCTGGGCCTGGTGGTTTCTGTTTTGGAAGGTTATTAGTTACTGATTCAATTGTTAAAATAGATACAGACCTATGCAAATTGTCCATTGCTACTTTTGTGAGTTTTTTCAGAAGTGTCTTTCAAGGAATTGGCTAGTTTCATCTGGGTTATTAAGTGTGTAGGCAGAGTTGCCCATAGTATTCCTTTATTATCCTTCTGAGGTCCATGAGATCTTAGTAGTGTCTCTGCTTTCAGTTCTGATAGTAGTAATTTGGGTCATCTTTCTTTGTTAGTTAGCTTAAAGAGGATTGTTAATTTTATTGATCTTTTCAAAGAAGCAGTTTTTGGTTTCACTGATTTTCTCTTTTGATTTCCTCTTTTTAGTTTCATTGGCTTCAGCTCTAATTGTTAAATAATTTTTTTTTCTTATGCCTACTTTGGATTTAATTTGCTCTTCAATTTCTGATTTCTTAAGATGGAAGCTTTGACTATTGCTTTTAAGAGTTTATTTTTTCTAGAATATGCCTTCAATTCAGTGAATTTCCATCTAAGCACCGTTTTCACTGTGTCCCACAAATTGTGATAAGTTGTATTTTTACTTTCATTTAGTTCATAATACTTTAAAATTTCCTTGAGATTTCTTTGTTGACTCATGTATTATTTAGAAATATGTTCTTAAATCTCCAAGTATTTTATTTCCAAGTTATCCTTCTATTATTGATTTCTAGTTCAATTCCATCGTGGTTTATAAGCAAGCATTGTATGATTTCTATCCTTTTAAACTTGTTAAGGTGCATTGTGTGGCCCAGAATGTGATCTGTTTTGATGAATATTTCATGTGAGCTTGAGAAGAATGTGTATTCTGTTGATTTGGAATTAGGTCGTCTATAGATGTCAATTATATCCAGTTGATTGATGATGCTGTTGAGTTCAACTACATCCTTACTGATTTTCTGCCTGCTGTAATGGTCCATGTCTGATAGAGTGTAGTTAATGTCTTCAACTATTGTCGTAGATCCGACTATTTCTCCTTGCACATTCATCAGTTTTTCCATCATATATTTTGGTGTTCTGTTGTTAGGCACATACGCAGTAAGAACTGTTACTCTTTTGCAGAGCTGATCCCTATATCATTCTGGAATGGTCCTCTTTATCTTTGATAGTTTTCCTCGATCTGATGTCTACTCTATCTGAAATTAATATAGCTTTTCCTGATTTCTTTTGGTTGGTGTTGGCATGCTATGTCTTTCTCCCTTCCTTTAGTCTGAATTTATATGTGTCTTTATATTTAAAGTGGATTTCTATTTATTTATTTATTTAAGAGAGAGCAGAGAGGGAGGAGAGGTAAAGGAGGGGAGAGAGGGAGAATCTTAAGTCACCTGCATGCCCAGCAGAGAGCCAGAGTTGAGGCTTGATCTCATGACACTGAAATCATGACCTGAGCTGAAACTAAGAGTCAGACACTTAACCGACTGAGCCATCCAGGAAACCCTAAATGTTTTCTTGAAGATCACCCTATGTTTTCTTGAAGATAACATAGCTGGGTTTTATTTTTTGATCCATTCTGACAATCTTTCTTTCTTTCTTTCTTTCTTTCTTTCTTTCTTTCTTTCTTCCTTTTTTTAAAGTAGGCTTCATGCCCAACATGGGGCTCGAACTCACAACCCTGGGATCAAGATTCAGATGCTCTACCAACTGAGTCAGCCAGGCATCCCAACCTCTGTTTTTAACTGGTATATTTAGACCATTGACGTCTAATGTGTTTGTTGTTGATATAGTTGAGTTAATATCTATGATAATTTCTACTGTTTTACATTTGTTGCCCTTATTGTTTTTGTCCTACTTTTGTCTTCCACTCATTTTTCTGAAATTTGTGATTTTAATTGGGCTTCTTATGAGGCCATATATTTTTAGTGGTGACAGTCTTTATTATTGTGTCATTTGTTTCAGCTGCAGATAGCTGAGTCGGTCCTCTTTTGGGATTTGACAGAATCTAGTATTTCCACTGGAGTGCCTAAGTCATACCCGGTCAGCACAGAGCCTGTCACAAGGCCGATCCCATGACCTGGGAGATCAAGACCTGAGCCAAAATCAAGAGTCAGACGCTTAACAGACTGAGCCACCCAGGCGTCCCGAGTTGTATTTTATTTTAATTAATTAAAGCTAAGTTTTTGAGCTTGCTGAACAAATTCTTATTGCGAATTATATAATTTGCTTTTGAAAAACAACACCACAAAGTCGGGACTGTTACTATCTCTCTTTCTAAAAAAAATTTTTTTTAACGTTTATTTATTTTTGAGACAGAGAGAGACAGAGCATGAATGGGGGAGGGTCAGAGAGAGGGAGACACAGAATCCGAAACAGGCTCCAGGGTCCGAGCTGTCAGCACAGAGCCTGACGCGGGGCTTGAACTCACGGACCGCAAGATCATGACCTGAGCTGAAGTCGGACGCTTAACCGACTGAGCCACCCAGGTGCCCCTATCTCTCTTTTTTAGATAAGAAAACTGAAATATTGAGTTGATTAGCACATGGCCTATAAGTAGTCGAATCAGCATTCAAACTCAAGCAGGACTGATATTCAACATATATTTATTGACTGCATACAGGCGTTGTTCTAGGTTCTGAACGTGTCAGTGACTAAAACAAAGTCTATTCTCGTGGTGGAGCTCTATTCTTGAGGAGAGAGAAAAATTGTAAACAAATGATATGTATATGGTGCCTCGTGCTGTGGAGAAAAGTAAAGCAGGATAAGGTGGACAGGGAGTGTGTGTGTGTGTGTGTGTGTGCACATGTGTGTATATACTTTGTGTATGTGCTTTGTGTTGGAGCCTTCTCCTTCAAGATGACATTTAAATTTTTTTTTTCAACGTTTATTTATTTTTGGGACAGAGAGAGACAGAGCATGAACGGGCGAGGGGCAGAGAGAGAGGGAGACACAGAATCGGAAGCAGGCTCCAGGCTCTGAGCCATCAGCCCAGAGCCCGACGCGGGGCTCGAACTCATGGACCGCGAGATCGTAACCTGGCTGAAGTCGGACGCTTAACCGACTGTGCCACCCAGGCGCCCCACAAGATGACGTTTAAACAAAGACCTAAAGAAGTGAAGGTGTAAAACATACAGATTCCATGAAACAGAATTGTGTGGCGGGGGGGTGTTTGAGGAAGAGTAAGGAGGCTGGGAAGGCTGGAACAGGGTGACTGAAGGGAAGTGAGTAGGATAGAAGTCAGACGGTAGTAGGTAGAGAATGGGATGTTGATCATGTGGGGCCCATAAGCCATTCCAAGGCTTTGTCTCTTATTCTGAGCTATTTGAAGTATCTTGTGGATCACTTGAAAAGTTGTTACTTTAGGGGCGCCTGGGTGGCTCAGTCGGTTAAGCGTCCAGCTTCCCGGCTCAGGTCATGATCTTGCGGTCCATGGGTTTGAGCCCCGTGTTGGGTTCTGTGCTGACAGCTCAGAGCCTGGAGCCTGCTTCAGATTCTGTCTCCCTCTCTTTTTCTGTCCCTCCCCTGCTCACGTTCTGTCTCTGTCTCTCTCTCAAAAATAAATAAACGTTAAAAAGTTCGGAAAAAAAGATTGTTACTTTAGAGAATACATTGTGGGGACAGAGGTGCTAAACTGGGGGCTATCAGTCAGGAAATTACTGCAATAATCCACGTAAGTGATAAAGCCAGTGTGGGCTAGGGAGACGACAATGGAAGTAATGAGAAGTAACCAGATTCTAGACATATTTTGGAGGTAGAGCTGCTATGATATAGCAATTCCAAGGTTTTCGTCTGATTAGGTGAAGAATGAATTTACCATTTACTGATATTGGATAGGCTCTGGAAAGAGCAGTTTTCTATTTTTTTTTTTTTAAGGGAGAAGTCAGGATTTCTGTTTTGAATGTCTTAGGTTTATAATGTCAAACAGACATTTACATGTAGTTGTTGAGTGGACAGTTGCATTTACAACCCCATAGTTATATAGGGTAGCCCACGCTAAATAAAACCTTGGAGGTTATCAGCATTCCGATGGCAATAGTGTTTAAAGCATAAACTTTGGGTGAAATGCCCATGGAGCGAGCACCGACAGAGAGAAAGTTCCAAAGATAGGCGTTTACTACCCACTTTTTCCTTCTCTTCATTTTTTTCTCCTTCAGCAACTATTGTATGTTCTCTGACAGACACAAAGACTACTGATGTGATATGGAAAATTAATAGAAGTCTTTTCGTTCACCACCTTTCCTACGTTTCTAAAGTAAGAATTCTGTGAAAAGCCGATCCACAAGATATTAGAATTGCCCACTTACAAACCTAAAATTCGTATGGAACCATAAGAGACCCTGAATAGCCAGAGCAATCTTGAGCAAGAAGAACAAAATGAGAGGCATCACACTTCCTGATTTCCAACTGTATTACAGAGCCACAGAAATCAAAACAGTAGGGTACTGGCATAAAAACAGACACGTCGGCCAATGGAACAAAACAGCGCAGATATAAACCCACACGTTTATAGTAAATTGATCTTGAACAAGGGGAGCGAGATCATATGGGGCAAGGAAAGTCTCTTCAATAAATGTTGTGGGGAAAACTGGATATCTACATACAAAAGAAGAAGGTTGTGCCCTTTTTTTACACATACACAGCCATCAGTTCAGAATGGATTAAGACTTAAGCATACAACTGTAAAACTCTTAGAAGAAAACAGAGAACAAGTGTCTTGGCAATGATTTCTTGGATATGACACTAACAGCACAGGCGACAAAAGCAAAAACAAATGGGACAACATCAAACGAAAACGCTTCTGCGCAGCAAAGGGAATCATTAGCAAAGTGAAAAGGCAGCCTGTGGAATGGGAGAAAATAGTTCACGAATCATGTGTCTGATAAAGGGTTAGTATCCAAAGTAATAAGGAGCTCACATGACTCAATAGCAACAGCCCCCCAAAACAACCCCTCTGCCACTCAAATCCCCCAAAACAACACCAAAAAATGATTAAAAATGGGCAAAAGACCATTTCTCCAGAGAAGACATACAAACGGCCTACAGGTAAGTGAAAAGATGTTCAACATCAATAATCATCAGGAAAATGCAAATCAAACCCACGATGAGATAGTACCTCACAACTGTTAGGACAGCCATTCTGAAAAAGTCAAAAGCTAAGTGTTTAGAAGGATGTGGAGAAAAGTGACCCCTTATACCTGTCGGTGGAAATGTAAATTGGTAAAGCCATTACGGAAAACAGGTATTTATAGAAATACCACATGATCCGGCAATCTCACTTCTGGGTATATACCCAAAATAATTGGAATCAGGATCTCAAAGAGCTATGTGAGTTTCCATGTTTATTGCAGCATTAGTTACAATAACAAAGACATGGAAACAACCTAATTGTCTATAGACAATAGAATAAAGAAAATGCGTGTATACATGTAGTGGAATAGACTCAGTTCTAAAAAAAGAAGGAAATCCTGCCATTTGCTACTACATGGATGAACTTGAAAGACGTCATGCTAAAGGAAAGAAACCAGACACAGAAGAACAAATGCTCTATGGTCTTACTTATATCAGAAATCGAAAACAGTGAAACTCAACAGGCAGAGAGTAGTGTTACCAAAAGCTGAGGGTAAGGGGAATCAGGGAGATGTTGGTTAAAGGGTATATGGTTGCATTCATGCAAGATGAAGAAGGTTAGAAATCTGTAGAGCATAGTGCATATAGCTAACAATATTGTGTGCTTAAAAATGTCTTAGAAGAGAAGATCTTAGATTAAATGTTCTTATCAAAAAAGAAAGAGGGAAGAAACGGATGACAGTCACATCTATGGTATTGTATATGGTGGTGGCTTCATAAGTATATACATACATATCTTCAAACTCATCAAGGTGTATACATTAACTATATATGGCTTTTTGGTATGTCAATCATAACTCAAGAAAATTAACTACTTAGAAATAAAGGAAGGAAGGAAGGAAGGAAGGAAGGAAGGAAGGAAGGAAGGAATTAACTGACTACGCTAGGCCTTGAATTAGTCATAGTGGTTTCACAATAATGGTAACTACGAATAAGAAATTTCAACTTTCAGGGTAAGGAAATAGAAGTTTTGACAATTTTTAAGAACACTTACTGCTGTAGCAGATATGAATTGGGAACCACAAACTGTGTCATTCAAAACGTATACCACTTTTTAAATGAAATCCAATTTTGTTTCCATTTTTCCAAATTTCTGGGTGAGAATTAATCTCAGTTTTTATTAGGGCTTTTCTCACACTGGGATTTGTAAAGCAAAATGTCTGGGAAGGTTGCTTTACTGTTCGCTTGAAATGGTTACTCTTGATGTGACTGTGTCATTGTCCAACCCCCCAGCCCCTTTGAAGCCTGGCCGTTTGGGCCCAAGAATGTTTGCTGAGACTGGGAGCTCTTTGGTTCAGGGTGGCCTCACATAGTCATTTAACTCAGAGGTCCTATCTTTCCCCCGGGTGCAATGAGGGAGAGGACCCCAGATGCCCACTATCTCGGGTCACACAAACCTCCACCCACCTCCTGGTTTTGGATTCTCCCTGCCAGCTGGGCTCCTACTCTTCCCTCCCTGCAAAAGACTTCTTTCTTCTCTTCATGAGCGCCTAGAGTGATTTGCTCAGATAGGCAGGGCTTTCACATAGTTATCTTTAAGCAACCTCTACTTCTGACCTTGAAAATTCTTTTAAAGCCAAAGAACACAAGGTCCTGGCTACACTTTGAAACAGGGAAGGGAAAAACAAGGGATCGGAATCAGCACAGATCACATTCTTTCCAAATCCTTTTGAGGAGTGAAAACAAAACACCAGTTCATATTTCAATAAGTTGCCCTTCCATGTTATTCAGGGAAGGAAGCTGGGAAACAGAAATATTTCACTTATTTTGGGAGAAGCAAAATGAGCAGGCAGAGTTTCAGTTCAGGTATGTGTGTGTGTGTGTGTGTGTGTGTGTGTGTGTGTTTGTGTCTGTGTGTGTATATTTTGGGGGCGGAATATATCATATATATCATATATATATATCTTTTGGGGGGAAAAAGAAAGGAAAAGATAAAGGGGGAGAACAGGCTAGTTATCATTTTGGTAATTTCCATTTTTACATGTACATCTCTATAACCTCACATTATTGGATAAAAACATGCAGAGACTTCTGGTGCTTGGCTCCCATGTCATGATTTTCATGGATAAATTTACCATCTCCCTGATTTCTTCTTTGGTCCCTGATAATGCCGTTACTGTCCCACACATATATTTTCCCTGTTTGTGCAAGCAAAAATCTGGTCCTAGAAATATGGACTTTTAATCCTAGGATTCAATAAAGAGCCCTAGCATTAAAAGACTTAACTCTTTTTCTGGGAACTGTAAAATGTTGGAAAAACATGTTAATCTCTGGTTCTTCTCCCTTTCCTTATGTAAAAGTGGATCTTGACCTCATAAAAAAGGGATCAGAATTCGTAGTGATAAATTACGAATAAACTGTGTTTATTCTTCTCTCTTTGGAAAACCTAGGATGAAATAAAAAAGCATTCTGGATTAGGGAAAGGATTTCTTAGCCTCCTGGCTGACCTGCCCTCCCATCCTCCCTCTTGTCTTCCCATCTAATCCCTGTGATTGAGAAACCTGTTTCTTACCAAATTCTCACGTTTGAATTCAGATCTTTTGGGTCATCTTTAAAGATTTCTTCTAAATTTTCCATTTTGAAACTCTGTGCCTTGATTCTGAGGAAGGCCAAGGAGAATGGTTTTTCACACTGTCTCTAGGCTTTTTTCAGGAACAGAGAATTAGATTTCATTTTTTTTTTGGCAATGCGACTTCATAGGAAATATTATATTCATGCATCAGGATGCACAGAATATCTAATTATTTCTCTCTTTCTGATGTTAGCAATCATTGGTGTCCAAGACTTAGATACATTATTTCATTATGAGTTGCAAAATGGGTTTAGACAAAATTAGAAAACATAGAAAAGTCTCTGAGATGTTTAAAATGCTATGCAAATATAAAATTACATCAATATTGAATTTTCCTATGAAGGAGGAGGAGGAGACCCACATAAGAGAGAAATAAAAAGTAAATAGACAAAATTCCTCCAACCCTTATGGGTTGAGAATTCTTTGATAAAGAGGACAGCAATTGAAAGATAATTGGGCTTCTGAATAAAATGTACACCCATTTCCCTCTTTTTCTTTTCTCAACCCCTTTTAAAGGATGCTGAAGACAAGAAGAAACACACAGTAGGGCTGAAAGTGAAAGGGGTATCAGGTAAGAGTTCTCCACCATTACCCTCCACAGAACATGGATTTTAGCAGTTATGAGAGTACCCTGGGGGGAGTTGGGAAGTCCAATGGGGAAGTTCTGGCCCACTGTTGGGAAAGCATCCAAGAATAGATGCACTGAAAAAGGTAAGAGGAATATTTTTACTTTGCCTTCATCACCGTTCCCTAAAGCAGCACATTTTTGGTGGCAGGAGAGACCCCCGTGGCCTGCGACTTTTCCCATGGGGGAAAGTGAGAACATACTGAGTGCCCCATTAAAGTTGGGCTTGGTCATGTGACTTGCTTTAGCCAATAGAATGCAAATGAAAGTTATATACACCGCATTTGAGGCAAAGCTTTTTTTTTTTTTTTAATGTTTATTTACTTTTGAGAGAGAGAGCTGGAGAGTGAGCAGGGGGAAGGGCAGAGAGAGAGGGAGACAGAGAATCCCAGGCAGGCTCTGCTCTGCCAGTGCAGAGCCCGATGTGGGGTTCAAACTCACGAACTGCACCGTGAGATCATGACTTGAGCCCAAATCAGGAGTCCAATGCCCAACCGACTGAGCCCCCCGGGTGCCCCTGAGCCAAAGCTTTCTGACCCATTGCTTGATTCAGCTCTTTCTCTTTCCCCTCTTCCATGAGAATAGTTTATCCTCATAACAATACTTTGAGATAGGGTCTGTTATTCCCATTTCTTTGTGAGGAATCCGAAGCAGAGAGTTGAGTCACAGCCCCAGTCATTCAGCTGGTGAGACAGGGATAGAGTCAGAATTTGACTCTAGGTAGTCTGGCCCCAGTGTCTAGATTTTAGCCACTGCACAATACTGCCTGTCACCAACACATTTTCTTACTCCAATCATTTTAGTCTCCTGTGAAGTCCATTTCTGATGGACTTTCTTATGGACCAAGATAAACATTTCTTGCTTCCTCTCCAAAAATACTTATGCCTAACTAATCAATACTACTTACTTACCTCCGTCTAAACAAAGGCTTCCTAGACCAATGAATGAGTTTTTTCCCTAAGATTTCCCGGAACATAAACTATTTTCAGTTATTCTCTGTTCGACTTTATATGCAATAGCCACAGCTGAACTATCAGCAGATGTTACACATCTGTATTCTTCACATTATTTAAAACAACATAACATTTCATGTAAGCATGTAATTGATATTTGATAAATGAACGATTGAACGAATGATAGCTTGACCAGAAACATATTTATTCAGCAAGCCTCTTTGATGTCTGTTTCACAGACACAAACGACTCCATTTCTTCTCAACAGAAGCATAGGACAGGGAATCCAACAAAATATGGAGCCTAAATACGGTCTTCAAACATTGCCATGCTCTGCATCTATGGAGGGAAGAGAAACATAGGAAGGTGGTGGGGTTTCCTCAGGAACATTCCCTCAGCTGAGCCTGGGCTAGAACAGGGGTTGGCACACTTTTGCTGTCAAAGGGCGTATGGTAAATATTTTGGATGTCGCAGGCCATGTGGCTTATGCCATAACTATTCAACATATGAAAACAGCTGTAGAAAATAATGCAATGAGCGTGGCTCTGTTCCAATAAAAACTTCATTTACAAAAATAGGTGTTGGGCTAGATTTGGCAGGAGAATTAAATAGTTGTCCCTTGGGCTGAAGGGGATGGATTAGCTGTGATGTAAAATGTTGCCTGTCAGTGAAAGCTATCCTACAAACAAACACGCAAACAAAACTTATCGACTTTACTGATAACGGTGTGGCTATCTGAAATTGGAGAGGCCACAGTTTTCTCTTTGTGTGAGCATGTGCCACGTGAACTGTCTTGGGTCTAGGAAAAGACTTGCAGAGAATTTTAAATTTAGAAGAAACTTTAGGGAGCAAAGTTCATGCGGAATGAGGGTGGTCCTGGCGTGTGACCTCTTACCTGTGCTGCAGGGGGCGATGTACTCAGCAAAGGCAGACTCATCTGAAAGAATCGTTGGATGAAAGGAGACAAAAAACAAATCTATAAACGGGAGCCCATACTAAGTCTGTTCACTTTACTTTTGGAGACGAGTACATATCAGGATTGTCAAAACTCTACATAAATACACAAGTGTTGAACAGGATAGTTAAAATATCTATATTCGAACATTCACCTGTCATAAACTGCCTTTCCTCGTTACATTATCTTTTTATGTGGATTATGTTCCCTATGTCTCTAAAATATGTGAGAGCAGTGTCCAGATATTATCTTTCTTCTTAAATTTCTAAGTTTCTGACTCAGTAGATAGTGATGAACTTGTTCCACTAATAGTTGCTACAATATGTATCTTAGAGCAAAGAGACAAACAGATGTAGTACTGACCGAATGGACTAAAACTAGGATCTGTTGTAACAACGGATTCTATTTCTTGGCTCTGGGTTGAGACTTATTTAGTTGTTTCAGTTTCTTCTCACTTACCTGTCTCATAGTAATCATAGACTTTGACAATCGCTGGCTTCAGGTCCCTTACTGGGATATCTTGCAGAACCGTGAAAGAAAAGCTGAGTGTCTGATTTGTTACCTAAAAGGACAAGTGGGAGTAATGAAGAGTCTAGAAAGTGTCCTTCCCTCTTCCTTGAGTAAATTATATTCTTTCTTTGCTCTCTGACTCTCATGCACTGGTGTCTTTTAGGTGAGCAAACATTTATGGGTGACAAGATGGGATTTCACATGCAACTTTGGAGACACTTTACTGTGAACAAAATTCCCCAGATTTTCTCCTAAATAGCTGAGGCAATCTACATTCTCTAGTAGGCTTAGCAATGAGATTAACTCTCTGGGCCTATGTGAGTGTTTGCCAAGATGCAGAGACTTGGCTTCGTAACATCTGTAATTATCAAGCTATTCTTTTTGTGTGACTGGCTAAGACATTCCCTTTGCTTTATAGTCAGATTTGAAGGTATTCATGAAGTCTACATTTTATTTTATCTTATAGAGGGATGTATTAGGATGTTTACACTATCATTAATCAACCACTATCGTACATTTATTCTTTGGGGGGAGGTCTCTGAAATAACAGACACAATAACCTTTTTGTTCATTGATATTCTACTTGCAATTTCATAGACATATTCATTTTCCAATCTGAACATAATTAAAGGGAGCAGAACACTCCATGGGTCTAAAAGGAGATTTTTATTCTTTTAGAATAAAGGAACTTTCTGGAAAGGTGCAACTAATTACTGCTTACCTCATATCACTTATTTTCTAATGAAGAGACCCACTTGAAAAGACCACCGTGATGTATAGTCTCAGCCAAAATGTCAGAGCTCTTACCTGTTCCACATAAATGAGGACATGATTATTGCTGACTTCCGTCCTGCTCACATGACTAGATCTTTCGAGCTGAAGAAAATTAGAAAATTTAAAAAGTCAGCAAATGAGAGAAGATTGTAGTAAGGGACAAACGTCCAAATGATGTCAGGGATAGGATTCTTATAAGTCATTTTCATGATTAAATAGCCAGGGTACATTAGAGATATGAAACATGGGTGGGGGGGGGGGCGGAAATCACATTTGGATACAGGCTTCAGTGTTATCATGTCTTGACCACGAAAAAATCATCTGGCTTTCTGTGATGAGAAGGAAGCCAGTATTTTCAGATCAGGATTTCAATATCCAAGTTACACATTAGGCCCTCTGGCATCTTTAATGATTCTAGTTCACTTTGCTTCTGTCGTTGCCAAATGTTTGGGAGCATATCAGCCAATCTGATACTTAATCAAAGTCCGTCTTTCTTGCATTGTTATAGTAAAATACAGCTTTGTACCCATGTGCTTTAATTCCCTAACTAGACTGCGAATGGCTTAAGGACAGGGACTCCTCTTGGGTTTCTCTGGTATCACACAAGTCCCTCGGCTTAGAGACAAATAAACAATTATTGAATTTAATTTCCTGGGTTTGAGAAAAATATTTTGGGGGCAGGATGATAATGGTAAGGCTTTGCTATTGGTATGCTTCTAGTTTGGATATACAGAGCATCCTTTGTATGAAATTTACTAGGCTTAAAATTCACCTACCATTTTTAAAAAAAAAAAATTTTTTTTTCAACGTTTATTTATTTTTGGGACAGAGAGAGACAGAGCATGAACGGGGGAGGGGCAGAGAGAGAGAGAGACACAGAATCTGGAACAGGCTCCAGGCTCCGAGCCATCAGCCCAGAGCCTGACGCGGGGCTCGAACTCACGGACCGTGAGATCGTGACCTGGCTGAAGTCGGACACTTAACCAACTGCGCCACCCAGGCGCCCCTCACCTACCATTTTTATTGTCGGTTTCAAGGGGATAAAACCAGATACCATCTTCACATCAACAATCACCATATTGGAGACAGGACGGCTCCCTGTGTAACTACAGCATCAAAGGGAAAAGGAGTAAGGGCTTTGTATGTGAAAGAAAGCCAGAGTCCCTCCTTCAAGACCTACCATAAACCTGCCTATCTTCTTGAAGTTTTCTGTGACATTATGACTCCTAGAAATCTGTGCTCCCCAGACATGTGTGACACTGATGTTTGGAACCCTGAATGTATATCAGATCTACCGTTTACTAAAATCATAGATGTTTAAGCCCCAGACCCAAACTATCAAATCCGAATCTTTGGGAATGGAGCTCAGTAGTTTGCATTTGTTAACACATGATAGTTTTTGGACACTTCATCTATATGTTTGTTATTTAGTAGGTGTTACTTTAATGTTTTTAATTAACTTGAATGTAGCATGTCTCCCAGAGAGGCTCCAAAGGGTTGTAAGATCGGATAGACTTTTATACTTTTATGCAAATAAGATTTGTTTTACAATATCAATATCATTAGTATTAGTTACATAGTATTCTATTGCTGCTCTGTTTCCTTAGGATTCCTATAAGTTTTTGATGGGTTATTATAGGGCAATTTCTATATCTTATATGTAATTTATACTTCTCTTTAATATTAGCATTTGCTACTTATCTGATTAGAAAAATAATAAAATAGAATATAATTATTCAGAAGAGGTGAAGAAGACTTACTTCAACCTAAAGTACAAATCCTTGTGGAAAATAATTTACTCTTCAGTGATGCGCTGAACAAAAATTAGCGTAAAAGTAGGGAATTTTTAACATTCGAATAGTCCACACTTTTTATTTGACAGTTTAAGACCAGACTTTGCTTTCAAAGGCTTTGGAAGTATTACTGAAACTTTAAGACAAAAAAAGTTACTAAATAAAAGAATCACTTCATGATGATAGAAGGCTAACTTCATTAGTAGATATAACAGTTTTAAATTATACCCACCTACTAGCATAGCTTCAAAATATATTATTAAATACTGATGGTTCCAAGTAGCTTTTAGACTCAGGATCGCGTGTTTCAGCCACAAGTCTTACCTGACACTCAGTGAGATCTGGAAGCTGGTGTGAGCTTTGGGTCCATCACAAGTTTGGGGTACAGTATCCACCTTCAGAGTAAATGCGGAGTCCTCCTTCCCTGGAAGAATATTGTATTTCATGGATGCCTGTGGAACGGCAATGCACCATCAGTTTCTCTCTTTGCCTGGAGCGCCTCACTTTTTCATCATTTCACTCCTCCAGATTTGCCCTTTCTTTGCTCAGAAACGAGAGGCCAGTTTCCAACATAACTTGAGTCTCACCTGAAGATACACACATCTGTCTCCGGTCACCGTTATGGCATATTCCCCAGGAAGCTCTGGCAATGAGACCTGATGCAGTAACAGGAAGTTGGTTTTGTCCACTTGGAAATTCGTGAAAAATGTCTGTGAATTCCGAATGGTCACCCGTGCAGCTTTCTCAGTCCTGGGGAATGTGGCTGCTCCATATCTGGACAAGGCATGGAGAGCCACCACCGTGTCCTGGAAGAGAGGAGTGGAGAGCCCACCCCCAAAGAGTAAGTTTTTGGTAGCAGGGACTTCCCCCGAAGTCTGTGTGGGTTACCACAAGGGGATGATGGCTTCCCCCCCTGAAGTTTACATCTGCTAATTGTGTTTCCTTTTTCTCTGCCTTTCAGGCACCATCAAAGTTATGCTACAGTTTCCGCAAGTGAAATAAAAGATTTCTGATGCCAATTAGCCTGGCAATTTGTTTTCACTTGTATTAGTTTTGTCCTAAGGGACTATTCCCCTGCGTCCAGAGATTACGGCCTACCCTTTCTCATCAATGGTGCCCCTGGCTATAGCTGTCCAAGATTGGGTCTAAAATTGACAAGTTAGGAAAAAGAGTGAATGGTGTTAATTTAGGTAGAAGAGTTGTGAGTAGTGATATGAGACCATGGCACTTTCCCAAGTTTCTTTCCCACTTTTATGTAGCGTATTTTCACTTCCCACACCTAATTTCTCTGAAAAATAAAAGTCCCACTATGTATATCCTAAATATTGAAAGAGCTTTCTAGGAGGGAAAACCCAGATTCTCTGGATATTTAACACAATCACTCATATCCTCAGTAAAATAGTTCCAGAATTGTGGTAGGAAAAAAAGAAAATTCCAAGAACTTCAGCTTTGAAAACAAAAATTGGTTTAGAGGAGAACAAATTTCTCAGGGCGGGCAGAAAGGCGTGGAGAGGCTGGATAGAACGTCTCAATCATTCTGTGAAGATCAAAGTGAACTCTACTTGGTCACTTCCCTTTTATTTTCTTTTTAATTTTTAATGTTTATTTTTGAAAGAGAGAGAGAGAGAGAGAATGAGCAGGGGAGAGGCAGAGAGAGAAGGGGACAGAGGATCCAAAGCAGGCCCTGTGCTGACTGACGGCAGAGAGCCTGATGTGGGGCTCGAACTCATGAACTGCAAGATCATGATCTGAGCTAAAGTCAGACACTCAACCTACTGAGCCGTCCAGGTGCCTCGGTCACTTTCCTTTTAATCATACAATTTTCTGGTTCACCTTAGAGGGTTTCTTGTTGGAAGAATCCTACAGGAGCCAAGAACACTGTTTCTTATCCAGTGGTGATTCTACCTTATCTCGACTGAGAGTAGGTGGGGTGCTATGGGCCATCTAGTGGGGAGAGGACACGGGTGCTGCTAAACATCTTCGGTGCCCAGGACAGCCCCTCACAACAGTGTTCTTGGTTTCCCCAAGTATCTTCCCCAAAATGTCAGGAGCACCAATATTCAAAAACCCTAGTCTAGAGTGTCCAGCGACCCATGTGTGTAAGCTTTAGAGAGGGCTGATGTTCATGGTCAGTAGCCACATGGATAGGGTGTCAACATAGCACTTGGGAAAAGCGTTTTGGGGGAATGTCTCAGGTCTGTTTCCTTCAGATTCCCACTGTCCTCAAATATCCCTAAAGAACCCTCCCCATGATTTAATGGTCTCTTCTCTTTTCCTCGTAACTGTTCTGTTTTCAAGCTTCCCATCTGCCAAGTGAATCTGGAAGAGAAGACTATTTGGGACACAGACCTGGGTGGAGGAGAAGCCCCCATGGGCATTCTGTTGCTTTAGGATCCAGCTCACGATGCCCGCGGCCAAAGTCAGGTCCTCGGAGGTCGGGCCGGGCTGGGCCGTGAGGTGAGCGAGGAGCACGTAGGACGTCATCTCCACCTCAGCTGAGGGAGCCTGGGGCTGATAAAGAGGCCCCACCGGTGCCCTGGGTTTCTCAGGTCGCTCCCAGTGGACTGAGTTGCCTTAAGGGTCAGAAAAAGGATGATGGTTCGCAGATGATACATGAAAACACATTTGTGTCACGTGTAGCTGAAGATAATACAGGGGATGGAGTAAGGTCGTCTTTGCCATAAGCCCCACAAATTCCCTGAGTCACATTTCCATACTAAGCTTGGTTTAGTCCTGTGGGGCTAAGTTGAAGAATGTTGGAGGACAAAGCACGGAACATCCTATTTTTATTCATTTTTTTAATGTTTACTTTTGAGAGAGAGAGAGAGAGAGAGAGAGGCAGAGAACGATGGAGACACCGAACCCAAAGCAGGCTCCAGGCTCTGAGCTGTCAGCACAGAGCCCGACGTGGGGCTTGAACTCACAAACTGTGAGATCATGTCCTGAGCTGAAGTCGGACGCTGAACCGACCGAGCCACCCAGGCACCCAAGAGAGTTCCCTTATTGCTTGAGATATTTCGTGGAAACTGGAGGATAAATTGGAATATAAAACCCACGCATTGATCCCAGAGGACTTTTTGTGATCATCTCTTCTGCGGATAGAGATAAAAACACTGTGAAAATGTTATTGTACTTCCCTGAGTATGGCCTTTTGGTTGTGCCTCTTTTCATTCGAGTATAATTTCATTCAAGCAGGCAGATACCATGGGAAATATATATAAATTAAAATATATATATATGTCGCAGTGAGGAATAAACTTCCACAATTTATCTGCAGCACTGTCTACAATGTGACACACTGTATAACGTATGACATCGCAGAGACGACATTTTTATGAGAGGTGTTCTGATTTCATAACACCTGAGTTGGATAAGGAGACTTATTACTTTCAGCAGGAACACAATTCTTTTTTTGCAGTGTCAGGGGAAGAGGAGGGGGACATTTGTTGACCATTCGCTCTCACCTTCTTTCACAGCTTCCTCCCTAAGAGAGTCCAGTATTTCTCTCTTCTCGTCTTGCTTTCCCACCAGGGCAAAAGCGTAGGCCAACAACGCCTTGGCGTAGCTATGGCTCCCATGGGTCCCCTCCTTTGCCGTGTTCCAGGCAGACTCCAGGCAGAAGAGGGCATTGCGAACAACCGGGTGCTGCAAAGACCAGGAGGTAATGATGTCAAGCTAGGGCAAGTCGCGGATGGAGCGGGCCCTGGGTTGGACATCGCGTGACAGATGTCATTCACGGCTGTTAGCTAGCCAGGTAGACAGCCGGATATCCACGATTTTGAAGTTGAAAAAGTGTTTTAAATCTCTTAGCTTGATACTTAAGTCTTAAAGAGTAAGTCTACAGAACCTGAGGGTTTAGGATGAGTTTTGTACATAGCCTGAGGGCGTTGCTAGGCAAGTATAAGTTCCCTTTGCTGGATTAACCACAGAGCTCTGCGAGCTGAGAAATGCCTCCGCATTGAGCGAAGACTTGGCTTTTTGTAGGGTGTGTTCCGACATCAGGGTTGTAGTTTTCATGGTAGGAAGTGGAAGTGAGGTGAATCTTACAGTAGCAGGGAGAGGAATTTCCAGAAGAGCAATAGTGACATAGGCAGAGAGGGTCACTTCATCTTCTACTCCTCCCTGTGAAAAGAGGAAGAGAGAGAGAGAGAGAGAGAGAGAGAGAATTTTTATTAATCTTACTTTAAGATGTTAGTATATTCTTTTCTGCTGTTTCATGGAGACTCTCCTCAGTATCTGTCTCTATCAAGCAAATTAACAGCCTCATGCAAAGAACCATTTCTTTCTTCTCAGGTTTCACATCTTCAGGTTTAACATTCCTTCCCTGATGCCCTCTCACAAAATACTGGACTTCATCTTTTCAACCCCCCTGTGCCTTTTTTCCTCCCATCACCTTTGGAGGAATGTTAGCACGTGTGTATCATCGTGAGGTTCGGGATAAGTACTCAGAACACCTCACCTTAATGGCATTGTTGAGCAGAGACCCAGAGCTCCTGAAACAGCCGTCTTCCTTCTGCCTTTGGGAGAGCCAGCTGAGGGCTTGGGTGATGTGTGCTTCATCGATAAAGATGTAGGTTCGAGCCTGGGAAAAAGTCTTCAGTACAAAGGCTGTGAGCCTGAGGAGTCAATGAACTATTACTGAGAGTCTGAAGACTTTGTCTGTTAACGATACTCTTTTTGTTTCGTCGCAACCTGTTGTTGAATGCATTACCAACTGGTCCTGAGTTCCTAAAGCATTTCTGTGTCACTTCAGACATTCAGGTGTCTCCTAGTGTTCTTGGGTAGTTGAGATATTTGCTCTCACATTCTGGACTTTCTGTATTTATTTCTTCTCACAGATTTCCATTTTTAAAGTTATTTACTTATTTTGAGAGACAGAGAGAGAGAGAGAGAGTGCTTGAGCAGGGAAGGGGCAGAGAGAGAGGGAGAGAGAGAATTCTAAGCGGGCTTTGTGCTGACAGTTCTGTACTGATGCGGGGCTTGAACTCATAAACCATGAGATCTTGACCTGAGCCGAAATCCAGAGTCGGATGCTTCACCGACTGAGCTACCCAGGCTCTTTTCACAGATTTCTTACCTCCTCTTATGCAGCTCATAGTCTAATGAACTGCTTTTAATGTCCTGCCTCAGTAAATATTTCACCTCGCCCAGCTTCTCCACCACTTCCTGGGTCATTGATTTCCTCTCGTTTTCCTTTGTGGTCAGACTTCTTCAAGATGGATGAATAGAAAAATAAATAGATGAGTGGATGGACAGACAGGTAGATAGATGGAGGGACAGATGGAAGATAGATGGATGGGCTGACCACGACGGATGGATAAACAGAGAGACAGACAGACAGACAGAGAGAATCATTTAGTAAAAGCTAGTAAAGGACACTCAGTGAGTGTCTTCTTGCCTGTCTCTAGTGTCTCTCAGTGCTAAGCAACAACTCAAGAGGGAAAACCACAAACTTACAATGGTCTCTTAGCAACACGAGAAAGAAAAGACGCTTGGCATATTAGATATAAAAAAGAATCAAGTTCCAAGTGTTCTCATTTCTGCCACCTATGAGCCGTTTATACCAGAGACATTTATTTATCCATGTTGTATAGCATTTCCTCCTCTGTAAAATGAAGCGGCTCTCACTTCACAGGGTAGTTGTAAGAATTAAATAGGCTAATATATGTACATGCTGTGAGCTCATCGTTGAGACTCAGATTTTCTTCTCTTACCAAGTGTTGCCCTGGCTCCTGCCATATTGCTGTCCAAAGGGGCTGTAGGAACCATCTTGGTGTTTGTAGTTCAGCTGTCTCTGGTAACCTGGAATGAAAGGTTCAATTAGTTCAAGAAATATTATAGAAAGGCAAGCCACCCATACGTGCAGGTTGGTCAGAAGCCCCAGACATTGTACGGTCTCTTGTGCATAGGATCTGTCATGGTGATATGGATATGTCACAACACAACATCCTATCAAATGTTGGGAAAGTTGTCATTTCCCCCCAAATCACCATCATTAGCTTAATATCTGGTAATATGATTCAAGTTTAATCGGGAAAAATCTCCTTAGAGTAACAAAGTAAACGCGTCTTTGTCTCACCACTGATAAGATAGCCGAGGGCCTTGGACTTGATCTCTGCGGTCAACTGTTGGGTTTCACTCAGATAGTTCAAAACATAGATGTTCGGAGCAAATAGGGCCATGTTTTGTTCTCCACAGCCATAGGGCATCTGGAGGAGATTCTGTATATTTTGCATAGCAGAACCTAATATGTCACCTGGGGAATGTGAAAGATTAGGTATCAGAGTAATTTCAGCTCATAAGTAGCTCACACTATTAAAGACAAGTGATTTTCCTACTTAGAATTATAGATACCATCATTTAGGCAAGGGAAAAGTTCTATTTAGAGAGTGAGACTTCCAGAATCCCAATAGAAATAGATACTATCAATAAGTTGAGATTTCAAGCACAAACATAGATAGATAGATAGATAGATACAAACAAATGTATTATGGCTGCTCTTTTGTCTCAAGTTTTCTGGGTGCAAGTTGACTCACCCAAAACTGAAAAGGAGGCTCTGGCCGATTCTTTGACCACGTCAGGTGGGAGCTTCAGAGATAACTGCTCAGATATTTCAGTGCCTTTGGAAACAGACAACCCATATCAAAAGACGGCATCTCTTATCGCAACATGATGTAGTGGTTAGGAGGGGGTCAGAGCCATCCTGCTTGGATATGGTACCAGCCCTGCCACTTACTAGCTACAAACCTTGGACAAATTCCTTGACCTCTTCATCGTCTAACTTGCTCGTATGACGACTCAAGGAAGAATGCATGCGAAACACGTGTGCATTAGAACAGCCTCTGCAACATGTCGAATCTCCATACACGTGAGCAGTTATTATGGTTGTTATTATTATATTCAGTGTTATTATGTCTCCTTCAGGGACTCGGGGTCCAAGGGATAAGGACTGTGGCTTATGGTGAGATCACCTTTAATAGTCCAGCTCTTCTTGGTGCTATATGACTAGCAGAGTCCTTTCCCCTCTCACTTTGCTATGTTTTGTGTTGCCGTGCATAGTGGCTCTCTCAAAGAAGCCTGGGAACTGGTGAGGGTGTGCAGTTCTTTGATTTAATGGCACAATTCTCTGCTTTTATTGTTCTCTGAGTTTATATTTTAAAATGGTCCTCCTCAAGTGACAAGAAAAGCGTCATATACACATATACACATGACGTAGCGCTAATACGAATGTGGTAATGTAATTTGCAAGGTACAGGTGTTTCTCAGTGATATGACAAATTCCCGATGTAAAACGGGTTTTCTTTTTGCCATGAAAAACATTTTTTTTTTTTTTTAGTAAGATGAGTACAAAGTGCCACATATTTCATCATCAACTATTTTAGGGAATATTATTGTCATTCAAACTTATCATGACTTTGCTCTCCTTCTACCTAAACTATGACACTCTAAGCTACTATGTCCTGACTGGTTCAGGATCAGTCCCTGGGCTACGGAGGTAAAGGCTAAATGTGAACTGAGTTTGCATTGTAATTTGACATACATATCCCTGTGAGGCGTTATTCTCACTATGAAGATTGACTGTTACCTGAAGCACAGATCATAAAGTTGAAAGTCTCTTCTTGTTCAATACCTTCAGGCTGGAGAAAAAAAAAAAAAAAAAAAAAAAGGAGAAAATGGATAAATATCCAGGTTTTTGAGGGACAACCGTAGATTCATTGCATTGCAGGCTGGAATTTACACTAAACAATCTTCACATCCCACTTATTATCCAATTACTATAAATCCATACAATTCAAAAAACCGGGGAGATCTGCAGAGGAGGAAAGGAGGGATAATAAGGAAAGAGAATCAAAGGTACAAGGGGTGAGAAATAAGCGAATCTTAGAAGAGAGGTAGAGATCAGGAAAAGAGAATAGTTCTAAATTAATCTATGAAAAAAGTATTTACAATAAGCTAACAAGGTTAGTTAGCAAAGTTTACTATAACACTTTTTTTTCATATTCTATTTTATTTTAGAGAGTGAGCAGGGGCGAGGGGCAGAGGAAGAGAGAGAGGAGAGTCTTAAGCGGGCTCCACATGGTGGAGCCTGACACGGGGCTTGATCCCATGGCCGTGAGATCATGACGTGAACGAAAATCAGGAGTCGGGTGCCTAACCGACTCCTGTAAACTTTTAGGACAGGAAATTCCATTAGTCTTCCCAGGGGGATTGTGTGAGTATGGTATAATTCTCCTTTATTATCTCAAGAATATGGCCATATTTTTTCATTGTTATTATTGTTAGGGTCTCAGAAAAATATGACAAAGTGGTCCGGACCGACCTACCTCCACCAACAGGGTTTTGATGACCGTGTCTTTTCTCCCCATCTCGGGGACCTCAGCAATCTCATTTCCACACAGCTCGAGGGACGGCACTGCCTCTGCACTCACCGAGAAGTTCACACTCCCTGGAACAGAAAAACGTAGAAAAACATGCGTGTTCACCTTGAGAGCAGTCCACGCCATCCCTAATAGCTGAAAATGTGTGCTTGTCAAATGGTCTACCACTGAGCTATTACCCCCGGAAAATGACTCTGTGCTCTGTCATCATCTTGAAGGGCTGCCTTTTAACCTTACTGTTGGCCGGAAGTGGGAAATAAAGCTGAAAAAAACCTCAAGGCTAATGTCCACTGTGCCCAAGCCACAATGATCATGGGACCCAGGTGCAGTGGGAGTACTGGGAGGCCGCTGGGGGTAGAAATCAAAAGAAGTGACAAACTAACCTTACGGAATTATATTTGCGGAAAGCAGAAAGGAGAATGTGATGTACGTAGGGTCCAGATACCTACGACGCTTGTTGATCGGAGAACGTGTTGGGGGAACGTCACTCACCCAGTGTTTTGGGAGTTATCGTCCAAGACAGGGTTCGCCTCTCATTTACACAGATGCAATGAGATTCCTCTCCCTTTTCATTCTGGGATTGTAGGAAGGCTGGGGAAGCTTCCAGTTGCACACTGACCTATCATTTGCAAGCGAGGCATAGAAACAAATGGTCAGAATATGGAGAGACAATGAATGCACAGAACTGGGACCACATATGAGATGCTGCACTAGACTGGGACTTGGAGAAAAAATTATGTCACGTAAGTCCACGCATGCTTTGAGGAGTTTAAGAATGGCAGTGATACAAAGCAAGAATGATTCCTTACTGGGAGGATCTGGCCTTTGCATTAGGGTGGACTGGAGAAATTTGCAGGTATAGCAACAGTGGAGGGGAGGGGAAAACCGCAATGGAAGATTGCCCATGGGAGCATTACTTACTGGTTCTACCCGTTGGTTCCTACCTCCCGTGTAGATTTTCTTCCTGACTTCTTTCTTCCCTTCTTCCCACTTCCCTCAACAAATATCACCTGTCTACTATATACAAGACAGAGCAAATTAAGAGCTTCCGGACCTTGAGGATATTGTGTTACAAAGGGGATAATCTATATACAAAACCGTGACGAAATTTACAAAGAAATACATGCTGTAGAAGTTACAAGCACATTGTGGGAGTTTAGAGATAAGAACTTGAAGGATGACACTCATGGAATTAAGAAAACGGACTTTTTTTCTGTCAGCATCAAGAATTTTCCTGGCAAAAAGCCTATCCTGTGTTAAGGGATTCGGCCAGATGCGGGCAATTTTCTTTTTAAAAGTATGTGGTTTGGAGATCCTGTACCTGTAGCCCAAACGTCATTGTGTTATCTTCCTGATCAGGTCCTGCCCTGCTCAGCACTATCTATTTGCAGTTCTAGGGCAGAATTCCCAGTGTTATCCACAGTCTTGGGAACGGAATCGGGAGCTGACCGACCGAAGAAGTCTTTGATTCTATTCCCCCTTTCAATTCACCCTCATTTTCCTTACCCGGATGCATTTGGGAAGGTAGTTTAGGACAGTGGCCTTGAGCGTGAAGGTCTCTCCGCGGATCACAGAGTAGGGCATTGTGAGCTCCACAAAGAAGGGCTGGAAGGCGCGGAGGGAGGCGGGAAGCGAGAGACCAAGCCCAGTGTCATTGGACAGACAGAGGGCCCCTGCCTTCCATTCCGTGATGGTGTCAGGGACTGTTACTCCCACTTCAGCCACACCTGATGCGCTGGGGAGGATAGAAATGTGAAGAACAGAAAGTAAGCAGGTGAAACATCCTTTCTCAAGTGAGAATCAATATGTCCACATGAGTATCGGGAAACTGAGTTGGGAAAATAGAAGGTACTCAACGGTGCCTCTTTCCCTTATCAACATGTCTGTACCTTAAAAGAAAAATACTTTCATGTGGTTCAGTTTGGTCCATAGATGTCCCTCACTGTTGTACAATCCCATAAACAAGCATATTTAAGAATCACGATCTAACAAACAGACCATTACATTTACGTAGCCTGATTTGTTTATGCGCGCGTTCCAATCTTGTTTACGGAAGGCTCCCCCCATAGCATTAGGCAGTCTAGCATTTGGATATTTTTAGCACCCATGTCTCGTTTCTGGCGGTCTCAGGAACAGTTATTTCAGAACTGCTCATCTCTGAGAAAATTTTACCTATATAGTAAAATATATTTTTATATTATATTTGAAACCTCTATAATAAAACCTCTATAATAAAAGCATGTTCTTAGACCTATCCCGAAAGGATGAGAGGTTAAGATGATGATTTAGAATTTCTCAGAAAGGTTATCTTAGAGTTGAAAATGCCGGAGGATTCTCACTGGCTCACCCACAGCAAATGGAGGAGAGTGAAATTACTTACTCCACGGCCACCAACTCCCAGATCCAGGTCTCAGGGAAATAAGTCCGTACCATTTCAGAGACTGGCTCTGGATTATTTATGGGCATTATATTATATGCGTCAAATTGAGGACTGTATGGACTCGCTGCCATTCCCACTAATAAAATAAAGGAAAATTACAATCTAGTTAAAGAAAAAACATCCATTCATGGTGCATGCGTGAGAGTTAGATCAAGTTTTCACTTTTCCTGCTCAGATGGTCTCCTAAGAGTTGTAGAACTTTGGAAATAACCTGTTGAGCCCTCATTTTTTGAGCAGACAGGAGTCTCTGTTAAAGGTAGAAATTCCCCGTACCCTAGAGATAGCATAATTTTGTATGAGTGGAGGCTCGTGGAGCAAGAGAACTTGGACATGCGTTTATAGTTTGTGAGAGATATAGTTAGGGTTTTCAAGGTCACAGAGTATTGTTTCCTCCATAAGAAGGACTGAGCAGAAAATGCAAAACTCTCTTCGGGCAACATGTGTTCAATTGTTTGAGTTACCAATGGGTGAATAGAATTTAATAACATCAATTCTTTGCACTATAATGAAGCTTGTAAACTCATTGTTCTCTTGATAAGAAGGCTAGAGCATTAGATTTTCTTCTCTTTATGTCTTGGGAAGGAGAAATGAAAAATTCAAGATGCCATAGAAAGAGGTTCCATTTGCTACGACGGAGACAGAGAAATTATTTACCAAAGTGAGGGGACAGAGAACTAAACGTGAAAGCTTTCCGATCCTTGTTGTGCCTGAGGTCACGCTTATAAATTGAGTTTGGCTTAGGCTCTCCATGCAAGCACCCCAGGTGATATTTCAGAATTGCCTTGTGAAATAATATTTATTAAAAAACAAAACAAAACATGGGGCACCTGGGTGGCTCTGTCAGTTGAGCGTCCGACTTCGGCTCAGGTCATGATCTCACCGCTTGTGAGTCTGAGCCCCGCGACGGGCTCTGTGCTGACAGCTCAGAGCCTGGAGCCTGCTTCGGATTCTGTGTCTCCCTTTCTCTCTGTTCCTTCCCCCCTTGTACTCTGTCTCTCTCTCAAAAATAAATAAAGATTACAAAAAATAAAAAAAAAGGCTTTAAAAAAATTAAAAAAATAAATTAAAAAAAAAACATTTCCAGGTATTTTCCTTGATATCTCTCTCTCTCAAAAAAAAAAAAGCATCCACAGTAATTTCTTTAATTAATATCATACAACTTCTTTCCTAGAGGTCCTTCCACGTGGTAGCCATCTCTGTCTCTGACTTTGATTTCTCCCTGATGTTGCTCTATTGTCTCTGTTTTTACTCTTATGTTGAATACGTAAATCTGTTATTGGTACTTAAATTTATCTAAATGGATGATGCATCTAAATAAGCTATTTTCGGGGCGCCTGGGTGGTGCAGTCGGTTAAGCGTCCGACTTCAGCCAGGTCACGATCTGGCGGTCCGTGAGTTCGAGCCCCGCGTCAGGCTCTGGGCTGATGGCTCAGAGCCTGGAGCCTGTTTGCGATTCTGTGTCTCCCTCTCTCTCTGCCCCTCCCCCGTTCATGCTCTGTCTCTCTCTGTCCCAAAAATAAATAAAAAACGTTGAAAAAAAAATTTAAATAAGCTATTTTCTCTTTTCTGCTACAGATGCCAAAGACCCTTCAACTTCTCCAGCTATTCCAGTTAACAAACCACGGCTTAATGTGTTATTTTAACTCCATGTATTGGATGATGACTGTACCTTCCTTATTGTCTCATTCTCAAGGTCAACTTCAACTCTCTACGGATCCTTTCACAGTGTGTATGTTAAAATTCTATTCTTCCTCTGTCACAACGCATACACTCTACTTTAAATGCCTTTAGATTCATTTCCCAAGACAAAATGTTATTGTTGTCGTTATTATTATTATTCTGCTTCTTTTTCCCATCTGACTTCATCGAAATGTGTTGATCCCTGGACACGTTCACTTACGTTCTATTTCACTGCTGATCACAAAATACTTTCAACCGGATATTCTGTTCATGGCTGTGAAAGGGCCACTCAATTTAGCTTTGTAATTCTTGTATTCATTTTTGACCTTTACTACTTTCAAACAAAAAAAGCATAAAAACTGAAAACTTAATTTTCTTCTAAATTCAGTATCTAGTGTGATCCTTATAAGAAACATATTAGATCACGTCACTCTCCACTTCTGAAAATCTTTCCATCTCATGCAGAGTAAAAAGTCAAATTCTTACAGTGATCTGCAAAGCCCTATACAATTTGGCCTCAATTATTCCGCTGATCTCTCTTTCCAACCGCACTTACTTTGTTCACTCTGTTCCAACCTTGCTGGTTTCCTTACCCTTAGAACATTCCAGGCAAGCTCTCACCTTAAAGCCTTTGAGAGACAGAATAGTGTAGAGGTTAGAAAACAAGGATCTGGAGTCAAACAGCCAGATCTGAATCTCCATCTCATCTCTTACTGGCCGTGGCATCCTAACGGCTTCAGTTACTTAACCTTTCTGGGTTCAGTTTTTCCATTTGAAAAGTGCTGAGAACCAGAAAAAAGAAATGGACTGGCTTATTTCACTTAGCATTATATTCTCTGGCTCCATCCATGTTGTTGCAAATGGCAAGATTTCATTTTTTTTTTTTTTTAATGGATGAGTAGTACTCCTAAGGCAGTCAGAAACAGATAAATATCATACGATTTCTCTCATGTGTGGAACTTAAGAAAACAAACAAGCAAAGGGAAAAAAAATAAGGGAGAGGGAGAGAAACCAAGAAACAGACTCTTAATTATAGAGAACAAACTGATGGTCACCAGGGAAGAGGGGGGAAAAGCAATGGGTTAAATAGGTGTTGGGGACTGACGGGTGCACTTGTTATGATGAGCACAGGGTGATGTACGGAAGTGTTGAATCACTAAATTCTACACCTGAAACTAGTATAACAATGTATGTTAGCTAAGTGGAATGAAAATAAAAATTTAAAAGAAAACAAAGAAGAAATGGAAATTTTGAGGTGACAGAAATTTTAATTAATGCCATAGTGATAATCATTTTGTAATATATAAGTGCATCAGATAAACACATTGTATTCCTTAAAATTATTTAATGTTCTATATCAGTTATATCTCACTAAAGCCATCTGTCATGTTCACTGGACACATAAAACCTCTGATTCGTAAATACAAAACTCAGAAGATGTGAATCTTCATTAACAATACACATCAAGAATATTTTGGAAGAAAAGACAGAATCATGGGAGACAGAGAGAGGAAAAAGGATTGGTTAATGGGCTGTAAGTATAAACAGATCTGGGGATTAAAACATGTATTTTAAGGGGAAAGTGAAGGGTGTAGAAAGAGGCCGCTTCCTTTGATGTTTTATTTCGTTTTCTTTTGGCTTTGGATTAGGAGATATTTCTGCCATCTTTGCATTGTTTCTTTTCACCAGCAAGGCCTGTTCTCTTCCTTTCTATTCTTTAAGATATAGCATCTCTAAAAATGTCTCCTGATTCCGTAATTAGAATTATTCTCTCCTTACATGGTAAACATTTTCCTTTCTTATAGTATAGTAGAATCTTGTGTTTCATCTGATTTTGTGCCCTGAAATATCTGATTCATGTAGGGGCTCCAGGGTGGTTCAGTCGGTTAAGTGGCTGACTCTTTTTTTTTTTTTTAAATTTTTTTTTTTCAACGTTTATTTATTTTTGGGACAGAGAGAGACAGAGCATGAACGGGGGAGGGGCAGAGAGAGAGGGAGACACAGAATCGGAAACAGGCTCCAGGCTCTGAGCCATCAGCCCAGAGCCCGACGCGGGGCTCGAACTCCCGGACCGCAAGATCGTGACCTGGCTGAAGTCGGACGCTTAACCGACTGCGCCACCCAGGCGCCCCATGTGGCTGACTCTTGATTTCAGCTCAGATCATGATCTCATGGTCAAGAGATCGACCCCTGCATCGGGCTCCATGATGAGAGTGGAGCCTGCTTAAGATTCTCTCTCTCTCTCTCTCTCTCTCTCTCTCTGTCTCTCTCTCTCTCTCTTTCTCCCTCTGCCCCTCCCCTGCTTGTGCTCTCTCTCTCTCTCTCAAAATAAATAAGATAAATAAAATAAAATAAAATATCGGGCTGATCTTTAACAAACTGGTCAGTTCTGTCTGTGCCATTTACCAGCTAAATGATCTCAGCAAGAAACATCTGAATCTTAGTTTCTCTATGTATCAAATGGAGATAAGACCACATGATCTATCTCGTTTTACATTTTTTCTTGGCAAATTAATATTGTTGGATGCTATACAAAATTGAAAGCAACTTGCTATTTACCTCCATACATTCCTTGCCTTTCCGCTCCTCCAGGTGGTTGGATCACTGAACACGACCGTGGTTTTCGGATTTTAGAGTTGGTGAACACCTTTAATCCCATACCCTGTAAAAATGGTGACTCAATAGGTCTGTAAACTTGATTAGAATCCATGAAATATATTTTCCTTAGAAATTTCCCTATGTAACCCCGATAGCCTTAATGTTAGATTAATTCCCTAGGGATACACAGACTCAATAAAAGAGTGGTAAAATTATAATACTTTATGGCTTATCAAGATTTCATAATTTATGGCCTTTTGCAAATTAAATATAACAAAAATATTTCAATGAAATGGCAGAGGTTGGATCTAGCCCTGTCTCTGACTTATCAACTGTTAGGCTAAACATTTTCTAAAACTATATATTTCTAAATTATATATATGTGTATATATATATGTATATTATATATTTATATTTATAAATAAATATACATATAAATATATAAATGTGTATGTAAATATATATAAAACTATATATATATATATATATGACTATATATATATAGTTTTACTAACATAAAAATGTTCATAAGCCAGTACATTAACAGGTAATAAGGATTTTACCTTTAGGAAGTCATACATATCTTCTTCATCATAACTTGCTAGGGGAATGTAGATGGCTCCTTCAAGAATGATATAAGGATTGCTACAACTTGTATGTTCTTCTTCCTGCTGGTCCAGTTTGTCAGGGAAACCAGTAAGATCCTTCATCGTTAGCAGATTATATACCTGGAACAGAGGGGAGATCAAAGACAGAGCTCTTACCTGTGTTTCTTTTGAAATAGCCATTGAACTGAGAGAAATGTGATAATAATCACCATCAGTCCTTTCTTGAGTACCTTAGAGAGAAGTTAAAATTTTTGTTTGTTTATTTTTATCAGTGTTTTATTTTTGTAATTTATTTATTTTTGTGGTTCTATTGACATAAAACCTACCTGGGAAGATGTTTCCAAGGATTGTACAACTTAAATTACCAAGGATTAATGAAAAATTCATTCTAGTGTTTAGAGGTAAAACTAGACCAAATAAAGAAAGATCTAAACTGTCTCTGTGTTTGATGAATAGTTAATCACCTGACAAATTTAGGGGCACCTGAGTGGCTCAGTCAGTTAAGTGCCTGACTCTTGATTTCAGCTCAGATCATGGTCTCACGGTTCATGAGTTTGAACCCTGCGTGGGGCTCTGTGCTGACACCATGGAGCCTGCTTGGGATTCTCTCTCCCTCTCAAAAATAAATAAATGAACTGTAAAAAAAAGAAAAGAAAAAAATACGCTAATTTAGGTAGGAATTACTGCAATCTGTTAAGCTTCTATTTCTATATGGCTTTGTTCTTGGATAGAAAAACCACATAGGTACATAGGTGAATATCACTGATATTCCACAGAACAATGTCTACACAATTGCAAGCTCAGGCCACCTTTTTTTTTTTCTTTTTTTGAAGAAGGATGACTTAAATGAAAGAACCAAGAATCCGTAGGGTGGAGCCAAGGGGCTTGGATATTTATTTCCTAGGCTGGAGTAAGAGTGAGTCCTAATCAAAGGGCTTTCAGCCTTTGGTGGATCTCAGAACTGCCACGGACCAATACCTCCTCTGGGCCTTTGTTTCCCCTTTTGAACAGGAGTATCAGTATGTCAGTTCCACCATTGTATGCTGAATGTGTGGAGGTAAATACCTTAAGTACGTGCTAGGTCAAGGTCTTCATAGCTAGAGGAATTGTACTTGAGGAACAACGCCCGAGGAACATCAACTGTACCTGGGCCTAATTTGGGAATGAGACTTCTAGGGTCATAGGAGGAAAGTGAGTGTATTTTACATGTGGGAAGGTAATAGGTCATTGGGAGTCAGAGGGCAAACTGTGAACACAGCCTCCAAAATTGCCCCCAGTAATCTCTACCTCCTGGTATTTGTGTTCTTGTGTAGTTCCTCCCGTAATGAATAGGGCTGACATCTATAACTAATAACATTTAAAAAAATTTTTTTTGATGTTATTTATTTTTGAAGGAGAGAGAGTGACAGAGCGTGAGGGGGGAGAGGCAGGGAGAGAGGGAGACACCGAATCCGAGGCAGGCTCCCGGCTCCGAGCTGTCAGCACAGAGCCTGACGCGGGGCTTGAACCCGTAAACCACGAGATCATGACCTGAGCCGAAGTCGGAGGCTTAAGCGACTGAGCCACCCAGGGGTCCTTATAACTAATAACATTTTGTGGAAGCGATAGTGTGTAAATGCCAAGGCCATGTTATAAAATATATTGCAGACTTAGGGGCTCTCTCTTGGATCACTTGCTTTAGAGGAAGTCACCTGCCATGTGCTGAGGACACTCAGGTAACCCCAAGGACACTCAGTCAGTGTGGTGAGGAACAACTGTATGAGCAACACATCTTGGAAGTAGACTTCCAACCTCAGCCAAGCCCTAGTAACATGTTGCCATGTTGACGAACAGGTGCGATCACAAGCCAGTCGCTTAGCCCAGATAAGTCCCTTCTGGATTCCTAATCCACAGAAAGTGCGAATGACAATACATGTTTATTGTTTAACGCCAACACATTGGGGGAGCATTATTATGAAGCACTTGATAACTAACCACAAACACTCTCTAAACTTCTTTACCTATTTACTTTGTTCTTGAGTAGGAGAACCAAATGGTCGCATAAGTGAGCATGCTTCATCTGTTTTGGATGAACGAATATTTTCCAGGTTATTGTCCAAGCAAGTGACGTAAAGACAACTGTAAGAGCCCAAGTCTCCAGTTATGTTCATACTCCTTTTTTTATCTCTATAATGTTGAAAGCTGTGTTATGCAGTTGAATCAACTATTAAATTTATAGAACTAAACAAAATAGGATAAACACAAAAATATTGAAAAGTAGACTAAACTTGTTCAATACAAGCTGAGCTGAAAAATAGCTCAGAATGGACTACACAAATACAGAGTGTAAAAAAGAAAAAAAAAAAAAGGCATTTCTCCAAAGAAGGCACCTAGAGAGAATAAGTCCCTTTTTTTCAGGTTAACTTCATCATGCCATCTTCTAATTCAAATAGAAAACTGTAGTAAGAGAAATCTGTCTTTTTCTATAATAATTATGATGCTATGAGGAGATATTTTGACCTGTTAATACAAGGCTAAGGTTGAAAAAAATTTTTATGATACCCTTTTTTCCGAAGAATGTTAATTTTGATGATTAGAAACAAGACAGTGATTCTTGATATAGTTATCCCACAGTTTTAAAATTTAATACCTACAAATGAATTTTGAGAAGAGAAACTAGAACAAAACCAAAAGAAACTTCAATATTACTGATTTATCCTCCAGTATTGCCAAATAATAATAAATCCCAGGTAGGCAAGTTAATGAATTAATCTACTTAAACATTCATGCATAAGGCAATTAAGGTTATTAAATTCACCAGTGATAACTTTTTGACAATGATCAAATTCCAGTAACATGTCATTTTTATTGCATCATGCTGAGCATTTTCGAAAGATGAGTAATCTAGTGTTTTTATTTTTTTATTTTTTTAATGTTAATTTATTTTGAGAGAGAGAGACAGATTGCAAGTAAGGGAAGGGCAGAGAGAGAGCGGGGACACAGAATCCGAAGCAGGCTCCAGGCTCTGAGCTGTGAGCACAGAGCCCGACGCGGGGCTCGAACTCAGGAACCATGAGATCATGACCTGAGCCAAAGTTGGATGCTCAACTGCCTGAGCCACCCAGGCGCCCCCAGTAATCTGGTTTTAAATAGGTTAGAAAAGCGGTTTCTGAATTTCCCTCTACTTCTGATAGTTTTCAAAAACCGCATGTTTGAAAGTATTTTCACCTGATGCTAATTACTGACCATTTTTTTCCTTTTTATTTTTTGGAGCCACATGCAATTTCTTATTATCGTCCCTCTAAAACGACACCTCTGTAAGGGACAAAGACTGTGATTGTTTACTGCGATTTCCCCAGCTCCTAAAACAGACCTAGCACATAGTGGGCCTGCAAGCTGGTGATAATGATGACGAGGACAATGATAGCAATCAAAACCAATGTGATACCCCCAATATCACCACTATTAATTAATACACTTCTAGGGAAAAAAAAAGAAGGAACTTAAAATTTTAGTTAGTCTGGGGCTCATCCTTGCTGACAAAGCTGGAGTAGGTCACTTTTTTTCTGAATTGAAAATAACTTACGAATCACTTATTACCATTTTCACAGATCGGAAGCACTCTAGAGAGATAAATAGATCTGCCGGGAGGTACACGGCTTAGGCTTGCAAATATCAATTTTGTCTAAAAAGCTTACTTACTGCATTGACCAAAAATGGTTTATTTATTTATTTTTATTTTTTTTTAATGTTTTTATTGATTTTTGAAAGAGAGAGAGACAGAGCACGAGCGGGGAGGGGCAGAAAGAGAGAGGGAGACACAGAATCCGAAGCCGGCTCCATCCAGGCTCTGAGCCGTCAGCACAGAGCCCGACGCGGGGCTCGAACACGTAAACCTGACCTGAGCTGAAGTCGGACGCTTAAACGACTGAGCCACCCGGGCGCCCCATCATAGTTTACTCTTAAGAGGGGCTTCTCCTCCCCCCACCCCCAACCCTCCTGTGGTCCCTTACGCGGCCCTTCCTGACCCACGAGGCTGATGGGAGCTCACCGAGGCCGGGGACAGCTCAGCTTCGGGCCTCGCCAGCGGCACGCTTTGGTCCACGGCGCGGAGGGTGCAGAGGGACTGAGGAGAAGCTGAGACTCGCAGGTGCACATGTGAGGCCGGGAGACTCTGTGCTGGACGGAAGCTCAAGTCCACCTGTGAGAGCAGAGGGAAAAGTCAGTCAGCGCTTCCTCGACCTTTGGGACCCTGCCGTCACCCACATTTCCCGAGTCATCTTTCCATTAAAGTCAGGAACCTATTTTCCCAAGTTCCCTTTGCTGTTGAAAAGGTTCCTTCAATGGCTCAGTCTTTTCCTAAAGGGACAACTGGTAGCTCATAAGGGATACGTAGCTTGTTTGATACTTAGAGGCCCGTCTTTACCTCTGACCCATTATAAGGCGGTTCTAGGTATTTGTGTCTGTCCTTAAGGTCTTTGGATCTTTGGAATCTTAGCATGTTACATACCTCATGCAATTGAATCAGTGGACAGGGCGCCACGGACACAAGGTTGGACTATGTTTTAGCTATGTGGTAGTAATTCGGTAGCAAATTTGGTAGCATTTTGGCGTAATTGACAAATTATTGTACTAGGTGCCCGGAGGTTTCGCTCTGCCATTAACTGGCTGGGATCCTGTGTGCAACTTAATTTCATTTTCTGGGCTCAGTTTTCTCTGAGGCAAACGGAGGATGCCTATAGTTCCATTTCTTGGTGTTGTCACTTCATGCCGAAGACACTCACCTTGTTGGCTAGACAGTTTTCGACCTCAAAACTCTCGGAATCTCCAATAGCTTCTCCGCCCGGTAAAATAGTAAAGATGAACAATCGGACGATGGGAGCAACGTCCGACTCCACAGGGAAGGATAAGGAAAAGTTGCCTGTCCCTGGGACGTGGAGAGAATGAGACAAGACGGTCATGGGTCAGAGCACTAGTGTTAGATCTTACCCAGTTTAGACCTGTGCCTACTCCTTCAATGGCGTAGTCTCTTTAACGCCATTCTAATTATTTGGTGAAATTAACAGGCTGTTTTTCCCCTTTACAACGGTCAACTGTGGAATAAGTGAAAGTCCCTTACACTCATGTCTGTGTCTGATTTTCCACTTAACTAGGGCTGGAAGCGACTTAAGTTAGGGTAGCTCTACGTTTTTCTACATATATATGTGTACAAAGAATATTTCATAAAGGCTGCTGGGCTCAATCAAAAATGATACAATAAGGGAGATGCCAGGGTGGCTCCGTCGGTTAAGTGTCTGACTCTTGATTTCAGCTCACGTCACGATCTCACAGTTGGCGAGATTGGGTCCCACGTCACCCTGTGCCGACAGCATGGAGATTGTTTGGGATTCTGTCTCCCTCCCTCTCTGCCCCTCCCCTGCTTGCACTCTCTCTTTCTCTCTCTCTCTCCCTAAATAAGTAAATAAACATTCAAAAAATTTTTAAAAACTTTACAATAAGCAATTTATTATATATGTTATATATGAGTATCTATATCATATATTTACATGATGAATGGAAACCATTCCTTTTAGAAACCATTTCAGGCCAGAGGTGATTCTCAGAGTTATAATTTGTAAGATATAATCAGAGGGCTTACTTTTTTTCCAAATACATGTCTTCTTTATGGTGGTAAAAAAACACACATAACATAAAATTCACCATGTTAACCATTTTATTTTCTTAAAAAAATTTTTTTTAATGTTTATTTTTGAGAGAGAGACAGAGTGCGAGCGGGGGAGGGGCAGAGAGAGAGGGAGACACAGAATCTGAGGCAGGCTCCAGGCTCTGAGCTGTCAGCACAGAGCCCAACATGGGGCTCGAACTCATGAACTGCGAGATCATGACCTGAGCAGAAGTCAGACGCTCAACAGACTGAGCCACCCAGGCTCCCCAACGATGTTAAACCATTTTAAAGTGTACAGTTCAGTCGTATTAAGGATATTCACTTTGTTGTGAAACAAATCTCCAGAACTTTCTCATGTTGGAAATCTGAAATGCAATGTCCATTTGACCACTCACTTCCCCCCTCCCTCAGTCCTTTGGAATGGCCGAGGCAGTGTCATGGCATTCGTATCATTGTCTCATTGGAGGGATCAAGTTTTAACTTAGATCCCTAAAAAGGAAAGTTTTGCTGTGAAAAGAGGGTGATTTCAACCCTTGTATTGCTGTGTCTGGAGTGAACCATGGTAGGTAAGAGTAGGTTGAAGTATCACAAAAACAGAAAAAGAAATTATGGCAGATTTTTTCCCCCCAGGGAATACTGGAAAGAAGGTAACCTTTAAGTAATGAATTTTGTGAAGGCTTGGTCACTGAACATCTGAATTCTGCACTTAAAAGAGACTCAGACATTGTTCTGAAATTAGTAATTTGCACCTTGATATCAAAACTGCAGAATAGTATAAGAAAAGAATGATATGAGTAAGTTAAATGTAAGCAATGAAAAAGGTTGAATTTAGACAAACTCTGAACAAAGTTGGTTCTTTTATCTGCTAGAGTCAAGGATTTGCAGTATCTTTATGAAGAACAAATTGATAATTAATAACATAACAATGTGTGGTTAAAATAGCGCTATTATAAATACTTGTGAATTCACTTGGTTATATAAAGAAATTCCTTTCAATTATTGGCGGAATTAATTTCATTACATTTTTGTGATACCTTCATGGAGTAAATAATTAATAAACTCTTCCTTATACTACTACGTAGAGAGTCTTCCTTTTCTGAATGATGCACGAATTAAAATGTCAAGAAAGGAAAAAAATCAGATCAGCACATAATGTTTTCAGGCAATCATCTATTTCTATAAATGGTTACACATTGCAGTCTTAGAACATAGAAAATAGAAAAGCAGGCAACAAGATGCATGGAAGGCAAATAATACACACCGTGGGGTCCATTCTGTACATCAAAGTATCCCTATATAAATATTGGGATAAATGATATTCAAAGCTGGCAGCACTCTTTAATGTTTAATTCAATTTTTAAAAAAATGTTTATTTATTTATTTTTTTTAATTTTTTTTTCAACGTTTATTTTTATTTTTGGGACAGAGAGAGACAGAGCATGAACGGGGGAGGGGCAGAGAGAGAGGGAGACACAGAATCGGAAACAGGCTCCAGGCTCTGAGCCATCAGCCCAGAGCCTGACGCGGGGCTCGAACTCACGGACCGCGAGATCGTGACCTGGCTGAAGTCGGACGCTTAACCGACTGCGCCACCCAGGCGCCCCGAAAAAAAATGTTTATTTATTTTGAGAGAAAGAGTGTGAGCAAAGAAGGGGCAGAGAGAGAGGGAGAGAGAGAGAACCCCAAGTAGCCTGTTAGCTCAGAACCCGATGGGGGGGAGGGGCTTGATCTCACAAACCGTGAGATCACTACCTGAACTGAAGTCACGAGTCCCTCGTTTAACTGACTGAGCCACCCAGGTGCCCCCCAGATAATTTTTAATTAGTGAGAGTGCTAATTAGTAACTGCGTTTAAATTAAACCTTCTCCAATATTGTTTCAATATGGAAAAATAAAAATATAATTGATGTCTTATTTTTCCAGCCTGATAGGGGAGGAAACTATTAAGAAAATCATAATTTCAAGCATCGTTACGTTTAGCTCTGGGGTGCAGTGGAGTTTGGTGAAATATTTGCCTTAATTTTAGTTAATTACGAGCATGCTCATGGGCTCTTTTCTCGGTGATTTAAATCTTGACATGATTTAATTAGAATGGAAAATAATCCTGGTTTCCTTTCCCACGACTTATTAATGAAGTGCACTCAGATTCACGTGTGAGGTTCCCAAGTTCATGCTGGCGGCACTGTATGCATCCTCATTAAGTGCTGAAGGGAGCGAGCCTTCCCAGAGACAAGAGAGCCTAGCCCAGAGTTCTGGCACAGCAGGGGAAAAAAAAAATCTATCACCATTTCCTCCTCATTCTCCATGATACCTAACTCTCTCCTCTGCAATACTAAGGTTAAAGATGGCCAATACACGTTTATTGTTAGGGTTAAAAAACAGAAGGAAGCTTCGATTTTCTGAATTTTGGAATTGAAGTGTCAGCTGGGAGAGACAGACTGGGAGAAAAAAAGTGTGACTCAAGCAGAATGCCTGACACATAGTAGGCAATCACATTTATCCGTTGACTGTGTTGAGTAAAAAAATGCTAGAGTCATAAGGAGAATCTATATTTTCTTTGGTGTCCTGGTTACGAGGGATAATGAGAATAATTTCCCCATTTGTGAACTGTCACTGAAGTGTAAAGCTGGATGTGTTGGGAAGGAGATGGGGGGCGGGGAACGGATTTGAAGATACTCACTGTCTCCCGGCTCTATAGGCACAGCATGCGTTCCTGATCTGATGATGTTTCCCTTAGCCATGAACTGAAATGAAAAACCAACACGAAAACAACCTTTTGAGCCTAACACACTTCTCAACATCTTACCCCCCACAAGACCTGCTTTCTGTCCTTGAATCTCTGCCAGAGAGAATCAACGGCCTGAAAATCAAAGAATCAAGGGGAACATGGGTAAGAAAGCAAGATGGCGGTGCACAGGCAATTCTTACATTCCCGGCTTTTTAACCACTTTCGTCTACCGATGAACTCCAAATATATTTTGTAGCCTTATTCTTACCAGGTAATAGAAAATGAGCTCTTTTGGGTCCCCAAGGGCCTGCCCATTGAGTGTATAGTATGCCTTGATAATCTGAGTTTGGCCACAGGGCAGGGTACCGGCCACAGGCTCCAGGTGAACATAATTCCCGCTGAAGGAGAAAGCGTGCCTCGCAAGGTGCTGAGCACCCTGGTGTTCTTCTCTTAACCATACATAGTTAAAACAAAAGCTAGTTTGCTCGTGGAAGGCCTGATAAAACAGAAAAACAAAGATTATTGTTTCGATAGTTCTTCACTTTAGCTTCCCACCAAAATGAACAGTTAAAATTTTGTGTCTTCCCTTCTAACATATACTGTGCATCATCCTCATCCCTGTTCACCACCGAATAAACAAATTACCGGCCTCTCAAATTGCAGAGACTAAAAGGAAATATTTAGAAATTAATCTCCTTTGCCCTGAATTTGCCAAATCGTCATTGATTTATCTTCTCTTCTGTAGCGCAAGGCCGGAGGAACAATGACGTCCCAGTGAGAATGGCAAGTAGTCTTAACAAGCATAAAAGGAAATCTTTAGATAAGAGAAGTGCCTTGTAAACTGGTTTCATTGAAATTATGTTGTATATATTAATGTAATATTTTATAACTGTAAGGGCTTCAAAGTTGTTTGTAAATAATCCCAGCCAATTATCATCTATGCTTCTTATCATTACTATGACTTTGGATTTTTAAGCCCTTGTAGTTTTTGGACCTTTACACCTTGAAAATGTTGTCTAGGAGATAATTCTATTTATTGCCCCCCCAGTGGTTGCTCCTTAGCTATTTTATGAGTACACATCCTTTCTTTTTCTGAATTTACTAGGTGTATTTTGTGGACCTTTGTATTTGCTATCATGATAAAGTTCCTATTTTTTTATGATTGCCCTGAAATATATCATACTAATAATTGTAACTATGATTGTAGAGTTTCAAATATAGGGACACTCTATTCATCCTTTCAATCCTAAGGAAGAGCAGGTATCTATCACATAGAAAACAGTAAGCATCATTCCATATTTTAAATTGAATTAACATGTCAACATTGGGAAATGGAAATAATTTCAATGCTATTTATCTAACCTGGAATCAATAAATCATTATCTTTTTACCACTTCTTTGCTTGAGATTACAAGAGCAAAGTCTTTTTAGTTACAGAAATCTTTTGATCCTCATCATTAGGCAATATATACGAAGAATGTGTGGGGGTTCCAATCACTCTTAAAGTTATTTGAGTAGACATAGAGAAAAACAACAGAAAACAAATTACATGAATTACTCACCTATTGAGGAACTGATATTGTTCAGGACCAAATCCTATATGCATTTTTTTTTTTTGCATGATACATAAAATTTTAAAGATAATGTGAATGAAATGATCAGACACTTCTATAGTATCTCTTCTAATGTCTTTGTTATTTTATTTTTTTAAATATTTTTTTAATGTTTATTTATTTTTGAGACAGAGAGAGACAGAGCATGAACGGGGGAGGGGCAGAGAGAGAGGGAGACACAGAATCGGAAGCAGGCTCCAGGCTCTGAGCCGTCAGCCCAGAGCCCGACGCGGGGCTTGAACTCACGGACCACGAGATCGTGACCTGAGCTGAAGTCGGACGCTTAACCGACTGAGCCACCCAGGCGCCCCTGTCTTTGTTATTTTAAATGAAAATTTTAATTCCCAAGTTTATCCCTAAGTTGGACAGCTTCTCATTTCTATCTCTTAAATACAATGTATGCTTCCTCGTGTTTGAATAAATAATGGTCACCGAGGTGTCTCTTTGTCCTCTGTTTTTTTTTTTTTTCTTTCATACTTACCACAACAGAAATTTTGTTGGCCAAGATGTTAGTGGTATTGATGGAAAACTGTACAAGACCCTGTTCATTGGTAGTTGCATTGTGAAGATAATTGGCTTCACTTGCAGAGATAAAGATAAGTTTATTGGGGATGGGTACACCTTTCCCATCCACCAGAAGCACCTAGAGAAGAAAAGTACTTGATAAGTTATATGGATAATACTCAGAGAAGACAGAACTCATGGGAACAAATTCCTTTGCTGCCATAACTAAACGAAAAAAGCAAAAGCAAACCTCTAAAACAACCCTTCCATAATTTACTACAAAATCAAATTTTTTTCCACTTGTATCCTCATTTCTTTCACCTTTTTACTCTGTTTTTGGATCCTCATGTCCTTTTCGTCTCTGCAGACAAACCCCATAAGCAGCCCCACAAAAAGTGTTTCTTTTTGAGAAGAATTATAAGTTATTTTAAATACATTATTATAAAATGGGTGAATAATTATAAATAACTATAAAAAGGGTAAAATTATTTCTTAAAATTAAAATGTATACCTTAGGCATGAGAATAATTTAATAATAATGGCCATGAAATATATGCTATTACAGGTCCTATGCCTAAAAATAAAACCACTTATCCACTTGCTTCTAAATAGAACGATGGATATAAAGGAGGATACTCGCAGCCATAATTGAGAATGATTTGTGAGAAATTCTCTTAAAATTCTGAAGCTGGGCGCCTGGGTGGCGCAGTCAGTTAAGCGTCCGACTTCAGCCAGGTCACGATCTCGCGGTCCGCGAGTTCGAGCCCCGCGTCAGGCTCTGGGCTGATGACTCAGAGCCTGGAGCCTGTTTCCGATTCTGTGTCTCCCTCTCTCTCTGCCCCCTCCCCCAGTCATGCTCTGTCTCTCTCTGTCCCAAAAATAAATAAACATTGAAAAAAAAATTAAAAAAAAAAATTCTGAAGCTGGCTGGATAATGGCAGAAATATATTTATTGTAAGACAGTTGGTAGAGAAGGTTTGACATAATCACTACTTCATATCACATTAAGAATCTTCATTAGCTACATGTTCTCAAAAGAAATAATACCTCCGATTCTCAAAATACTGTCGTATGTGTTTGTACATTTTATTGGTGATATTTACAAAGGAAGGTCCTTTTTCTTGGTTTCATGTTTTGGGTCTAATTGATATCGCTAACTAGATGTAGGCTACATCATCATGCCCTGAAGGTAGGTACAACTAGATACTTCATTATTTGTGAATTGCAATATACTCTACCTGTCCAAAGAAGGGGATTCCTCGTCTAAAGTGTGAATCCACTTTCACGAACCTGAGTCTGGTTACAGTATTTGTGATTTCACTGGTCCCGTTTCCAGTAAGTACTATGTCTAAAAATATGTAGAGAAGAGTAAGTATTCTTGGAAGTTACTTTAGTCCTAAAATTCATGTCCTTCCACCTTCTTTATGGCCATTTGTTTTGTTATGGAAAACAAACCAATGCTTATGGTTTCACTCCCCACATTAATTTGGAGTTCACACCTGTTCCCTCTTCTCTGATCTTGGCTTCCACTTTAAGTTTCATTTCAAAACCCATATTTTTAATCTGGAGTACATTTGTGTTTATTTGTTGGGTGATGCAGCCATTGCTGTCAAGCTGAGAGAGGAAAAAAAAAATTGATCAGTCCCATACTGATTAAGACCATACTGATGAAGACTAAATTTATCATTTTCTTTCTGATGCCAAGACAATTTCTTTGGGTTAAACATGTTAGTTGGCCTTTAATATTCACATCTGCTCTCTAAGGGTTAGTCATCAAAATGAGAATTTTATTGACTAAGAATAGAAATTCTTTCTTTTTTTTTTTGGTGGGGAATATATTGGGATAAGCTTGCTCCGATGTCTTCTTTCTAGTTAGTAAAACAGGGTGGCTATTGTCAACAATGATAGTCCCTAGCGAGAACATTGTAGACTAACCTGTTGACTGAATTTCTCACAGAACTCGTTCTTTTGACAATTAGAATGATGAAGTAATTTTCTGCACAGGCTCACAGTTGCAAGTCCTGGGACAGGTTTCCCATAGGTGTATCTGTCATGTAAGAAATAAATCAGGAACTGAGGAAGGGTATCTACCTTTTCCACTGCATCAGCCCACCATAGATCAAACACATACTCTTGGCAGTTCCTTGTATTTCTCTATCATTTTGGGCTCATATCAAGTTGAAATATGTCTGGAAAGTATCTTTATCAAGAGGTACTACTTAGTAAGGCATTTGAAACTGTGCTGCAATGTACAATCAAGTTTCCTTCGGGATTTAAAAAATTTCTTCCTTTGGGGCACCTGGGTGGCTCAGTTGATTAACTGTTCAATTCTTGATATCAGCTCAGGTCGTGATCTCCCAGTTGTGAGACTGAGCCTTGTGCCGGGCTCTGTGCTAAGCCTAGAGCCTGCTTGGGATTCTCTCTCTCCCTCTCTCTTTGTCCCTCCCCTTGCACACTCTCTCAAAATAAATAAACATTTAGAAAAATTTCTTCCTTGTAGCCTATTTTTTATCATTCTTTTTATTCTGTCATTATAAAATCAAAACTTGTTGTTTATACCAAGTGAGAAACTTAGATAATAAATAGAATTGAAATAAATACATAATAGAAATAATAAAGCTAACACCATAATATGCTTTCATACACACACACACATAGAAAGAGAGAGAGAGAGCGAGAAAGAGAGGAAAGAGAGCTCTGATAAAGCCAAACAACCATGGGGCATATAAAACAAAATTGTGTGTGTGTGTGTGTGTGTGTGTGTGTGTGTGTACACTCTATTTCTCTATTAGTTTTTTTTTTCCTCTCTCGATAAAAATGGAATACTTAATAATCAGTTTGCTTTGGGCATTAGTTTTATATGTAAATACTTCCAATATCACTTCAAATAAAATCAGAGCAACTTATTCTGAAACCCCTTTCTAAGATACAGATATCAGCACTAGGATGCCATTAAGTTAGGAAGATCCTTGAGGCAAAGGTGCAGATGCTTTGATGCTTCCGGTATATAATATTTAGATGGGCATATTTTTGCACCCTGCATGCTCCTTCTGCTACTGATGATTTATAGGAAATGAGTTTTAATTCTCAAGGTTGAAATGAACTGTAAGAGCTATTTGTAAATGCAAAAGGTTAAGGAAGAAGGGAACCCTACAAGACAGAAAAAAATTTCAAAAATAGCATTAGTAAGTCCTTTGCTGTCAATAATTACTTTAAACGTACACAGATCAAATTATTCAATAAAAAAAAACATAGAGGGGATGAATGGATAAAAATACAAGATCCAACTATATGCTGTATACAAGAGACTCACTTTAGACTGAAGGACACATATAGGCTGAAAGTGAAGGGATAGAAAAAGATATTCCATAAAGATGGTAACCAAAAAAGATCAGGGGTGGTTATACTAACATCACAGAAAATAAACTTTAAGTCAAGAAATGTCACAAGAAACAAAGAAGAAGTTGTATAATGATACAAGGGTCAATTCACCAGGAAGATATAGCAATTATAAAAATATATGCATCCAGCACCAAAACATCTAACTATAAGAAGCAGACACTGACAGAACAGAAAAGAGAAACAGACAATGATACAACAATAGTAGGAGACTTCAATACCCCACTGTCAATAATAGATAGAATATCCAGATGGAAAATCAAGAAGAAACAGTGACACTGAACAATCTTAGACTACATGGACTTAAGAAACATATTTAGAATATTATACCCCAGTGTTGGCAAGGATGTGGAGAAAAAGGAATCCTTGTGCACTATTGGTGGGAATGTAAATTGGTACAGCTACCGTGGAAAACTATGGAAGATTTTCAAAAAATTACCATATGACCCAATAATTCCACTACTGGATATTTAACACCACAGCCCCAAACTTCTGGGATATAGCAAAGGTGGTCATAAGAGGAAATTATATAGCAATGCAGGCCCTCCTAAGGAAGGAAGAAAGATTTCAGATACACAACCTAATCTTACACCTCAAAGAGATGGAAAAAGAACAACAAATAAAACCCCAAAGCAGCAGAAGACAGGAAATAATAAAGATTAGAGCAGAAATCAATGATATCGAAGCCAAAAAAGCAGTAGAACAGATCAATGAAACCAGGAGCTGGTTCTTTGAAAGAATTAACAAAATTGATAAACCACTAGCCAGTGTGATCAAAAAGAAAAGGAAAGGGCCCAAATAAATAAAATTAAAAAAATAAATAAAAACTGGGGGGCGCCTGGGTGGCTCAGTCAGTTAAGCGTCCGACTTTGGCTCAGGTCATGATCTCGCGGTTTGTGAGTGTGAGCCCCACGTCAGGCTCTGTGCTGACAGCTCGGAGCTTGGAGCCTGCTTCAGATTCTGTGTCTCGCTCTCTCTCTGCCCCTTCCCTGCTCACGCTCTGTGTGTCTCTGTCTCAAAAATAAATAAAACATTAAAAAAAATAAAAAATAAATAAAAACTGGAACAGGAATAAATAGAAAATTTTAACAGACCCATAACCAGTAAAGAAATCAAATTGGTAATCAAAAATCTCCCAAAAAACAAGAGTCCAGGGCTGGATGGCTTTACAGGGGAATTCTACCAAACATTTACAGAAGCGTTAGCTCCTATTCTCTATCTTTTTTTTTAAGATGAAATTTATTGTCAAATTGGTTTCCATACAACACCCAATGCTCCTCACAACAGGTGCCCTCCTCAATGCCCATCACCCACCCTCCCCTCCCTCCAACCCCCCATCAACCCTCAGATTGTTCTCAGTTTTTAAGAGTCTCTTAGCACCTATTCTCTTGAAGCTGTTCCAAAAAATAGAAATGGAAGGAAAACTTCCAAACTCTTTCTATGAAGCCAGTGTTACCTTGACTCCAAAACCAGACAAAGACCCTACTAAAAAGGAGAACTATAGACAATTTCCCTGATGAACATGGATGCAAAAATCCTCAAAAAGATAGTAGCCAACTGAATCCAACAGTACATTAAAAAAACTATTCACCATAACCAAGTGGGATTTACACCCGGGATGCAGGGCTGGTTCCATATCCTCAAAACAATCAATGTGGTACATCATATCAATAAAAGAAAGGACAAGAACCACATGATCCTCTCAGTAGATGCAGAGAAAGCATTTGACAAAATACAGCATCTTTTCTTGATAAAAACCCTGAAGAAAATAGGGATAGAAGGATCATACCTCAAGATCATAAAGGCCATGTACGAAAGACCCACCACTAATATCATCCTCAATAGGGAAAAACTGAGAGTTTTCCCCCTAAGGTCAGGAACACGACAGGGATGTCCACTCTCACCACTGTTACTCGAGATAGTATTGGAATTCTTATCCTCAGCAATTAGAAAACACAAAGGAATAAAGGCATACAAATCAGCCAAGGGGAGGTCAAACTTCCAGTCTTCACAGACGACATGATACTCTATATGGAAAACCCAAACAATTCCACCAAAAAACTGCTAGAACTGATCCATGAATTCAGAAAAGTTGCGGGATATAAAATCAATGCACAGAAATCGGTTGCATTTCTATACACCAGTAATGAAGCAACAGAAAGAGAAATCAAGGAGTAGATTCCATTTATAATTGCACCAAAAACCATAAAGTACCTAGGAATAAACATAACCAAAGAGGTGAAAAATCTATACAATTAAAACTATAGAAAGCTTATGAAAGAAATTGGAGAACACACACACACACACACACACACACACACACACGGAAAAATATTCCATGCTCCTGGATTGGAAGAACAAACATTGTTAAAATGTTGATACTACCCAAAGCCATCCACATATTCAATGCAATCCCTATCAAAATAACACCAGCGTTCTTCACAGAGTTAGAAAAAATAATCCTCAAATTTGTATGGAACCAGAAAAGGCCCCAAATAGCCAAAACAATCTTGAAAAAGAAAACTGAAGCTGGAAGCATCACACTCCCAGACTTCAAGACATATTACAAAGCTGTAATCATCAAGACAGTATGGTACAAACGTTCGGATCAATGGAACAGAATAGAGAACCCAGAAATGGACCCACAAACGTATGGCCAACTAATCTTTGACAAAGCCAGAAAGAATATCCAATGGAATAAAGACAGTCTCTTCAGCAAGTGGTGCTGGGAAAACTGGACAGCGACATGCAGAAGAATGAACTTGGACCACTTTCTTACACCATACACAAAAAGAAACTCAAAATGGGTGAAAGACCTAAATGTAAGACAGGAAGCCATCAAAATCCTCGAGGAGAGAGCAGGCAAAAGCCTCTTTGATCTTGGCCGCAGTAACTTCTCACTCAACACGTGTCTGGAGGCAAGGGAAACAAAAGCAAAAATGAACTATTGGGACTTCATCAAAATAAAAAGCATATGCACAGAGAAGAAAACAATCAGCAAAACTAAAAGGCAACCGACAGAATGGGAGAAGATATTTGCAAATGACATATCAGATATAGGGTTAATATAAAATCTATAAAGAATTTATCAAACTCAACACCCAAAAAACAAATAATCCAGTGAAGAAATGGGCAAAAGACATGAATAGACACTTCTCCAAAGAAGACTTCCAAATGGTGAACAGACACATGAAAAAATGCTCATCACTCATCATCAGGGAAATACAAATTAAAACCACAATGATTTACCACCTCACACCTGTCAGAATGGCTAACATTAACAATTCAGGCAACAACAGATGTTGGTGAGGATGTGGAGAAAGAGGATCTCTTTTGCACTGCTGGTGGGAATGCAAGCTGGTGCAGCCATTCTGGAAAACAGTATGGAGTTTCCTCAAAAAGTTAAAAATAGAACTATTCTACGACCCAGCAATTGCACTACTAGGTATTTATCCAAGTGATACAGGTGTGCTGTTTTGAAGGGGCACATGCACCCCAATGTTTATAGCAGCTCTATCAACAATAGCCAAAGTCTGGAAAGAGCCCAAATGTCCAACGATGGATGAATGGATAAAGAAGATGTGGTGTGTATATATATATATATATATATATATATATATATATACACAATGGAGTATTACTTGTCAATCAAAATGAATGAAATCTTGCCATTTGCAACTGCGTGGAGGGAACTGGAGGGTATTATGCTAAGTGAAATCAGTCACTCAGAGAAAGACAAAAATCATATGACTTCACTCATATGAGGACTTTAAGAGACAAACAGATTAACATAAGGGAAAGGAAACAAAAATAATATAAAAATGGGGGGGGGGACAAAACATAAGAGACTCTTAAATATAGAGAACAAAAGAGGGTTGTGGGAGGAGGGATTAAATGGGTAAGGGGCATTAAGGAATCTACTCCTGAAATCATTGTTGCACCATATGCTAACTAACTTGGATGTAAATTAAATAATAAATGAATTAAAAGAAAAGAAAATACTCCAAGGATCCTCTTAAAATTGGTCAGAGGAGAAATTAAAATTAATCAATTCAATGTCTCATTAGGACATTGAGACAAATCCAGCAAAAGGGACATTTCAGGCAAATCCAGCAAAACGGACATTTACAGGCCAACTGGCCGCTCTCTCCAATAAGTTAACATCCTGGAGAGAAAAGGAGGTTCCAGACTTTTAAAACTTTCAGATATTTATAGATTCCCATGGCTTGCTAAAAAATATTAGGGAAGAAAACTGGAAGGGGGAGGAAAGAACAAATGGGACAAATTAAGCAAAAGTTCATTATTTTGTAATGGTCCATGGGTAATCATGATGGGTACATGATTTTCATTTTACTATTCTGTTAACTTTTGCATTCAAAAAAATTTCCATTGTGGAGAGTTGGAAAAAAGGGGTACATGTGAGTCATAGTAATCAAGAGTAATGAGTAAAACAGTTTTAGAAAGATTGAGGGAACTTGAGTATAAAATGAGAATTAGTATTAGAAAATTACTTTTAATTTTGTTAAGTATGATAATGACATCATGACTACGTAGGAAAATGTCAGTAATTTTAATTTTTAATTTTTATTATTTAAAAAAATTTTTTTAATGTTTATTTATTTTTGAGAGAGAGAGAGAGAGAGACGCAGACAGAGCGCAAGTGGGAAGGGGCATAGAGAGAGGGAGACACAGAATCCAAAGCAGACTCCAGGCTCTGAGCTGTCAGCACAGAGCCCGATGTGGGGCTCGAACCCACAAACCGTGAGATCATGACCTGAGCTGAAGTCAGACGCTCAACCAACTGAGCCACTCAGGCGCCCAGAAAATGTCAATAATTTTTAAAGGTACATGGTGCTGCATCAAGGGGACAATGTAATGATCTTTGTAATTTATCCTGAAATGTTAAAGCAAAAAAAAAAAAAAAAAATGATGTAGCAAATATAGAAAGGTGTTAGTTGTTAAATCATAATTATGGGTGTCCTCTATTCCTCTACATATTTGAAAATTTTAATAATAAGCAGCTGAAATAAGTCATTGAAGTGTTTTTTAATTCAGTTAAAAATTAATTTGTACTTAGTTACCTAGCTAAATAATGACTCAATTGGAGGCAAAATCTGAAATTTCAGGCAAAAGAAATTTAACTCACATCCCACATACTGTTATGTTCACTTTTTCATCCAGGATACTGATTATCTTTGGCACCTGAACTTTGACCTCAAACTTGGGAAGCACTGTTGGTAGAGATAATGGAAATAGGGAGGTTGGTAAATATTTAATGGAAATACAAATATTTTCATGTCTATAATTTTCCCCAAAATAATATCCTGAAGGCCTAGATGCATTTTTCTTTTTTTCTTTTTTTCAATATATGAAGTTTATTGTCAAATTGGTTTCCATACAACACCCAGTGCTCATCCCAAAAGGTGCCCTCCTCGATACCCATCACCCACCCTCCCCTCCCTCCCACCCCCCATCAACCCTCAGTTTGTTCTCAGTTTTTAAGAGTCTCTTATAGATGCATTTTTCAATGTGCCAACTTTAAGATAATAAGGTTTAACAACTCATGCAAAATTTAACTGACTTTGTGGTGACAGCAGATCTCAGTGACACTAAACAAATGATGATGGTTCCACTGAAATAAGAATTTTGATACTTGGCAAAGTGCAACTTGCTACTGGAAATCAGACTCTCGTGAATTTCTGGTGCACAGAATTACGATGACTTTACAAACAGCTAAAGCTGATTCTAATCCAAGTTCAACATACCTACGCGGAATTCAAAAAATCTAAATGAATGCTTGGTAAGAAACAAAGTGTTATGTCCTTTTCATCGTTCATAATCCATACCAAATTCCTCTACAGTGAAGGAGTGCTCTATCCTTTTGCCTGATTCTTTTTGTACCACCACCTTGTAAGAGCCCTGAATGGGCTCGGACGAGAGGGGAAAGGCCAGCTGTTGGAGGCCACTCTCCAACTTGACACCTTGCCATTGTCCCACACGGTTTCCTTTTGGGTCCTAGACAGAAACAGGGAGCATGGAGAATAATCATGTAGCTATGATAGCCCTTGAACAAAAGACTTTGGGGTTGGTAACTGGCATTGCCTTCAGAAGAGATAAACACGGAAGAAAGATAAAACAGGGTAAACCTGACATCTGGGAGCAGGGGATTTTAGATCTGACAGTTGTTTTTTTTAATAGTAATTCATCTGTCAGGAGTATCAGAACTTCCATTCTTAAATGCACTGATTTCTTTATACAAGACTCTGATGCTTACCTCAAGGTATACCAGTGGAATCTATATGAAAAAAGGAAAGAAGAGATGTGATTAGAATTTCACCAAAGACTATGATTTCAGACTTGTGATCAAATAGGGAAACGGGAAAATGGATTCTGTAGTAAGTTATAACAAAATTTAACCTGAAATATTAAAGAGCTAGAACTGTTCAGGGAAACTAGTAAATAGTTCTAAGTGAAAAGCATAAATAATGTATTTCCACAACAATCATTGTGTTGCCATTTCCCGGAAAAATATTTTTGGTGAATAAGTTTTATTAATATTTATTAATTTACTCATATTTTTAATCAGTAATTCTAGATAGTTATGACCTGTAAGTAAAGAATATGATTATATTACTTACTTATATAAATTATATATTAATAGCGTGATATGTCATTATGATTTATTTATTTATTTTTTTTTTTAATTTTTTTTTTTCAACGTTTATTTATTTTTTGGGACAGAGAGAGACAGAGCATGAACGGGGGAGGGGCAGAGAGAGAGGGAGACACAGAATCGGAAACAGTCTCCAGGCTCCGAGCCATCAGCCCAGAGCCTGACGCGGGGCTCGAACTCACGGACCGCGAGATCGTGACCTGGCTGAAGTCGGACGCTTAACCGACTGCGCCACCCAGGCGCCCCAATATGTCATTATGATTTAGACCAAATAAGAATTTTGGTTAACAGTTAACCAAGAACATTTTTTCCTAATTTAAAAAATTGCATTTTTACAGCAGCTTTGTTTCTTTCCTTGTTGAAAGCTAGTTGGAGCAAGGATCACCCAATTAACAAAAATGAAATCTTTACATGTGATATATATTGTATATTATATTATGTGTTAATATCTATGACAAATACATGTGTATATAGTATAGATACGTATTTGTTACCATATTACAATCTTGTCTATTATGTATATATTCAGAAACAGTGAAACTCTGTGCTTTTAGTGATCATAAACTCCTTGAGAGTATAGATATGGATAACATCTCACTTTTTTACTCTTCATTATGTTTAACGTATTATGGTCACAGCAATAAATGTGGCTGACTATTGTTGAGCTGATTAATTACTGTTATAAGAGAGACAGCTTCCTCCATCGTTTACTCCTCAGTAATGCCTTCCATAAGACTCTAGATCTGTAGGGAGTTAGGATCCCAGTTTCCAAAAGGAATGTGTTTCATCTTCTTGCTTTTCCTGGACCTTCCTGCCCCTGCTTGGGTGAGTACTCCCATTCCCTCCCCCCATCCCCACCACCAACCCAAACCGTAACTACTGAGATCCTTACCAGTTCATTTAAGGGGTGAAAGTTTTCATCCACAGAGACAATACGGAATTTTACTAAAAAAGAAATACTCTGATAAGACTCAGACATGATATGATAAGGCAGGTCATGTGAGTGACAGGGCAGGAGGCTAAGAGATGGGGATAATTAATGGTGCCTGGCTGGAAAACCAGCTTTGGGGTGGCCTCTCCTTCTCAGTAGTGCCCCAGTAGTAGAATTTCCCTACGTACCTGTCTGTCCTGGTTTATAGATGGGTTTGTCTGTCTGGACAAAGACCAGACTTTGAGCATTCTTTACCAGCACTGTGTTCCTCTTCCTGAAGTCTTGTGTTGGTCCCTTTATCTGGACACTGAGAAATGCCATCTCTGACAAGGATGAGCTCCTTGGGAGCTGAACAACAAAAAATACCACCGAGGAGTTGCACAGTCTTCTTTCTCTGAATCCTTCATCCGTGACTATTTTCTACCTCTCTCTCAGCTTCACCAAGGGCTAGGTAAGTATGAATATTTTGCCAGACATGAATGAAGATAATAATATAAGATATAGGGGAGATATGTCAGTGAGAACAGCGGTCAGTGGAACCCAAATATCCAGAGAGCTAACCTGGAACTCTAGTTATTAAATCACACTCCTTTTAACAGAGTAAAATCTATGCGGAAAGAATGGAAAGAAGCATCTTTATAAAAATATGGGAGAATATGGGAGCTGAGTATCCCAAGCACAAAGAGGGTGACCTCAAAGAGGTACTGGATGTTTGCTTTGAGTTTCTGGTACTATTAATACATTCAGAGGACAAAGACACCTAACATTTTGCCATAGGAGAAAAATTCTGCTACAAAATTCTGCTGTCCTACCATGAAATTTTTGTATAATCTCTTTCTAGGTATTGCTTGCTCTGATGTTAAAGAGATGGTTACATATCAAAATTAGAAACCCTCTTTGACTAAGTCAGGACGCATGGGTGGTTCAGGCATCCGACTCATGATTTCGGCTCATGTCACGATCCCATGGTTCATGAGATCGAGCCCTGTGTCGGGATTAGCATGAAGCCTGCTTGGGATTGGGGTTCTCTCTCTCTGTCTCTCAAAATAAATAAACAACCTTTATTTAAAAAAGAAAAGAAAAGAAAAGAAAATCTCTTTGACTAAGTCATGCTTTCTATGGCCAATAGAATTCTTTTTTAATTTAAATTGAACTTTGGCATGCAGAAAAATATTTCTCTCCTCTGTGGATGGAAATTCCATTCGTTTCTTAGTAGCTAAGAACTCACTCTCTTTCGTACGTTATGAAGTCCCCACCAACATTTAAAAAAAATATTGTATTTTTTTTAAAGGCTCCATATCCAAACGTGGGCTCAAACTCATGACCCCACGATGAAGAGTCACATGGTCTACCAACTGAGCCAGCGAGGTGCCCCAGCTCACTAACATTCTTAAAGTTGTTCTTTGCAGATACAACACGAGCTCCCATCACCATGATTCGATATAACGTATCAAACAAGGACAGGCAAATAGTACTCACAGTGAAGGAGACGCAGTGGAATAAATCCTTCTCCACCACCAGGTCAGTGAAGAGGCTCTGGTTTCCCCTGAGGGACTCCAAGGAAGCACTTACAGTCACTGTCTCATTCAGGTAGCTCAGAAGGACACAACCCTTCTCAGGAGTCTCGGTGTGGAGCAGGGAGGGGACCAGCACCATATACTGCCTGGGGAGAGAAGGCTGAGTCAGAGACAGAAATGGAGAATAACAAGCATTTTCAGCCATAAACGTGTTTTCCGTAACCATATGTATTTCTTGCTACGATTGATTCCATACCAACTGTCAATGAACAAAGAACAGGATGATGGAAGGTTCATCGCTGCCAGGCATACGAATTCTATTTTTCACTCCTGAGTAGTCTCTCACCCGCACAGCCTATACCAGAAGTTGGCCTCAAGGATGTTATAGTTTTACATGCACTCTTTGTATTAAAGGGCATTAATATCCGAGTTCCTGAATATATACCCATGAAAGTACGTATATATAACAAATTGCTGATGATTATTCACTTTATAAAAAGATTTACATTAAATTCTGTCTCTATAAACATCCCTTGTGCAGGAACACCACGACTGAATACATTCATCTGGAAAACCCTCAGTGAAATCGTTTTCTTTGTAACAGCAGTACTGAAGACCTAATGTATTTGCTGTTTCTCGAAGGTTCTTCAGACATACCTTAGCCAAAATCAATGGTATTTTTGTCAACAAGTTTTAATTTTTGTTATTAATTTGCATGCACACACATGCACTCACAAGGACACATTGCACTTGATTAATATTCTCCTTCATCCTCACCCTCTTGAGGTAATCAATATTAATATATTGATATTAATACTTCTACGTTCATAAATATATCCTCGTGGTCAAACCTCTATGGGTCAATAAATTATCTTATTAAAAAACCAAGTTCACACAAAAGTATTACTTTACAGTCTTTTTAATTCTAATTATTGAATGTATTTAATTATTCAGAGGTATGGACAACCTTTTGTGTGAGTTTACTTTCTTTATTTTTTTAGAGGGAGACAGTGCACGTGCGACTGGGGGAGAGGACAGAGGGCCAGAGAGAGAATCGCAAGCAGAGCCCAAGCTCAGGGTGGAGCCTGATTCAGGGTTCGATCCCATTACCCTGGGATCATGACCAGAGCCGAAATCAAAATATGGATGCTCAAATGACTGAGTCACCTACGTGCCCCTTAAAGGTTGTGTTTTTAGGTAATCTCTACACCCAATATGGGGCTTGAATTTACAACCCCGTAGTCAAGAATCACCTTCTCCATTGACTGAGCCAGCCCGGCACCCTTGTGAGTTTACACTCTTGACTTTACTGATACGTTTCCTTTATCTATCATATTCTTACATACCCCCCTCCCCCTCCGGATAGTTCCAGTCACAATTCTAGCCATTTTTCAGGAACCCTCCCAAGTGACACGTTTGACCAAAAAACTGTTCATGAAACATTCGACGCCATATAATCTCCCCATAGCCTGAACCCCTATGGGCTGAAATGTGTTTCCTAAGTGCCTGGTACCTGCAAGGAATTGTGTTAAGCAGTCTCTGTATTAATCCTCCTAACAATCCTGTGTGGTACATGCATCATATTTTGAATGTTCGTGATAAACGTGAGACCCTCGCCAATTCCCAAATTTGAATATGCAACAGTAAGATACTGCCTGCTCTGCCTACTGACTAAACCAATAAATCATACACAAAATGTGACTTTGCAAAACTTTAGTGATTCAATAGCTGCAGATTTAAGTCCTTAATTTATTGGCGTTAATTTACAATTAAGAAAAAAAAAACCAGGGCTATTTTTTCTTATATTGTTTTACTACCCTTTCCCTTCTACCTCCGACATGGACTCTTACGCTTAAGAAACAGCAGGCAATTTGACACACAAAACACTGTTTTATTACTTTTCAGAATTAATAGGTATGAGACTCACAGAAGAGAATAACAGAGACAGTTTAGTTGTGGAATCTAGAAGTCAGACTTGGTTCTCTCATTCTCCAAGGGGTCTCTTCCAACGCAGTCATCAAGCTGTATGTGTTTTAAGTTTTTCCTTGGCAAAACTGTATGCCATGGATCTTTAGATCTGCTCTTCAATAATTAAAATCTCATACACAGATTCAGTACAATCCTTATCAAAACCCCAATGACATTTGTGCAGAAATAGAAAAATCTGCACATATTCTCTCTTTTAATAAACTTCAAGGGCAAATCACTCCAAATTACCAACAAACACTTATAATTAAACTATGAACTAATATATTGAACATTGCACATTGGGAGCTACGATTCAGACACACAGAGGATCCAACATTTAAAACAGAATGACTTTGGGGCACCTGGGTGGCTCAGTCGGTTAAGCGTCCGACTTCAGCTCAGGTCACGATCTCGCGGTCCGTGAGTTTGAGCCCCGCATCAGGCTCTGGGCTGATGGCTCAGAGCCTGGAGCCTGCTTCCGATTCTGTGTCTCCCTCTCTCTCTGACCCTCCCCCATTCATGCTCTGTCTCTCTCTGTCTCAAAAATAAATAAACGTTAAAAAAAAATTAAAAAAAAAAATAAAACAGAATGACTTTGGCTCAGGTCATGATCTCACGGTTCCCAAGTTCAAGCCCCACATCAAGCTCTGTGCTGACAACTCAGAGCCTGGAGCCTGCTTCAGATTCTGTCTCCCTCTCTCTTTGCCTCTTCCCACTCACACCCTGTCTGTCTGTCTGTCTCTGTCTCTCAAAAATCAAAATAAACATTAAAAAAAATAGATTGACATTGAGGGAAGGTTGGGGGGGGATGGGTTAAATAGGTGATGGGTGTTAAGGAGGTCACTTCTTGTGATGAGCATTGGTGTTGTATGTAAGTGATGAATCACTGAATTCCACAACTGAAACTATTTTACTGTATGCTAACTAACGGAAATGTAAACAAAAACTTAAAAAAATTCATTAAAGTCTCAGGTGTTTTTACTGGATAAGTGCTAAAGTTTTGTTCTAAAGTAAAGAAGCTCAGAGCAGTTAAATAACCCATCCATAATCATTCAGACGGTACCTCTCATTGAATCCCTTTCTGGCATCTGGGTAGTTTTTGACCTGAATAACCTACTCTGAACTATATGTGTGTGTGTGTGTGTGTGTGTGTGTGTGTGTGTGTGTGTGTATGTATATATGTGTGTGTGTGTATGTATGTGTATATGTGTGTGTGTATGTATGCATATATATGTGTGTGTATGTATGTATATATATGTGTGTGTGTGTGTGTGTGTGTGTATATATATGTGTGTGTGTGTGTATATAATGTAAATCACATTTATCAAAAATGTGATAACATAAAAATTATCAGTTTTTACCTCCTCATCCACACTTTTTTCCCTTCAGTTCTTTGATGTTCACGGGAAAGAAGGCATGAGTGTATAATAACTTATTCAATATACTGTTTTTGTTCTTGTTAGTTATAAGCCTGTTTGATATCATAATTTTAAAAGTAATTCCATATATACCAGATATTTCAAACAACTATTTCATAAAGGCTCGTGAGCATTCATTTAACAGATATTGAAATTGGGACCCATCCAGGTTGAGTAATTTGCCCAAGACTTCCTCTGTAAGTGAGCAATTAAACCCTTAAAATATTACCTAATCATGAATGTTGGCATTTTAAATATTTGCCTTTGTAGGAGTGACTGAATTTTGCAAATATTAAACAGAGGACTTTTAGTTTTCTCTTTTCGTCATGTTCCCCTGAAACCTCCATGACTCTGAAGCTTACTGACCCAAGGCAAAGGAGAACAGTCACCCAGGCTTTTGGGTAATGTCTCTCATTTATCACATCGAGGGCTAACAAGGTTGGGGCGACGCAGAATGTCTTCTACATAGACGATACCTCTTCTTTTTTTTTTTTTTTTTTTGTTTTTTTTTTTGTTTTTTTTTTTGTTTTTTTTTTTTGATACCTCTTCTGTTTATGACAACTAGGCCATGAGGCTTGTTGTTCTTTACCAAATGGTGGATGGGATGTAAAGCAACAGTTTTCAGTGGGCAGAGTCTTCCTGCGTTGTGTTGGACTGAAAACACAGACCGCTTAACATTTCCGACCCCAATAAATGCCACTTGCTTCATCCATCCAGCCTCCACGCAGAAATCTGAACAGCATCCCCCCCCCCCCCGCCATATTTCCAGATGCTCTCTGGGTGGAATGCAGTGGGAGGTGGTACCATATGGCTGGTGGTAGTATCCATAGTTGGAGATGAGGTAGAGGAGTGATGGGAGAGAAACGTACATTGACCGGTTACTGGGAGATTGTACGCTGAAGGGATTTGAAGAAGAAAGGAAAGTGAGTTGGCCAGCGTTCTGACCTTTGATGCCTCTGCACGTTTAGGACTCTGGAGGCTGCCATGATCAACCTGGAATGTAGCTATGTCAGTCCGGAGGGGAGTGGGTAGGTGTCTGAACTTCAAATGGGAGAGGTGACTCTGCAGTACAGGTTGTATTGGAACAGCAGAGGGATTGGAGGAAGGATGCTGTGGCCAGTTCGGGGTTCTATAGGATAAAAAAAGAGCTGAGGTGGATCAGAGTTGGCCAGAGAGGGCTTCTGGGACTTCTTGGTCAAGGAAGCAAGCTGAGACAAACCAGACGGCCGAAGACTCAAGTGATGAATGCTGGCAGGTAAGGAGAGGCTAGATTAGCAATGGCCGAGGAAGAACGAAAACTCTCAGGTTTCAGACTCTGAGCCTTTTTCTCCACCAGGAAGGAATGGAGATCACAACCTTCTAGATACTATGGGGAGGCAGTATCTAATATCTAGATACTATTGGAGAGGAACTGGGGAGAGGTGGAAGAGAAGCTTTGCAGTTATTGGATTCCACCGACTTTACAACCGACTAGTTTTAAATGACTCCTTGCCCCTCTCCCTGACTGATTCGTCACTGGGGTCTCTTGCTGAGGACTCAGTAAGTTATTGGAAAAACAGAAGAAAAAGAAAAAGAAAAGGACCTGTGCTCCCTCTGCATGTGTGATCCACAATATGAATTAAATGGCACCCCACTGTACATTTTAACTCTTTTTGTTGTTTTCTTTTTTTAATGTTTATTTTTGAGAGAGGGAGAGACAGAGTGTGAGTGGGGGGAGGGGCAGAGAGAGAGCTAGGCACGGAATCTGAAGCAGACTCCAGGTTCTGAACTGTGAGCAGAGGTCCATGCGGGGCTCGAACTCAGGAGCCTTGAGATCGTGACCTGAGCTGAAGTCGGACGCTTAACTGACTAAGCCACCCAGGTGCCCCAACACTTTAACTGTGTTATAGTCAACACTTTCCATCCTAAAGAATGACTCTGGGAAGGTGGGATCTGAGGTTTCAGTGTCTGACCAAATCACCCCTTCTCGTGACTACTTACCCTATTTATGACTGTGATGACCCAATGAGAAAAATGAAAAGGGTCTGACAAATGAAAGGACAAAAATAATCAGTTATGAGTAATCTCTTATGACCGGAAGGTATCCTAAGAAATGGAAGGGTAGCATTTAATGGGAAGGTCAAAGCAAAGATACAAAGAAGAGACAGAGATAAAGAACGGACTCTTGAGGAGGGGACTCTAAGAGAGACTCACGGTTCTGCAGAGTCTGAAGCATTGGTAGAAAGCAGGACAAGGAGAAGTAGCGGGAAACGTGAACGAGGAGGTCTGCCTTTCTCCATAGTGAGGGACAAAGCGCAGGGACTGTATCGTGTCCAACTCCCTGCCTTCAGCCTGGTCCCTTGAGACGTCTTAAATTTACCAGGCTTTCTGTGGCTGCTATTTGCAAACAAGCTCCACCCCAAGGCTTCCAAATAGCACTCAGAGTTGGGCAGAGCTTCCCTAAAAAAGGTCATTGCTCTCGGTGATTGCCTCATTACCCTCAAGGCTAACCTCTGACCAGCTCTGGGGCATTTCCAGAGGATGAAATTCATATGTAATTGGCATGAACTTTCTTTTTACTTTGAGGGCAGAGCTCCTGGTGACAGACTAGTTCTAAACCATTCATCCATGTTATACATACAGTAAATCAGTTTATTTTGTTACAGCGCAGCACTTTTTGGTCATCGCCAACCAAATTTTATGTTGCCACTTGCCCCGCGATAGAATCAAGATCGTCTCCATCTCCCTGACACCACAAGTAATGCTTTGATAAGTATATTTTTTATTTTTTTTATTATGAAATTTATTGTCAAATTGGTTTCCATACAACACCCAGTGCTCATCCCAACAGGTGCCCTCCTCAATGCCCATCACCCACTTTCCCCTCCCTCCCACCCCCCATCAACCCTCAGGTTATTCTCAGTTTTTAAAAGTCTCTTATGCTTTGGCTCCCTCCCTCTCTAACCTCTTTTTTTTTTTTCCTTCCCCTCCCCCATGGTCTTCTGTTACGTTTCTTAGGATCCACATAAGAGTGAAAACATATGGTATCTTTCTCCGTATGACTTATTTCACTTAGCATAACACTCTCCAGTTCCATCCACGTTGTTACAAAAGGCCATATTTCCTTCTTTCTCATTGCCAAGTAGTATTCCACTGTGTATATGGAAAGAGCCTAAATGTCCATCAACCGATGAATGGATAAGTGTCTTTTTAACGTGTTTCCTTAGACACTTAGGCGAAACTTTTTGGAGGATGCACGCACAGAGGAGGGATTGCTCGATCTGCCGCGTGTACTTAACTGACTAAATACTGCCAGATTACTCCCCAGAATGGTTGTAACACACTGTGATTCCACCAGCTAGTGCATAAGGATTTTCATAATCTCAAACTTCTGCCAACAGCTGGTCTTTACATTTTGCCAAATAAATGGGTAGGAAGTGATATTGCATCATTGTTTGAATTTGTGTTTATCTGACTAACAATGACTTGAAGGGTTTGTTTTGTTTTTTAACTATGGCTATACTTTGTAAATTGCCTGTTCATTTCCTTTTTCTCATATTTATTTTTTTGATTTTTTTTTTAAATGTTTATTTTTGAGAGTGAGTAAGAGAGCAAGCATGGGCACGCGGCAGAGAGAGAGGGAGACAGAGGATCTGAAGCAGGCTCCACGCTGAGAGGTGAGAGCAGAGAGCCAGATGCGGGCTCCAACGCACAAACCATGAGATCATGACCTGAGCCAAAGTCAGATGCTTAACCTACTGAGCCACTCAGGCGTCCCCCACCCCCTTTCTCATTTTGAAAAATTATAGTTGCTATCCCCGTCTTGTTGATTTTGCTGGAATTTCTCGTGTAAATCTACATACCAATTCCTTGTCAGTTTTAGACATTATAAACATTTTTGTTCATTTGCTCATCTATAACTCTGTCCATAGTATCCTCTATTTCTTAATGTTTCACTGATCAACTTCAGCTTCTTTTCCTTGTGATTTATGCTTTTGCAGTTTGGTTTAAGATATTTCCTCCCAGCCCCAATTTGACTTTTCTGTTAATTTTATAGTTTGACTTTTCACAAGTGTTTCAGCAAGCTAACTGCATTCTCACTTTGTATGTGGTATTCTTTGCAGATCCAAGTTATGTTTTTAACCTTTAATTTCCCTAGCCCCTTCTACTAACAACTTTATTTATTTATTTATTTATTCTTTTTTTTTTATTTTTTTATTTTTTTTTTTCAACGTTTTTTATTTATTTTTGGGACAGAGAGAGACAGAGCATGAACGGGGGAGGGGCAGAGAGAGAGGGAGACACAGAATCGGAAACAGGCTCCAGGCTCTGAGCCATCAGCCCAGAGCCCGACGCGGGGCTCGAACCCACGAACCGCGAGATCGTGACCTGGCTGAAGTCGGACGCTTAACCGACTGCGCCACCCAGGCGCCCCTATTCTTTTTTTTTTAAAGAATTTTTTATGTTTATTTATTTTTGAGAGAGAGACAGAGAGAGAGAGAGAGAGACAGAGCAAAAGCAGGGGAGGGGCAGAGAGAGAGGGAGACACAGAATCTGAAGTGGGCTCCAAGCTCTGAGCTGTCAGCACAGAGCCCGATGTGGGGCTCAAACCCACAAACTGTGGGACCATGACCTGAGCTGAAGTCGGACACTTAACCGACTGAGCCACCCAGGTGCCCCATTTTTATTTATTTATTCTTAAGTAGGCTTTGTGCCCAGAGTGAAGCCCAATGTGGGGCTTGAATTCACGACCTTGAGATCAAGAGCTGAACTGAGATCAAGAGTCAGAAGCTTAACCCACTGAGCCACCCAGGTGTCCCATAACAATCTTTTTAAACCCCATTGACTTGTGGTGCCACTTGTAAGGTCTTTTAAAGTCTCATATCTGCATAGATCTATCTCTGAACTCTGTGTTTCTGACCGCTGGTTTTTTTGTTCATTCTTGCACCAGTAATCTCCCCCACATACATGTAGTGAGCTTACTCGTTTCTTGTTTTCTTTTTCTTTTTATCTTTCAGAGGGAGACGCAGAGGGAGTGAGAGGGAGAGGGAGAGGGAGAGAGAGGGAAGGAGGGAGAGAGGGAGAAAGAGAGAGAAAGAGAGAGAGGAAGAGACAGAAAGAGAGAGGGAGGGAGAGAGAGGGGAGAGAGGGGAGGGGGAGGGGAAGAAAGAGAAAGAAAGAGAGAGAAAGGGAGACGGAGAGAGGGGGAGCTTATTCATTTGATATTTTGTTGTTGTTTTTCCCTGTAGTCTCTGCCAGTTGCTGAGAGGGGAAGGTGATACTTGTTTTGCATTGCAATTTCTTTCCACTTATGCTCCTATAATTTTAATGGCTGCGTCTTGATTCCTGCAGTTTGCGTGATATGTTTAATACCCATCTTCAGCAATGCCAGTGGCTTCTGCACCACGAGGCTATTAGGGTGTCCCATTGACAGCAGTCACCTGTGGGTGACTTTTCCCAACACCTTCTGAAGGGCTTCGTAGCAAGAGTGCCACGAGCCCAGCACCCTCCCTTGTCACCTGGTTTAAAGCCTGAGTGAACTTCTCTATCATCCGGGGGCCAGGATTGCTCCCTCTCCAACAATGGTTAGTACTCAGCATTGAGGAGTTCCTTCTTTGTTTTTTGTTGTGTGTGTGTGTGTGTTTTGTTTTTGTCTTTTTTTTTTTTTAGTTTATTTATTTTGATTATTTTGAGAGAGAGAGTGCATGGGAGGTGGGGAAGGGCAGAGAGAGAAAGAGAGAGAGAGAGAGAGAGAGAGAGAATCCAAAGCAGTCTCCTCACCAGTAGTGCAGAGTCCGATGCGGGGCTCAAACTCACGAACTGTGAGATCGTGACCTGAGCGGAAACCAAGAGTAGGAAGGACGCTTAACCAACTGAACCACCCAGGCACCCCGGGAATTCCTTCTCTGGCTGTACTTTAGATCTGTCTTTTCCTTGGTGCGCTATTTCAGCCCATGGATAGGGGCTCCACAGTGTCTGCTCCATAGGCCTGCTATTCCTGTATTTTTTAGAGTTCTGTTTATTCTGTATTAAATAATTTCTTATTATCCCAACCCTCTGTTTTTGCTTATAATACTTTATTTTAATTTTTTTTTTTAACATTTGTCTATGTTGGAGAGACAGAGAGAGGCAGAGCACAAGTGGGGAAGGGGCAGAGAGAGAAGGAGACACAGAACCCGAAGCAGGCTCCAGGCTCTGAGCTGTCAGCACAGAGCCCAACGCAGGGCTCAAACTCCCGAAACCATGAGATTATGACCTGAGCCGAAACCAAGAGTCAGATGTATAACTGACTGACCCACCCAGGGCCCCAACTTTCATATCTTTTATAGCATACTCTGGTTTATTTCTCTGTTTTGCTTGCAAACTTTTTCTTGAATAGTTTTCAAGGTAGGGCTCTTATCTAGCAAATCTTCCCAGGCTGTACACACCTACAAAGATTTTTATGTTCTCACATTTGAGTCATGATTTTTATGGACATAAAATTCATGATGTGAAGTTTTTCCTTAGTGGTTTAACCTGTTAGCCCATTATATTCTTGTGTCCAGTGTTGTTGAGAACCTGTACCTAGTCTTTTTCTCCTGAACGATTTAGAATTTTTTTTTATCTTATATATTTTAAAAGCTTAGTATGTGTCCAGGTTTTTTTTTTTTATCTCTTTTGTGTAATTATTTACTTTTTTTTGATGCTGGGAAATTTATTTTCATTATTTCTTCATATTTTTTTCCTTTTCCTTTTTACTTTTGTCTCATGAAGTTGAAGATGTAAATGTTCAGACTTTTACTTCAATTTTTCGTATTACTTAGCTTTCCGTTTACTTTTTCTATGTGTTTATTAAACTTTCCTGCTGCTTTCTTGCAAAATTCCTCAACTTCACCTTCAAGCTCATTATTTTTTGCTTCAGTTCTACACATCAGGATGGTAATCTCAGAAATTTCAAATACTACGTAGTCATATCTAATATTTCCACTTTTTTGGTGTTATGATTTCTTGTGTTTAATTTACATTTTGTATACCTTTTATTGTCTACTTCATTAGGCTTATTTTATATTGGTATTTCATTCTGATAATTTTTCTTCAGATAATATATGTTGATCAGTTTGTTGTGTTTCTTTAAAATTTTTTTTAATGTTTATTTCAGAGACAGAGAGAGAGAATGTGAGCAGGGGAGGGGCAGAGAGAGAGAGGGAGACACAGAATCTGAAGTGCGCTGCACAGGCCCATGTGGGGCTTAAACCCATGAACCCTGAGATCAAGACCTGAGCGGAAGTTGGACGCTTAACCGACTGAGCCACCCAGGCGCCCCTGTTTTGTTTCTTTTATAGGACTTGAACAGCTGAAATTTATTGTTATTTTGGCTGTGAGCCCATTATAAATGGGATACTTTGTCTCCTATTATATATTGGGGAAGAGCCAAGGATCAGATCCTGTGTATGATCTGGAGACTGAGTGTCAAGTTTGGGGGGAGAAAGAGTCCTGGGAGGAAATCCCCAGTCATCAAGGACCACCATTGATCACTTTTACTTGTTATATTTTGTAAAAATTTAATTTAATTTTTAAAAATTTAAACCCAAGTTGGTTAACATATAGTGTAATAATGATACTTTTTACATTTCTATATCTTTAAGGAGACAGCAATGAAAACCGATCCTCTCGGGGTGCCTGGGTGGCTCAGTCCGACTTCGGCTCAGGTCAAGATCTCAGCGGGTTTGTGAGTTCGAGCCCCGCATGGGGCTCTGCGCTGACACCTCGGAGCCTGGAGCCTGCTTCGGATTCTGTGTCTCCCTCTCTCTCTGCCCCTCCCCTGCTCACGCTCTGTGTCTCAAAAATGAATAAACATGAAAGAAAGAAAAGAAAAGGAAGGAAGGAAGAAAAGAAAAAGAAAGAAAAGAGATCATCTCCCTGGAGCTCTGAGGGTTCACAGGGGGACAAACCGGAAAAGCAAATGCCCGAGGCGGCTGGTTATCCCACATCTGATTTCATCTACTCTTTACACTTGCAGAGCTTTTCGGTGAACAGGATTTCACTCTAGGCTTTTGCTGCCAGTTTCTGTGAAGGGATAATGACCATCCCAAACCAACTTGAAAGAAAGGCAAGGGCAGCATTTAAATAACTGTGTTTCAATTTATCAAGTCAGGCCGTTCCCAGCTTCCTTTCTCGTTGATTACCAACCCCCCCTCCCCCCCGCCCCCCTGCCAGTTCCTCAACAGTTCCGGAGTGCATTCATTTCTCCAGGTTTTTCTGACACTTTGTTGGTTCCTAAAACCCATGTTTCTCTTTTGCTTATATTGTTTCTCCCGGGTTGTTTGGAAGGAGGAAGAAACAGCCTGCGCTAGTGTTTCATCTTGTCGGAAATAAGTGTTGACTCCCCTCGGTGCTTTCTGTCCTTTAACTTGGTTTTGATATTTTGTGTCCCTTTATTATTCTCTTCTGCCTTGGGAGTGATTCCCGCCCATCTTACTACAAAGTTGTTCGTTTCATTTTATTTCTGTCAGAGCTACGGCTTCAACCATTAGCTGATTTCTTTTGTATTTCCATGAGTTCATTTCGTATTTCTTGAGTTATTTATAGCTGGTCTCTTTTCACATCAGCCACGTTTTCCTTGCCTGTTTCCTATTCCTTGTTTTTACAACTCCAAACTTTGAAACGTTGTAAAAAGGATATGTGTGGCCATAGAAAATTGTATTATATGGTTCTTGAGCGCTTTATTAGCCAGTGAAAATGCGAGATACAGAAGATAACTTAATGATCTCTCTTGCCGTTGTTTTTCCGTATATAGGGCTAAAAGTCATAATCAGGGATGGTTTTGACTATTGTGGGAACATAATAAACGCAATTATGCAGAGTAATGAGCTGCGTGTTTGTTTTCCGAGGGAAAAAAGAGAATATTTTTTTGTTTTAAAATGTCTGGTTCTTGGGGCGCCTGGGTGGCTCAGTCCGTTAAGCATCGACTTCAGCCAGCTCAGGTCATGATCTCGCAGTTCATGAGTTCGAACCCTCGTGTCCGGCTCTGTGCTGAGGGCTCAGAGCCCGGACCCTGCTTCAGATTCTGTGTCTCCCTCTCTCTCTGCCCCTCCCCTGCTTGTACTCTGTCTCTGTCTCTCTCTGTCTCTCAAAAATAAATAAAACATCAAAAAAAAAATGCCTGGTTCTTTCATAATGTGAAATAGAACAGTGAAAGAAAAAAAATCTCAATGAATGTAGAATAACGTCTGTAGGAAATGATTTTTTTCACCCTCATTTATAACATTGAATCTGGAAAAAAGCAACGTAACTTTTTCCATAGCTGGCACATTTTTTAAAGATTTTTTATTTAGACGTAACTCGCATAATACAAAAGTCACCATTTTCCAATGTACAGTTAAATGATATTCGTGGTGTTAGGCAATCATTGCCACTATCTAATTATTGAAGATTCCATTACCCCCAAAAGAAATGTTGGACCTGTTCCCAATTTTTTACTCCTCAGTGTCTGACAACCACTAATCTATTTTCTGTCTCTATGGATTTGTCTGGACATTTCAAATAAATAAATGGAATAATGCCTTATGTGGCTTTTTGTGTCTGGCTTCTTAGCACGGTATTTTCAAGGTTCATCCGTGCTGCGGTATATATCAGTATTGTTTCATATGGATGAAAGATACTCTATTGTACAGCTGTACCTTCTTTTATTTATTCATCCATCAGTTGATAAGACATTTGGGTCACTTCCACTTTTTAGCTGTTATGAATAATTCTCTGAACAGCTGTGTAAACGTTTTTGTGCAAATATATGTTTTCAATTGCCTCTGGTATGTAAGTAGGAGTAGAATTGCTGGGTCACATGGGAACTCTCTGTTTAACATTTTGGGGAACCGCAGAATTGTTTCCCAGACAGCTGCATGCGGCTTTTTGCCTTGTCTCTTTGATAAATGAGGCTTCCGTTTTCTCCACATCTTTGCCAACACTTGTCATTCTCTGTTTTGTTGTTGTCTTTTTTTTTTTTTATTATACCCATTCTACCAGGCGTGAAGAGGTATCTCATGGTGGTTTTGATTTGCATTTCCTTAATAACTAATGATGCTGAGCGTATTTTCATGAGCTTATTGACTGTTTGCATATCTTCTTTAGAGATGTTTCTATGTAACTTCTTTATCGTAGTTTAATTTGATAAATTAAAATAAATTAAATAAATCATAGTTTAATTTGTTTTCTTACGGATGAGTTGTAAGAGGTTTTTATGTGTTTGGGATCCTAGACCTAGTTTTGAAAATAGTTTTGAAATAGAGAATTGTGAGTCTTTCTTCTTTGTTCTTCTTTTTCGATATTGTTTTCGCCAATTTGAGTTTCTTGCATCTCCAAATGAATTTCAGGGTCAACCTGTCCATTTGTTAAAGAAAAGCAGGGGATTGCACTGAATCTACAGATCAGTTTGGGGGATAGTGCCATCTTAATATCAATAAATTAGTAAATTACAATTTACATGTTAATATTTTATTACTGTATACAATATATTTTATATTAATATGTAAGTCTTTCAATTCATGAACATTTGATATTTTGGAGTTCTTTCTTCCACCATTTTTGCTGATGTTATTCTTAGCTCAAGTTTGATGGCTTTATTAGTTTTTAAAAACTTGTAAAACATTTACTGCAAAATTTTATATCAATGCAAAAACTAAAATTAGGCTTTCTCTGTTAATGGTATAGTGGTCCTAGAAATTAAATCGTGATTATTTATTTGGAATATAGTAGGCATTATTTTAAATATTGTGTTTTTAATGAATATAAGAAAAGTTACTTTTATTTCTTTTTATGCTATATCTAACCCTCAATTTAGTAGATTCTGTTTTCAACAATGGTTGAGACTATTACTTATTTTCTGTTGCAACGTGTCTAGATAGCAGTTATTCAGTGTTGCACCGGAATATTTTTTTCTGCTTTGTGTTGACTTTGCAATCATGTTATCTTTCTTCTTCTATGTTAATTTGAAAATATTTTCACTTTGATTAGGTAATAAGTAATAATGTATTCTTTCCCCTATTTAATCTAGTTTCCCCTATTTAATCAATCTGGCCACTTTCTTTTGCTTGCCTCAGATAGCATCCTGATTTTAAAAGGAAATTATAAAGTCAGGATATTTTTCATTGTCTTTATTAATTAGCTTAGCAGTGTTGTTGCAAGACCTACTTGAGAAGAATGATCAAATTGGAAGATATCCTCAGCCTTCCCTAGGTTAAATGTGCACAGGCAAAACGTCAATATAAATATTTCAGAAATTGTAGTTTTTATGTGACGATACTGGAGATTTGTCAATGTCTTCATTGTCCGTGTATATTCTCACTTCTATGAAAACATCGAGCAAACCTGTGTGAAATAGCTATGTGAAGTATGCCTATGAGAAATTTTCTCTCCACTATGACATTATAAGTTACTGTAAGAAACTAACTAATCTCACCATCAAACAGTTGTCTGCTGCTTGATGCTTGCCGAATGCTTCTGGAAAGTTCTCTACTAGATACTATGGACATTGGTACTTCAAAGAACAGACTCTTAGATTCAGTTTTCTAAGCTGTTCTTCCTTAGACAACTTTCAGACTGTCCTAATGGATCAGGCAAGATTTCTGGGACTCTTTTCAGTTTAGAAACAAATATACTCCAGGAGAGAACAATGCTTGACTTAAGATCAAGCAGAATGAGAATTACTAGGATTGACTAAGCCAAAGAGGGAAATTAAAATGTGGTTATCTCTTTGGAATATGGTAGGTAGGTATTATTTTAATGTTGTATTTTAAACAAATATAGGAAAAGTTTTTTTTCTCACTCTTTTTACCTTATACCTAACCCCTAATTTAGTAGATTTTATTTCCGTGGATGGAAACAAAACATTTAAAGATGATAGCTGACTCCCACTGATACCCTTAGAATTCAAACACATGCTTTGACTGAATCTTTATACTTTGCACGGCAAGCATTGATTGCATAGTTTAATAAGAATTTGCTGTTTTCTTTTAACGTGGATATAGTTGGACAGGTTGATTGTGTAATCAAGTCATACTTGGAGCAATAATATTTGAAAATAATTCTCATTTAATCGGACATGATACGTTCGCTACTGAGAAATACCAGTGGTGCCTACAAAGTTCTCTCGTGAAACTGACCTGGTACCTGACTTATAGGGCTTCAATCTCACAAGAATAAATAAGATCATTCCCTGGCAAGCCAAAGATCTTGGAATTTGGGGGACTTTTAGGTGAGAGGAATTCATCTAACGTTGTAGGTACTATAGGGGAAATAATAAGTCATGGAGGTTTTTAAAAGTCTAAGCCAAGATTCCTTATGAAAGCTCTGGACAGAAGTTAGTTATGTGGCCTTAATAGCTGTTTAATACTGAAGGCTCAAGATTTTCAGACAAACCCAAGGAGGCCTACATGGCTCATTAACCCTCCCGGGCACTTGTGAAAACAGAGTACGAACCTGATAAGATGGCCACTTCTTTTTTTTTTTTTTTAATCAAGAATAATTTTGTAGAGGGGAGACTGTCAGAAAAACTACCAGAAACTCAGCAGCAAGGCAAAAATGGGGAGTAGCACATTCTTTCTATACAACTTGGGGTCAAGGACCACTTAAAGATTATCCAGGGGCATATGCTTAGTTCATTTCATTATTTACTACAAATGAAAGGCTCTAGACTCAGTGAGGTTACTTGTTGATTTTTGTTAGGTACACACGCAAATAACTTCTGCCCAGTGGAACAGATAACCCCTAAGATTGTATGGCTTGTTTTACATTATTTAGTTTTGTACGTAACCCATCATTCTTCTAACAGTTTTTTAAAAATTGTTTGTAAGTTTCCTAGCTTTTTGGACTTGTTATAACATTTTACTGGTTACTTAATTAATAGGTTAAATAAGATCTTAGACACTGTGTTCAGTTTATGGTTGCCTCAGAATATAAGTTACAAGTATATGAATATATATATTTTCTTTTTGAAAGTTACACTTTGACAGTTTGTAAAATAAGGAGATAGCAGAGTTAATAATATCCATCTATGAGTCCCAGTATAAATTATAAAAAAATTTCCAGAGAGGGTGCTGTTTTATTTTACACAAATTGGGAAAAGCATTCCCTTTTATTTTTAATCTTTTCTTTTTCGATAGCTGATAACCAAGAGGCAGTTTAATTTTTTTGTTTTTTTAATTTTTTTTTTTAATTTTTTTTTTTTTTTTTTTTTTTTTTTTTTTTTACCGTTTATTTATTTTTGGGACAGAGAGAGACAGAGCATGAACGGGGGAGGGGCAGAGAGAGAGGGAGACACAGAATCGGAAACAGGCTCCAGGCTCCGGGCTGTCAGCCCAGAGCCCGACGCGGGGCTCGAACTCACGGACCGCGAGATCGTGACCTGGCTGAGGTCGGACGCTTAACCGACTGCGCCACCCAGGCGCCCCGAGGCAGTTTAATTTTATATTCGGCTGCTCACTGTCTTTGAAGAGAGAACCTTTAGGCCAAATGATAGCTAAGCGTGCTGAGGATGAAAGTCTTTTGTGTGGCTTATATATTAACAGAGTTTGGGTAATCAAAGATCCTTTACTGAACATGACAAGTTTCATTTTGTCAGATTAAGTACACATTACATCTTGGTACAGATTTTTTCAGGCGAAGCTGTGTTCAACCATAACGTGAATCCTTGCAGAGCTTGTGCAGTTAGTGGCTTGAGTGTTCTTTAATGTTATCTCATGAATTCGGATTCCTCAATGTTATAAGAAAAATGCCCGAGGCAATTAAGTGAAAAGCATAAGGATATTTTGCATACTATTACCCTTTAACAGTGACTTCTTTATATTTTTAGAATCACGAAGAAGAAAGGTCTACAACAGTACTTCTGTGTTGTATTAAGAACCAATCGAATATTTCTTGAGGGAGTGTACCAGAACCGATTAAAATCTTCCAGCATTTTCACCCAAATGTGCCTTGAAGTCAAGTAATATGAATGACCCATGGGTTCCTTTATTTTTATTTCGGATCATTTTATTTTCCTTATGACCACAGGAGAGATCTACAAGAACTTCCTCCTGGAGAACTTTAATAACAAGAACTGATTCATCTTTTATGAGAGAAGCTGTCAACATGGCAGAAAGCTAAACGTGAAAAACTAGACCCCGGGACACTACAGCAGTTTCCTACAACGGCCATGACAAACTACCACACACTGTGTGGCTTAAAACAATGGTAATTTGTTCTTTCGTAGTTCTGGAGGCTAGAAGTCACAAATCGAGGTATTGACCGACCGCGGCCATGCACCTTCCAAATGCTTTCGGGGGCAATCTCTTCCATGCCATTGTCTTAGCTTCATTGGTTGCCAGCAGTCCTGGTATTTGTGTCCCTGCTCCATCACCACGTGGCATTTTTCCTGCAAGTCTGGCATCGTCTTCCCTCTGTGCATGTTTGCCTCTGTATATCGTCACCTTTTCTTATGGAACAACAGCAGTGTTGGATAAAGGGTCCATCCTTACCACAGTCTGATCTCCTCTTAATTTCCACCTTTCTTTTTTAATGTATGTTTGTTTGTGTATTTCTTTGAGAGAGAGGGAGAGAGACCGCGAGCAAGCAGGGGAGGAGCAGAGAGAGAGGGAGATACAGAATCTGAGGCAGGCTCCAGGCTCCCAACCGTCAGCGCAGAGTCCCATGTGGTGCTTGAACTCACAAACCGCGAGGTCACTACCTGAGCTCAGACGCTTAACCCCGAATGAGCCACCCTGGTGCTCCTCGTCTTAACTTACATCTAAATCACATCTGCAGATGTATTTCCAGATACAGATATTCCCTATTTCCAGATAAAGTCACATTCACAGGTACCAGGGATTGGGACTTCAACGTATCTTCTTGGGGGGACACAATTCAACCCACAACAGAGATAATGTGTCTTTACCCCTTTGATGATTGCTGACAGCTAGTTTCGCAAGCCAGAGGCGCTAATTTTCCTCTTTGAGCTCAGTGAATGCATAAAAGGTACTTTTAAACAAGTTTTAAGGTGTTCATAAATAAGCCAAATTCCTTGTTCTCCTCATCTACTTGACTTGGGAAAAGTATGAAAATCTTTTCCATAACACATTTGTGACACATTAAGCAATTCAACTCAGCTTGGGGTGAAATGATCTTTCTAGTGCATTTTCTTTCCTGATGTATTCCAACACCTTTGTGTTACTCCATTTATCTTGCACGTACCCACGTTTGGGAACAGGCTCACTCAATGACCTGTTCAGTCACACTTCTGTTTTGCTGAGAGCCTACGATATTCACAGCACTGTGTTAAGCGAATAGGCCGCAGGCATGATTAAGATACAGGTTTCGTTTTCAAAGAGATCTGATTCGGAGATGAGAGGAAAATAATCTTTTAGTTTGTTTTATATGAAGTGTGTAGAAGTGTGGAAGAGAGATATGTGTGCTAAACCATGTGATTAGGCATGAAGAAGATAGCCTGGCTGTGCACAAATGGCCTGTGTATTTGGACATCAGCAAAAGCTCCTTTCTTCCCTTTGCCAAGGAGGTGAACTCTCAGAATGCAAGTCTGAAATATTCTCTCGCTTTAAAATCTTTCAACGGTTTCTAGTCTTTCATTATCTTGTAATCGTATTCTTTTTTTTAAGTTTATTTATTTTGAGAGAGAGAGAAAGCATGAGCTTGGGGAGGGGAGGGGAGAGAGAGAGTGAGAGAGAGAATCCCAAGCAAGCTCTGCACTCTCAGGTGAGCCCCATGCAGGGCTCGAACCCGCGAACTGTGAGATGATGACCCCAGCCAGAGTCAGACTTAACCGACCAAGCCACCCGGGAGCCCCTCGTAATCTTATTCTTGCATTTATCTTTTAATTTGTCTCCATGTATATACATTGTTTTATGCTTTTATTTTTTATTTTTATTTTTAAAAAATATTTATTTTGAGAGAGAGGGAGAGCACAAGCAGAGGAGGAGCAGAGAGACAGAGGGAGAAGGAGAATCCCGAGCAGGCTTTACTCTGTCAGTGAAGAGCCTGACATGGGGCTGGATCTCACAAACCAAGAGATCATGACCTGAGCCAAAATCAAGAGTTGGGTGCTTAACTGATTGAGCCGCCCAGGCGTCCCACTTCATGCTTTTATCTTATCACACTATATATATTTATGAAGTCAACCTCTAATTTTAACTTTGTAGTTCAGTCCAAAATCAGAGAGTAAATCAAATTCAGAATTCACTTTCTTGTGAATTGAATAAATGAAGATAAACTGTGCCTGAATAGGGAAGGCTAAATATTGTAAAATGTTGACTTTCAGAATCATTAGAAATCGCTTAATATTCAATGCAACACTAAATAGTACCCAGTAAGACTAGGGAGATAATTAACTTCACAAAGGATTTTAAGGTTTTACCTGGAGTAAATAATAAGCAGTATTGCAAAGAAAAGATGCAAACAGAGAAATGAGACGGACCAGCCATAATAGTTATTAGAAGCTGTATTTTATTAAGCTCCACAAATTCAAAAATTTTACTTGTGAAGGAAACACACACAGGATTTCATCAACCCAAAGATCTGTCTAAAGCTAGCCCTTTATAGTCATGCCAATTCTCCCTTGCCTTACCATCCATAACCCCTGGAAACCACTAATTTGTTTTCCATTTCTATCATTTTGTCATTTCAGTAATGTTAGACAAAAGGAAACATGCACTATGACCTTTTGAAATTGGCTGTATTTTCATTCAGCGTAATATTTTTGAGATCCGTTCAAATTATTGTGTAAATCGGTAGTTTGTTCCATTTTATTGCTGAGTAGTATTCCACGGCATGAATGCACCACAGTTAATATAACCATTCACCTACTGATGGACATTTTGGATGTTTTCAATATTTGGAAACATTGCTTTCTTTACCCTACCTTCCTGTGGGTTATCTGAACACTTTTTGGAATTCCATTTTGATTTATCTATAGTGTTTTGAGTGCAGCTTTTTGTAGAGCTTTAATAGTGTTTTTTAAAATGTTATGGGGAATAGATACAGATTTCAGAAGGGAAATGTAACATTGATAAAGAACAAAAGAAATTGTAGATGTGTATACGTCATAAATTTATTCCACATACAAATTTATGTATTCCGATTCCTGTCTCCTGTTTCTCTATATTTTCTGCTGATCAGTCTTTGTTCTTCACTGCTAGAGAAGATCATCTGATGAGGTCCACAAGTTTCCATTTTTAAGCACTTCTGTGTTCAGATTCTAAACAGAATAAAAGGTAGGAAAATTAGGGAAATTCTGTCATCTACTAAAGGAATAATTTTCATATTTCAATCATAAATATTCAAATGTAGTAAATTTTAATTACTTTCAATGATAGGGATGTTCTTGTCCCCCCCACCTCCGCCCCCCGCCAATTTTAGAATGGAAAACTGAAGGTCTCAAAGCAAGTGTTATATTGTCAAAGATGAACACCGTTGACCAGCCTAAGGGAAAATCTTGTAGGTCCTATCTCTTCTGCTGTGCTATATGGATGGTTACAGGGAAAAATTTCCTGACCTTAAATGGTATAAGTGTAGAAACATCCTAAAAATGTCATAGGTGACAAATATATCACCATTGGGTATACAATGTAAACTAAATATTGGATGATTTAGTTTTCATCTGTGGCAAATTCCTGGATTCATCTGCAAACAAGTACTCCCAGATTCAGAAATTATACTTTACATGCATGTTTTTCTTACTGAGAAATTTGATAATACATTTGAAACAGTTTGCTTCATAAATGCCACACCATGGACTTTTATAATATGATAAGGATAGACTCAAGCGACAGCCTTATGCAGATGACAGGTGCTTTTTTTTTTTTTTTTTTTTCATGTTGGCACTAGATTTTACTGTTTATACTTTACCAGCACTGCAGGGGTCACTGTACTCTTCAATAGTGAATTCCTCTGAAACACAAAATGAGAAGACAGAAAGAGTGAAGACCTCCAGTAAACAGGCATCTGGGCAGTTACAAATAAGCGGTAAACTGAGAACTTCTGTGCTAAACCATGTAGGACTGGTGGAGAGGGGAGGAAGAAGAAGGTGGGCTTGGATACAGAATTCAGGGCCAGGTTTCACAAATGGAAGGCTGTCTTTCTTTGGACACCGGGTAGCCCCCTTCGCAGCCCTGCTCTTCTTATTGGAGCTGTACCTATCCAATGACCGCAGACTCACTTCTTCCTCCAGGGAAAGACTGCGCAGTTTTGTTTCAGTTAAGGTGACCCTTTACCAGGTTAGTTCTTTCTTTTTAAGGTTCAGCATGTATGAATCCCACTTACCTGTCTCATAATAATCATAGGCTTTTACAGTAGCTGGTTTTAAATTGTTTACTTGGATGTCTTGTTCCACTGAGAAGGAGAAACTCAGGGTCTGATTGGTTAGCTGGGGAGACAGGAAAACCAAATTGGAATCCAAGATTAACTTAGTTACCAGTTACCATCCTCTCTTCCTACGATATCATCAAATCTTATGGTTACGCTATCCGTCTGTAACAAAACCTTTGGAGAGAATGGCATTTTGGGACTCAGTGACAGATACAGGAAGGACAAAAAAGATGATTCTATGGACAGTGAAATGTAGTAAGCTTGAACTTTGTTGACTGGTTCAGCCTCCTTCACCTGGGTGTCTGAAAAACATTATTATCTAGGATCCGGATTGGTGTGTTGGAACCTCTAGTAGTGTTCCCGGATCTGGCAGAGTCTACAGAATCTCACCTCTTCAAAGTAAATCAGGACATGGTTGGTGCTCACTTCAGTCCTTTGAATCTGAGGCTTTTCTTGGAGCTGTTGATCAAGACCATAAGGCAGATATATGAGATGAGGAAATTCCAGGCTGAGAGTACTTTTCAGGTATTTATGATCCAATGGGCTGCTCGGAAACATCCAAATTGCTAATGGTGATTTCTTCAGGAATATAGTAATATGTATTAAGCCCTTTCTATATTATGTACCATTATTTATACCTCTGTATCTCTGTATCTATTACCTGTCAATCTGTCATCTAACTAATCTATCCATAACATACATATTTTCATAATATATGAGAGAGAATTATCCTTTACATATAAAAAGAAAAAGGGAGAGTATCACATTTCTCTCTCTCTCTCTCTCTGGCATCTTTTTATATCATATACATGTGTATATATGTGATATATTTTCCCCTTTTAACATACACGATTGGAAGATAATTCAATACCTCTCCACATATCTAGATGTCTCCGGGCCTGCTGGCGCCTTATTCACCATGTCTAGGACTTACGTCTTATACCTGATACCACATAAGAGGGATGATTCACTATTAAAATGACGTAAGCACACTCTAGGGAAGTAAGTTTGAGGGAGTACACCTCTTGAAAATTGAATCAGTAAAATAAAGTAAAACTGAATCAGTAAAATAAAATTGACAAGCACAAATGTCAGTATTTATCATGACTTTGATATCTGTAAGGGATATAGAGCTTACCTTTTTCACTGATGATTTCACAGGTATGAAGCCTGATATCATCTTCACGTCAACAATGGCCATGTTGGAGCTTGGACGTTCTCCAGTGTAACTACAAAGTCAAGGCATCGGGAGAAGGCATTCAAACAAAATCCTTTGGAGTTTGTTCAAGACAGAAGTCTCCCCTTCTCTTTTATTTCTGGTGTTTTCTATCCTTAACCACCACGCAGCTTCCCCATCTACTCTATTTGCTTCTGCTATTGTTGTTTGGAAAACCCACCATTATGAACTCACACTCTGCAGGCATGGCAACATCATGTTCTCAATGTTAAGGCTTTTCAGCAAGAGTGAAGAACATTTTCTCGCTAGTAAATATTGCAAGAATTACACATTCACAACGTGTGATCTTGGACAACGGAAGTTCCCCGCACAAGAAAATCGGTTTCTCAATATTCTACGAAGGGTCTTACCTACACAAGGATTTACCTAATGTTGATGTGAATCTGGAGTTTCCTGTGAGCTTCTATGCCATCACAATTCTTGGGGAGAGTATCAACCTTCAGAGTGAAGGGAACTTTCCCTTCTTTCTTGGGCAGGACATTATATCTCAGGGATGTCTAGAACAAATTTAAAAACATCCCTTATCTTTGCACTTTAATAGTCTGTCTCTTCTAGATGATTCATATCTCTTCTTAGCCCACATGCCTTTTTCCATTTTGAGGTTCGTATCTAATTCTTGAGACTTTTCCCTTACGCCCTGGTAGTCTCACCTGGAGGTACACACATCCTGATCCTGACACGGTCGTGCTGTACTCCCCTGGAATCTCTGGCAACCTGATTTCCTGAAGCAACAGGCGATTGGCATCGTGTACTTGGAATTTTTCCGAGAAGGTCTCCGAAGACTTGACAGTGACTACAGCAGCTTTCTCCATTTTACTGAACGTTGCGGCTCCATATTTGGACAGGGCTTGAAGCGCTACCACTGTGTCCTGAAAAGAGATGGGGCAGAAATCACGGGAGAGAAGGTACCAAAATCATACTGGATGTAAATCATATCAACCCTACTCTCTCTCGGAGTTATTTAGTGACAAACGCAGACCTGTTATTAATCATAAACTAGTCTATACTTGGTGGGGGGGGGACATTAAAAAGTTTCCCCATTCGAGTAATTTACACTCAACACATGGAAATTCGACCCAGATATTTGACATAAAGCAGAGGTTATCTCGATAATTTATAAATTTATATAATAATACATGTGGACACATTCGAAGAAAGGGGAAGAAATTGGAGCTAGATAGTCAGAGGAGACTGTGAAGAATGTTAGACATAAGAGTATGGATGAATCATGAGAAGGGTTTATATAGACAGAAGAGGGGCATCAGGGACTACTAGGGTGGGAAGACACAGAAAAAGGAGGGAGCCAATTCCAGAAAAAAGCAAAGGGATCAGCCCAAGCAGATAGGAGTCTTCGTGTTTACTGGGGAGAGGAAATGTTTTGAATAAAATATTAGACGATTTCTAGTCTTTGGGTGAAAAAAAAGATTTACTTTAACGAGGAAGTAATTTTATGAAACATTGCGTTAAAAAGATTGATCTATTTTACAGTTGGGGGTCCACTAAGGAGAGAAGATAAGAAAGACTGTACAAAGGGCAGCACAGTAATGAATATATTAAGACAGGGGGCTGGAACCCTTCTGCTGATGGAGGAATGGAGAAAGTATGAATTAGAAATATTATCCAATTATCCAACTCCTAGAATATGGTTGTGTCTACATATGTATTCGGGTATTTATTTTTCTTCCCAGGGTCTCTCCACAGACCTGAGTGGAGGAGAAGCCCCCATTGGGGTTTTGTTGCTTGGTGATCCATTTCACAATACGTGAAGCCACAGACAGATCTTCCGAAGATGGGGTAGGCCGAGCAGTAAGATAGGCAAGGAGCAAGTAAGCGGTCATCTCCACTTCAACAGAAGGAGCCCGGGGTTGATAATAGAGCGACGGAACTTCTTGAACTTTCCCAGGACGCTGCCAGTGGATCGACTCATCTTTGAAAGGGAAAAGAGTATGATCTTTAACTTAAAGAATGACTTTTAGGGGCGCCTGGGTGGCGCAGTCGGTTAAGCGTCCGACTTCAGCCAGGTCACGATCTCCCGGTCGGTGAGTTCGAGCCCCGCGTCAGGCTCTGGGCTGATGGCTCGGAGCCTGGAGCCTGTTTCCGATTCTGTGTCTCCCTCTCTCTCTGCCCCTCCCCCGTTCATGCTCTGTCTCTCTCTGTCCCAAAAATAAATAAAAAACGTTGAAAAAAAAATTAAAAAAAAAAAAAAAAAGAATGACTTTTAAATCTGATTCATGAATATTCATTAGCGTTAGAGCTCACGTGGTGAGCCGGTGTAAAAATAGTAACCGCCAATCAAGCAACGCTTTGCCAATTTACGTTTCCAGTAAATCACAGTTTTTTTTCTTTGTGTCTGTTACATACTGGTGTGATATTAGAGGTCGGGCTGCAGAGTCTATAATGTGTGAACTGAAAGAATATTCCATGTCACCTACAGAATTGAAGCGTTGGATCAATGATAATTATTCTTATCATCATTATAATAATATAATGTGATATATGTGATGTACTATAGTCATGATAGGTTCTCTTCCTTCTTTTGATCACTGGTGATTCCGGAGGTAAATTCTAACTCCTTTCACCGTAGCAGCTCTTACCTTCTTTCACAGCATCTTTGTCCAGTGATTCAAGCAGCTCACTTCGCTTGGCCTGGTTTCCTGCTAGGGCAAAGGCATAGGCCAATAATGCTTTGGTGTAGACAAGATTTCCTTGGGCCTCTGACTCTGAGATGGATCTCCAGGCACTTTCCAGGCAGAATAGAGCGTTGCGGACAACAGGATGCTAAAACAGATGAGAAAAGATCTTTATCTAGCACAACCAGGCTAATGAACGGTCTCCAGGCTAACACCGGATTAATAGTCTCCATGTGTCACGTGACATCATGGTTCTGACCCGAGAATAATTTCCTCTGTGGCTTCCAAAAGTATCTAGTTTTTTATGTGCCAGTGAAAATATACCAAAATTAAATAACATAAAAACCATGACTCATTGTCCTCAGAGATTCATAATTTCGTGATTTGTATTCCTTATATTTGTGAGACAGGATATAGGGACTGTGCTGGTACATACAGTGACAGGCAGTGGCATCTCCAGCAGAGCAATGGTGATGTAGGCGGAGAGCGTCACTTCGTCGTCTACCCCACCCTGTAAAGATCACAGGCAGAGATACTCAAACATTCCACTATTCATTAGCCGGAGTTGGCTAACTCTGCTTTTCCCCTTGCTCACTTTTCACCAGAAAGCATCTTTTCTTGTGCAGTATGATTGATTTTCCCCTCTTTCTCCTCCACCCTAAAATTCTTGAATCAGTTCCAAATCACTCACCCTCACTCTTAGTAACATGCTGAGGTGTTTCGCACACTATTTTAATTCCCTAAAAAACTACTGATTTGTTGTCAGGTTGCAGAAGCTTTTAGAACCTACCGCCCTACCTCAAATCTATGTCACTGAGACCTGAGGAATCAGTAGGAGTATCTTTGTCCCTACATATGACTATTTCCAGGGACCAGAACAAAATTAATGGCACCACCTTAATAGCATTGTTTAGCAGTGATCCGGAGCGTTGGAAACAACCATTTTCCTTCTGCTTCTGTGAGAGCCAAGTGAGGGCATCCGTGATGTGCGAGTTCTCCACAAAAATGTACGACCGGGCTTGAGCAAAGGACTTGAGCACAAATGCAGTAAGCCTGTCCAGCACAGAAGAGACAGACATGAGGACCATCTCACGTTCAAAGCTCATTTTGGGCAACGGCATTCAGACTTTGGTCTTCACAACTCAGTGGAAGCAACCATTGGGGGAATTGGTGGGGACAGGACACGTGCACGCTAAATATTCTTTTGTTTGTGCAGCAACTATCTGAGTTCTTTCTTGAATCTCTCGACTTAACTGGTTTCTTCAGAGTTGATGAAGAACTTTCCACTTTTTTTTTCACTTTTTTTCGTGCAAAATGTTTGCCCGACAACACTGTCCGTCACCCAAACTGCCATTTCCTAAATGATTCTTTATCACATCACAGTCTCTTTCTGTCTTTTCCCTCTTCCTTCCCTTAATACACAGTATAGAAGCTTCTTGCTTCCTGCCTTATATTTCCATTTTGGGGGATCTTTATTTTACTGCTATTTACTCTACTATTGCAACAGGTGAGCGTTCATACATGAATTGGTGAGATCACACGATAGCGATGACAGGCTTGTGGAGTTTTAAAGGATAGCGCATTCCATGAAACAACTCCAGGTATCAGAGAATCAATATCTCCAGAATTCCCAAATAGAATGAATCCACAGTGAGCATATGGAAATAATTATCTTACCAAGTGTTTCCCTGACTTCTACTATCATAATCCCCAAAGGTGCTGTATGAACCATCTTTGTGCTTGTAATTCAACTGCCTTTGGTACCCTGAAAAGGAAGTATTCGTAGGTGTAGGAAATAGCAGAAACATTGGAGAATTAATCAGTCTTTTCCTCAAAACTTGGTTAGGAATCTTAGGAAAACTACTGTGTTATCAAGATATCTCCAAGACTGGATAATGCCATTGAATTTTCTGGAGGTATAGTGGGACATTTGATTGGTTATCGTAGCAATGGTGATTTTTTTTAAATCTTAACCAAGGAGAAACTGATTGGAGTTCAGTGAAAGAGCTATTTAGGGAATCAGTTAAGATTTCTCCTTTCGGGGTAATCTCTCACCACTGACAAGATAGCTGATGGCTTTGGACTTGATATCCTCCGTCAGCTGTCCTGTCTCATTCAGATAGTTCAGAACATAGATGTTAGGGACAAAAAGGACCATATTCTGCTCTCCACAACCATATGGCATCCGGAGAAGATTCTGGAGATTTCGCATTGCAGAACCTAGTATGTCACCTGGGGAACGAGAGACATAAAAAAAAATCCGAGGCACTCAGAGCTGGTCTATGTTGGGATAGGAAGATAGATTACTAGCAAAGTGTGAGGTCAAATCACTTATAGAGAGAAGGACAAGAAAGCACATGAGGCGAAGAAAAACAAGAAATAGAAAGGATAGAAAAAAGTGGGAAAAATAAAGTCAGTGGTTCAAGGATGGAAAAAACTGAATGGCAGGAGCCATCTTTTCTGATGAACAACTTGTCCGGTAAAAACCGACTTTTAGGATGCCTCACCACCTAGTCAGTCTCTTGAATTTGAGGACACCGAGAGGTGACCCTTGGTACTTTTTAGAGTGTGTCAAGGTAGCACAACATCTGTTCAGCCCCCCTTGTGACTAATACCCAGTGCGATTCTTAGCTTAGCACTCTTTCTCTCAAACGAATGCCTACAGCCAATGTCTTAACTGTGGATAGTGAGGCTGCGTGCACGAGAATAGTGAGATGGAAAATTGTTTGCCTCGGGCCGGCAGACTCACCCAAAACCGAATATGTCGCCCTGGCAGATCCTTCAACCACATCTGAAGGAACTTTGAGTGACAGCTTTTCAGACACTCCAGTTTCTAATGAAAGAAGACAAATATGTATAAGGGAGGGACAACAAGAGAGCAATGTCCTACTTTTGTTTCAAGTTCTTCCCCTTTTTGATCAAATTCCCACCTGTCCTTTCTCTGGATCACTGTGTAATTTCTTTGATGCCGTCCAAGTTTCTCCTAAAGTCATGGTTCATCTTGCAGTGAAGTCCATATTAACTAATATATGTCTGTGCTAAATTTGTACCGATTTCCTCCTGAGCACATGCCTTATGTTATGACTCTTTTCTTCCCCTGTTTATGCTGATATATATGATGAGTGTTTTTTTAAAAATACCTCCATTCCATAAATATGCATTAAGTGCGCGCGATATACCGGCTTCTGCTTCAAGTGCAATGATATAACAATTTTCAAAAAAAAAAAAAAAATTCCTGACTTCCCAAAGTTTTCATTTTAACGGGAGAATCAGATAACAAACAAATATTTAGTATGATAGGCGTTAAGAAGTTCTATAGTGGGGCGCCTGGGTGGCTCAGTCGGTTGAGCGTCCGACTTCGGCTCAGGTCGCGATCTCGCGGTCCGTGAGTTCGAGCCCCGCGTCGGGCTCTGGGCTGATGGCTCAGAGCCTGGAGCCTGCTTCCGATTCTGTGTCTCCCTCTCTCTCTGCCCCTCCCCTGTTCATGCTCTGTCTCTCTCTGTCTCAAAAATAAATAAATGTTAAAAAAAAATTAAAAAAAAAAAGAAGTTCTATAGAGAAAATTAAAGCAGAATGTTTATATGGGACAGCTGGTAAGACAAAGCAAAGACAGAGCTGGTGTGAAGTAAGCTCCTCTCTTCAATAAAATCATAGGTGACCGGAGATTTGAAGGATGTCAAGGGATATGATTTACACATATCTGGGGGAAGAGACTTCCAGGGAAAAGGAACAGAAAGCGAAAAGACTCCAGAGATTAGAGTATGCTGGCTGTGTTCCAAGACCAGACTGAGAGTCCACTGTGCCCAGAGGAGGGTGAGTGAGGGAGAGAGTCACAGGGTATGAAGTCATGGCAATCGTGAGGGTTTGGAGGGGACATTGGAGGAATAGGCTGTAACTTTCGGGGACATGGGAAATTCTCGGAAGGTCTGAACAGACGCGGGGCACATGATCTGAAGTGTGCTTTAAATAATCCCTCCTGCTGTCAGGGATCAAGGGCAGGTGGCCAGGCGACCGGTTAGGAGGTTATTGAGATGATCCAGGAGAGAAAAGACTACAGTAGAAGTGCACAAGTAAGAAGGTTCTGGATAAAATGTCAAGGTGGAGCCGATCATAGTTGAAAACAGATTGGGTGTGGAATGTAATGAAGTAATGGTGAAGGATGACTACGAAATTTTTGCTTCAGGCAAGTAGAAGAATGGGATTTTTATCATCTGAGATGGATAAAAAAAAAAAAAAAATGGCAGGAGGAGCAGGTTTGTGGGAACCAGGAGAAGTGTAGTTTTGAACATGCTGGTTTTGAAATACCTATGAGTCCACAGGCCCGTCAGTGGAGTTGATAAGTGGGCAGCTGAATACACGAGTCTGAATTAGGAAAGCAGTGTGGACTCAGGTTGTACATTTTGCTGTCTCCAGTGCAAAGCTGGAGTTATTCAAGTTATTCAAGTTCTGTGACTGAATGAGATTATCAAGGGATGCTTACATACAGGAGAGATCTGCACACGGAGCACTGTTCTCAAGAGGATTCTAGATGGTGCAGAGTTGAACATTTTCATGGTAATTTTTATATCGTTTTGTTGATAGTAGTAAGATATTGGTTTTCTATATATGCTAGTGACCTGAAGTTCTTCAAATGACTTACATGAGTAAGTTAAATTTGAGTACATTTAAACTAGTCATTGAATAATGACTACTCTTGCCACACAGGTGTTTCAATACTTTGAAAATTATTTAGGGAGAAGTTTGATAAGCGCAGGTGCATTGGAAAGAATCCTGTTCTGTGGTCATCAGCTTTGGTTCTCCTTATTAGCCGGAAGCTTTTAGGTAAGTCTTTTAACTTCTTTGAGTCTTCATCTGGAAAAGACCGTTCTGAATCAAATGCCCTGAGGTTTGCCCTTGGGAGAGTATGCTATTTTTTTTCTCCAGAGGAAACCATAGCGCATATGGCATTCTACAACCCTACACTCGGGCGAGTGGCTGAAATTGAGAATTTTGTCTACTTTTGACCCTTACCTGATGCACAGAGGAGTGTGTTGAAAGTTTCCTCCTGTTCTATTCCTTCAGGCTTTTCGTTGGAAAAAAAAAAAAAAGTGAAAAAGTAAAGTCATACTGAGTGTAGAAGAAAAAAAAATCCCAATTACTCTAAAGGAGAGGGGAAAATGTTAGTAAGACACGGAGTTGCAGATCCATTTCTATTCTTGGGAACGAAATGGCACTCACATACATAGTAGGTAATGCTATATAATATAATAAGGCCTCTGAGACTCAGGAAGTTTACCCACGTACCTCAACTAATAAGGGCTTGACTACAGTGTCCTTCCGCCCAACCACCGGGACTGTAGGCACCTCGTTGCCGCACAATTCTTCAGACTGCAGGGCCTCCACGGTAGCTGTGAAATTCACCTTGCCTGGAAAATAAGACCCTTAAGGAGTTAAACAGTGATCCCGTATTGAATAGTTTCTCTTTTTAAGTTTCTCCAGTAGATATGATGGTTTTCTTTCAGTGCATCATGGTTGAAGGAGGAGGGAAAAACCCCACGTATCCGGGTCAGGGTCAGGGTGGAAAGCAAATCACTACAACGCAGGAAGTGGGAGTTGCCAACAACCTTATCACTCACCCAGTGACTTTGGAGTCACAGTCCAGGACACCGTTTTCTGCCTGCTTCCACAGACGCAGTGATTGGCTTCATTCTTTCTCACTAGGTCGGCAGAGTTGTGAGGGAAGGCTTCTAGCTGCACACTGACCTGAACCCCATACCCACCCACAAGTGTGAGAAAGAACACAGGGGGGAGAAAAAGAAGGAATCAGGTGGAAATAATATCTGAATTTAGGAATACACAGAAAATATAGAACCCCAAGCAAATATAACGTTACCACCTTGGATGAGTCAGGTAGCTTTGCTCTTAGCAGCTATTCCATTCCAAAATTAGCCTACATCATTATTCAGCTATGATTTGCCGGGGGATTATGTAGGAGACCGGGATAATGAATGGCGATTGGGTGCCTTCCTTGTACTCTTGCTTGCTCCCAGAGAAGGGCCCTTACCCGAATGCAGTGGGACAAATAATTGAACACGGTGGCTTTGAGGGTAAAGTCTTCTCCTCGAACCACGGAGTAGGGGAGAGTGAGTTCCACGAAGAAGGGCTGGAACACTTGAAGAGAGATGATGGGGGAGAGACCCAGCCCTGTGGTTCCAGACAAGCAGAGTGCATGGGCCTTCCACTCAGTGATGGTGTCTGGGACCTTCGCTGCCAACTCACTTCTACCTGATAAACTGGAGAAGGAAAAAAGAGGAACGCTGTGAGTCAACACATTTTTTAACACGGGCTGTAGCTGATTCTAGAGTGGGACAACTTAGTAACCCAGTGTGGCCAATGCTAAACTTGGGACTCCTCAGGAGGTCTCTGGAAGTTTTTCTTTTCTTTTTAGAGGCAAGGGTAGCTTCCCACTTTCCATTGTTTTAGATATCTCAGGATGAAATTAGAAAAAAATTCGCATTGCTGATCTACGAGATCAATGAACTATGAGCCTAAATGTTTACTGGAAAGAAATGGAACAGCACTGAAGGGCTCAGGAACCAACGCTAACACCAGAATCAAAGAGGAGGAGTCACATCTTTTCCTAAACTAAATTCTGGGCAACACACAACTTACTCGAGGGGTACCAAGTCCCAGATCCAGGTCTCAGGGAAGTACTTTCGGATTGTCTCTTTCATGGGACGTTCTACTATGGTTGGAACATTCTCATTCATTGCTATTGATTGAGCTCTTCCTCCAACACCAGGTGCTACTTGTGGTAAGACTTGTGGAAGGGCTGTGGAAAGACAATACGAAGGGCCCAACATAAACCTCATTTTTATCATGAATTTCTTCGCGTTGCCTAGTTTCTCAAGCAGAATGAGGTCATTTGCTCAGGGAATGTTCATTATCAGAGCAATTTAACCTATCAGCTTGTTACTTTGTTCACTTACCCATTTGTTCTCTAGGAAAGCTAATCTTATCTCCTTCAAAGAGTCTGGAGGTAAATGTATTTTTCTCCAGAAATGAAAACAAATGTAGCTCTCTGTGGATTATTCAACTAGCAACGGGAGGAATAACACACCAAATAGTGCCTTTACACTGAAAGGATGATCACGTGTTCTCCACTTGCAGTGAGAACTGAACGAGAAGAATGAGTAGTAGCTACAGAAAGGATTTAAGAAACGCTTTTTTCCTTGACAGTGAATGAGATAGGGACACAAACACTAGAATACAGTAGAGGATGTTATAGACCCCAGAAACTCAATAAAGGACAGAAAATGAACTTTTGAGTGACCAGGAACGACTTTACCAAAGTAGAATTTTAGATGATCACTGAAAGACGAGAAACAAAGGAGAATCGAGGAGATATTTGAAGGAAAGGGCTCTAAAAGTATGTACACAGAGGTCAGAAGGGATGCTCCACAGGGAAAAGGGAGTGAGATGTCTATCTTGAGGGTTTGTTGAGTAAACAGTAGGTGTAGTTATATAATGAAGTACCAGGAAGATTAGGGCAAATAAAGTAGATCTGTTAATGCAGGAGTTAGCTTGATTTAAATAAAAGTGACACTCTAGAGGGGCGCCTGGGTGGTGCAGTCAGTTAAGCGTCCGACTTCAGCCAGGTCACGTGAGTATTCATCCGACTTCGCGGTCCGTGAGTTCAAGCCCTGCGTCGGGCTCTGGGCTGATGGCTCAGAGCCTGGAGCCTGTTTCCGATTCTGTGTCTCCCTCTCTCTCTGCCCCTCCCCCGTTCATGCTCTGTCTCTCTCTGTCCCAAAAATAAATAAACGTTGAAAAAAAAAATTAAAAAAAAAAAAGTGACACTCTAGAGATCAGAAGATCTAAAGATCACGGGTGTAAATATATAAATATAAATATGATATATATTTTACATACACATAAAATAATACAGTGGAACATGCCTTTTTAAAGCCTTAAGTACAATAATTCTATGAATTCTGGAAATGGTGACCATCTATGGGAAATAAGTGACATGATAAGAGCAACGTTTAAGGGTGATAGTGCCCTTCACAGTATCCAGGATAGACCGACGTGAAGAAGGACCGGAGGCAAGAAAAGTAAATTAGGGTGGTTTGTAAGTAATTTCGTTATGAAACAATGAGGCACAAGAATAAGGTGGTATAACTGAGAAGGAAAAGGAAAGAATGGGTAGGTGACAAATACAAATGCAAAGTTTGCATAGAGTCTTACAGAATATTTGGGGTAAGAATGTAATGACACTACTCTGTTTTTAGGTTTTCTGGATCATTCTATGAGCATGTTTTCTCTTATGTTTGGAAAGAAAATACACACTTGGTATTAAGAGGGATAGGAAAATAAAGTAATAGTGCTTTTCAATTATTATTATTATTATCATTATTATTTTTTAGGTTTATTTCTTTATCTTGAGAGGGGTTGGGTGGCAGAGAGAGAGAGGGAGAGAGAGAGGAGAGAATCCCAAGCAAGCTCTCTACCGCCAGTGCAGAGCCCGATGCGGGGCTCAAACTTACGAACCGCGAGATCATCAACTGAGCTGAAATCAAGAGTCAGAAGCTTAACTGACTGAGCCACCCAGTCACCCCTCTTTTCAATTATTTTTTTAAACATATACCATTCATGGCAACATGATTATATTTTTTCATTTATGCTCACAACACATGCTCAGTAACTTTGATGTTGTCATTCTGACTTCAGATTTGAAGAAGTTGAGCCTTAGTCTGTGAATTTGGAAAGTCCCATATGACCTACCACACAGATAAGAACATGTCCCTTGGCCCTTAGCACACTGCGTTTTTCACTATACAGAATTTTCTTTCTGTTGAGGGAATATTCTGATTTGCTCCTCTGTTGCCAACTAGAACTTGATTCTTTGTCTTCTTAGGTAAATAATGTCTACTGTAGTCAAGTCCGTGTTTATTTTATTTTTAAGGAACACTTTATACTAGAACATTTCTTATTAGAAAGTAGGACTAGTGGATATACAAATGCGTAGAGAAAACTTTCTCTAGACGTGACAGCAATAGAAAAGAATACTCAGCATCTTTTCAGATTTTCCTCTTTGCCAGGTATACTGGAAACACACAAGGAGACCAGTAGTCTAACTGCCAAAAGTTGGGCTATTCTATTTCGTTCGACATATCAAAGTCACTTTGATTTTCATAAAAGAATATGACAGAGACAATTAATGTACATACGATCTTTCACATTTCTCAGTCTTCCTTGCAGGAAGGGCAGATATCCCACTTCCACAGCAGGACAAAATAATCATTTCCCTCCTTTCCCATGGTAATGGTCTTGGATGGCACAGGGGAAATGGAGTCACAAGATGAAAATAGAACAGGTACCCCTAACTCACTGATTGGGAGGGAGCCGTTCTGGACAGCTACTGGATGTATATGCAGTTTTGTGTGAGCGAACAAAGAAAAGCAAACTGTTGTCATCTTAGTTGCTGAGCTGTGGGGGTTTGGTTGTTATTGCAGTAAAATCTGTCTTATGCTGACTAATTGAGGTGTTGAACCCACACTGGATAGGGAGGATTTGAAATCGCAAGACTACTGAAGGCTAGGACAAAAAAGCAGTCACCTTTGATTTCAGAGACAGAGTAAAAAAATGAAACGATAATTGCTTTAAAAACTGTTTCTTTTTGGAGGGGAGGGGGTGTTATTTGAAGAAAACTCACCAAGAAGTCGCTGCAGATTCACAAGAGTCACAGGATTCAATACTCAGAAAAATAACTTTTCATCCCACCCCACCCCAGCAAAACATCATTTTTTCCCCCTATTATCCTAGCAGGCAAAGATATCTCCCCCTTACCGTCTTCATAGGCTACAGGATATGGTGGAGGCAGCCAACAAAAAGATGGACTGTGGAGTTTTGAGTTGGTAAAAATATTTAATCCTGCAGACTGGAAGAAAATGGATTATTAAAGCATATTGGCAATCCAATCCTGAGAATGGAATCTTTTCTTACATTTGTACTGTAGGGGTCAAGAGCAGGCTGCCCAAAGCGAATATAGCATATTGATTATTTTGAATTGAGGCTAGTTGGGAAACATTTGGTTCAAGGACACTCAATGCCTCCTCTGTCTTCCTCACAGCGGTAAATAAATCTCCCACATGAAAGGTACCCTTTCATGGAAAGAGTAAGGAAGATAAAAATCCTTACCACCAGAGATAGGAACTTTAAAGCCAAGAATGTTGTAGAAACAAACCCCGTTATTATTTTTTTTTATCTATGACCTCAGCCCAAATTCCATTTAGAATTCTAAAGCTCCCGAACATGTTTTCTTTATCCTGTCAGTTTCCCACAGATTTGTCTTCTCTTTGGCTAAAAAGTACAAAAGCTTCCTGTTTGTTCATTCCTTTAGGTCTCCATTTCATTATTGGGCCCCCAGAGCATGTAATAAAACCGTTCTTCTCTCCTGTTAATCTGTCTCATGGAAATCGAATTCTTAGTCCAGCCGGAACACCCTGAGGCACAGAGGAGGAATTTCTCCTTCCCTACATGATCACACTTTCATTATTATCATGCATATAGCCCATAGGATCATCATGAAAGTGCCACACAAAAAGGAAGAGAGCTATTTTATAAATATGAAAACGGAGTCACAGACAGTCCAGTTCATCCAGTTGGTGACTAGGAGTTGGGATTAGAACCCTGATTCTACTGATTCCTATTTCTGAATTTTGTTGCTATACGCTGATGCCTCTTTAATTATCTTTTGCATCCAAGAAACTATTTTGCACCTGTATGTTTATCTTCCCTTCCTTTTCTCCAACCAACCAATATTTGTTTCTCCAAACAAATATATATATATATATATATATATATATATATATATATATGTATACACATACATATATAGTGTGTGTGTGTGTGCACAGAATAATTGTTTATGTTTCTTTTCATTTGAAATTAGAGGGTTGCACATTGGAGATTTTTCTTCACAGTTAGTTACACTTTGTGTTGTTTAAGTTTTATTGGAAAATGTGTCTTTCCCTAAATATCTATGCTCAGCCCATCCCTTTCCTAATTTAGTCTTGCTTCTTTTCTTTCTCATTTTCTTGTAAGTATCTTGAATCTCTGCATCCAAAACATACATGCAGATGCCTACAGTAGCCTGATTCCTCGAGTTCACCTGGTCCCAGCGGCCTCTTTCCTCACTATTAGTCACCAGGAAATACGACTCGCTGTCTTACCTCCGAATACGCGGGAAACTGTGCGAGGCTGAGACACAGTTATCAGTGGTGGCAGTGACATGAAATAGGGAGAAAGAAGTCAGAAGCAAATGTTTAAAGATGAAACAGTTAGCTAATGAGCCTAAAGAGTCCTCTACCTACCCCTCTCTCACCAACTGATTTACGATCCCGGAGGCTCTAGAAGAAGGAGATTTAAATTGCTCTCCGCTACGCTGCGGAAGAAGGGCACGTTTCCCCAAGATACAATAAGGGTTTTAAGCCCTCTTTGGTCGTGTGATAAGACTTCATCTCAAAGCTGGACAAACTCTCCCTTCGTAACACTGTCTAGTTACAGTTAATCTGAAAGCTAGACATTTTATGTAACCTGCCCCAGGCCTGCTCACATTCCGACCCAAGTTTTGTAAATCTTTTCTTTGTGAAAGACTACTTTCAGTTTTCCTGGAAATTTTACTGCAGTAAAGATGATGAAAGTATTATACTTTGTGTATTCAGTCATTTATTTATTCAACATTGTATGTATTATGCAACAGACTGATGATAATGGCCGCCCATAAGGTACTCACCTTTCACTGTGGAAAATATTTCACTATGCTCACACACTAGAATCTCTGACAATTGCTGAGGGGGCTATGGCAGTCGTAAACAGCTTTGGGATCAACCTGGTTGAGGCTGTGGGCCCTAAAAGCATACCACTTGCGCTACAGAGTGCAAGATACATTGATGATTGAATATCTGTATGTGTACAAAGTTCCCCGTGCTTCTGAGGTTTCAGTGTTTTTCTGTTAAGCTTAGCTTTGTTTTGGGGGGGGTGCAGGATAAGATTCTAGAGCTTAGAAGCCCATTTGTTCTCCACTTCAACAAAAACTTAAAACTCAATGTTGTTTATACTTTTGGGACGACGAATTACCTCAAAAACACTGTAAACGTCATCCTCTTTTACGGCCCACTTTGGTGTGTAAACAATTCCATTGTGAACTATGTCCTCTGCCTTGATACATTTTTCACCATATGCATTCATGGGACCTCCGTGTGCAACGCTAGGGACCCTCTTCGGTGGCAGCAAACCATAGACCTGCAAGATTGAGAGAACAAAGGGAAAATTCTTGTTTTGTCTTGCCTTGTAAGTTCATTTTTAGTGTGATAATGTTCAATCTGGGATTTAAAAGATTGTGGTGTTTATTGAATACTCCCATGCCAATGATACAGAGAAACACAGACAAATCATGGGGAGATAATAAATGTTAGGGATCCTAATCCTGTTGTGGTACAAAAGACATTAATACATAGAGAAATGAAATTAATTGATCAAAGTCTCAGAGCCCATTTTGGTTGAGTAAGAATAAAACTCGTCTCCTGTCTCCTAGACCAAATGCCTATCTTTTTTTTTAAGTTTATTGATTTATTTTGAGAGAGAGAGACAGACAGACAGGCAGAGAGAGAGAGAGAATCCCAAGTAGGCTCCATGCCTAGTGTGGAGCCCAACATGGGGCTCGATCTCACAACCGTGAGCTCACAGCTTGAGCCGATATCAAGAGTTGGATGCTTAACCAACTGAGCCACCCACGTGCCCCCCAAATGCCCGCTTTTAAAAGGAAGCCAAAAATGTGGACAGCATAGAGAAGTGTGACAGGAGCACAAAAGCCACTCATAATCCCAACTGTCAGAAATAATTTCCGTACATTCCCAATTCGTTCCTTTTCCCATCGTTTATGATTAAGTTCTTTTTAACTCTTACTGAGCTTTTTGTTTTTGTTTGTTTTAGTCTACTATTTTAGTTCCAACTCTAGCTTGACCAAAAACTAGGTGCCCAGGCAACCTAGAAATAAATCAATTGCAGTTCAGTTTTTGCCCAGAGCCTGGTGTCAGGCCACCTGCTCAGTCACATAGTACCCAGGCCATTAAATAAACACAGACCTCCTAATGTGGCTGCATTCACCTCTTGCCTATGCTACTACGATAACCTACTAATGGTTCCCATTCTTTCATTCTTGCTCTCCTTCGCTCCGCAGCAAACAGATAAATCCTTAACAGATAAATCGGAATTGGCACTCTTCTGCTTACAACTCTTCAGATTTACCATAGCATTTGCTGTCACCTCCAAACTCCATGCCAGGCTAACAGAGCTCGTCACAGTCTTCCTTACTTTCCATTTTACCTACAATCCCTACCATCCTCGTATCTCCCCATTACTTATTAGGTTATTACCTTTTCCTTTTAGAACACTCCAGTCTTGTTCTGACCTCAAGCCCTTTGGGTGCGCTGCCCTCATTCTTTGTAATACTTGTCCTTTTTCCTTCATTCTCTGACCATGAGAAGACACTCTTTTTTTTTTTTTTTTTAACTTTTATTTATTTTTGAGACAGAGAGAGACAGAGCATGAACTGGGGAGGAGCAGAGAGAGAGGGAGACACAGAATCTGAAACAGGCTCCAGGCTCCGAGCTGTCAGCACAGAGCCCGACGTGGGGCTCGAACTCACGGACCGTGAGATCATGACCTGAGCCGGTTGGACGCCCAACCGACGGAGCCACCCAGGTGCCCCGAGAAGACACTCTTAATCTCCACTTGAAACAATGTCCAACTCTTTTTTTCTTTATCTCAGCATCTTTTTTATTTCTTTCACTATCCTCACCCAAATTGGGAACTATTATATGTTTATGTTTTTGTCGGTTACTTGTTTATGTTAATGCCTCATAAGACCATTAGTCTAAGATGGTCAAAACCGACATCTGAAAGTTTACCATTAGAACTCCTGTTCCCAGAGCGGGATCCAGCCTCTAGGGAAGAGGCAGTGAAGATTTGTGACATAAATAGACAGAGAAAGTAAACTATAAGGCCTTTTTGAAAGTGCTCTATTACAAGAGACATCTGTAAAAGACAAGTTTGAATGGAAACTCTCTTTTGTCCATACTTCAAACCGGTGAGCAAGCACCTAGATTTTAGGGGAAGCTTAAAAATCAGGCATTTCACGTACTATCTTGATGTGGTGCATTAAAGGTGGCATGGAATGAGATTTGATTCAAACTCCACCCTTAAAATATATTTTATATATATTATATATTTTATATAATATATTATACATAAATATATATTATATTTATATATTTATGTATACATAAATATATATTATATTATATAAATATATAATATATAATTATAATTATTATATATTATATACAACATAGATTATATTATTATAATTATTATAATTATATTATATATAATATAATTTGTATATATCTCTATTTACAATAATATATTTATATTATATACATCTCATATACTCTCATTCTATTATCTCATTCTGTTCGATATTCTCTATCTTGCTTTCTCTCTTCTCCTCTCTATCCTCTTTTTTGTGTCCTCCCTCTTTTTCTTGTCCTCTCTCTTTTCTCTTTACCTCTCCTGTCTCTTTCTCTTCCTCTCCTCTTGTCCTTTCCTCCTCTCCTTTTTTCTCTTCTGTCCTCTCCCCCCTCTCCCTTCCTTTCCCTTATCTTCTCCTTTCTCTCTCTCTCTCTCCCTCTCTCGCGTCTCCTCTTCTCTCATCCTCCTACTCTTTCCTCTCCTCTCTCTCTCTCTCTCTCTCAGGATTCTTCTCCCTTCTCTCTCCTCTCTTCTCTTTTCTCTCTTCTCTCGTGGCTTTCTCTGTCATAGCTGTGTTTTCTTCATTCATAAAATTAAGGTAATAATGACCACCTTAAGGAATTATTACTCATGTGTTGATTCCCTAACAATGTGTTGAGCACCTTTTATTCATAAAGTACTGTGCTAGGCGGTGAATGCAGTGGGGAACCATATTGCTCCCTCACTGAGAATATATCAGGAGAGAGAATGAAGTGAGAGCAGATTATGTTAAGCACCTGGCGCAATGTCTTTTGTGGAACTGAATTCAAGTCCAATTCATACATAACTTACCAGAGTATGCCTGACACTCTGAAGGACGCGCCCTCTCAGTTATAACTGGTCTTAGCATATGTGCATTTTCTGACATCCAAGGCTGAAAGGGGACTCACCGAATGAGGCGAGAGCTCAGCTTCAGGCTTCATGAGCAGAACGCTCTGGTCAACCGCACGGAGGGCACAGAGAGAATGGGGAGTGGCTGTGACCTCCAGGTTGATGTTTGAGGCTGGTGGGCTCTGGGCTGAGGAGAAGCTCAAATTGACCTGTAAAAAGGATATGATTATGACAGCAAATGTTCTAAGTATTACAGCCTCAACACCTCTACCCCAGACGAGGACTAATTCTTTCTACGCTTGGTTTCCCTTCATCCTTTTTGGAGCAGGCTTAAGAGGTGCATACCCGTGGGGACTACCAGTGAACGATCTCTGGGATAAATTGGAAATGTAGCTCCAGTTCACTGAGGTTTCCTGGTCCTCGTGTAACTGGTGAAATGTACATTGGTTTTGATCACATTGAGACAGAATCCCCGACGGGAAAAAGAGCACACAATGCTAACAAAGATACATACTCTGCTGCATTTGACCTATCTCCGTGCGGTGTTTTCGTGGTGAAGGTGCACAGTTTGCACGGTGCCGTGAAAAGTCATGCTCCACCTCTGAGACCAGCCACCTGAAGCCTCCTCCAGGTCACAGTCTTAGTCGTCTGACATTCTAAAGGGGTGCAGGGCTGCTTCGGCCAGGAGAAACTCACTGATAAGTGAACCTATCCGTTCTTCATGTTTAAGATTTTGTTTATGTAAGATTATGTTTATGTACATTTCTGGAGTAGCATCTGAGTTTTATTTTATATTCAAAATAGAGAAGAAAATAATTTAGAATCTAGAGTCTGTAGTAGCACCAGGGAACTTTCCGGGTTCTTGAACGGCAAGGTGATTTGGATTGGAATGAAATGTCAGTATGCTTAGTTAAAATAATATCTAACTTGCGTTGCTGAATTTAACCGTGATCATCCTGCTATGTGGTCTGTGAATTAATGTAACAATTGGATTCGTGTATCATGAGAGCTACACGAAAAACAATTAATAGATTTATTCTCAAAATGAGGAAGTATTCATCTCTGTAGTTCACTATATTATGAAAACATGGCGTATGGAGAATTCAAACAAAACGTGTTTGTTTTTGTTTTCAGAAAACTTAAGCGTATGAAAACATGTTTGTGAGTGCCTATTTCAAATGAACACATGAATTATTTGGCATTATAATCCACTGAAACGACTATTAATCAAGAAGTGACTACATTAGAAAATGTAAAATGCTTTACTGATACGCGAACAAAGGATTTTAAGGCATAGTTGGAGAGTCTGCACTTATCCATATTAATCAGTGTTATCCTTTAAAAATGTTTGTAATGTTTATTTATTTTTTAAATTAAAAAAAAATTTTAATTTATTTTTTGAGACAGAGAGACAGAGCATGAGCAGGGGAGGGGCAGAGAGAGAGGGAGACACAGAATCCGAAGGGGGCTCCAGGCTCCGAGCTGTCAGCACAGAGCCTGACGCGGGGCTCGAACTCACGAACCATGAGATCGTGACCTGAGCTGAAGTCAGATGCTTACCCGACTGAATCACCAACGCGCCCCTTAAAAAAATTTGTTTGGATGTTTATTTATTTGTGAAAGAGAGAGAGTTAATCAATGTTATCCTTCGTAAATAATTCGATCCAGTTAAGAATGACAGGCAAAGTGTTATGTGGTATTTAACCTATACGCTAGATCTGTTATTGTTAAAGTAGGAAAGAGAGATACGAATTTTGGATAGAAAACAGTTTTTCTCTATCCTAATGAAGATTGAAGAGAATACTTGAAGTATATTATTGGTTTGAGGGAACACACGTCTCAGACCGACTTGGCTCTTCCCTCCTATTCTCAGCTTGTTCTTGCCTCTGTTTGTTCATCAGCCTGCCAGGCTGTCTACCTTCTAAGGTCCTCAGTTTTTAGCTTTTTAATACCTCTTTTTTTCTAACTTCTGGTGGTAAATGAAAATAGTCCCCTTTCTTCTAAATACTTTTCTGGTTTTCACAGCGTCTCTCTACTCGTGATGAATAAGTTATGAGATATTTGATACGAAGAGACTGAGAATGATATCCAGGGGCTTGCACTCCTCTGTGGCAATTTTCTGGTGTTACTCAGGAATGGCCACCTGTTTTCTACCAAGCCAAGAAACCCCTGCTGGAATAAGCAAAGTGTGCCGAAAGCTATAGCATAACATGGCCATTCCAAGGTGTAACCAACAACTAACTGCCCACGATTAGCAGTAAGGGCATTGAAGTTTGAGACAGGAATCTCTTCTAGGTTCACATGGAACACAAAGAACATCCAAACAGAGCAGAAGAAACTATGCCCTTGGACACCCGTCCTGTTTACTAGCATTCTTTAGTATGATAGAATTAAATTTTTTTATCAGAATCCATTGTGTATTTTTCTTAGATCATTACATGTTTTTTAAAAAAGATAATCTAATGTAGTTCGCATTGCAGAAACGTTCGCTTACCATCAAAGCATAGTTTTTTTTTTTTGTTTTTTTTTTTAAGTTTCCTTATTTATTTTGAGAGACAGAGCACGGGCGCATGCAGGAGGGGTGGAAAGAGAAGGAGAGAGAGAGAATTCCAAGCAGGCTCTGCGCTCTCATTGCAGAGCCCAATGTGGGGTTTGAACTCATGAACCGTGAGATCATGACCTGAGCCAAAATCAAGAGTCAGGCAGTTAAATGACTGAGCCACCCAGGCGCCCCTAAATGTGTAGTTTTTCGTTTGTTCTTAAAAACATTTTTTTAAATGTTTATTTATTTTTGACAGAGAGAGACAGAGCGTGAGCAGAGGAGGGACAGAGAGAGAGGGAGACACAGAATCTGAAGCAGGCTCCAGGCTCTGAGCTGTCAGCACAGAGCCTGACTCGTGGCTCGAACCCACGGGACTGCAAGATCATGACCTGAGCCAAAGTCGGACGCTTAACCAACTGAGCCACCCAGGTACCTTGCATAGTTTGAATGTTCATAAAATTCATGTTAAAGAGTCCTAGGTATATTTTTAAAAAGATAAGTGAAGTTGGTGGATGCTCTCTGATTGTTCATGTTGAGCACCAAATTCTGTTGGGATAAAGGCTTCTTGTTACAACTATACATTCTTTGGAAACATGAGAAGACTCCATTTGCAAGTATGTTATATTTTTATGCTATAGTCATTATTAGAGTGCCCAGGCTGTGTTTCTCAACATGGGGCACATACATATACCCCTGTTCTGTATTATCAAACTGAATTTAAACTCACAATGGAGTTACTGGTTTCTGCAATAGCACAGTGAGGTGCATCGGGGGTATGATGGGATAAAATGGACACATCCTGGGGAGGCATCATTTTTAACTGAAAATTTGGGGAACGAAATGTCAAGATTAAAACTATTCAGGTTGCATAACAGAATAGATTTTGAATTGCAGATGAATTTTGAGATAAAACAAGAAACTTGTCAAACATTGTGTGTCTAGGGCCACCTGCTTTGAACTTCTTCACCAGCCCTCTCAGGGTATGGCATCACTCTCGGCCTCTGGATGTCCTTCGGAGGAAAGTTCCAGGGACACTATGTGGCAGTTTTAGAAACGGCCGCGACATCTTTCTTTTCCGTCCTTCAAAAGGGGAGATGAATAAAAGGACTGCTGATACAGGTGACTCACCTTATTGGCAAAACAGTTTTCGATGTTGATTTTCTCCGTGTCGGCAATGATTTCTCCATCAGGCAAAAAAGCATACAGCAGCAACTGGGCATCAGAAGCGATGTCCGACTCCACTCGAAAGGAGAAGGAAAATACCCCTTTCACTGGAGAGTAAGAAAACGTTCAAGATACTTGATTAGGAAGAGGGAAGAGTTCTCATCTTTGTACAGAAGAGACCCTCTAATGACTTAACTGCTTCTAACATTTGGAGCACACTAAAGGAAGAGAAGACTTGCATTCACACCATCGTGTATGCAGTTGTGTTGAGTGCGGACGTGCTGAGCCAATGACGTTCTTCCTGAAAAGTGTAAGATACATTGTGCATTTCCTCTGCTCAAGTCGAAAAACGCATTTAATGCGCCTTTCTGTTTTTCAATTGAAAAAAAGATTTAAGACTCTAGTGTAGAGAACGAACTGAGGGTTGTAGGAGGGGAGTGGGTGGGGGAATGGGCTAGATGGGGGATGGGCATCGAGGAAGGCACTCGTTGGGATGAGCACTGGGTGTTATATGGAAGTAAGGAATCACTTAAATTCTACTGAAGCCAGTGGCTCTGCTATATGTTAACTAACTTGAATTTGAATAAAATCTTGGAAGGAAAAAAAAAGATTTCTTAAGAAAGAAATCAAGAGGGAAGAACTTCTAGATATCGTTAATTACCTCTACCTATGATCCACATCAACACAATTCCTGTCATATGCACGAGGAAAAGGCAAAGAACGCAACCTCATCTGGACCTTCAGGGCATTTTCAATACCGCAGAGATATGGGTACGAATAATTACCGACAAAACCAGGTGTGAATCTGAGTTTTACCGGGGAATTGCCTATATTTATCTTAGTTGCTTCTTTCTGCGTGCATTGCATGGTGCTTATGAGATGTCCACACTTAATTTTCTCGTAAACGAGCTAAGTTCTGGGTAGCAGGAAATTCTTTCAAAAGTATAGCTTTCCTCTATCTTTAGAAAGTTGGAGATAAGCTTGAGGTGAAGAAGCACGGAAACAGCAGGGTCAAAATAAATTCGAAACTTCTGGCTTCTGTCATCTAGCATAACATGCTCTATGTCCATCCATGTTGCCGCTAATGGCCAGATCTCCTAGGGAGTATAGTCAATGATATTGTAGTAATATTCTTTGATGACACATGGTGACTATACTTATTGTGATGAGTACCGAATAATGTAAAGAATTGTCAAGCCAGTATATTGGACACCTGACATTACTACAGCACTGTGTGTTAATTATACTTCAATAAAGTAATTTGAAACCATAATACTAAAACCATATAAAGAGCACATAAAAAGTGTCACAACAGGGACGCCTGGGTGGCTCATGTGGTTAAGCATCCGACTTCGGCTCAGGTCATGATCTCGCAGTCCGTGGGTTCGAGCCCCGCGTCGGGCTCTGTGCTGACAGCTCGGAGCCTGGAGCCTCCTTCGGATTCTGTGTCTCCCTCTCTCTCTGCCCCTCCCCTGCTCATGCTCTGTCTGTCTCTCTCTCAAAAATAAATAAACATAAAAAAAAAGCATAACAACATCTTGAGGGCATGGACTTTTTATCCAAAACTCTTATTATAGAGATATATCAAGACAGGAAGATATATTATTTTCAAAGTTAGTTCTCTTCAAATATAGTTCAAATATGTAAACTTCAAATAAAGTTTAGCTACCACAAGTTGTAGACAAAGAGATATCTTATCCTTTATTTATGAATTACTTTAAAAATATTTCTTGTGTACCCACTCTGTGCCAAGGACACAGAAATGGGGTTTCTTTCTTTTTATTTTTTTAAAGTTTTTTTTTTTTATGTTTATTTATTTTGGGACAGAGAGACAGAGCATGAACGGGGGAGGGGCAGAGAGAGAGGGAGACACAGAATCGGAAGCAGGTTCCAGGCTCTGAGCCATCAGCCCAGAGCCTGATGCGGGGCTCGAACTCACGGATCGCGAGATCGTGACCCGGGCTGAAGTTGAACGCTTAACCGACTGAGCCACCCAGGCACCCCGGAAATGGGGTTTCAAAGGTAAAAGACAAACATATTTTAATTTTTGTAATGGGTACTCCTTCATTTTTTCCTTCATATACTGATTCACCTTGGGTGAATGAGCTTTTTGATTCCTAAATATGCTGCTAATAAAAGTTTTTATTTTATTTTTATTTTGTTTTTGTAAAATGATAGCTTATAATTATCAAATGAACAGAAAAAAGGAAGCTATTTATGAGATTTAGCCTAGGGACATGTAACAAATAAACAGACCAAATGTATTTATCTTTTTGTAACAGACCCCCCCCCCTTTTTTAAAAGTTAATTATCCTTCCTGGGATAACAGAAATCGAGAGATGTTGGTGATTCAAGAAAATTCAGAAAGAAAGTGACATATAAGATATAGAAATGTTGTGAACCAACTTGACTTAAATGACGTTTAGAAAACGCTGAAGAGCAGAAGAATAGAAATACTAACATTTATCAAGATAGACCATATGTGGGGCCATAAAACATGTCTCAGTAAATTTAAAAGAAATGACCACAATGGCATGAAGTTAGAAATCACTAAGAAAAGTTTCTGAAAAATACCTCAATATTTAGACACTAAAAAACATACTTATTTTATGACTCACCCAGAGTCCAAAGAAGAAATTAAAAGGGATATCTGACAATGTTTCGAACTGAGCACAAATGAAAATATCCCATGCAAATTGTATGATGCAGCTTAAGCAGTATTCTGAAACCTAACGTTGTTTGTCCAACCAGCTTTCAAAATTTCTTGGGACTGATAACTCTTTTTGTCCTAGAAAGGGTGACACTTAAGGCGCCACCAATATCTAACTTAGACAATAAGATGATATTTGGGACTTTTGAGATGATGAGACTTACATGAGATTTTGGACTTGAGTTAATGCTATAAAGGATTGAGTCTTTTAAGTCTGTTGGGATTTTGCATATGGGACAGATGTGAATCTTTGGGGCCAGAGGGCAGTTTGTGGTAGGCAGATTAACATCCTCCCCAAAGATATCATAATCTGAAAAAGTTGTGCACATGTTATGTTACACAGCAAAAGGGACTTTGCAAATGTGATTATGTCAAGGACTTTGAGAGGGGGAGATCATTCTAGGTTATCCAAGTGAGCCCGATGGAATCATAGTGATCTTTACTTAAAAAAAAAATTTTTTTTTAATGTTTATTTATTTCTGAGAGAGAGAGAGACAGAGCATGAGTCAGGGAGGGGCAGAGAGAGAGGGAGAGAGACAACTGTGAGATCATGACCTGAGCCGAAGTCGGACGCTCAATCGACTGAGCCACCCAGGCACCCCTGAATCATAGTGATCTTTAAAAAGGGGGCAGAAATGTAAGAGAGAGATTTGAAGATGAAGTGCTCCTGGGGTTGAAGACAGAGGGGCCACAAACTGAGGAATGCAGGAGGTTCTAAGGCAAGGAAACGGGTAACTCCTTGGAGCACTAGAAGGCAGCCAGTCCTGCTGTCACCCTGATATTAACCCAGTGAGACTTCTGACCTACAGAAGTGTAAAATGATAAATTTGCAGTTATAAGCCAGAAAGTGGGTGGTAATGTATTACGGCAGCAATAGGAAATGAATACAAAGACGTACACAGTAAAATTTTTCCTTGGTGATTTTCTGCACTTTTAAATAAATAAGTTAATAAAAATTAACATTTTAATAAAAATATATGCATTTGAAAACATTTAATTATAAAATGAATATATTTTACTTTAGGAATAAAATTTAAAATATAGAAATGTTACAAAAATAAAAGAAATTACTAAATGGACTAAAATGAACTTAGTATGCCATCGTTTTGCATGTTTATGTATTTGAGAGAGAGAGAGAGGGCTAGTGGGGGAGAGGAGGAGAGAGAGAGAGAGAGAAGGAGAGAGACAATTACAAGCAGGCTCCATCTCACAGGGCTAGATCTCACAACAGTGAGATCACAACCTGAGCTGAAATAAAAAATCGGACACCTCACCAACTGAGCCACCCAGGTGCCTCCCGCCCCCGCAACCTTTAAAATGTTTATTTGTTTTGTATTAGCTTATCCTCGTCTTTGGTTGATGGAAGAAGGTTGGTGACCATGACCTCTGTAAAATGTAAATGTAAAATGTAAAAGTAGCTCCGTCTTGCTAGAATGTACAGAATTTGAGTATACGAGAGAAAAAAAAAAAAAAAGGGAAATCCTGGAAGTACTTACATTCTCCGTGCTCAATGGACAACACGTGGATTCCTGATCGGGAGATGATTCCTCTTGCTTTGATCTGAAGACGGAAAGATATCCATTACCGTTTTAAAAGGCACATATTAAACTTACAAGAACCTATTCAAAATATATAAATAAATTATCTCACTACTGCAACCCAGAAGTTTTGAACACTAAAGTTCTCTTTCAGTATTTTCCTATATGTAGAGTTACATACTTTATTTATTTATTTATTTAATTTTTTTTTTTAATGCTAATTTATTTTGAGACAGAGAGAGACAGAGCATGAACAGGGGAGGGGCAGAGAGAGAGGGAGACACAGGATCCGAAACAGGCTCCAGGCTCCGAGCTGTCAGCACAGAGCCCTACGCGGGGCTCGAACCCACGGGCAGTGAGATCATGACCTGAGCCGAAGTTGGACGCTTAACCGACTGAGCCACCCAGGCGCCTCTAGAGTTACATACTTTAAATAACAAATATATGTTTTGCAATGTTTTAGTATTTTATGTAGTATTTGCTATTTTTCTTGAATATTGATATTTCAAATTTGCATATTCTTTCAACAAATATTTTAAACATACAGAAGGCAATATATACTAAAGCAGATAGATATAAAATATATGTAAGTATTCTCTATTGTTAAAAAACCAAAGGTATTGACACTCTCTTTGTGCCAGGCATTGAGCTAAATTATTTAGTTATAGGATTTTATTTAATGTGCACAGTATCCCATGAAGTGGGTATAAATCTCATCCTAGTATTCAGGTAAGATGATTGACGTTTGTCTTTACAAATGAGATCAGTAAATTGCCCAACGTCACATAACTAACAAGCAATAAAACTAAGATTCTGACTTACTGTCAACTTTTAAAAAACTTTTCAATAGAATTTTAAAAATATTGTCTACGGGGCGCCTAGGTGGCTCAGTCAGTTGAGCATCTGACTTTGGCTCAGGTCATGATCTCACAGCTCGTGAGTTCGAGCCCCGCGTCGGGCTCTGTGCTGACAGCTCGGAGCCTGGAGCCTGCTTCGGATTCTGTGTCTCCCTCTCTCTCTGCCCCTAACCCGCTCACATTCTGTCTCTGTCTCTCTCAAAAATAAATAAAAACATTAAAAAATTAAAAGCAAATATTGTCTACAGTTAATCTTCCTATACAGAGTCTCTTACATGTAATTTTTTTTTCTTAAAATGACTTATCTGAGTAACTGCCAGTTTGGGATTATATTTTTGATCTCAGGGCACAAATAGGTTTATTGGCCTCAAAATTATCATATCAATTTATGATATGCCTGTCAATGCCCTTTTTCCCTTCATTTAACACTGGTCATGAGCTTTGTAATTATTTAGAAGCTTTACAGGTGTATTGCTACTGCTTTATTGTTTATTTTTCACTTCTTCAATTAATGTCAAAACTGAATATTTTCCAGAAGCTTGTTTATAATTTATTTCCTGTTGAAGAAGTTCTTGATTTCTTACCCTTTGCTTATTTATCTATTGAGTTCTAAGAAAAACATTATTTTTGTCTAACAAGGCATTCTCCCTGGCTTTTTCCTCTCTCCTTCAATAATTTTCCACTGGAACTCAGAAAAAAGCTTAGAAATTCCAGTGGAGACCAGAGCATAAATGAGAAATGAAAGCATTGATAATGTATTAGGAAGCCACTTCTCTTCAAGCATAAAAACAAGGACAAGAAAAGGTTTTCACTGATGTCTTACAAAGCGTATCACTTCGATAAGAACTCAATCTTTTTGAGGTCTTGTAATTAGGAAGAGCTACTTCTATTCTTACCAAATAATAGAAGGTCAAATCTTTTTCATCCTTTAGAATCTGTTCATTCAGGATGTAGTGTGCCCGGATCTCCTGGATTTGTCCACAGGCCACGGTACCAGTAACAGGTTCAAGGTGTAGATAACTCTTGCTCGGGGAGGAAATACGCTTTACAGTGTGCTGTGCTGGCATATGATATTCTTCAAGCCACCAGTTATCAAAACAGCGGCTGTTCTTTTTGTAAGTGACCTAGTGGAAAGAATAAAGGTCTTGAAAATACATTATGTACATGTTGGTCACTCTGTCATTTACTAAAGATTCTTTTTTTTAGTGTTTATTTATTTTTGAGACAGAGAGAGACAGAGCATGAATGGGAGAGGGTCAGAGAGAGAGGGAGACACAGAAGCAGAAGCAGGCTCCAGGCTCTGAGCCATCAGCACAGAGCCCGACGCGGGCTCTCCAACTCACGGACCGTGAGATCATGACCTGAGCCGAAGTCGGACGCTTAACCGACTGAGCCACCCAGGTTTCCCTCATTTACTAAAGATTTTATGTGAACCATGTTTATTTGGCTCCATTATAGTTTGTTTTCCCACATAAAGCATAATCTGTGAGTGACTTTCCCTTAACTTTATTTATGCTTGTGCCATACTGATTTAGTAGATGATATTCACTCACAGTCAAGACCAATTACTTTTTCTTTTTTATTTTTTAAATTTTTTTTAACGTTTATTTCTTTTTTTTTTTTTTTTATTTATTTTTGGGACAGAGAGAGACAGAGCATGAACGGGGGAGGGGCAGAGAGAGAGGGAGACACAGAATCGCAAACAGGCTCCAGGCTCTGAGCCATCAGCCCAGAGCCCGACGCGGGGCTCGAACTCACGGACCGCGAGATCGTGACCTGGCTGAAGTCGGACGCTTAACCGACTGCGCCACCCAGGCGCCCCCGTTTATTTCTTTTTGAGACAGAGAAAGACAGAGCATGAACAGGGGAGGGGCAGAGAGAGAGGGAGACACAGAATCTGAAACAGGCTCCAGGCTCCGAGCTGTCAGCACAGAGCCCGACGTGGGGCTCGAACTCACGGACCGTGAGATCATGACCTGAGCCGAAGTCGGACGCTTAACCGACTGAGCCACCCAGGTGCCCCCAATTACTTTTTCTTAATACCCTTATGCCTATAAACTGCATAAAGTCATTTGAACCTTCTACAGAAAACAAACAATAGCGGCACATCGAAGAAATCAAGAAAATCTAATCTGTAACAGAATTGCGAAAACATTGAATTTTACGAGGGAAGGTCAAGATGAGCCAATAAATGTCTACAGCAGGTTGTAAATGGAGTCAATCTAAAGTAAAAGGTTTCTGGCAGATCATGTTTTCTTCTGAGTTAGGTCTCTACATTGCTTAATTTCTATTTTCCTCTGTGTTGCCATTTCTTTTTCCGTAGAATTTACATGCTTCCCATATACCCTTAAATTATGCGGCCTCAGCAATCTTTTTGCAGCCCCAGATGCCCCTTCCCACCTACCAAAACTGTGAGTGAAGAAGATGTGAACCTGGTGGTATTAATGGAAATGTCTACCAAACCATGCTCATCCGTGATAAAGTGGGAATGATACGCATTTCCATCCACAGTGACGACTACAGTTTTATTGGGGATTGGCTGATTCTTCTCATTGACTAGAAGAACCTAGAAGGGAGGAAGAGATAGCTGATGTCAAGGGTTATGTAGCAATGGCATCTTCCGTTCTTTGTTGCATTCACCTCTTGACCTCGTGGCTGCTGTCATTTACCAAAGATCTTAGAATCTGAAAATTAGACTTGTTTTCTAGGCTCTAGACTATTTGGCTTTTCTATATAGATATTTCCTGAGCCTGAAACAACTGCGAATATCCCAGAATGGACTCGTGATATTACCTTTTCCAATTTTCTTCCTCCCTGGTGTTCTCTGTCTCAGTATATGGTGCTTCTATTCATCCCATAGGCTTTTTTTCTTTTCTTTTTTCATCATTTTTCTCTCTTTGACTGACTTATCTAACCATTGGCCAAATGCTATCTCTTTCCCTGTTGAACTCATTTTATTCCTATTCATTTCTCTCTAGATTCATTGCTGCCATTCCAGTTAAAACCTGTGAAAGGTGAAATAAAATGAGGCCTCTTATCAAAAGGTTTACAATGGAGCTGGGAGGCCATTAAGGAGATCAGCCTTAGGCACGTCCTCACCAGAAGAACCATGAACTTCAGAACTGGACCAAACTCAGCCCGAACACCTGCAACCTGCTACAGGAGATTTTGCTCGATGATATCCTTAGTAACCACTTACATTCAGTCAAGATTAGTCTTCTGCCACCAACGCCAATCGAAATTCCTCATAAAAGACATGTACAAGAATTCCCCTTTGTCTTGAAAAACCGTTGATTTTTGTTCTTGAGGGCGAGGGGGCACTATTTGAATTGTTGCCCAAATCTACGTTTCCCAAATTGCAATTCTGAAAGCTGTGTTTTTATTTTAACTCTACCTCTTTTCTCAGATGACAGGACACAATATTTTTCTCTGTCTGGTTTCCAATACCATTTTATTTAATCTTTTTTTAAAAAAAATTTTTTTTCAACGTTTATTTATTTTTGGGACAGAGAGAGACAGAGCGTGAACGGGGGAGGGGCAGCGAGAGAGGGAGACACAGAATCGGAAACAGGCTCCAGGCTCTGAGCCATCAGCCCAGAGCCCGACGCGGGGCTCGAACCCACGGACCGCGAGATCGTGACCTGGCTGAAGTCGCACGCTTAACCGACTGCGCCACCCAGGCGCCCCCATTTTATTTAATCTTACACAGTTCACCTCCTTCCTGCTTCCTGCTGGCTTCAAACCATTCTCTATACCGCCTGAGCTAAACTGATCATGCTATTCTCCTTAAAACCTTTAGTAACTCCTCAGTGCAAAATTCTGAGCTTATTCTAAAAGGCCCTCAAGGGCTGCTCTGGCTTACCTACAACTATACAGTCCATCCAGTTATATCTTCTATCTCAGCCAGTCACCCTGGCTACCTCTTAGCTCTTCGCTCTTCAGTTAAAATAATTTGCTTAAATTAAATAAAAAAAATTCTGTTTATTTATTTATTTTGAGACAGAGAACACGAGCAAGAGAGGTGCAGAGAAAGAATTCCAAGCAGGCTCCTCACTGTTAGCTCTGAGCCTGACGCTGACTCGATCTCATGAACTGTGGGATCATGACCTGAGCCGAAATCAAGGGTTGGACGTTCACCTGACTCAGTCACCCAGACGCCCCACTTCCTTGGTCTTTAAAAGCTATTTGAAACCTAGAGCCTTGGCCATTCTCCCCTCGTTCTTAAATTTCTGGCCAAGTCATATTCATCTTTTAAGTCCTCAGTTCGCTCATGTCCTCCTCTTGGTTTGAAACGGTGTTACGCAACCATATCTATACATTTATTAAGTTTTTGCCAATTTGATGCAAAATACCGCAATAAATGAAGAAAATATACAATTCACATCACTAAAATAAGGAAATTGCCTATCAACTGTCAGTTTAAAGATTAGTTACTAAAGAAGAAAATTTTAAATGTCCAGAAAACTTCTATCTCTTGTATGAAAGAAAACTGATAGCTTACTCAGCTGGATATCAGTCTGAAAATTTACCAATATGATTACCGATACTGATCTTTGAAGCTGAAAAAAATGTGTTTAAAACTATCAATATGAAAAATTAAATCTCAATCATCTAGATGAAAGAGTATCTTTAAAAAATTATAAAACAAAACCATTGTTTATAAACAGGTAGAGAGTATGCAGTCAAACTACACAGGGAAAAATGTATTCTAGAAGTGTGTTAGAAGTTAATAAAAGTGTGCTTTCTTTTTCTTTTTTTTTTTAAATTTTTTTTTCAACGTTTATTTATTTTTGGGACAGAGAGAGACAGAGCATGAACGGGGGAGGGGCAGAGAGAGAGGGAGACACAGAATCGGAAACAGGCTCCAGGCTCTGAGCCATCAGCCCAGAGCCTGACGCGGGGCTCGAACTCATGGACTGCGAGATCGTGACCTGGCTGAAGTCAGACGCTTAACCGGCTGCGCCACCCAGGCGCCCCTGTGCTTTATTTTTCTGCATGTGATAGTGTTTGCCTTTTAAGTTTGTCATTTGCCATAATTTCTTTCCTGACTCGAAATAAATATTTATTTTTTATAACAAATTATACTTTGGGGTACAAAAATTCATTTTCTTAAAGGCCACATCCCCCACATTATGATTCTATTGAAAAGATATTTTACCTGTCCAAAAAAAGGGAGCCCATGTCTGTAATATGTATCCACTTTTGTAAATTTCAATTTGCTTAAGGTGCTTGTGATTGTGCATGATGCATGCCCAGTTAATTCCAACTCTGAAAAAGAAATAAGCGAGGTTGAACTGTTCTGTATATTCAACTCACCTCCTCCCTCCAAGCCAGCTTCACTCCATCGTAACAAATTACTGTATTCTGTATCTTCTCCTTTCTAGAATTTCTCATACTTAGAAAATACAAGCAACTTGACATTAGCTTCACCTTCGTAAAAAAAAATTATTTTACCTCATTCCCCAATTCCTCTGGTTTCGCACGCATCCTACTTGATCTATGTTCTTAAGCTCTTCTCACCTCTTCTGTGATCTTGTGCCATTTTTGTTTCCATCTCTCTCAGATCCCTGCCCTCTCCCCATGACTTTCTGCATGCAACGTGATTCTTTACATTGGAATCATGTTTAAAATATGCTTATTTTCTATCACAAACTACTTACCCAGAAAGACCCTTCTTTTCACTTGTATGGCCCTTCCAAGGTATAGCCAACACTTGGTGCCTTTCCATTTATTGAAGTGTAATCTGTGTTTTATCTTCATCATCTAAAGCACTGTTCCATCAAAGTCTAAAAAATCCCTTATTTTCTCCCACTATAGTATTTCATCTCAGACTTCATCCAAGTGAGTTCTCAGAAATACTTCATACATCAGTACCACTGAAACCCTTCCAGTGTCTTCTAAGAAACTCTATTTTATTATTTTCCCCCATCCCTATGACTTCTAATTTTATTATTCTGACTGATTTGATACTATGTCCAAAATGTAGTTATTTCTGTCCTTGGGCCTCTCCTTGTCTGCCTCTAGCCTCAATTTAACAAAGCTAAGTGAGTTCTCTTTCAGAACAATTGCATTTACTCTTACAAGGGTATAGATACAATAGGAATTGTTTCAGATATACATTTATGGTACTGATTTTGCTCTGGTTTTCTTTTAAAATTATTTTTGAGGATGAACGAATCATATTCTACCTTGGTATTCCAGATTATAATTAATTGTCTTTGACACATTCTCCTTACCATAACTTTTTCACATCTACTCCTTATCTTGGTTAATGGCAATTCCATTTTCCAGGCCCCAGATTTGTAATCTTTGAAGCGATTTTGAATAATCTGCTGTATCACATTGTAATACCTTAAAATTGTTTCATCTAGCCTGTCCCTTTCATGTCTGCTAGGATTATATCTTAAAATATCAATTTATTTAGAACATTCTACTCCAATATATCTGAAGATATCCAAGGCTTTTCATAATAAAGTCTAACCTTTTTGGCATATGATTTACTTTTTACACACCTTAGCCCCTACCTACATTTTCAGATCCTTCTGAGACCAAACACATTTATTTTACGTGAATCATGCTTTTTTCTCAGTCCATTGCTAGCTTTCAAAATATTATCCATTCTGTACAAATCAGCCCACATGCTACTTTATAAACTTTGCCTCTCTATTAGAATTAATTCTCTTCATGCTCATTTGGCCTTTAGGTTTTACATTTCTTTTTTTTTTTTTTTTTTAATGTTCATCTATTTTGAGAGGGAGAGTGCAAGTGTGGGTAGGGCAGAGAGAGAGGGGGAGAGAGAGAATCCTAAGCAGACTCCACACTGTCAGGGCAGAGCCCGACCAACTCACCAACCGTGAGATCATGACTTGAGCCGAAGTCAAGAGTTGACGCTTAACCCACTGAACTACTCAGGTGCTCCTAGTTTTTACATTTCTTGTGAAAATGTTATTATGGTTATAAATATACTCACACACACACACACATAGACACACACATGCACACACATACATACATAACCTTGAAAAAAGGTTAATAAACTAGTAACCTAATGAATTAATCAATATTTAAAAACAATGCCAACCTGTTCCCTCCTCTTTGACCTTGGCTTCCACTTGTATTGCCATGTCATACCCCTTTTGTCTCAGCTGGAATATTTTCGTCTGTACGAGTTGTGTGAAACAGCCTTTATCGTCTGCCTGAAAGGAAAGAAAGAGAATTCCTGGGTCTTCTGATTTGCTGCCACAAAAGTCAGTTAGCAATCTACGAAAATTCTGTGCTCAACATTTCCCGCCAAAGGAAATTTTACAAATGTTCCGAACATCTTTCAGGTGCTTATCCCTTCCCAAGCCAAAGATGACATCATATTTCTTCATTAGTCGAGTTACTCATTGCCTCTGGCTTCCCTCTCCTCTTCTGAAAGCCTATTCTGCTTCTGCCCAATTAAACTTCCTGGTTTCCTTGGGGCGCCTGGGTGGCTCAGTCGGTTAAGCCTCCGACTTCAGCTCAGGTCACGACCTCGCGGTCCATGAGTTCGAGCCCCGCGTCGGGCTCTGGGCTGATGGCTCGCAGCCTGGAGCCTGCCTCCGATTCTGTGTCTCCCTCTCTCTCTGCCCCTCCCACGTTCATGCTCTGTCTCTCTCTGTCCCCAAAATAAATAAACATTAAAAAAAAAAAATTTAAACTTCCTGGTTTCCAAATGCACCGCCATGTTTTGTAATTCTGCCTCTCTGAGTATGCTGTTCCTCAGACGATGACGTTCTTGCTCCCATTCTTATCCGGGCTAACGGTTACTACTCTTCTAAACTCAGCTCAGACATAATATCTCTGGGGCACCTGGCTGACTCAGTAGCTTAAGCGACAGACTCTTGGTTTCAGCTCAGGTCATGATCTCACAGTTTGTGAGTTCGAGACCCGTGTCAGGCTCTGTGCTGACAGCATGGAGCCTGCTTGGGATTCTCTCTCTCCCTCTCCCCCTCTCCCACTCACTCGCTCGCTCTCTCTCAAAATAAATAAATAAAACATTAATTAAAAAAAGACGTAACATCTCCTCTGTGACCACCTTCATCTAAACATCAACTGAGGATTATGTTTTCTTCACTGTATTTCTCCATGTCTAGAACATTAATCAAAACATCTATTCATTGAATATATGAATCATATAATAGATTTCCCAACTACATATTGGGATCCATACCTTAAGAAAGATTTGTTTTCATTTTTTTATTTATTTCCATGAAAATATTCATTGCATAATAAAATGTAATCATACTTAATTTACGTCAAATTTACTTAATCGTATTTTAATTTACTCACTTGAAAATAAAAATTCATCCCTTATCCCTGATATTTTAAAGGTTTTGTAACTAAATTCCTCTCATGTTTATGTTGCTTATTGACGTTTGTCTTGACATTCATTATCATGGATAATGCCACTCTCTGGGCTTTTATGTACTCTTTTTCTGAACTCGGTAATTTATACATTTCTTTTTTTCTTTAATTTTTTAATGCTTATTTATTTTTGAAGGAGAGAGAGGCAGAGCATGAGCTGGGGAGGGGCAGAGAGAGAGGGAGACACAGAATCCGAAGCAGGCTCCAGGCTTTGACCTGTCAGCACAGAGCCCGAGGCGGGGCTTGAACTCACCCGCTGTGAGATCATGACCTGAACCAAAGCCAGACGCTTAACCGACTGAGCCACCCAGGCGCCCCTATACATTTCTTTTTTAATACGACAGATTCTACTTTCTGATATTATTACATTCTTTGACGTCATTGAGGGCTTCATTGTCCCTGTAGGTCTCTTTCTCTTAAGCCAGATGCTGGTTTCATACTCTTCCATATGCCCTTTCGATTTGATAGCATGTCATTTGATTCTCCTACAAACCAAATTCTTTTTTTAAGTAAGCTTTTCACCCAAATGGGGCTGGAATGCAAAACCCCAAGTTCAAGCATCAAAGGCTCTATCAACTGAGCCAGCCGGGCTCCCTCCTCCCACTGACCAAATTCTTCACATTGGCTACATTTTTTTTTCTGTTATCTGTTTGATAAAAGCCAACTTTGGATACCTCCACATTATTTTATGGCTTTATATCTGGCATGCTGATTGCTGTCAGAAGGAATTACAAAACTGGTCGCATAAATACCAATATAAATTCATGAACCCAACTATCAAGAAACCTCCTAATGTTGCCAGGCAATCTTACAATGTTTCCCTTATTCTACATTTTTTTCTAGGGGACCATTTCAAACACTACTCTTTGTTATACCGTTTTCACAATACAATATTGTATTCTATTGTATGATATTCCTTATTGCATTATAATCCCTGAGAAAACAAGATCTGTTGTTAGTGTCCTGGGGAGAGTGGTTTCCATATACCTGTTGACTGAATTCTTCACAGATCTTTTGCGAATATCTTCCATGGCAGTTGGAATGGTATCGTGAATATTTTCTGCATACGTTAATTGTCACCAGACCAGAGACCGGCTTTCCATATGTGTATCTATGACAGTCAAGCAGTTATAGATGAGAATATGTTTAATATAGATAACTCAGATATTTTTTCACATAATTTGATCCATTCATATATCCATCTTGTTCATCTATAGCTGTCGTAATTCCTTCCATAGCATTTGTTCTTTAGAAGCACTTGTTCTGGGGCACCTGGGTGGTGCAGTCGGTTAAGTGTCCGACTTCAGCCAGGTCACGATCTCGCGGTCTGGGAGTTCGAGCCCCGCGTCGGGCTCTGGGCTGATGGCTCAGAGCCTGGAGCCTGCTTCCGATTCTGTGTCTCCCTCTCTCTCTGACCCTCCCCCGTTCATGCTCTGCCTCTCTCTGTCTCAAAAATAAATAACGTTAAAAAAAAAAAATTAAAAAAAAAAAAGAAGCACTTGTTCTGAAAACCGTTTTAATTATCCAAGTGGATATACATCTACAACTCTAAGAGAAAAATACTTACTGAATCTTTTTGAAACACCGCCAAATGAAAAATTAACAATGTGGTTTTTCTCAGATCTTCCTCCTTTCCAGTTGGGGTTTTACTCTGTCTTATTTCCTTCTTTCTCTGCCATCGGATTATCTAAGTCATAATTCCACCTTTGACAATGCCTCCTAAGTTGTTTGGGGCAAAAATTAAGGGTCTCTAGATGGTGTATTTCTAAGTCATCTCTAATTCGTATATATTTTAAGAAGATAAATGAGAACTTCACTGGAAATTTAAATATTCAAAGCACTAGCTATCGAACAGAAATGTTATAAATGAACAGTATCATAACGACTTAGTCTGATTCTGCCAAATCTGAGGGAAGGATATGCTATGTATGCTCTGAATGTTTGCACCCCCCAAATTTGTATGTGAAAATCCTAAACACCAAGGATGAAGGCATTAGGTGTGAGGTCTTTGGGAGGGTGCTTAGATCATGAGGGGTGGAACCCTCATGAATGTGATTGGTGCCTCTATAAAAAAGGCTCCAGAGAGATCGCTTGCCCCTTCCACCATATGAGGACATGGCAGAAGCAACCAGCCATGAGCAAGAAAGAGAACCTTCACCAGAATGTGACTATGCCAGCACTTTGACCTTGGGGTTCCCAACCTCTAGAACTGTGAGCAACAAATTTCTGTTGTTTATAAACTAACCATTCTGTGGCATGTGTCAGAGCAGGCTGAATGAAGATATGGTGTGAAGCCAGGTTAATCTGCTCTTTCTCAACGTATGCTTCGTGGACCATCTACCCTGAAATTACCTGAGATATGTATTGCGATTCGGAGTCCTCAGTCTTTCCTTAGGTTCATGATTGGAATCTCCAGAGGCGTGGCCAAGGAAACTACATTGTGGCTAATCACCTCAATAGATCCAGATGCTCACTTCAGTTTGAGACCTATTGCTTTAGCCAAAACTGTGAGGTAAGTGACAGTTGGCTTCAATGGCCCCGAGTCTCCTCTTCTTATAGTCCTCCCCACCCCCAGTTTCTAGCAATGCTGATAAAGCAATAAATGATTTACTAACTCTCACTTTGGGGAATCTTTAAACCTGACTGAAAGTGCTCCCCCTTCTAAGGGAAAGATCTACGGCATCAAAACTGGTGAGAAAGGTGAAGATAACGATGATCCTCACACTGCTTTCAAAACCAAGAGGTAAGTGTCTCTTCAGTACAGATGAAGAGTGTCTTACTACACCAAAAGGTAACCAGGGAAGAAATAACTGTGACACATGTATACATCTATATATATCTGTATATCTATACATTATATATCTATATATCTACTTAAGAAAAGTTCTTAATTTTTTCTAATTTCCCATAGTTTAGGAAATCAGGAGCAATAAAAAAAAATGGGGATTGTGTGACACAGAATAACACAGAATTTATGAGCATGAGCATGACCTTGAGTTGGACATCTTGCATTCAATTTCGGTTGTAGAAAGTTTCATGAAACTAGATTTTTTTTTTTTTTATTTAATTGCAGAAGCAATATAGGATAGGGGTGAAGAGTTCACGCCCTGGAGCCAGACTGTTGGTTAAATTCCAGTTTGTCATTTACTATCTGTAGAAACTTGAGCAAGTTTTTTTTTTAATCCTCTATGTGTTATAGTTTCCTCATTTGCAAACTAAGGATAACTATCCCCATCTCACAAGGTTAGTGTGAGAATAAATGTTAACAGGGGCAAGGCACTTAAAACACGGTCTTGCACCTTTTCAGGGGTCAGGCAATACTTTCATTATTAGTAGGATGTCATATGCTGCCTCTCATGCTCCCCAGTTGGAGAAAGTCATTCTCGAATTAAACACCTTGAAGTCCAGTTACCAATGCAAATAGAGCCGGGAAATAGAATTGGAATGAAAAAAAAAAATGTAACTCACAGGCCACAGGCGGATACCACAAATTCTTCATCTAGAAAGCCGATAACCTTGGGCATTTTCACTTGGACCTCAAATTTGGGCAAAACTGTTGTCAACAGAAGGGAGAAAGACATGAAGGTGGGCGGGATATCTTGCAAGTATTAGTAATGATTCTATTGCAGAACCTTATAATGTAAGATCGCATGAAATGATGTCAACTGAAATAAGGAGCAGCAGAGCCACCACTGACGAGGGCGATGGTTTTATGACCAAGGGTAATTTGTCCTGCGTTAACTTGGTTAAGCTCGGATTACCTTTCCTAGCATCTCCTTTGAATTTGTTTAGATTTCAAAGACGGAAGGAAAGAAGCACCCTGAGTCTCTAAAAGATCCACATGGTTGGATGTGGTGACAGGTACAGAGAAAGCCAGTTGATTCCAATTTGGCCTAATTCTGTCCTTCTCTGTGTCCATTTCCTCCCAGCTGCGAGTCCTGCTGACTGATAGAGGCCCAAGATCTACCACTAGACGCTTGACTACAGAAATACTGAAGCAGTGGATATGAAGAGATATGTATACGTACGGCCTTCCATAGATTCTTCTATGGCGGTGGCCCTTGGGGGTCCACTTTGGCATCTGAAGGGACTGTTGCGGGTGCTAACTTATTTGTCCCCACCCAATGCTTCCGGAGAACTGGTTAGTAAATTTCCTCGTGACTCATTAGCTCCTCCTACTGGACCCTTACTTTTCCAGCCTCTCTCACAGTTGTGTAAGATTAGTTAATGTTGCCCTGCAAGAGATCCTTGTTCTATAATTCCCGTGGCAGGTCTGGTGAATTTGGGGAATCGTGCTTTTGTTGATCAAGTCTCCTCACCCACGTTCATTGGCATGAGAAAATCCACATAACTGAGAACTGGTAAGGTGGCTTCAACGTCTGACTATTTGGTTGGAGTAGTATAGGTCTAGGTCATAGGTGCGGCCCAGAGGTACCCTCAGTTATAAGATGTAGATCAACAGATGCATGCACGTATTTATTGTAGTGGTTAACAATTCTGATTGAATAGGGTCAAATGGACCTAATAAAATATTTCTTGCCTCTTGCTGGCTCTGTGATTTTGGTAAATTACTAACAGTTCTAGTACTCATGTACTCATTGTAAATGGGGATAATACAGTATCTGCCTCAGAGGGGTGATGTGAGGATTAAACAAGATAGCGCATGAAAAGCACTTAGTGAATATTAGATAGATAAAAACTTGCTAATTTTCAACTACTATATGCTAGATTTTTGCCTTGTACCTATGTATAAAAACTCTTAAGCTCTTAATACTCTAATGTCATAAATGTCTCGAGCACACACAGAATTCTTACATATTCCTTCACCTCAAAGGAGTGCTGTAGTGTTCCCCCTGACTCCTCTGCTCATAATATTATAGGTACCCAGGGTGGGCTCCACCGAGAGTGGGAAGGAGAGCTGGATGAGTCCCCCTTGCAGTCTGACATTTTGCCATTGGAAAATTCGATTCCTCTTGGGATTCTATAGGTAAAAACATGAGTTCATAGAAACCATTGAAATAGGTATTTTGAGTAGAGGGGCAGCTTTCCAGGGAGGGCACATTGGGAGTCGATAGTAGACAGTTGGCAAATTGACTACATCAAATCAAATCAAAGGTACTTTGACTGCTACAAACCAAAGGTAGTGAACAAAGTTTTCTAGGAATTCTATGCTCAGAAAAGGACATCAAGGTTACTAGCTATGAGATGTTAAAGATTACAACGGGTATCCATTTTGGTTAGAAATACTGGAAAAGTCACTAAATTGTATCATCTCAGGGGATTTGTTCTTCATTTACATCTTACCCAGTCTCCAGAGGATTTAAGATAGATAGGGAAAACAGTGTTTAGTTTTGGTGGAGTGCTAGAGGGGGAGGGAGGAGGTGGGAGAGTCAGTGGAACCTAACTTGTAGTAAGTTACACATCCCAACGGAGATGCATAAGATCTTACTTACCTCAATATAAACCACTGAGACTGTTAAGAAAAAAAAAAAAAGATAGTATGAGTGTGGGATGGAGATTAGAAAAAGAAAGCCATGACCTCAGCATTGATAGCCTATCTGGATCAGGGGAAGTGAGTCTGTATATATTTTTTATCCAAACAAGGAATGTGCCCCAGTTTGGTTCACATGCATTTTACATGTTTAGTTTAGTTTACATGTTAGTTCTCATATATATCTCTTGAGAAGTCATGACTTTCCTTTATGAAATAATGTACAATGGAGGAAACCTACACTTAAGTAAAAAGGTCAAAAGAGTGAGTTTATTTTGCAGATGAAATTTATCTCTGAGAAATTCTCCATCTCTCTAAGAGAGAAATCAAGTTCACTTTGTTTAATAAAAGTTACTGGGGTTAAAAAAATATTTATTTATTTTTGGGGCGCCTGGGTGGCTCAGTTGGTTAAACATCCGACTTCGGTTCAGGTCGTGATCTCACAGTTCGTGGGTTTGAGCCCCGTGTCAGGCTCTGTGCTGATGGCTGGAAGCCTTGAACCTGCTTCAGATTCTGCGTCTCCCTTTCTCTCTGCTCATCCCCCACTCAGGCTCTCTCTCTCATCTCTCTCTGTCCTCAAAAAAATAAATAAACATTTAAAAAAGATTTTTTAAAATAATAAAGATTTTTTAATAAAATCTTTTTTTTATTTTTAACAAAATCTTTTTAATAAAAGATTTATTTAATAAAAGATTTTTATTTTTAATAAAATCTTTTTATTTTATTTTCATAAAATAAAACAATATTTTTTAAAAAATAAATAACACATTTAAAAAAGATTTTTTAAATGTTTATTTTTTGAGACAGAGAGAGCGTGTGCACACACGGGAGTGGAAGAGGAAGGGAGGGGGGTTAGGGGGGCGGAGCAGAGAGACAGAGGATCCTAAGTGGGCCTCTGGGCTGACCACAGAGAGCCTGAGGCAGGGCTTGAACTCAGGAACTGCAAGATCATAATCTGAGCTGAAGTTGAACGCTTAACAGACTGAGCTACCTGGCGCCCCCAAAATGACTGGGCTCTTAAAAAGATAATTTCAACGGAAATGTTTTATTTGATAATGTGGTTGATGAAGCTGATCTCATTCCTCCAGCAGTGGTACCACTTAGATCATATTGGTCTCATGTTTTCAAATAATGGGCCTGAAGTTTGTGCTTGTTTTCCCCACACTCATCCACTGTCAGGAGACTTACCGTTTCATTCACAGGGTGAAAATTGACATCCACAGAGACGATGCGGAATCTCACTGAAACACAGAGATTTCCCCATGAAACCCTACCGCGGGAATCCAAGGCAGTAACACAGATAACAGCATGCTTGTGTTTTTCATGACTGCAGAATAAAGTAATAGATAGCCACACACCCACCCCTTAAAGTTGCTCTTGCCAGCCTTGGTTCCTTATACCTTTTTGTCCTGGTTTGTAGATGGGTTGTCTGTTTGGGCAATGACAACGGTCTCTGCTCTCCTTACATGTATTATGTTCTTCTTTATGAATTCCTGGGGTTGCCCCTTTCACCTCCACGGTAATGAACCCTGAGGAAGTTAACAGCTTTGGAATCTGTAAAACAGAAAAGCACTGAAAAATCTGCCCAGACCCATGTCTGAATGTCTCAGCCTTTCTGACTTTGTTCTTTCTCTGGTTAGTCCCAGAGAATTAGTAAGAGTAAGTCAAGAATTATAGACTCTCATGCTTCTGTAACATGACAGGAACACTTTGTTGATTTAAAGGGAAAATGTCACCGAAATAAAACCAACCTAAGTCTTCAAATAGTGATGACAGTGAAGGCAATGACAAACTCTAATTTCCACTGCAGTATGATGGCTTTGAAGTAATTATCAATGTTATTTTCCAATGGTCACGTCAACGTTACATATTATCACTGGTAGTAAGCCAGTGTGATTAACTATTTAATACCTTATGTAGCACAAAGTTAGAAGGACAGTACATTAACCATCAACCACTTGTGAGATCTTAAATAGTCACTTAAATTTATGAATTCAGTGTTTGTAATGGGTAACGGCATGGCCTTTATTCATCTCCGAATTGTAGGAGCCGATGAAACCTTCCTATAACTACCATTACTTTTCATATATTGCACTAGGACTGTTTGTAAATATTATGAAAGCGTATTCAGTAGAAACTTTCACTTTGTACTTCTCATGTGTTTCTTCATTATGCTTTTTTATTGCTGGGGGTCAGAATACAAGGCATCAGCTAATACGCTCTTTCTCTAACGAGCTTCCATATCCCAAAGAGTCCTACTGACAATGAAGGGGCTGCAGGAGAAGTAGTTCTTCTCTGTCACCAGCTTGGTGAGGAGGGTACTGATCTGCATTCCATAGTCCAGAATTATGTTCAGTGTCATCGTCTCATTCAGGTGATTGAGCATGACACAGGCCTTCTCAGGAACCCCAGTGTACAGCTGAGATGGGACCAGCACCAGGTACTGCCTGTGGAGAAGAGGGCTCCGGGTCAACCATGGAAAGGTTAAAAAGACGTCATGATTGTGGCTGTTTTCTAGATAATCTTTTCTCTAATCACCAATCATAGAACTATTCCTAAGCTATGGATAAGCAATCCATGAATCATTATGTGCTTTGAAATTTGGAAATGGATCAAGAAAATGGGATGATGTATAATGGGATATTATTCACCCTTAAAAAAAGGAAATCCCATTGTTTGCAACAACATGGATGGGCTTTGAGGACATTGTAAGTGAAATATGCCAGGGGTGCCTGGGTGGCTCAGTCAGTTGAGCATCCAACTCTTGATTTCGACTCTGGTTGTGATCCCAGGGTGGTGGGATTGAGCCTTGTGTTGGGCTCCATGTTGAGTGTGGAGCCTGCTTGGGATTCTCTCCCTCTCTCTCTCTCTTATTGCCCCTCTCCCCCATTCATGTGCACTCTCCCTCTCTCTCTAAAGAAATATATACATGTGAGATATGCTAGAGAAAGATAATATTGCATGCTGTCACTTCTATAGACCCTTTTAAATAAAATCAAATTCACAGAAACAGAAGAGACAATGGTCGTGTGATCACTAGGGGCGGGGCAGGGTAGGGGGCACTGTTGAAGGAAATAGGGAGAAGTTGGTAAAAGGGTACAAACTTTCAGTTATAATAAGATGAATAAGTCTGAAGATATAAGTGTGACACAGTGACTACAGTTGATAACTCTGCATTGTATGAATGAAATCTGCTGGAAAGAGAATTAGACTGTTCTCACACACACAAAAAAGAAGAGTAAATAAATACTCAAGAGATGGATGTGTGAATTAAGCCAATGGGAGGAATCTTTCCAGTATATAGGTAAATTTAACCATCACGTTGTACTTTTTAAATATTTCATAATTTTGTCAATTGTATGCCTGTGAGCTAAAACAATGTTTGTTTGTTTGTTTGTTTGAGCAACAACAAAATGTGATTAACCCATTAATTATCGTCGAAAGCCTTAAGAACCTGTCTACATGCGGTCTTGGGTTTCATGTGGGCGATATGAATTTCTTTATTCTAGGACACTAAATAGATGATATTTAATGGATAAGGAGGAGTGGCATTGCTTCTCAGTACTATTTCAGAAGCAATGTTGGCTCTTTTCTTTCTTTCACTCTGTGATGAGGGAAGTGGAGTCGATCGAGCCACGCGAGGCTAGTCACCAAATATATTAACATGCACACCCAGGAGAAACTACCACTTTCCAGTTGCTTCGCCCACCATTTACTACCACCAAACATGCTGCGCTTTGCGATGTTCTGGTTGCCCACGCCTCTCTCTCTCTTCCTGAAGTGTCCTTGTCTATCTGGATAAGTTCTATTTGCTTCATAAGACTTCTTTCCAAACAAGTTTCTCTCTGAAGACTTAGGCGACGTCCCTTCCCTTATATGGCTCACAGGTTCCAGGAGGAGGTAGGTTTTCTCTGCGAGTGTTCTCACAAAATCCCGCAAGGCTAGCTTCTGGTTTTGCACTGTATTCCTTTCCCTGCACACTTTTTCTATTCTCTATACCGTGAAGTGTTGAGGACAGGGTCCACATTATGTTAATCTGTGTATTCCCAAGATCTAAACACCAGCCCCTACGGGTTTGCTCAAGAATTTGAGTGATCTGACACAAAAATCCTGGCTTCTCTGAAAGTCATGTATTCATCTTGGTGATCTTTGACCAGGGGAAAATACAGAGATTGAGTTATTTACACACTGGACGGACACTGCAGCCCTTTTCATGAGCCAATGAAGGATGTATCCTTTTTTTTTTTCTTTTTGGCAGGAGTTCTATATTATTATTTAATAAATGTTGTATAATTCTGTATTCTTATTCGGTGAATGTTTCGTAAACGTTACTGCCCCATGTCTCTGTATTTTCTAGAATTAGAGGATGCCTCTTTCCACATGAGCAATAACAACTTATTGATCCTTTCTAAGCCCCTTCACAGCCGATCAATTCACAGGAAATCAGAAAATAAATAAGAGAGACATTAAGAAGCAGATAAAACAATGGGAAAGAGAAGGACAACAGAATTTTCTGAAAATGTTGTTGCTTACGGTTTTGAAGCAGTGAAAGCATCTCTGGGAAGAAGCAGGAAAAGTAGAATCAAGACTGGACTGGGCAGCTGATTTCCTCTCATGGTGTGGAGAGAAATAGGAAATGACAGGAATCTGAACCCCTTGATTCCTTGAACTCTGGTCTTGTCCTGGAATCACTGGTTTTTATTTTACCTGATGGGCAGTGAAAGTAAACTGCTAACCCTTTATTTTTGTAACATATTAACTACTTCCAGTATAAAAAAAATCAATTCCAGATTATTCTATGACCATCAGTGTTCTTTTATCCACTTTCTCAAATGTTCTGTCCTTGAAAAATATTACTTTCAGGCTACACTGTCTCTGATTATTAATCGTACCTAACCTATTTTGAAGAAGAAGCAAAATAAATTATACGACTTGATGAAAACAGTTAATATTCTTTTTTTAAAAAGTTTTTTAATGTTTATTTATTTTTGAGAGAGTGATAGAATGCAAGCAGGGGAGGGGCAGAGAGAGAGGGAGACCCAGAATCTCAGCAGGCTCCAGCTCTAAGCTGACAGCTCAGAGTCTGATGCAGGGCTCGAACCCGTGAACCGTGAGATCATGACCTGAACAGAAGTCATATCCTTAACTGACTGAGCCACCCAGGTGTCCCCTCGGTGAATATTCTTGACTTTCATTTTTTTAAAAATAGCTATTAATGTAAAACACATGTCCTAAATATCTTCTTGGTAGTTCAGGGAACAAGCTTATCCCATATGGTTCTTTATTATTTTTTTAAGTTTTTTTAATCTATTATTATTATTATTATTTAATTTACATCCAAGTTAGTTAGCATGTAGTGCAACAATGATTTCAGGAGTAGATTCCTTAAAGCCCCTACCCATCTGGACCATCCCTTCTCCCACAACCCCTGTTTGTTCAGTGTATTTAAGAGTCCCTTCTGTTTTGTCCCCCTCCCTGTTTTTATATTATTTTTGCTTCCCTTCTCTTATGTTCATCTGTTTTGTATCTTAAAGACCTCATATGAGTGAAGTCATATGATATTTGTCTTTCTCTGACTGACTAATTTCACTTAGGTTAATACCCTCCAGTTCCATCCACGTAGTTGCACATGGCAAGATTTCATTCTTTTTGATTGCAGGGTAATACTCCATGGTATATATTTACCACATCTTCTTTATCCATGCATCCATCGATGGACATTTGGGCTCTTTCCATACTTTGGCTATTGTCGATAGCGCTGCTATAAACATGGGGGTGCATGTGTCCCTTCGAAACAGCACACCTGTATCCCTTGGGTAAATGCCTAGTAGTGCAATCGCTGGGTGATACATATGGTTCTTTGGTGAAACAAAGAAGTGAAATTTATCACAGGATTTTAAACACAATAACTCTAAAGACAATCTCTCCCTTGTTTAGCAGTTTAAAGCTTGCATTTTATAGTAACCCTATGTTTGTTTATAAAGAAAATAGTAGTTCATTAGAATACCACCCATATAATACATTCTTATTGTTTCTTAGTTCACTGAACATCTAGACTATAAAGCCAATTAATTCATTTTATTCCCTAAGGAAATGACCTTTATGTGATGAACGTTCTTGTTTAATTTTACCTTGAGCAATGTAAAAATATCTTATCAATAGTGACTCATCATCCTATTGATTTCTCAAGAGCTATTCCGGTGTTAGAATCTATTAGTAAGAAATCCTGAAAATATGAAAGATCCACACTATTACATGAATTTCACACCCCCCCGAAATGAAGTGTGCATGTTTTGAATAGAGAATCAATTTAAACTCTAAAAAATATGATGTGATGAGAAACAGGCATTTCTGTGGATGAAGTATATTTTGTTTTTGACATACATTTTTGTAAATAATCTGAAAGAGTGAGAAGTGAAGATAATTTACATGGCAACTCTTGTGAACCGTAAAACTACAGATATGTAAGATATTAAAACTTCAAGGAGGGTAATAAATTCAATGGGAGATATAATGCCAAGTCAAATAGAATAAACCATAATAACACATTGTCCTGGCCCTTAGTAGTTGGTAAATGCTTGCTGAATGAGTACAAATCTCTTCTGTCTCATTTTGGGTTGTGCCCCTCCTAGAATCTTTATGTTCTTTCTACCGATCTCCTCAGTGCTTTCCTCCTTCACTCCTGCACTGTCATAAATAATACCTTTACACTCTACAGACTTCATGTGGGATAAATTAACTTATAATAAATAATAAATGATGTTAAGAGGTCTCCATGTTATTTTCCCCAGGCATAATTAAACTTTTTGGATGTGCAACAACCCTATATGTTGGCCAAATGCCTAATAATGGAAAATAAAAATCCATATTGGATGAAGCAAAACTCATAGCTTGAACTTTGAGAATGGAAGGACATATTGGGTGTCATGAAAACTTTAGTATTTTGATTCTTTTTAAGTTTATTTCCTTATTTTGGGGGGGGAGAGAATGAGCAGGGGAGGGGCAGAGAGAGAGAGGGAGAGAGAGAATCCCAGGCTGGAGCTCAGCATGGAGCCCGACATGGGGCTCAATCCCACTACTGTGAGATCATAACCTGGGCTGAAGTCAAGAGTGAATCACTTAACCGACAAAACCATCCAGCACCCCTATCATTTTTGATTTTTAATTGCAAATTTTATTAGGTACACTTAAAATATTTACTATATGTTGTAAAGAATTCTTTCTCAGGATTCTCAACGATGGCTTTTATACACTTTGGTCTTCAACCTTTTTTCTTATATTCTTTAAAAGAATTTTATTAAACATATAAATCTTCACACTTCTTTAACTTAAAACTTTGTCATCATGTGCAAGATGCCAAAAACCATGTTATAAATAATGATATTTTAAAAATAAAACTGTAATATCGCTTTTCAAATACATGCAGTGAAATGTGAATACCATAGTCATTTATTGGTATAGTCATCATCCATTTAAAACACACATGAACTCCTTTGTTACCAACTGGAAATTTTACATCAATCTTGTTTCTTCTTGATCTTGTATTTCCATTCTAATTCCCCACATAATTTTATCCCGGTGTTTTATTCTTCAATACACCTTAATGAATACCTTATCATTCATTTCTATAACTAAAGATAATCAGAATTATAAAAAAAGTTTTTTGTAGCTGTAAGGTTCTGAGTAGGAATACGATTTTTTGGGTTGAGTTATCATTACAAATATTATCAGTATATTACTTATCAAGATCATACATATCTATGACAATCTTAATAAATGTTAAACACAAGAGATAAAATTTTGTATGAAAATAATTTCTTAATGAAAGAAATTGTATATTTCATCCATCTGGTTCCCCCAATCAGATTTTTTATCTTTGGATGAATATTACTTATCGCTCGATTGAGACAAGTTTCCGCTCTTTATTTACTTCCTGTTTTTTCTATTCTATTCTAAAAATCTTTTTAATGTTTATTTATTTATTTGAGAGAGAGAGAGAGCATGAGCAGGGGAGGGGCAGGGAGAGAAGGAGAGAGAGAATCCCAAGTAGGTTCCACGTTGTCAGGGTGAATCCGATGTGGGGTTTGAACCCACGAACTGTGAGATCATGACCTGAGCTGAAAGCAAGAGTCGATGCTTAACTGACTGAGCCATGCAGGCAACCCGATTCTATTCTACTTCTATTCTAGAATATCCCTGCTCTGTTTCCTGTCATAAAGGTGTAGGCACCAAAGCAACTTTTTCACATAAAGAGACAGAAATGAGAGAAGTTCTATTAGAATGATATCATTTAATTATTTAGACATCTAGGTTATACACCAAAAGTCACACTATGATCATAATTAAATATAATTTTAATTACTTTTCAGCTGAAAAACAAATAGCCTCCTTAATTTTGTTGAAAGCAAAGTACTGGAAACTAGGTCAATTGCTAAAGAATTTGGAACTCAGCCATTAGAATTATCCTCATATTCAGTCTCTAGAAAGCACACAAAAAAGACTTATCAGCACTTATAAATGGCTACTGATGGTTACTTTCTTACTTAAAGACACACAATATACTCAAGAAATTTGGAAAATTGAAATATTAATTCAATTATACTTCTAAAATATAAAACTTTATAAAATTCTTTAACCTATTTTCTAAATGATGACTTACACATTTAGCTGATTACATTTCTAGAAAATGTTTACCGATAAGCTAATTTTGCAAAGCCAGTTCTCATTGTCAAAATAATTGGTCGAATGAAACATTTCTGATAGGACAGATATTGCTTCATTTTTAATTCTCTTAAACCTATAAATATACATCCCTGTGGCAATTGCCTGACTTCTAAATTCTGAGATAAAGTAGGGTCTTGCTGGGGATTTGTTGCCTAGATGAAGACACCAGGCTTCAGTATTTCTTCCCATGCTCTCTGCTTTATTCCTACAGAACTCTCAGGCGCAATAGACATTGACAAGAGTTGCAGAAAAGAGGTGGGGATTTACATGAAAGTTGTCATTATTTCTGCCACCCACCCTTATGAAATGTGTGAGTACAGAAAATTCAAAGTGAGCCTAATTACCCTATATTTATAATGTTAGATTTTTATACCAAGAATATGTTTAGAACAGATGGATGAATAAGGTCAACAGCGGACTTGATGTCTCAAGGGAGTTTTTGCAAATATCAGTATTTTGATTTGTCCTTTTGGAAGAGATGAGCAAGAAGTTTTCCACTGCAAGATAGATCTAAAATACATATAACCGTAAGTGAAAATTCATATATTAAAATAGATCCACAAATTATACTTGGATTATATTATCAACATTATGATAATGATTTTATATAATTATGACCCACAAAGACCATTGGATTATTGATCATGCACAATTTGAGGGATCCAGAAATGATGTTGAAATAGGTTGAGGCTGAGGCTGAACCTGAATGGCAGGTTTTAGCCAAATGTTAAGGTCAGAGATCAGTGTCCCAGCATTCCAATTTTTAATAGCAGGTAGCCACTAAACTCACATGAAAGAACACACAGTAACGGAATTCCAAGCATCAGTTTAATAGACACTTAATAAATATTTGTTGAATGCAGTAATAAATAAAATAATTTGACAGCATTTCCTGGCTAAAATCATGTTCATATAAGCAAGAAAAGTGTCTGGAAAGGAAGAAATCTGAAATACAACGTGAGAATATTTTAACTGGACTTAAGGTAGGACAGCACAGGGGTTCACACAATAGACTCACTTGCTGAACCGTCTGGGATGAAATCCCAGGTTCCTCACTTCCTGTGCCGTCCTGGGCAAATTACGCAACCTCTCAGTGTTTCTGCTTCTTCACCTGTAACATTGACTTAATGACAATAATTCCTGCATGATTGGATCACACTAGTTAACATGTAAATTATTACTGCTATTTGCCGCTACATGAAAAAGAGAACAAAAGCTAAGTTATGGCACTAATAATGGCATTAAATATTTACATAAACGAAGACTAGAGGAGAGTAAGTAAACATGAAGAGTCGACTTTGTATCACTGATCATGCTGATATAATGTTAATTGAACAAATACATTTTTAAAAATTCTTAAAATAAAGCTATTAAAAAAACTCTATGAAAGACGTCATTACCTTTGGACACAGCTCTAAACCAATGTTATTTTCAAAGAAAAGTATGTTTACAGAGCATTGAGCAACCGTGAGCGGATGCGAATGAGTGTCCTTGCCACCTTAGTGTACGTGGAGTAGGGGGGTAGAGTTAGAAGCATTGCCAGGTGTAGAATAAACTTGAAACTTGTATTAACACACGTGGGACATTCATAGCGATGTTTTTAATAGATGAAAGAACCAGAAATCCTGGCTGTGATAATTTATCCTCTATAGTAACTTGCTGATTTGGGGTATATATATATATATTTTTTTTTTTTTTTTCTCCCCATGAATACTTGGCTTAGTAGAGAGCAAGCTGGAACATTCTGGAGCATAAAGGACACATTTTTATCCTTATAGTAGAGAGCAAGCTGGAAAATTCTGGAGCGTAAAGGACACATTTCTATCCATTAAGGATTTCCAGTCAGATTTTGAGAAGCAAGGTGAATGATAATAAGAATATAAGGAATATGCTTTTCAGGGGGGTCTTATTAGAAAGACTCATGTTTAATGTCACCATGATGATTCAGAGATCAGGCCAATGGGCTTGTCAGCTGAGCTGTGATTCCTCCTTTAGATGGCAGTAGTATTTTCTTCATGGACATCATTAAAAACTGCCCCAGTGGCAAAATAACGTTCAGTGCAGCTCAATTTCCTGCCTCTGAATAATCTTTGGAAATTTTGTTCAGGAGCGTGACATTTTCTATGCCCGCACAACCCTCCCCCACGGTCCTGCGATCCCCAGTCTCCTCACGCCCAAACTGCTGATTCTACCTTGTCTGCTTTAGCCGTACGGCACTTGCTTTCCTCCAGAACCTAGAAGCTTTCCCGCCTTAAAGACTTTGTGCTTTTTATTCCCTTCACCTGTATTTCTCTTCTCCCAGATACTGACATGGCTAACTTCACTTCCTCTCTTCTACTTTTGCTCACCCGTCATCTTCTCATCATCTTCTTAATCATCTTCTCAATCATCTTCTCAATGAGAAGTAAGTGTCATGTCTCATGGGCACATGATTCTTCATCCATTTATTCATAATGCTTGCAGTTACTAGCAGAACAAGGGAGATCAGTAATGCCACAAGATAAGGAGGTAGACTGCCATTTTATTTTTTTTAATTTTTTTTTAATGTTTTTATTTATTTTTGAGACACAGAGAGACAGAGCATGAACGGGGAAGGGGCAGAGAGAGAGAGGGAGACACAGAATTGGAAGCAGGCTCCAGGCTCTGAACCATCAGCCCAGAGCCCGACGCGGGGCTCGAACTCACGGACCGCGAGATTGTGACCTGAGCTGAAGTCGGACCCGACTGAGCCACCCAGGCGCCCCGGTAGACTGCCATTTTAAATGCAGTTTTGTTGATCATTGATCCTTGTGAATGGGAACCATATCCAATAATAGCAAGCATTCAATCATTGTTGAGTAAATGAATGAAGGAAGAATCATGGGCCCATGAGATGCGACACTTGCTTTTTCTCTCTTACAAAATAAATAAAAATTATAAAGGAATCCATTGAACTGTATGTATATATTTGGTATGGAACAATAATATTTCAAGGAGAATGAGTTAAGATGTACCTAATGTGTTGTTAAACTTGTCTTTCTGCAAGAAATCAATTAACAAGATTCAATTACATACTTTTATCAACAGAACACATTTCTTCCTTTTTGCTAAGGACACGGGTAAAAATACATTATCTTGTACATGTAAACATGTTTCTTTTTAATCTTTTATTTAGTTTTGAGAGAGACAGACAGAGCTTGAGCAGGGGGAGGGGCAGAGAGAGAGGGAGACACAAGAATCCGAAGCAGGCTCCAGGCTCTGAGCTGTCAGCCGAGAGCCCGACGCAGGACTCGAACTCATGTGCGGTGAGATCATGACCTGAGCTGAAGTCGGACGCTTAACCGACTGAGCCACCCAGGTGCCCCTTTGTAAGCATGTTTTTAAATGGTTAAGATATTAGCTAACGTAAGAAAGATAGACATGCAGTTCTCTTTTGCACTCTTCCACTTTATTATTGCTTCTGATGGTGGAATATTGCTATGTAATAATATTTTTGAGGTAGTATTAAAATAAAGATTTTGTAAAATGATATAAAACTTTTTTTTGAGTCCAGGTAGCTTATTCCATAGTCAGTGAATGACCGGAGAGTCAATGTCAAAGGTCAGTTTCAGTGATAAACATGTTTTCCTGATTGATTTTGTAATAAAATGATTTTATACAGCAATAACTAAGAGTAACATAACAATCTTTGAACCCTGATTTTTTCCAAACAAAAATGTGAGTCTGAGAGATGCTATTTTGCAATTTTCTAAGAAGACAATAAACTTACATTTAAAAAATGTTTGGTTTTTTTTTTTTAACATTTATTTATTTATTTTTGAGAGACAGAGAAGGAGTGGGAGAGGAGCAGAGAAAGAGGGAGACAAAGAATCCAAAGCAGGTTCCGGGCTCTGAGCTGTCAGCACAGGGCCTGATGCAGGGCTCGAACTCATGAACCGTGAGATCATAGCCCGAGCTGAAGTCGGATGCTTAACCGACTGAGCCACCCAGGCGCCCCAATAAGCATACATTTTTAAGGAACTACTCAGAAAAGTAGTGTTTTCAGGGACAGATGTTCTAGGTTGAAAATCTTTTTAAAAGGGATCTTTTAGTTACCCAGATCTCCTAAAGGAGCTCCAAGCTAGGGGACAGAGGGACAGATGTTGGGAGGAAAAGAAGTTAAGCCCTAGGTGCCTTCTCCAACTACGAGGTTGTATTCAAGGATGGGGCAATTGCATCAGGGTAAGTGCCCCTCCTTCGGACAAGGAAAATCCACAAACAGAGGAATTGCTATCTTTCCATCGAAGACTTCTGAGAACATCAGGCCTGCTGAAGCTTTTCATGCCAGGAAGCAAGGCAAGGGCAGTTGCATGGATGATCATCCCCTCTCCACCCTCCATTTCCTTGTGCAGGATTTCCAGATTTTCCACAGATTCCTGTGGGGATTTATCAGAGTCAAGATTCTGAGACAGCACAATATTGCAAAGTTGTTAAGTATTGGTGTTTTTTTTTCAAAAAACTGTTTATTTTGTCACTTGCGCTTTATTTATTCTTTCTTTCTTTCTTTCTTTCTTTCTTTCTTTCTAGTTAGGCTCCACACTCAGCACCGAGCCCAATGCAGGGCTTGAACTCACGACCCTGAGGTCAAGACCTGAGCTGAAATCAGAAGTCAGATGACTGACTGAGACACCCAGGCCCCCCAAAGTTTTAAGTGTTTAAAATAAATTCCAGAAGAGCCTCTTATGCATTTCATTTCACATCTTGCCTGAGAAATCAATCCAACGTTATTATTGTATTATTGTATTTATGATATTATTATTATTATTTCTCACCAAATCAGAAACAGAAAGATGGAACGCTATTTTCCAAAAATGTAGAGTAACAGAAATAGGTTCTTACTTTTAATTATCTGTTGGCAAATCAACTGACAAATTTATTACAAGAAACAGGGAAGGCAACCCTCACGAAGCTTTTGGAAGTAAGCTGATTACTCTTAAAGGTTAAATCTGAGATTTATTTTTAAGATTCTCATAAATTGTAATCTCTCTTTCCTATTATGCAGTAATGTGTCTTCAGGATTTAATCAGCGCTGAATGATCCTATGTAAGATATTACGTATTTTATATTTCATTCGTTCTCTTGGAAGAATTGGACTATACGTGGAGTGGGAAAAAAAAGACATTACAGTGGTCACTGACGTGTGAGTATCATGGGATCGTGGTGCAGATTTTGGGTTATAAATCTTTAGAATTACAATTTCAAATTTTTTGCATGGGGATTGAGAAAGGGGAAACTGCAAGTGAGATAACAGAGTGACTATTAAGGAAGTTAGAACTTTTTTGAGACTGTGAGAAGAAAAGTCCAGAAATTGAAACAACTGTACCTTCAGGAGAACGTTTTCTAATGCAAAACATGGATAAGTCCATGAAAAGGTGAAATAGAGACATGGTTAAAAGAGTGTAACAAACTGTTAAAATAATGAACAAGTTAAGTGAAAACTGAAAAAGAGGAAAATAGATGTATGCTAAAGAAAAAAGGTCAAATATGAAAAATAAGGTAAAGTAGTAAAAATAGAAAGAAATTGTCGACCTAGTAAGAAGTAAACTGGGGCAAGCTCAAAACAGATGAATTTATTTGGGAATAACAGAGGAATCGCATTGCGGGACACACAAACTCTAGCAAGCTACTGTTGAGGGTTTGGGATTGGCTGCATTTATGGGCAGGGAATAGAAAGGGGGGAGAATTCATTTAGAATAAAAAACATAGACCAGCTTTGAAAAGTCCCCTAGCAGACAAAACCAGTTCAATCATACACATAAAGCTCAAGTCAGCTTTTTGTGAGATCATCCTGACCCGGTTCATTGTTCGTGTCTCTGGAAACCACAAGCAAAAATTTCCACAATGCTCATGAGAGGGAATCCCTGACTAATTCCCTATCATTTAAGAAAATTCCACATTATCTGTTTTCTGTAAATCAGGCATTTATGGGAAATCAGTCTCTCTCTCATTCCTTATGTTTTTTCCCCTTGAGGGCACATACATGAGACTTTCCATTCTCCACTTTCCATTTACAAATTCTTTCATATCCCTCTCCTCCTTTCTCCCCCCCCCCCCCATTTCCTCCTTTGATCAAGATCTTTCATAGAAAACAATGTTGGTAAGAGACTGTTAAAAACTGAGAACAAACTGAGGGTTGATGGGGGGTGGGAGGGAGGGGAGGGTGGGTGATGGGTATTGAGGAGGGCACCTTTTGGGATGAGCACTGGGTGTTGTATGGAAACCAATTTGTCAATAAATTTCATATATATAAAAAAAAAAATAAATAAAATAAAACAAAAAAAAACAAAAAAAAACAAAAACAAAAAAAAAACTTACAAAAAAAAAAAAGAAAACAATGTTGGTTGTATTCATTGTTACAATTCATTGTATTCATTTGTATACAATGCAGATTGTATCGTATGTTCCATGGAGCTGAGAAGGGCTGTTCTCAGGTGCAGGGGTCTTTTTCCATGAAGCTGAGAAGGATCATCTTTTTGCGTCTTGTCCCACAGAGGAGGAACATGATATGGGATTTCACTGGCCTTATTTGAACAAGAGGGTTGAAAACGAAGAATCCCAGTTATGTCCCTCTAGGGTGGATGGTTTAGTTTCCACGGTTAGTTGAGTTCCAGGAAAAGCCTTTGAAAAGGAAAGAATTTTATTTTGTACCTACATTTGGGAAGAAGACATTTGCTTACTAATACAAAACAATAGAGATTTAAGAAAGCAAGTAAACTGATGACCAAAACCTCAATGATAGCTAGTGATTAAAATGTACTTCTCAGCCAATTTGCCCAATTGCCTATGCTTAGTAGATCAAACGTGTCCCAGGTTCCAAGAGTTTGGCCAACTTCCGCTAGCAGAAGAAGGCAGTATTCTGCCCGATAGTGTCTTTCATTATTTTTAGTGCTTGTGTTATTTTTTCCAGGTTACTGACCTCAAAACAACATTTTCCAGGTTACTGACATCAAAACAACATCAAAAACAACTTTTTAAGGAGGGCACATGCTCCCCCCTGCTAAGCAGGATTAGGGCTCTGCAGCCTGAAGTTGTAGTAAAGCTTATTCCTGCGAGGCTTATTTGGGCTTGTTGGTAGTTAAAAGCTCAGACAGAAGCATCGAAAGTGGTAGACATGATTCTAGAAAGACCACAAATTGCTTTTTCAAGGTCTGCTACTCCAATCCAAGCTCAAAAGTCCCTGGAGAAAGCATGCCCCAAACCAGTTCTATAGGGTTATTTGTAGATATCCACTCAAAATTATAAACTTCCCAGTTCTGCTGTGTCCTTTTAAGTTGATAGGAGAAAGACTCTAGATTAGATATATAAGCAATAGAGGAAAGAGTGTTTCTAATTTTGGCATCAGGGGTGAGGGCGATGATCCCACAATGTCCCTTCCAATTAAGGGAAAGGATAGAACATACCTTTTTTTTTCCCCACATAGAAAGAAATATTCATTGTATTGTAAGCATAAAGCATAGTCGAGCATACTTGGGTCCCTTTGACCAAATTCTTTTTCCTAAAATGAAAGAGAGAATAGCATGACCAGAAATAGAATCATTTACATGGAGCATATGATAATCTGGTTTACTAGCATTATGGGAATGGTTATGTGAACATCTTAAATTTGTATAGACCTGAAGTAACAAGTGAATTGATGTAATATCAGTAAGATTTTGCTGGAAGTCTGGATATCCGGGGAAAAAGATATCTAGGGAAGAAGCAAGTTGAATTAAGTTTCCCTCATGTTCATTTAGGTTATATAAAATAACATAGTTATAAGTAGTTAGTGGGAGATATCCTAGAGTGTTTCCACTTTCATAATAGTTTTCAAAACAGATTTTGGGTAAGAGTCCAGACCTGAGTGAGGGTATCCCTTTATGAGTAAGGGAAACCCAATGGAAAGCCATAATATTTGGTGCCAGACTTCTAGAAAGAGGACATGAATGGTTTCAAAGTTACCACAGGAAGAAGATCCATTATCTTTGCCAGATAGGTTTCGCCATCCTTCTAAAGACAATAGCTGTGCCACAATTCGGGTTCATCATGAACATTATTTGCTCTGGCACAAATCCAATAATCAGTAAGGTAGCAGAATCAGAGTTTCTGTAAGGTAGGGATAAAATGATGTGTTAAAGCTAAAGTAAAGAATGTCAGGAAAACTAGACAAAGATCAATGGAAGGCCTGAATGGGATGAAATATTAAGCATAGAGTAATTTAAAAAAACGTCAAGTTATACAGGTCTGGTCTGTATATCTCGGGTTAAGTGGTCTACTTCAGATGCTGTCTGCTTCAGTTCCCAGAAATTTTCAGTGTCAGGTCACTAGTTGGTGTACAAGTCCATGCAGATGTGGGGTTTACTTGGGGTGTGACCCATGAATCCAGGAGTCTGTGCCTTGAAGTCTGGCTGCACAGAGATTGGTTAATAATAATAGTTGGTAGAGGCCTTGCCGGTGATGTTGAAGAGTGTTTTTGGAGCCGTCTTTCCAATAGAAAAAGTTTCCAGGCTGTAAGTTGTGATGTGTGTCTTCATCTGGAACGGACTGTGGAAAGATTGTTCTACTAGAGCGTAAATGTTTTCTAAGTGCTTGATTTAGTATATGCCCTTTCATTAGTTGTGGGTAAAAACAACTGTGTATGGGGAGGGCCTAAGTGCTTCAATTGTCCTGTAATTATTTCTAAAGGCAGAAGTGTAGGCATCCTGAAGGAAGTGGATATTACCATTGTGATTATGAGCAGGGGATCAAGAGGGGAGAGTTGACTCAAAATCTGTTTAAATAAAAACAGAGACCAGCTTTGAAAATTCCCCCAGCAGACAAAAGCAATCCAATCATCCAAATGCAGTTCACTTGGGCTTCTTTGGTGAGACCGACTTGATCGGGGGCATTTCCTGTTCACATGTCTGGACACCGTAGGTGAATCAACACATCACGAGGGTCACACAAGGCAACCCCTGACCAATTCCCTATCATTTCAGACGATGTCAACGTTATCAGTTTTCTGTAAATCGGGCACTTACGGAAAATCAGCCCCGTAGTTCTCACACGTTGTTTTCCTAAGTGCAGAGCACGTACGCAGGGGATATTTCCTTTTGGATCCTCTGGGTCCATTGGAGGTTGGAATTCTTCCCCAAAGTTGCAAAGGACACAAAATGAAAGAGAAAAAGAGATGAGAGAAGGAAAGTGGATATAATGATACATAAAACAGGCAGGTGACAATTTTAAATACATAAAATAGGTGCTTTTGGGGACACCTGGGTGGCTGAGTCGATTCAGTGTCAGACTGTGGGTTGCAGCTCAGGTATGATCCCACCTTCTCGTGAGTTAGAGCCCCACATCGGGCTCTGTGGGGGCAGCACACAGCCTGCTTGGGATTCTCTCTGTCTCCCTCTTTCTCTGCCCCTCCGAGACTTGTGATGTCTCTATCTCAAAATAAATAATTAAATACACTTAAAAAATAAAATCAAAGAAGGGGCACCTGAGTTGAGCGGCTGATTTCCACTCAGGTCATGCTCTTGCGGTCCGTGAGTTCGAGCCCCGCATCGGGTTCTGTGCTGACAGTTTGGAACCTGGAGCCTTCTTGGAATTCTGTGTCTCCCTCTCTCTCTGCCCCTCCCCCATTCGTACAATGTGTCACTCTGTCTCTCAAAAACGCATAAATGTTAAAAAAAGAAATTAAAAAAATAAATAAAATAAATGCTTTCAAATGTCATCGGACTAGAAATTTTACTGCAGTTTCTCCAGGAAATATGTAGTATGAAACAGACGAGTTTGGAAAAAAAAAAAAGTTAAGTAAAAGACGAATAGGAAATCACGATTTCCTTCCACTGAATGCACAGATGATGGTGATGATGGGTTGTAAACAGATACAGCAGCTCCATCTACCTGAGAGGAGTCTGAAAGATACTTTATTCTTGCCTCCTTTCCTCTCCCTTGTTTAGAGATATAGGGTCCTGTTAAAGCATAATATGGAACAGTTAGTTATCCCTGAACAATGGACGCTATCCATTGCATTTAATCCTTTATCACTGCGTTGAAAAGCAGTCTTTGCAAAGGCCAGGGCCAGCAGGGTTGAGGAAATAGGGAAGGAGAGACACGTCAGAGTATCAGAGAAAGTTTTATTCTCTTTTGATGTGTGACAAACACGTGCCTCAGACGGTGGATTTAAATTTTGTTACGTTCCTGTATTTCAAAGGATTCGAGAAACAGGCAGTGGGACTAAGGTATCAACTGATTTTAGTACAGCATATCCAGCCAAGAGCAGTGCTCTTCAACAATTGTGACTATGACCACAGTAAGAAACGCATTTTACGCACATATGCACGTATACGTACATACAACTGAAAACAGCCATGGCTAAGCAGTCATTACACAGTTACGTGCAATGCACATGGACATTTCTAGGTGTGATTTTCTAAAGTGATATCAGGATCAGTTAATATGTTGTGATCTTCAGTTTAACAACCACTGCCTTCGATGAAAGATTTGAGGTAGACCACTAGGAATTGAGTTAAGTGCTAATGACAACAAAGCGACAGGTAAACATGGCTCTTAGAAGGGCATTCAACCCACACATAGGCTTATCAAATGCAATAAGCCAAGGGAAATCTACATGCCTCTTAGCCCGGGAGTCTGGCAAGAATCCTACCCATTTGAAGATGAATAAAAATATTTTAAAAAGGGGAGTATGAAAAAGAAACAGTGTTAAATATGAAGAAGGAGGATCATACACTCAGAAAAGAGCTCAGTTTTTTAAATGATGTACTAAAAAAATTGGATAGAAAGTGAAACCGAAAACTGCTCATCGTCAAGAGAGCAGAATGCAAAGATATAATCTCCATTGGACTGGGACCTAAGGCTTGGAAAGAACAGACCATGGGTCTAGAAAAAGTAGATAAAGTAGGACCTGAGTGGCTCAGTCGGTTAATCATCTGTCTTCTGCTCCAGTCATGATATCGTGGTTCATGAGTTCAAGCCCCACGTGAGGTTCTGTGCTAACAGCTCAGAGCCAGGAGATTGCTTCAGATTCTGTGTCCCTCTTTCTCCCTTTGGCCCTCCTCTGCTCGCTCTTTGTCTCTGTCTCTTCCTCAAAATTAATAAATATTAAATGTAAAAAATTGAAAATAGAAGAAATACTCAAAAATATAAGAGAAGAAAAAAACGTCAGCGTTAAAACATCTGACCTATCTATATTCATTCATTTTGTAAAAAGTGTTTACCAACAATAGCCAAAGTAAGGAAAGAGCCCAAATGTCCATCGACAGATGAATGGATAAAGGAGATGTGATATATATATACAATGGAGTAATACATTGATGTGATAAATATATACAATGGAGTATTACAAAACGTAGGAGACTCTTAAATAGGGAGAAGGAACAGGGGGTTATCGGAGGGATTGTGGGAGGTGGGATGGGCTAATAGGTCAAGGGGCATTAAGGAATCTCCTCCTGAAATCATGGTTGCACTATATGCTAATTAACTTGTCTGAAATTAAAAAAAAAAAAAAGTGCTTCACTGCATCTAATTTGATGAGAATTTTTTAAAATGTGAAAGTTGCTGTAGAGCATCATATATTTTCCTCTGACACCTATCGGCATTATCACCGGGACTTGTCTTCCTCAGTGTATAGTGTTAATTTACAACCTAAACAGATAATGTTAATTGATTCCTATATGCTGAACCGTTCTTGAATTCCTGCAGTAAAGTGCACTTCTTCCTAATATATTGCTTTTCTTTTTTATTTTTTTTGAGATGGAGCGAGACTGGGCCCAGGTGAGCCAGGGGAAGGGGGTGGGGAGAGAGAAGCAGGGCTCACAGGAAGTCGGGCTGGAGCTCACGAACCATGAGATCATGACTTGAGCCCAGGTCAGAGGCTTAACCGACTAAGCCAGTCCGGAGCCTCTAACACATTACTCTTCTAAGCAACCTTTTAAGATCTTAACAAATCTATGTTAATCAATATGATTTGTGTGTAGTTTTGTTGAAGGGTTTAAAACAATTTCGTTTGTAGTGTTTCTTTATTTTTGGGAGAGAGAGACAAAGAGTGTAAGCGGGGGAGGGCAGAGAGAGAGGGAGACACAGAATGTGAAGCAGGCTCCAGGCTCTGAACTGTCAGCACAGAGTCCCTCCCACGTGGGGATCAAATTTACCAACCATGAGATTATGACTTAAGCTGACGTCGGAAGCTTAACTGACTGAGCCAACCAGGTGCCCGGGAGACAGGAACTTTACTTGATTTCCTCATAGGATCTCAGTGGGCTGAGCCTGTTAAAAATACTCGAAAAACTTGTATCGCCTTGACAAAAACACTGCCATTGTATTGGTTGACAGAGTAAACACATAAATTCTTAGGAGGTTATCAAATATTTTAAAGCCAACTCTGCAATGCCAAATTTGTATTTTCTTTCTGAAATCAAAATTCTGGAAGGGAACAACAGACAATTTGAACTGAAGAATTCTTTTGTAGCTAGCTTCTCAATAGTGATGGTTACACTCAGTCTTCCTGGACTCTGCTACGAATCTTCCTAAAATTTAGGTGCGGGGTCCATATGACTGTGTTTGGGAACTAGACTCTGAAGGGAAAATTCACTTATCCAGGGAGTTTACACATGGCTTCCATAAATGGGCCTCAGGGATTCAAGGTACCCACAGAAAACGTATGCACTCAAATCAAAGTGGGAGTATCATCTTCATGGTAAAAGAGTCTGGAAGGTCCTCATGTTATCAGGGATAAAGGTGAGAGCCAAGCTTCCTGTCACGACTTGATGGATTTGATTTGGTGAATGCTAATGCGATTTCCTTGCCTTTAAAAACAGAAGTCTCCAGGTGGAAATCTGTCTTCAGCCATTTCAAGGATGGAGAGCGTACCATGCCAGGTGGGTTATCGTTTTTTCCCGGGAGTTAGAGGAAAATGGGACTAGCAGAAAACGATTATGCAGGTTGTAGAATACTTTGAGGGCCAAGAAGCATCCTGGAGATGCCTAGGGGAGTTTTGACCTTGGGCACGTGGAAATATCAGTGACTCCATGTCGAGGGTTTGCTTAACACGGAGGGGCTGTTGCATGAAGGAAAGATTAGCATTGAACTACGGCACCGCTTAATACTTGGGGGAATGACCTAGAATTGTAAAGGTGCTTGTGAGGAGTATGGGAGTATAACAATGGAGGCTGGATTGTCTGCAACTGTATTGGATGTTTCATGAGCCAAATGCTGGGCCCAGAGTCACAGCGGGTGGCATCAGGGCAAAGCCATAGACTGTGCAATTGTCTCCAACTTGCCTTCAAGGACCTAACTGCCTAGGAGTGTCCGGACTAAAACGTATCAGATACCATTAAAGTTTGTGGAGATTACAGCCTTAGTTTCAGTTCACCTTCCGGGTGACAGTATTCAGCCGAAAGACCCTCACAAATGTCGCCTTTGGTCGTCCACCATGTCTGAGAAATCTATCTGCTCCAATGGGCTCAGAAGTCCCACCATATTGAAAATCTTCTCCATTTTGTTTTCCAGAATCGTTCAATGGAAATTCCCTTGAACATACGTCAAAGAGAGGATATCTCCCATACAGGTATTCTTTTGACAACACTGTCCTTCTCTTTAGAATTTGTGTGTGTTGTTCCTTTAAGCTGTTGCCTTTAAGATCCTTAATGTCTATCAATTGACCTTTCAACACTTCTCTGCTGGTTAGGCAAAGGAAGAACTCGATGCCAAGGACAAGACTACGTGTTTAAATGTGAGAGCTTTTAGCCTTGTAGGAATTGAAATCTTTACTTGTCTTTTACTCTAAGACCTGAGTGAATATATCGCTCTCAGATGATACCTGTATCCCTCAGGTTTTTTTTTTTTTTTTTTAATTGTTTATTTGTGTCGGGGTGGGCGGGGGGAGAGGGCAGGAGAGAGAGGGGGAGAGAAAAAACCAAACAAACTCCATGTTGTCAGTGCAAAGGTGGACGCGGGCTGGATCCCAAGAACTGTGAGATCATGACCTTACTGGAAACCAAGAGTCAGATGCTTAATGACTGAGACACCCAGGCGCCCCTCTCTCTTCGTTATCTAACTGTTTTCTGCTCTGTTTTCCATAGCACGCATCCATGGCTTAACTCTAATTCATGACGTAGGGGTATTACTGAGTGTTGTAAAAGAGGAAAATGTTTTGGGAAATCTATTTTCCTCGGAGTCTCCAAATTTCAGCATTTCTTTTCTGTATTATCAGATAAACCCGTTGTTGGCGATGAGTTTCTAGCCCAGTTTCTCCAAAACTATGAAATGGAAGATGATATTAAAATGCTGTTGGAGATGCCAGCAAATGGAGAAAAAGAAATGACAGGAAAGGAAGATGTGTGTCAAGCTCCTTCCCGAGGTTTGTCTGAGTCTCTAAGAGGTTTGGAAGACGACTGGGGTGGGGCAAAAGTTAGGGATGAGACATCAGAGACCAGATGTTGTATTTTTGGTTTCTTGCATTTGCTTAGGACAGATTTCGGGATTTTAGCCTCTATCAGTTGGATTGTTCACGCACATAGTCACTCTTTCATGTATATATTTCTACACGGGTGGATCTGAGTCTCAAATATCCCCGAGTCTGGAAAAACTGACCTTCTTCATTTCCCCTTCAGAGCTGGCTTTCTTTGAAGTGTCAGATTGGAAGCTGGATGATCAGGAGGCAGAGAAAACATCGCTGGTTCCTGAGCGGGACCAGGATGGAATGTGGGAATCAAGCACCGAGAAGAAACTCAGGAAAACTCGCCACCATGGCCGGAAAAAGGTAAGGCCGATGGCACCTCGTGCGGAAAATTCATGTCTCCAAAATGGCCATTTGTCTTGATGTCAGAGGTCTCCTTCCAAGGAGAATTGCCTCTAAGTTGGTATTATTAGGAAAGAAAAGAGAGTCGTTTCAAATAGTTGCAATTTCCCAGAGTTGTACTCATCTGGAGAGTACAGCAACATGAACATTTTGCAGTGACGAAAACGTGGACAATGAAAGAATAGGGTTTTCAAAATTTTGAATGAAATAAGATTGAATAATACGTCCCATTTGATTGTCTTTTCCTTAAGGTAATCTCGCACCATAGAAAGAGGAGACAGTTTCTCAAAATGTTGTACGAAACAATGGAAGAAGTGAAGAGCTGTGTGAGTACTCCCAACCTGCTCCATGGTCACCTAATTCTGTCTTTTTCCAACACCTTTATGTGTTTCTTTGTGATTTATTTGGCTTGACCAGCGGCCGTGGGCTGAGATTCACATGGACAATGAAACCCATAAGACACAACAGTCTTTGTGTTGCCCAATTTATTTACTTTTTAAAAAATACATATATTGTTAAACTTTATTTATTTCTTTTGAGGGAGAGAGAGGGAGAGAGGTGACATGCCTGCTAGGGCATGAGTGGGGGAGGGGCAGAGAGAGAGAGAGAGAGAGAACCCCAAACAGTCTCCATGTTGTCAGCCCAGAGTCGGACGTAGGGCTCGAACTCAAGAAAGCATTAGGTTATGACGTGAGCTGAAACCAAGATCTGGGGGCTTAACCAACATAGCTCCCAGGCATCCCTGTCTGTCTGAGTGTCGTGATGCAAAGTCTTACAAATACGAATCTTATCTCTTGTGTTCATCTTGAGAATACCGTGAGAGTATATAGAACACATGTGTCAGGTCACTGAAGAGAATATTTCTTTTCACACTTTGTTTCTGAAGTGTGGACTTTGTCCAAGTCTCCAGCTGCCCACAACACCCCGGAAGTGCACAATTAATTTTAACATGTTTTAAACCTTTCTTCCAGGAAGAACTTGTTTCAAATATGCTACATGCTCTGGAATGACCACTGCCTGTAGAAGATCAGCCACTGGAAATATTCATGGACTTCTTTTCATTGACTCAAGATTTCAGAGAGTGCAACACTGTGAATACGTGTTACTTTTGTCTACCTCGACCTGGGCTTACTTGTCACCAGCGCCATTAGAGGTCTGATGGCCGCATCAAAATTTGAGAAATGATGTTTTAAAGGCAACGGCAATTGTGATAATTGGAAAGTCCGATGAATATACACTGTTGATATAAGAAATTATAATAAAAAGATGTGTTGATATTGAATGATTATTGTATCTGTGAATAAAATGTGTGTTTTGCTGTATTGCCAGATTGTATTTGATATATTTTATTTAGAATTGTTATGTGTACTCCTAATTGATAGTGATTAGTTTTCATTTTTGCAGCTGTATCTCAGCATTTTGGCATCTAGCTGTTGATCAAATGAAGGCGAGTCCCTTGTTGGGATAACAGTTGATATATTATTGTAAGTGCCCAGCTCTGTAAAGGTTAACTATATAACTGACTTAGGAAACCATATTTAGATGTCTTTATGAGGAAAGTAAACTTGGTAAACTTTACTGGGTATTGATTGTGTTCTAGCTTTGGATTATCTTGTGTCACCTGTACCCATTTACCTTATATCAGGAAAAGTCTACCTTTAACAAAAAGTTGGGGCGCCTGGGTGGCTCGGTCGGTTAAGTGTCCGACTTCGGCTCAGGTCATGATCTCACTGCCCGTGAGTTCGAGCCCTGTGTCGGGCTCTGTGCTGACCGCTCAGAGCTTGGAGTCTGTTTCAGATTCTGTGTCTCCCTCTCTCTCTGCCCCTCCCCTGTTCATGCTCTGTCTCTCTCTGTCTCAAAAATAAATAAATGTTGAAAAAAAAATTAAAAAAAAAATAAAAAAAATAAAAAAGTTTTTAGCACTTGTTTATTTTTGAGAGACAGAGATAGACAGAGCATGAGTGGGGGCAGCGGGGAGGCAGAGAGAGAGGGAGACACCGAATCCGAAGCAGGCTTTAGGCTCTGAGCTGTCAGCACAGAGCCCGGTGTGGGGCTCGAACCCACGAACTGCAAGATCATGACCTGAGTTGAAGTGAGAGGCTTAACTGACCGAGCCACCCAGGCCCCCCAGAAAAGTCCACTTTTAGATTTTATTGCTCTTTTAAGTGCTATTTTCTATTTTATCTTTTCTTACTTTGATCTTCATTAGGTCACTCTTTCAAATTCTTGAAAGTTCACTGTTTGTGTATAAAAAACATTTTTTTTTTTAATGACTATTTATTTTTGGGAAAAAGAGAGAGAGAGACACAAGTGTGAGCAGGAGAGGGGTGGAGAGACAGAATCTGAAGCAGGCTCTAGGCTCTGCCCTGTCAGCACAGAGTCTGTCTCGGGGCTTGAACTCAGGCACTATGAGATCGCCACCTGAGCCAAGGTAGGACGCTTAACGGACTGAGTCACCCATGGGCCCCATTTAAAATTTTTAATGTCATAACTCGTGCCCCTGTTAACTGTTTTAATTTCATAACGTGCATTATTAAGGTAATTGTTTATAATCTTTCTTTTATTAGCAGAGTTTTTATCAGACATTTTCCTCAGAGTGCTACTTTTCTGTCTGGTGGTTGTGGTAAGAAGAGTCTTTGATTTTCTTTTCTTTTTAATAGTTTGCAAACTTAGTTGTGTCAATCATATTGTTAATCTGCATAACAAGGTTTAAATTTCTCTTTTTCTCTCTTGCTATTCTTGAGTGGGACATCAGGCCTTTTGTTCATTTATGCTTTTCAGTTCTTTCTCTACCCCTGTGGGAAGATGTGTTTCTCATGCAGTTCCGTGGATCTCTGGGCAAAAAGATCTTTCTAGAATCCATGTTTCAGAAGTTTCCATTACCCCCTTTTATTTATTTTTATTCATTTTATTTATTTTTGAATATTTATTTTTTTTTTTGAGAGAGAGAGAGATTGACAGAGTGCAAACTGGGGAGGGTCATAGAGAGAGGGAGACACAGATCTGAAGCAGGCTCCAGGCTCTGAGCTGTCAGCACAGAGCCCGATGGGGAGGCTTGAACTCTGGAACTGTGAGATCATGACCTGAGCTAAAGTCAGACACTCAACCGACTGAGCCACCCAGGCGCCCCCAAATGTCTAGCATTTTAATACACTCCCAAGCACGCTGGATGTCATCGAACTTAAACCTCTTTTCTCAGGGAAACAGTTTTAAAACACACATAGAATTTGAACTTGTAAAATTGAAATTGATGACTTTTTTTTTTTACAGTTCGTTCTTTCTTTCTTTCTTTCTTTCTTTCTTTCTTTTTCTTTCTTTATTTTTTAATATGAAAGTTATTGTCAAACTGGTTTCCATACAACACCCAGTGCTCATCCCAACAGGTGATTTCAAATAGGTTACAGTTTCAGTAATTAAGTCCAGTTTTACTTGGTTGCTCTCTTCTGGTGACTTTTTGTCATTGTTTTTCTGAAATAGTCTAATTTCTGAAATGAAGTAATTTTTCTACTGTGTGAGGTTTTTTTTTTTTTTATGTTTACTTATTGATAGAGAGAGAGAGAGAGAGAGAGCATGCATGGGGGTCGGGTGGGGGGAAGGGGGGCAAAGGGCAGAGAGAGAATCCCAAGTAGGCTCTGAGCTGTCACTGTTGGCCCAGGTGGGAGTGGGAGGGGCTTGATCTCAGGAACTGGGAGATCATGACCTGAGTCAAAATCAAGAGTCAGACACTTAACTGACTGAGCCACCCAGGGGCCTCACTGTGTGAGTTTCTATTGCAATGTACCTATAACACTGAGTTATTTGGACTCAGTCGGTTTATCCTTTTCTGGGCTGTATACGGCTTCTTCAAGGATCATCAAACAGTTTTGGAGAAATCACATATAAATTTCTGTCGTACTGTTATCTCTTTCTCCATTCTCATATTCAATGTATTTCCAAGCCAGAGAAGGACAATCTTTTTGTCTTGTAATTTTGAAAATAAGAGTTTATGACAAGCCAACACTCCACATGTTGACATGGCCAGCAAAAATGACCATCGCCTTGTGGGCACATGTCTTACTGCGAAATTCAGTCTTTTTCTTTAAAATCACTTTGCCAGAGGCGCCTGGGTGGCTCAGTCAGTTGAGCGTCCGACTTCAGCTCAGGTCGTGATCTCACAGTCTGTGGGTTCGAGCCCCTCATCGGGCTCTGTGCTGACAGCTCGGAGCCTGGAGCCTGCTTCGGATTCTGTGTCTCCCTCTCTCTCTGCCCCTTCCCCGCTCATGCTCTGTCTCTCTCTGTCAAAAATAAATAAACATTAAAAAAATAAAATAAAATCACTTTGTGGTACGATGAACATATGCAAAAAGCTGTATATATTTATTGCATACAATAAGGGGCTTGTAGATGAATATACACCTGTGAAATGGTCACCAAAGTCTGTGCTGTAAACATATCCATCACCTCCAAAAGTTTCCTCCCACCCTCTTCTTTGTATTCTTTGAGAGATTCAGTTCATGTGCTTTTATATCCTTTTCTCCCCCATGCTTAATCCCACATCCTTTTTCTGGATATTGTGCAGCACACTCTTTCGGTCGACTCCCTAATCCATTTGCATGTATCCTTTCGTCTGTCATTAAAACAACACATTTAGCTTTTACTTATTTATTTTTCTTGGTAACGTCTGGGGGATGCCGGCCTGGGTATACGCCCTGGGCTGAATGTGTCTCCCCAAAGACCACATGTTGAGGCCTTCATCTCCAGTGAGATGGTTGTTAGAGGTGGGGCCTTTGGGAGGCCTCTACCGTTAGATTAATTCATGACACTGGGACCCTCATGATGGGATTACTGCCCTTATTAAGAGAGAAGGAAACACCAAATCTCTCTTTACACCAGGTGATGACATGGCAAGAAAGCAACCATCCACGTAAACCAGCAAGAGGGATCTCACCAGAACCGGCCCACGCTGGCACTCTGATGTCAGACTTCCAGCCTCCGGAGCTATGAGAAACAAATGTTTGTTGTCTACCCTACAGCCTATGATGTCTTGTTATAGCCGCCCAAACTGACGAAGACGATACTTATAACCATTTTCATTTTCATTATCTGAGCTCTTATGATACGTAAAGTATTCACAATGTCAAAAATTAAAGTAGCACTACCTTAATGCAGGGCACAACTTTGACGTTCACCGTCCAAGTTAAAGACAGATGGTTCACGTTTAAGATTACAACACACTTAAGTTGTATGTTTAAGCAGCATCGCTTGGAGTGATGAGAAAAAGGGATGGTCCCTTTTTGTGACCCATGGATCATGGTTGCTTATAGATCAGTGGTTGGGAAAAACCAGTAACAACAAAAGGCTGATAATCAATGCCTTACCCACTTGACATTCAAAACAGTGTTGCTTCCAACCCCTATATTTTGTATCATCGTATGTGGTTTGTACTTTCTCTCCAACTTCTCACACTCATTTCTAAAACTCTGGATGTTGGGGGTACCTGGATGGGTCAGTCGGTTGAGCGTCCGACTTCGGCTCAGGTCATGATCTCACGGCTCGTGAGTTCGAGCCCCACGTCGAGCTCTGTGCTGACAGCTCGGAGCCTGGAGCCTGCATCAGATTCCGTGTCTCCCTCTCTGTCTGCCCCTAACCCACTCATATTCTGTCTCTCTGTCTCTCTCAAAAATAAATAAACATTAAAAAAAAATAAAAAAAAACAAAAAACAAAAAACAAACTCTGGATGTTTTTCCATCCTGGGGAGTGACTACCTGGGAAACAGGATTTTCATTACTGTTAGTGGGACGGACTTTGGTAAATCAGGATTGTTGGTCACTCTAGGGTATCTATTCTTCTTGTTCTTTTTTTAATGTTTATTTATTTTTGAGAGAGAGAGAGAGAAACAGACAGAGCATGAGCAAGACAGGGGCAGACAGAGAGGGAGATACAGGATCCGAAGCAGCCCCTAGGCTCTGAGCTGTTAGCACAGAGCCCGACGTGGGGCTCGAACTCACAAACCATGAGATCACGACCTGAGCTGAAGTCAGACACTTAACCGATTGAGCCACCCAGGCGTCCCGTTAGGGTATCTACTCTTATTGAGACATTGGGAGAGAAAAATCTGGCTCTGCGTGAGGATCTTATTGCCCTGCTCTTATGTCAACAAACTTTTTTGAGTCTGTGTTCTTTTTTGCCTTGGTCTTGGAATGATCTAAGGTGCCAGAGAAAAATCAGAGGGGAGGGAAATATTCTAAAAAATAAATAGTTTAACTTCTGAGGTCTAACCTTACCATACTTAAAAACATCTGCTGAACACATTAGACTCAGTTTGAAAGTGAAAAGCAAACATTCAAGCAAAAACAAAAACAGAAAACAACCAAACAAAACAGACTCTTTTTTTTTTTTAATTTTTTTTTCAACGTTTTTTATTTTATTTTTGGGACAGAGAGAGACAGAGCATGAACGGGGGAGGGGCAGAGAGAGAGGGAGACACAGAATCGGAAACAGGCTCCAGGCTCCGAGCCTGACGCGGGGCTCGAACCCACGGACCGCGAGATCGTGACCTGGCTGAAGTCGGACGCTTAACCGACTGCGCCACCCAGGCGCCCCAACAAAACAGACTCTTATAGACTTGCTCGGTTTGCAGCACAGAGGGTCACAGGATAAACAAGTAGCTTCTGCAATAAATGCCCTTTCATCCACTTCTTATTTATTCAGAGCTGTAAGAAAGATAATTAGTTGAAAAGCCATTTTTTTTCCTCAAACAATGTACCTGTTTTTCAGCAGAAAATTAATAAGGAAGAGAAAACTTGTCATTTTGCTATAGCACTCTACAAAGATAATTTGCTAAGTGCTTGCCATAGAACAGGTACTCTCCTAAGAATGTAACACTGTTAACACATTTAATCCTACAGTAGGCCAATGAAGTCGTTAATACTATTATCTCAGTTTTACTAGCAAGAAATCTCAGGCACGGATAGACGGGCAAATTGCTCAGACTGGGATTTGAGCCTAGTCAGACGCATTTCAGAGATGATGTTTTTAACTTCCACATTTAAAGGTAAAGCTGAAATCGGCAATGGGAAGAGAAATACTAAAGTTAATTAGATGATTCCATAAAATTATCTGATCAAAAGTAAATACACTCAAGCCAAGAGTCTTAAGATACTCAAAAAAAAAAAAAAAAAAAAAAACCAGATACAAGCGAAAATAAAGGGCAGTTTACGAAAACAGTTTTTTTTTTTTTAATTAAGAATAATGTTATGGAGAATAACATGCTTGTACGATTACTAAAGTTTTACGGTGAAATAGAAGCAGCTGAGGTCACAGACACGAAATTCTTTATGAAGGAAAGTAAGTCTTCACAAAATATCTCAGTTATTATCAAACAAATCAAAATCTTTGGAAATGACTGCCAGACTGTCTGAAGATTCTACTGTCTGGTCATTTGGAGAGACAATCCTTCTCATTCTTCCCTAGGAGCGCCTAAGAAAATAAAAGTTAGGCTTCAAAGCAAACAGGGGGGTGGAAAACCCTACCTTAACAGGTTTATGGAATATTAAAGAAAAGTACTAGCATCATCTTCTCTGCCCCCCCCCCCCGTTTTTAAGAAATAAATGGTTACAGGGAGAGTGGAGAAGATATTGTATTGCAATATAGAAGCTTATTGATGGTGATGATATTATAGGCTGAGCCGTGTCTCAGATTGTGACTGTATTTACATAGAGGGCTAGTAAAGAGGTGATTAAGTTAAAATGAGGTTTTAGGGTAGGACTAACCTAATCTGTCCAGTGTCTTTACAAGAGGAAATGTGGACACACACAGACACACTAGGAGTTAAAAAAAAAAATTTTTTTTAGAACATTTATTCATTTTTTTGAGAGACAGAGAGAGACAGCATGAGCTGGGGAAGGACAGAGCGAGAGGGAGGCACAGAATCCGAAGCAAGCTGCAGGCTCTGAGCTCTCAGCACAGAGCCCGACGCGGGGCTCGAACTCATGAACCGCGAGATCACAACCTGAGCCAAAATCAGACGCTTAACTGACTGAGCCACCCAGGGGCCTCTAGACACACCAGGAATTTAGTACTCGGAGGAAAGACCATGTGAGGATATAGTAAGAAGGACGGTGGCCGCATTCGAACGAAAGGAAAAGGACTTGGAAAAAGCCAAACCTGCTGACACTTTGATCTTGGAATTCTAGCTTCCAGAACTGTGAGAAAATAAATTTCAATTGTTTAAGCCAGTGTGTGGTATTTGTCACAGCATTTCTAGCAAACTAATGCAGACAACGGTAGGACCATCTCCCCTCCATGTGGGCTCAGAGGCCTAGGATGCCAATGGGGGGGTGTATCTCAGATTTTACCTCCAGACTGCTGTTTGTGGTTTCAAACAGCATCAGTTATGCTGGGGCTGAGAACAGCCGAGACTACTCAACAGATGGAAAACTTCAGGTTATTAGATAAGCAATTCACTCCAAACTCCAAAAATGATCAATTATTCTTGGATAGATTATTCTTGGCGTGTTATTCTTGGATAGATTTTTGTTGTTAGAAATTCACACTTGCTTGTTTCAATACCAATGGCGCACTCTTAGACAAATGAGAAGGGTACAGATAATGGCGAAATGAGAGAGGTTCCACAGGGGGCACTGTAGGATGTGGAGATCGCTCTGCAGAGGATGCAGAAATTTTTTCTGAGCAGCCAGGAGGGCACAGGGGTGGGAAGGGGGTGACCAGAAGACTGAACAGCTGTGAACAGCTGACACCTCCCCCCAAAACCCTCCCCCCCCCCCCCCCCCCCCAGGTAGTCCAGAGGCCAAATATTGTTTCAGGGCTCTCTGTTTCAGGCTACTGGAGATAGTACAACCTGGGGTGAAGCTGAGGGCCTCCTAATGCAATCATGAAGGCTTTTTTTCCAGGAAGTTGCTGGAAGGAGGTGAGGGGACTTGGGGAGATGAGATTTGTAGCTAGTGCCTCAAGAGTGCTGAGATTCACATCTGGGCAGCCAAGGCCACCATGGAAGTCCAAGAGGGCAGGGGTGGGTACCTGGAGAACTCCTATCTGGCAGTAGGTGTTGACCAAGAAGAAGAGATTGTAAAGCAACCAAAAGCATGTATTTGGGGTCTTACGGATTACAATTCCAAAGACCAAGAGTGGACCTATATCCAAAGTGTGCTCTGAATTTCAAGTGGAGAGTACAGGCTTGTAAAGGCAAAAACCACAAGGTTACAGAACGTGTTTTGAAGGAATTAGGATTGGTGCCGATAGAGTTAAAAAGACTATCAGAGACACAATTGCTATTTCTCTAATAGAAGCTACATTATCTCTGTTTCACTCCAAAGTAGGAGGATGTGTTCCACAAGGTGCTCCAGGTATAACTGACAAGTTGCAATTGACAAAAGCAGAAAGTTCACGGTGTTCCGGAAATTGAAACAGGAGACATGCTGAGGTCCTGCTTCCTCAATATCCTCCTGACCCTGTGTTGACTGACTCTTTTAGCCATGCTTACTTGACTTTGGCGTCTTATTTCACATACATTCCTGCAATATTCTGAGCCTGACCTCGCTTGCCAAAGATTGTCCCTACCTCTCTCCTCTCTCACAAACACCCATTTGTGATAGTGCATATTTTGCAGATGAGAAAACCGAAGCAGAAGACGTTAAATAATATGTCCATATTGCAAATGGTAGGGTTGAAATTTTAGTGTGGTTCCTGAGTCTGTGCTTTTATTGCTAATTTATGGGAAGTAAACCAGAAGTAATATCGAATACATAGGTTGTTACTACACAACACGACACAACACTGACTATGGGATAGGGCTAAAAAGGAACATTCCACTTAAAACAGTTTGCAGGAAACATTGAAACCAAGAATGTTCAAGAAAGTCAAAAGTAAAGGAAAGGGAAAAATGAAGAGGGACCTGGAAAATGTACCCAAACAAATTAGGAGTTGTGGTATCATCGGCATACAAGATGCTATTTAATATTAAAAACAATAAATTGGCTCATGACCAACGTAACATAATACGCAGCAATAAAAGTTGTAATTTATCAAGAAGATATTAAATCAGAGAACATAAATGTGTAAACATTAGACGAACATTAGAAACATAAGTTACTAAAAATAGTAACAGCATTGAGTAAGCAGGGAGGAAAAAGTCAATGATATGGGCAACACATTGATTTACAATAAGTTTAAGGACCGTCACGTGCCTTCAAGAGTCTATATTTGTAAAAAGTGGTCATTTATGTTGTCATAAATGTAATTTTAACGGGTTTTATAAGGTGTTGATTTTACTGTCCACAGTCTCTGGTTATAATCAATATAATAGAAAAAATGATCAAAGGCTTTTGTTCCCTGATCCAAAAAACAAAAAAATTAACAAACAAAAAACAGGCAAGCAAGCAATCATTTGCTGTAGAATTTAAGAAATGCATTCATGGATAATCCTTGGAAAAGTAATAATCAAAACCGAGTTATAAAATATTTACGATACAATAAAAATGACTAACATTTTTACCAAAATCTACAGGGAGAAGAGAAAGCAATACTTCAAGGAATGTTCCTAATCTTAAACGTGTTCATCAAGAAAAACTAATAGTAAAAGTATCCACTGGCAGTATTAAGGAGTTAAAAATATTAAAAGTGAAATCTGAGATTTTATACACATAACTTTTTATCTAAGGAAAGCAAAGTGTTGTTGTTGTACAGATAAGTTTCAGTTTCAAGTCAAAACACCCAGTCTGGAGCCCTTGCTCTGTGATTTACTTGTTTTGTGATGTAAGAAATCATTGTTGAGCTTTGGTTGAAACAAACAACATGATAAAAATTCGGTGAAAAAAGAAAACAGAAACTCCAAATTACTTGGCAAAGTAGCCCTGATTATAAAAAAAAAATTATTTTAGTTGATAAATCCCAGTGTACTGGGAAATGTTTGGAAGGATGGATAATAGCTACCTACACAAACAGACAACCAGACGAGTTTGTTGAAGGATCGGAGGCTAGAATAATTCACCTCGGCCAAGGGACTGCCACCCGCTGGACATTTGAATGAGGCCATCTTAGATCATTTAGCTAGATGATCTACCGGTTGACCTCAGATACAAGGAGTAATTTAAACAGCAGAATGGAGCCAGTCCAGCCCTGTCAGTCTGGCTGATCCATAGAATTACGAAGAATAATTAATAGTTGTGAGTTTTAAAAATATGCTCTGTCGATTGACCCTTGTTTTCAGCTCAGGTCATGATCTCTCGGTATGTGAGTTCGAGCCCCGCATCAGTCTCTCTGCTGTCAGCACAGAGCCCACTTTGGATCCTCTGTTCCCCTCTCTCTCTGCCCCTTCCCTACTGGTTGTATCTCAAAATAAATAAACTTTAAAAAAAAGATTAAAAAATAGGGGTGCCTGGGTGGGTCAGTCGGTTGAGCATCCGACTTCGACTCAGGTCATGATCTCACCATTCACTGGGTTCAAACCCCGTGTTGGGTTGTGTCCTGACGGCTCAGAGCCTGGAGCCTGCTTCCGATTCTGTGTCTCCCTCTCTCTCTGCCCCTCCCCTTGTCACACTCGGTCTCTCTCTCACTCTCAAAAATAAATAAACAATTAAAAAAATTTGTAAAAATGTATTTTATTGCAAACATTTATCATGGCCTTTATAGCTTTCATTGCTCTGATATTGGAATAATTTCATAATAAACTGAAATTAGTTGTGATGCATTGCCCACACAAACCAAACAATATTTAGAGGCCTCCCTTAGAAGATGGGAGCCAACACGATCGTTTTGCCAATCTCTTACTGGTTGGGAACTCCTGTGAATGGCCCTGACTACTTTGGCAGTTGTCTTGGGCATTGTTTACAACACACGGGACAGTTCATGAATCAAGTTACTCTACTTCAAGGAAAGTCTGGCATTCTTGGTGATATGCCATCCCACCTGGGTACTGCAGTGGTCGCTTTTTTCTAGGCACTCAATCTGCCGTACCTACTGGAGGGTTAGTTGCTAAAGCTCATACCTGATCTAGGGGGTCAACTTCCTTAGGTGACACCAAGGGGTGTCAGGGCCTTGACGAGGCCAAGATATAGAAGACAATGAGGACTGTTTCAGGCTCTTGCAGGTGGACCCAAATGTCTCCACACACATTCTGACCCCATAAGGGCCCACCCATGATCATTTACCCTGTGGCTTTCCATCGACCAAGAAAGACATCCGGTTAATCTCTTTAGAACAACCCAATTGTCAGTACTAAGGGTTAATGGCCAGGGCTCCTTTTCATGAACCAGTCAGACAACTCTGAGCTCTCAGCTCACTGACTACTATGGTTGGTCTCTGTTTCCACCCAGATGGTGTCAGTGTTGGGCTGAACAGCGTCCTTAGTTCATGTGGATAGACCCTTGACTAGACCCTTGATAGATCCTTGACTAGACCCCACTGTATACCAGGCATCAGAAGGAATTTATCCTGATCCTTCTGCAAGATCTACATAATTTACAGGGGCTAGTAGCACCGCCCTTTCTAGAGACAGTGCTCCTCTGCTGCAAAGACATGTGTCGTTTAGTCAAAGTAGGGGTTTGAGCCATAGCAAAGGGAAATTGATGGAACATATTGTCAACCCATCGACCGGAAAGTTACCATAATGTGCTGTCCTTTAGTGAGAGGCTCTACTTCGGTGGGCTGTATGCACTGCTAGGAACTTGATGGGGTATATCAGGTTTCTGCCTCCTTCTAGAGCTGAGACCAAAACCTAGGAGTATTCACTCCTTCTGTTTCTGCCACAGTATCCAACCCATACCTCTGGAGTCATGGAAACATCTAACTCAAATGGTAGCCTTGCTTGGAAGATGCCCAAAGCTTTAATCTGTTTTACTAGTACCTTTGCTCTTCTCAAAGGCAGCTTTGGTCCCACAAACGCCCTTTATTTACCAGACAGTATAAGGGATGGGCACCAAGTAGGAAATAAAAGTCCTCCCAAACCCTTAGATCCCTACAAAGGTTGTTCACATTCTTGGGTGTCAGATAGGCTTGCACCTTATCCATCACAGCTTCTGGGACAACATGGGTCTCACCCAACTAAGCAACGCCCTCAACTTTACAGTGGTGCCTGGGCCTTGAATTTTTTGCGGGTTCGTTGTCCAACCTCTTCTTCACAGATGTTCCAGCAAAAACTTCAGAGGGTCCTGCAGCAGAGACAAGTCGTCACATGTTACTATTACACCATCAATGCAATGGGCCCATTTTACTGATGTGGGAAGGGAGAACAGGGGCAGATCTGGGGCTACCGTCCTAGGACATAGGGGTTGTGCAGGTAACTTTGGGGAAGCACTTGAAAGGAAAAAGTGTTGTCCCTCCCACGCGAAGAAGACAAATTCGTCTCGTGACTCAGTGGCTAGGGGTATACTGAAAAAAGATATTTGCTAAGTGCGGCACAGCATAACATACTCTTAGGACCCTGGCCGAGGTAGCTAACTAAGATGGTGACACTATAGAGCGGCGACACCGATGGGGGGGGCACTTTCGTGTTCAGTTTTCAGTAGTTCACTGTCATCGGCCATGAGGCTTATTTATAGGGCCTACCTGGTTATTGAAAACACTGTGGGCAGGGCACACAATGCCCACTCAGGGCAGTTCTTGGATAGTTTCTCCTATCTCTTTTTGCCCCCAGGGAATTTACATTGCTGGACCGTTAACACCCCTCACAGGAGTGGCAAGCTCACCAGTTCCCGGTCGGCATTTCCCGTCAGCACTGGTTTGATTCCTTTGACCGAGCTGTCAGATCCATTGATACAAGGGTGCAGAGTTTGACTTTGGAGGATATCAATGCCCAACGTGGTCTCTGGTATCGGGGAGATACACATCTCATATTCTTGGGTGGGAGTTGGGGACACCCAATTTGCAAGTGTCAGAAGGAACTTCTTGGCCATAACCGTGCACCCTTCATATGTGTCAATGGTACAAGGAAGCCACTAAACGTCTGAGGGTTACTGTATATTATCAGCTCGAGTGTCCACCACACCCATCACCTTTTGTTTATTCCTGCCCTCGGTGAGGCTTCTGGTCACCCTTAACGGCTCTCATCCGGAGGCAGTCTCGGCCTGCAGTCTATACCCAGGGTGTGGGAGGCACCCACCTGGAATAGCGCAGTATCCCTGAGGCCCCTGCTGGAGCAGATGAGATGACAGAGGCAGGTGCAGCGGGTCTGAACTGTTGTTCAGGCTTTAAGGCTTCCCACAGGACAACCAACACAGCGTTAGATTGGCCATTTGTTCAGATGGAGTCCCCACAGCAATGAGGTGAACCACGTTTTATTTTATTTTTTTCACCTGGCCCTTTACAGCCGATCAGGATAGCCCCTTGGCTTTCTGAGTTCCTTCTCTGTCTCTGGTCTTTCTCACAGCTTGTGTCTGTTCCCAGGATTTGTCGGGCTCCCCCAGATCAGCAAAAGATTACCCCTCATCGTAAGGTCTTGTCCCACAGCGGGACTCAGCGTGGGTATCAGTGTACTGTATCAGGAGCTGGTATTTATACGGTGTCCCAGGACTCACACTGTGGTCCACAAGCATCTAACACAGAAGCCACCCCTTCCCACACAGCGGTAGGTGGCCATTATGGGATTTCACCCCCAGATGCCTCTTTCCCAAGGCCCATTTCTTCAGTCTCCTGGCTGCCTCACCAATTGGTTCACAATCCCCTCGGGCACTTCTCGGGTAAAATCTGAAACCAGTCCCTCATACGTGGAGGGCACAGAGACACCACAGAAAAAGGCAAGTCACTCCGGATTGTAGGTGGTCAGTTTAATAAACAAGGGGACTTACACACGAGGCTTGTCTTGGGCAACCGCAGGACGGATGAGTCCCCGCACCCATCCACCAAATCTTAAAAGTGTATGTGGCATTTTTTTAAAAATTTTTTAAGTTTATTTATTTAATTTGAGAAGGAAAAAGAGCATGAGGGGGGGAGGGGCAGAGAGCGACAGAGAGAGAATTCCCAGCAGACTCCGCGCTGTCAGCACAGAGCCCTTTGTGGGTCTGAACTCACGAACCGTGAGATCATGACCTGAGCTGAGGTGAAGAGTCGGACGCCTAACTTTGCGATCCACCCAGGCGCCCCAAAGTTTATGTGGAGGTCTTACCTGGGTTCAGTCATGTATACCAGCCAGAAGCTCTCAACACCACATGACTGTCTCAAGGCCATGTCTTTGGACAGAGGAAAGGTTGAGGAGTTTCCAACCAAGAAGGTTGAGCTTACAGGTCAACCAGTGCTCATGTCCTCTCGATGACCACCCCCCCACCATGCACACAAACTAATGTGCAAACACATATGAAGATGGGTTCATCACTGGAGACAAATCAGCAATGATTCTTGTCTGTGCTGAAAAGCTCAAAGGGCAAATTCAACATATACATTTTAATTTTTATACAGTTGCCCATACAAAGTGTGATTTGACTGTTAAGAAAGATACATAAGAGCATTATTTTGTGGTAGCTGCAAACATCTAGTTCTACTTCCAGTTACTGCTTGTTGGGGTAAAATGTTTTCAGTCATAAGAAGCAAATTTTGAGTATCGCCAGTGGGCTACGTGCTGAGTTTGGGCTAACCAGCTTCCTGCAGCGTATCGGTAACATTTGCCACGAGAGAGATTTCATTATTCTCTTCCCCTTGAATAAAGCATAGGGGTGACATGCCAGTAACACAGAATTCAGAGGAAGGACTACATTTCATCGTAATAAAAGAAAAATCGTGAAAACTCAGATTGGTTGCTTTATTTCCACACTTTCGGGCTGAGGTTTTTCATGTCTTCAAAAGGTACTGCTTATAACATCAGGAAAATAGGATTTTGTTCATTACAATATTTTAAAATTTATCTTGATCTTTTATTTATGAAAAAAACCGGGGCACCTGGGTGGCTCAACCGGTTAAGCACCTGACTTCAGCTCAGGTCATGATCTCACAGTTCGTGGGTTCTAGTCCGGCATCTGGTTCTGTGCTGACAGCTCAGAGCCTGGAGCCTGCTTTGGATTCTATGTCTCCCTCTCTCTCTGCTTGTCCCCAGCTCATGCCCTGTCTCTCTCTGTCCTTCAAAAATAAATAAAAACATTAAAAAAAAATTTAAAAAAAACCCAAAAGTCCAGGGAATTTATAGGAGCAGGAACCCAATTTTTAAAAATAACTATGGGCCTATGGAGATCTTTAGAATCAAAGGAAGCACAGAATATTCTGCAAAGGTCTCATCCAACCTCATCCTCACCCTCACCCTAGAAATAACGTAGAAAGTAGCGCGGGAAATGTGTGCTACGTTATTACAGTAATTAAAAGAGTAGAGTATAAAATAGAAAGGCAGGTCAATCAACAGAACAGAGAAGCTAGTAAGCAACATAATACAGTTGGCCTCAAAACTCAGTCGGGACAGACAGCATTAATGAACAAGAGGTTTTGGGTAAGTGGTCACCTATTTAGAAATAAATCATGTACAGATCGTACAATACACTGAAATAAATTCTAGGTCCATAGCATTGGTTATAAATAAAATCAAAGTAGACGCAAAAGTTTCAAGGGCAATTACAAAGGAGAAAATGGAAACTGAAAATAATTGTACAAAAAAACATCTGTTTTCTGGACTCGTCCTAGAAATCAAAAGGGATGTGAAGCATCCCCTTTGTTGCTCTTTGTGAAGATTTTTGTTTTAATACCTCCATTACTCAATGCTGCTGACAGTGCTATAAGTCGGATAGACGCTGCATATGTGATGGGATTATACACGTGCATGACTTTATTAGGTATCAGTCTGGTGACATCATCTTAGAACTTTAAAAATTTCACCTATCCTACGTGAATAATGACGCAGGGGCAAAAATTATTTGTAAGAATGTTTATACAACATAATTTTGAGTTCCTTTAACATTACGGAAAGTTCAACAAGAGTCCTAAGTTGTGGCTTATCCATATGATACTATATTACAAAGGTATCAATTTCTTGTTTTTAAATTATTCTAATAATATGGCAAAGTCATTATAGATAACGTGAGGTTTTAAAAAAGGTAGACTAAAAATTCAGTACAGGATGATCTCAATTATGTTTACACAGCCAAGAAAAAAAGACACAAGGAAAATATGCCAAAAATTAATCACTGTTATCTCTGAGTTGTTGACATAAATACTTTTTGGTTAATTCTTTATTTTCAATTTCCTGAGCTACTTTCCTTTCTCTTTTTTTTTAAGTTTTGTTTTTGAAAAATGTTTATTTATTTTTGAGAGAGAGAGCAAGGGAGAGCAGGGCAGAGAGAGAGAGGGAGACACAGAATCTGAAGCAGATTCCAGGCTCTAAGCTGTCAACCCAGAGCCCGACACGGGACTTGAACTCACGAACTGTAAGATCACAAGCTGTCCCGAAGTCAGACACCTAACCAACTGAGTCACCCAGGCACCCCATCTGAGCTACTTTCAGTAAGGAGTAGGTTCCTTGCACCCACTAAGCTGAATGTTTCCCTTTGCAGGTTTGCCCTTTGTTATATATCTAACAAAGGAAAATAAAAACAATAAAATTACAGAGATTAATGGCGTTACTAATCTGTGCAGCCTGTTGTGAAACCTTTCTTTGGTGGCTAAAACCATTAGTGCACTTATATTTAAATAGCTAATTACTTTAAGTTTTATTTTTCTGGAGGAAATCTAAAACAATGTGATTTAAATTGAGTTAAATGCCTTAGACAAAGATAGATTTTAATTAAAAAGTTAGCAATAACATGTAGAGGCCATATGTCTAACTAGCTAAAGCACAATATAAGCAGAAAAAATACTAATAAAAAAGAAAGAAAATGATCATTGGCTTTAAGTTTTTAGGATAATATTTTGCATCTTTCAGCTTTTGTTTTTTTTAATTTTTTTTTTTTTTTACATTTATTTATTTTTGAGATACAGAGAGAGACAGAGCACAAGTGGGGGAAAGGCAGACAGAGGATGAGACACAATCCAAAGCAGGCTCCGGGCTCTGAGCTGTCAGCATAGAGCCCGATACAGGGCTTGAACCGACGAACCGTGAGATCATGACCTGAGCTGAAGTCGGACGTTTAACTGACGGAGCCACCCAGGCGCCCCTTTCAGCTTTTCTTCATTTCCAAAATATGCTATAATGAGCATACATTGTTTCTTGTTTACTTTAAAAAGGTATAAATTACCTTTATTTTGAATTACACAGATTACATACATGTTTTAATTGTTAAAAAATTTAAATAATGGGTAGAAAAGGCAAAGAACAAAATTGTCTGTAAGGAACGACAGTAGGTTCCTCTGGGCTACATTCTGTGACAATTCTCTGGTTTCATCCTCCGACGAACTAATTCTCTCTTCAGTGCTATCCATTCTCCTAATCAGTCCATCTATACATTTTTATTTTAAAAACCGATATGCTGAATTCCAAGATCTTTCATTGAGTATTTTAAAAAGACACGTCGCCCCTTCATTTCTGAGTATACAAATCTTACTTATTTCTAAGTTCTTGTTCTATTTGGTCTCCAACCGTTTTCTCAGGTATTAGCTCCTCAATTTTTTTTTTTTTTTTTCAGCTAAATACTTTTATTTCAAGTTGTTAGAGTCTTCAACCATTTATGTTTGGGGCCCGTCTCAGAGTACGTGTCTGCTAATTGCAAGATTTCTCCAACAAGACCACACAGATGCTCACATTCAGCCAAGCATGGTTGGTGGTACCTCGTCCTGGGTTTTGGGGATTTCCTTTGCCCAGGGGTATTTCCAGCAAAGCTGGCAATGTCCTGCCTTCTCCACCTGATTAAAATGGGACTTTCCTTTCTGGTACTTCTTTTGCCTCCTGTGGCTCCAACTCTGGAGGTGAAGCACACGATAGGGATATAAAAAGGTCGGCCATGCCCCTTCTTGACCATTACGGACTTCCAGCCTAAAGCAGAGAAGCTAGAGAGTGGGCTAGGCTTTAACCTGGAAGTTTAGCATGGAATTTTATATTATTAGAATGAGACTGTCCTTATCACTAGCAATCACCAGGTACTTTTTCTTTCTAATTATCCAAAAGAAAAGGAAAAGGAATGTAATAGACATGAGATTTGGTTCGTAGAGAAATAATTAATCCTCGCATCAGGTCTGAGGAGACAATGCTTTCTGTTTGCACACTAGTTAGCTGTCATTGCTGGTTACACAGGCCCTGCGAATGCTTCTGCACTTAGTGAGGCGGGGGGAAGAAATTAGTTCGAACTTCCTGGCTAGTACTCCATCATACACGAATAAAGTGCCCTGTTATTTGCGCCAAAGTCCCTGTCTGCCTTTAATCCCCTCCACACAGTGCATCAGCATTACCCAAGAGTCACTTCCAGCTCTGCTCATAGCTTTTTCTAAGAATTCTGAGCTACAGTTTTGTTCTTTAATCATGTAACGTGTAAGGATTTAATCAAGGAGTCAATCACATGATACTGTCCAATAGAACTTTCTAGAATGATGAGAATGTTCTGGGTTCTATACCTGTGCTTTCCAATTCACACGTGGCTAGTGAGTACTTGAAATGTGGCTGGTGCAACCAAGAGACTGGATTTTAAATTTTATTTAATTTTAATTAATTGAATCTCTGTGGTATGAGACAGTGCAAATCACTGTATTATGTCGTGATGGAAATCAGACAGTAGTTGATAGTCTTTTTTTTTTAAAGTTTTTTTTTTTAATGTTTATTTATTTTTGAGACAGAGAGAGACAGAGCATGAGCAGGGAAGGGGCAGAGAGAGAGGGAGACACAGAATGTGAAGCAGGCTCCAGGCTCTGAGCTGTCAGCACAGAGCCCGACGCGGGGCTCGGACTCACGAACTGTGAGATCATGACCTGAGCCTAAGTCGGACGCTTAACCGACTGAACCACCCAGGCGCCCCGATAGTCTTAAACTATTACCTAAAACCATGTGCCACAACCCATATGTGAATAATTACTGACATATAGCAAGAATTCATAAAATCAGCACTACCATTTCACACGTTTTCCCCCTTGCCTGCTACATATTTCTATATTTCTTTTTAGTTGTCTTCATCTTACTCTGTAAATGCGTTATTTTACTGTGTGCAATTTAAACTGACAAGGCACAGACACCAACTTTGAATTCAGGGTCCACAACAGAGACGTTTTCTGGCACATCCGTAGTCATTTGGGGGACACTGTCAGTAAAAAGAAAAAAAATAACATAAGTGTTCATATAGAGGTTATTTTCCCCTTAACAAACCATGGGCTTTTGTTATGTTTGCTATTAATAAATGATGTTCAGAGGACACAGAGGACACTACGTGAATTTTGGAGTTGCTTAGAAAACTGCGTATTTGAATTCCAAATCCATCACTTCTCAGGTATTAGTGTTGGCAAAGTGAGTCTCAATATTTTTGTCTGTAGAATGGGAATAATGACACCAAAATAGAAATTTTATGAGGATTTTATGAGACAACAAAAAGGGAGTACATTCTTCCATAACTAATGTTAATTCCAGTCCTTTTATACAGAGTGCTTTGAAGCATAAACGTGCCTTAAAAAGAGAGGTGAAGCTTTAGAAACCATCATATAAACGGGATTCCAAATACCACAAAAAGAACTTATGATGGGGATCCTAGGTTAGCAGAGAACTACACGAAAATTATAGGCTGAACTAGGGGATAAAGACATACCAGGTGGAGGATGCTGAAATAATAACAAAGGATAGGGAAGGAGGCAAGGAAGAAATGCACACGTGAAAGTGCTATTTAATAATCATGCCCTTCCAAAACGGGACGGATTTTTATTATTTTTCTTATCATTGGTGGATAACATCTCCATAGCTATTATTTACTACATCTGGCCCTCCCCCTGAGAAGCAATAACGTGTTTTCTTTTCCGAGAGCATCTCCATGGTGATTTCACACCAGCCAAGGACGGGCTCCGAGGGTAACTGGAAGTTGACAAAAATCTCGTTTTAGAGTAGCCTCACGATATTCTTGTTATTTAGTCCCTTAACTGTGGATCAGTAGCTCTAAAATAATTCCGCAGTATTTCTGTAAGGTGGGGTCACTTTCCTGAATGAATACAAACACTTCCCTCTTTTACCATCCTAGCATAAATAATGAGTAATGCCATTGGAACACTTCCCCAATCATTTTATCCCTCTTCTCTAATCACAAAGGGCGCCTTTATGACTAACTGTAAATCAAGAGCCTTCACAACACGGCACCAAGTCTCCTTTCCAAGGTTTTTTCACCGTGACTTCCTGTTTGTTGTATGTTTCAGCAAAGCTGGATTATTACTAGTCCCAAGGTTCTCTTGATTCTCCACCCTTGTGCCTTCATTAACATTGCTCCTCTGTTCACAATATCCTCCTATCCCTAATTTAAACACTGATCATCTCTATTCTCTAAGGTCTCTTAAATTTCATCTGCCTGGTGATGCACGTAGCTGTTAGGGTCAATGCCCCACCTACATGTCCTAGATCCCTTTTTACTAGCCCTTTGTCCTACTCCCAGCTTCACTGTGCTTTGCTTGCTTCTAACAGCTCGCATCTGTGAACTTTTTTTAAGAGGCCTGTCCTTGGGCCCGTTGGCAAGTCCCTAAGGGTTTACCTCGACCTTGGGAATCGCCCATCACTTGTAACTGCCTGGTGCTACAGTATAAAAACCTAGCTACCTTACCTCAATGTGGAATGAACTGAAGTGTAATTTATGCCTTGGAGCTTCCGGCCAGATCAGGTTGAAGTTAAGACACTGTCCAAAATCAACTGCCCACTTGACTGGCTTCCTCTTGTCCCTGTCTTGCTTTCCTCCGCATTCTTTTTGGTTTCTGTTGGGAGCACTTTCTTAATAACTCACTGGCCTATTTCTTTCTGTCTCATAATCTGACTCTGGGGACACAGACCTAAGGTAATAACTTCCTTGATAACTAAAATATGAAGCATCCCTAGGGCTTTCATTTACTTATCACATAATTCAATCATTATGTAATATTTACTCATTATATAATTTATTCATTACATAATATTAAGAGACTACTATATGCCAAGTCCTATTCTTCCAGATATCAAGGATACAGAAATACATTTTGTTTATTTATACTTTCCTAATGTCACTTTGATTGTGGTTATTTATATTCGTCTCCATGTACTTCTTATGACATCATTTTGAGGGGGAAACAGTATCTTCTCTATATTTTGATTTCACCTTAGCTAGCACGTTGCTTTATATGTAGTAAGGGTTCAGTAAATTAGGAACCTTGTAGGAATTGGGAAATATATTTAACTTTGCTCACCCAAGAGAGAGAGAAAGAAAGAAGACAAGGAGTGAATTTTATTTATTTACTTATTTACTTGTTTTTATTTTATTTTATTTTTTTTTCAATTTTTTTTTCAACGTTTATTTATTTTTGGGACAGAGAGAGACAGAGCATGAACGGGCGAGGGGCAGAGAGAGAGGGAGACACAGAATCGGAAACAGGCTCCAGGCTCTGAGCCATCAGCCCAGAGCCTGACGCGGGGCTCAAACTCACGGAACGCGAGATCGTGACCTGGCTGAAGTCGGACGCTTAACCGACTGCGCCACCCAGGCGCCCCTACTTGTTTTTATTTTAAAATAAACTCTACCCCCAACATGAGGCTCCAACTCATGACCTTACCATCGAGTCACATGCTCCACTGACTAATGGGTCCTAAGGCTACTAGGAATACAGAATCAATAATTTAGACTAGCCTACCTCATTTTTTGTGAATTACTTTTAAGACATGAGAAACAAAAATGTGCATAATGAATACCTACGTATTTCCAATTATAACTTACAATTTCTTCAACAGGCTTCAAATGATCATCTAGAGACACAACTCAACACACCCCCTGAGAAGGAAATAAAGGTAAGGTAAAGAAAGTGTTTATTTTTTGTGTCTTAAGAACTTTCTTACGAAATTAATTAGATAAATCAGAAGGCATTAGATTATTGTCATCTGTGACATACAATCGACTTCTCCTTTGCTCTAACACCATTTACTCATTGTCTTTGTTTAAGACATAATCTTCTTTTGTTTGGTCTCCTGCAAAAGTCTCTAACTGGATCAGCTAATTCTTCCATAGTTATCAGTGTTAACCTTTCGAAAACTAACTTCCTGATCTTATCTCTTCTCCGATGAAAGCCTCCCATTGCGTAAATGTCCGTGTCTTCATACCTTGATAGGGAGCCGGTCACACATTGTTTGTTGTTCGAGTCCTGGCCTGGCCGTCTTCCAAAAGCTCCTATCCAGTCATTCTTCGGATGCCACCTAAACTGACGCCACAGGACACGTCTTTCCTATAGTTATTCCTTCTTTAGAATTAGCTTTACTTCTTTCATTGCTATAAATATGATGCATTCTGCCCTTTTCCTTCCATACAAGGGGCCACTTTCTCTTTTACCATTAGAAGCATGGGACGGCCCCTTTAATTCTCCGAAACACAACTGAATCTGCGCTGTTGAAGACTTTGTGTATTACTTAACTGCCTTATCCTTTATCTCTCCAAATTTACTCCTATACATTCCCATTAAACACATTTCTCTATTGCCTGAAGAATTAGTCATTTTATTTTTTCTCAACTGTACTTTTCCCACTATACTTTGTCCATGCCAGTATACAGCAGTTACCATGGTAAATTATAAATTATAAATATTTTTATTTGGGCTCCCTGATCCATTTCCTGCTTATGAGTTTTGTATCACGAAATCACCTTTGTATTGCTACCATATGTCGGCTTACCCAGCACGTAACAAGTGTTCAATCAGTTCGTTGATTTTTTTAACCATATTAAAAAATGGAAATTCTACCTGGTATTTTATTACTACATTATTCTCTGTTGATTTGAAGGACAGATTTCTTTTTTTTTTTTAATTTTTTTTAACATTTATTTATTTTTGAGACAGAGAGAGACAGAGCATGAACGGGGGAGGGGCAGAGAGAGAGAGGGAGACACAGAACCGGAAGCAGGCTCCAGGCTCTGAGCCATCAGCCCAGAGCCTGACGCGGGGCTCGAACTCACGGACCGCGAGATCGTGACCTGAGCTGAAGTCGGACGCTCAACCGACTGAGCCACTCAGGCGCTCCTGAAGGACAGATTTCTATTGAATAATGAATAAATGCTTTTTATAGTCTCAAATGGTTTAGGTGATATTATATTTTATTATAGAAGTTTAACATTACATAACACATGCTCCTTAAAGAAAATTAAGAGAAAAGTCCTAAGATAAAAACAACTTCATTATGAATGAATTATAGAAACAGTATCTAAACTGGTTCATGGTTTGGGGGCTTACACCTTGTGTGTATTTTCCACGTAGACTCACCTTAATGATACTGCATTTTTCCTTCTTTTAAAACTTACAACAGAATAAAATAGGTGTTTTAGAATTGTGTTAACACTGTGTGAAACATGTGAGACAGCTACGTAATATTAGATCACAACAGATACATTTTATTACTGTTTTTTTTTTATAAGAGGGCACCCTTCTTGTAAGAGATATGTTCTTGAAAATCTCAATTTAAAACTCATTCGGGGGTGTGTGGGTGACTCAGTCTGACTCTTGCACCTGACTAAGTGCCTGACTCTTAATTTCCGCCCAGGTCATGATCTCATGACATGTGTTTTTTGTGGAATAAAGTCTAGTCCCCATCGGGCCATAGCATAAATAGCTTATAGTACACTCAGTTTGCCAGCTTTAAAACTATGAAAACTGGAACATTTTTGTCAGTTGAAAAATATGAGGGGGTATTTTCATTCACTAAGACTATGAAGATAGAGTGGGATTTAGACACATGCACACACACACACACACACACACACACACTCACCTCAACACTTTCAAAATCATATACTTCACAGATATTTCTAGTGAAATAACAACCAGATAGCACAAAATTGCCAAAATAGGGTAAAACTCTCTTGATAGAATGACAATACTTGTCAGTATAAACATAATACTCTTTTCTAGACAGTCCTATTGTTTTTTCTGGGCTCCTAGGGGTAAGTGCAAATAACCTTCCCTTCCTCATGCAATGACATTTAGATGGTTGTTTTCGGAGCTTAAAACATCTTTCAAGTTTTTGATGAGCATTTCTTTTCTCTCTCTCTCTCTCTCTTTACCTGTGAGTCTGTATTTTTAAGGAAAACACGAAAATTTGTTGAGTTTCCATAAAGAAAATAGCTCGTTGTCTTAAGTTTGTGTTCTAGCAGGATAAACATTTTAACGTTTATTTATTTTTGGGACAGAGAGAGACAGAGCATGAACGGGGAGGGGCAGAGAGAGAGGGAGACACAGAATCGGAAACAGGCTCCAGGCTCTGAGCCATCAGCCCAGAGCCCGACGCGGGGCTCGAACTCCCGGACCGCGAGATCGTGACCTGAGCTGAAGTCGGACGCTTAACCGACTGCGCCACCCAGGCGCCCCAGGATAAACACTTTAAATAAATGCACTGAAGCTCTTGCTACAGAATTTCGGGACTCAAGGAAATTATACAAGGTGAAATAGACTGTAAATTTCTCGAGGCCTACCCTGTTGTCACTGCCTGTAAGAGCGCAGGCAAATACATTCGTCAGCCTGTCCTTGTTTCTGATCGCTGAGTGAAATTTCATTGTTTGCTTTTTCCTTGTCCTTGGCAAATTTGGGCAGAAGCGGTGATAACACTCCAGAAGAGTTAAGCTCATATTCAGTTTTTCAGCCAGGCAGATGATTCTAGTGAAACCGGCTCTCCAAGAATTCATTAATTACAAACGTAGGGAATTTCCATGTATGGTAAATGCCAAATGCAAAGCTGGAAAACGTAAAGTTAGAAGCAGCATCTGGATGATTTACGAGTCTTAAGAATTTTAAATGGCTAAAGTGGCAACTACTTTGCCATCAGTAACTTCCTGTAAAATCTTTAGTGTGGGTTGATGTTATGTCTTCTGTAATTTTGCAGAAGAAGAGGGCGAGATGAATGTCCAAATATCAAAATCCAGATAATGGTGGTCACGTACGAGGTCACGGCAGTCTAAATGTGTCCCCCACCCCAATACTTTTTCAAGGTACATCTCTTTTTATTCCTTGGTAAGTAGACAGAGGTCAGGAAGGTCGTGGGAGCAATTTGCCATAGAACCATAAGAAGACTTCTGGGAGATAAAGACATCACCTTAGCATTCACAGTTAGGGAAACATGGAAAGATGAATCTGAGTGGAGCGAGGTAAACCTTATCAAGGCCTTGTGATCTGTGAAATAAAGGTATCTTGGCAGGACACTGAAGCATTACCCCTCCCCCCCCCCTTTTTTTGCATTGTATTATCTTCTTTTCCATTCCAAGAGCATTGCCAAGTAAGAAACTCTTGGAAGCCACTCACGTGATGGCTGTGATGTCATCACGGGTCACGAAGGATTTCTTTTGCTGGGCTCTGCCTCGAATACTGCCTTTTTATTGAAAACAGCAGGAACTCATTTTATGCTGCCAATAGATCAACTTTCCCCCAAAAAAGGTAAATTAATAATATCACGTCCTCTTTAAAAACTCCTTAATGGTCCCTAATTACCTACAGGATAAATCCCAGACTCTTTAGCAAGTTTCTTCTTAAGAAGTCCTTAACTAGCCACCCTTCAGCACTTTCCACTTCCCTTAAGACACTCTTTGCTAATTTCCATGAAAACATGAGCAATTTCTTACATGAACCACACACTCTACCTCTCCATGAATATGTATAACGTGCCAAATCCTCTATCTAGAATGTCTCCCTATGAATTTCTTTCTGCCAGCTCTACTTTCATGATTCTCCAGATGAAATTAGTTGACACTGTTTTAGACTCCAGGTAGATAGGTATCTACTCCAGGTAGATATCTCCATTATAGAATATCATATTCCCGTATAAATGATTGCTTTTATGTTATGCCTGCACGTGACTGTCAGAATCTCAAAGGCACAGCTGGTATGTTTTTATTCATGGCTAACTTTCCAATGGTTAGACTATCACAAGCCTTTAATAAACGCTAATGCTATTTTAAATATGCAATTAATATTTTATTAATTAAAATAAATAATAATCAAATAGTTAATTAATATTTTATTAATTAAAATAAATAATAATTAAAATAAATTAATAAAAGCCCCTTTTGAATTACTTATGGCTGTTAGTCAGTTTCAGATTTTCCATAGAATTTTGCCTCTGCTCACAAGGGAGCATATTCTTAGGGAGTAAAGTAGGAGAGTTTAATTCTAGCAAGAAAGAAAACTTCTTGCTATTCATTGAACTCACCTTATGTGTGTTTGAAGTAAGTACTCTTTTGTTTTTTTTTAATTTTATTAGGATATAATTGACATACATCACTGTGTAAGTTTAAGGTATACGGTATAATGATGTGACTTAACATACATTATGAAAAGGTTACCATATTGTTTCATTAACATTCATCATCTCATATAAATACAAAAAAAGAGAAAAAGAAGAAAAACGTCCTTATTTTCTTACTCTTAGGATTTACTTCCTTAATAGCTTTCAAACACACCGTACAGCAGCGTTAACTATTGTCCTCATGTTGTACAATACATCCCTAGTATTTAATCATCTTTTAACTGGAAGTTTGTACCTTCTGACCACCTTCTTCCAACCCCCCATCCCCTATCCCTCACCTCTGGTACCCACAAATCCAATCTCTTTTTCTGTGTTTTTTTCTTTTTTTAGAAGTGTAATCTTCTTTTAGACAGTGTAATCCAGAGTTAGACACTGTCCTTTTAATGCAGAAAGATGCACCTTTCCAATCAATAGTGTTTTTTGCTGGATTCTGACTGTTGCACCTTCCAGACAATGAAAAGGACTAAAGCCAGTAATTATCTAGAGCTCAGATATAAAAATATATTAAGGAAACCTAAGTCAAATGGCAGTTGGCAAGCCACGAAAGGAGGGCTTTTAGGCACCTGCACTTGTCCCAGCTTGCATAGTCCAGCAGGAAGTAGGATCATTTTCTTTTGGTGGCAATGAGAAGTCACCACGGCTTCGACCTCTCATTTTCCTTCAATACACTTTTGCTCAAAACGACTCCTTTCACCTTCCTCCTTTCCTCTATAAAAGGATGCTCTCCTCCTTTGTTCTCTGGACTTGTCTATGGTTGGCCATAATTTGCTTGTCTCGAATTGCAATCCCTCTGCTATTCTTGAATAAACTCATTTTTTTTTTTTTTTTTTTTTAATAAACTCAATTCTGTTGGCTGAATCGCTTACCTTTTTCTTTTACAAGGTTGACGCACGGTATGGTCAACTTCATGAGGCATCGACTTGGCGTTTTCTTCTTGTTATAGTTTCACTCACCTCTTTCTAAAAAAAGACAGCCTTGTATTGTATATTTCTTTACCTTAAAGATTTTGGCCAAACCTAAAGAAATTTGGTCCCATTTAGTTGATGAAGACTGTCTTTATGCCTTTAACCTCATGCTTCTCTCTATCACAGATGGGATCTAGTTTCGGACTGGTGATCCTTTATGTTATCCCTTATAAAAAGCGACAACAAAAATCTACCTCCCTCCATGCTTTTCCGTTACTGATTCCTTGGGATTTCTTTGCCCCGTGTTATAACACTCACTCTAAGCTGTGATTCCAAAGTGGTGTCTACATTTAGAACACCTTTGTTAATCAAAATGCAGAACACAATCATGGCAGCAGCCGGCATACCTGGAAGTCAAATGCTTTCTAAGACTTTTTTACCATATTATAATTTGGATGCTTGAAATCTAACATCCATAAGAGGACATTCAACATGAAGAGTTTCAAAAACACAAGGTAATTGCTATAAGTGTTTCAGTTTGTTAAATGAGAGAAAAACCTCGCATAACACTTCTTATTAATAAGGTGAATTGAGTTTATACTTAAACCCATGCATGTAATCTGATCTGATTTGGTGGAGACAATCATAATTATGAAACATTGGAATGCATACCCCTCTGATAAATAAATATATATCTACCATTAAGCCTGCTCAACTGACTTCCCCATATGAGAATTCTCTAGATTGACAATTAGCAACTAAAATTTGTAGTATCTACCCTATAATTTTCGTGTCTGGGGCTCATGTTTGGAATTATGGTTTATTTTCTCTCTCTTCATGGAATTATAATAACTTAGAAAATGATCCTCTTAATGTTATTTATATTTGCCTCTGATTGTAATTCAGTTGCATCTGACTGAGACTACGATTGCTTATTGCTTTGAGATGTCCCTCGCGGACCTCCAAAGTGAATTTTGCACGGTAGACGTTGTGTGTAAATGTGTGCGCGTGCACATGTGCGTGAGTGTCTCTCTCAAACACACCCTCTAAATTTGGTAAAAGTTACCTAGGTGTTTAAGTGTGAAATTTAAATGTGAAACAGTAACAGTAACAGAAATGTATGTGCACAAAAAACCAGATACACACAAGGTTTTTAGGATAAATTCAATGACTAAGAAGCACTGGGTGTCGTATGCACTCACCAATATCACACTGTATGTTAACTAACTTGAATGTAAATACATAAATTAAAACAAAAAGAATGTTGTTTACATAGGAAATGCAGAATGGTGGCTTCTGATTTTCAGTCCATCGCATGGGGAAATTCCCTTCTATCCTGGGAAAGCTTTCGCCAGCAAGGAAGGATTTCATTTGTAAAGTTCAGGGTGTGGAGAAAGTGGAGAAAATGATGGCTTGGGTTTTGCATCAGGCAAAACTGGTGTAATCCTTCCAACATGTGGGAAATCCCTCTTTTTCTATTTACATAGAAATTTTCATTTTTCATCCTGCAAAGCAGAGATGAAATCATCATGAAGTATAAAAGAGTAAATTTGGGAAAAGGCCTCCTTGTAGTTACTAATAAAGAGGTGCGAACAGAATCTAAGCTAATGCCATTAATTTCAAGATCATGGCTCTGGTCTAAAATGCATCTTGGGATTCCCTTTATGGGAAATGTTTTCAAAAGAACAGCAGCAACTTCCTTTACGAAAGCAAGAAAATGAGTCCAGTAATTGTCAAAATGAGATATAAACAAGACATAAGTCCAAGTCTGTATGTTTGTGAATATATTATAATAATATTATGAATTGATACTGTGTGCTTTTATTTCAATATATTTGTGTATGCGACATACAAGGACATCTTAAATTCAGTTATATTGGATTTAAAATATATAGGCAATAGATACTGTTAAAAGGTAAGCAGGTAATAAATACTCATGAAAAGTCAAAATAAGGGTGCCTGGGTGGCCCAGTCGGTTAAGTGTCCGACTCAATTTTGGCTCAGATCATGATCTCATAGTTTGTGAGTTCGAGCTCTGTGTCAGGCTCTGCGTTGACGGTGTGGAACCTGCTCGGGACTCTCTCCCTCTCTCTCTGCCCCCCCTCGTTTGGTCTCTCTCTCTCTCTCTTTCTCTAAAAATACATAAACTTAAACAAAAAGTCAAAATAAGGAAGAAAAGGACGAAATTATGTTTCCCATCTTTTTTTTTTTTAATTTTTTTTTTCTTTCAACGTTTATTTATTTTTGGGACAGAGAGAGACAGAGCATGAACGGGGGAGGGGCAGAGAGAGAGGGAGACACAGAATCGGAAACAGGCTCCAGGCTCTGAGCGGTCAGCACAGAGCCCGACGTGGGGCTCGAACTCACGGACCGCGAGATCATGACCTGGCCGAAATCGGATGCTTAACCGACTGCGCCACCCAGGCGCCCCTATGTTTCCCATCTTAGTGAAAATATATTCTCAGTTCCAAAGCTGATTGTGAAGTATAACTTCTGTTTTGTGCTATGTCCTTCCCACCTTCCCTGTTTCACTTTCTTTAAAGTGGGGCTCCTCAGGTGTTGTTTATAAATTTTAATGGTAAAACGTGAAACTTCTGGGAAGAACCCTAACCATTTTTGCAAACCTTGACTGTCATTATTGCATAACGTTGAGTGTTAGGACAGAGGCCAAAAGGCTCAGAGATCTGCCAGGAACTTGCTCTGAGTCAGGTAACAAATGAGAACTTGTCTTTTCCTCTGTGGAACCTGTTCTTGAGGAGAAGTCTACCCACAACCCCAGCAGGCAGACATTTCGGGCAGTCGATGGTAAGCAATATTCACCCGTGTTCTCCCTTCAGACCTCTCTTTGTGCGCAGAACCACAGAGTATGTACCTGTGGTGGGCCTCTGACAGGGGGAGCGAGCTCACGGTGTTCTCTTCTGAATTGCCCTTCCTGAAAACAACGAGGTGTCTGTAAACTTGTTTTGATTTTGGCATCGAAGTTTTGCAAGCAAGTTATAAAAATTTCCAGAAGGTTCCTGCCAGCCGCGGCCGACTTAGTCCTTCAGGCAGAGCGGGACTGGGAGCAAACGCACCCCTCTGGGACCGGTTTGCAGTAACTACAACCCCTTTGCGTAAATGAAGTTCTATTTTTGCTGTAGCCCAGGGGAAACTCCATTTACTCACCCTGTCTTTTAAATAGTCGTATGTTAAGGACTTGGGTTGTGTGTGTGGAATTTTCCTCCCTTTCTTTGCAAAGCGGTTACAGTGTGAAGGCTCTGGGGCCTCCAAGCCAGTGTTTCGATCCTGGTTCTTACTAGAGGAGTGACCTTGAGTAAGTCACTTAGATTCCCTGTTGTTTCTCTTGCTTTGTCCGTAAATGGGAATGATAATAACGAAACTTTATAAGCTTGTGGGGGGGTTTCAATAAATAAATTAATTAATTAATTTAAAGTTTATTTACTTCTGATGAGAGAGAGCTAGTGCGGGGGGGGGGGGTGCAGAGAGAGAGAGGGAGAGAGAGAATCCCAAGCAGGCTCCATGCTGTCAGCACAGAGGCCAATGCGGGCTCGATCTCACGAACCACGAAAGCATGACCTGAGCGGAAATCAAGAGTTGGCCGTTTCACTGACTGAGCCACCCAGATGCCCCTAAATTAATATATTTAAAGTGATTATCCCAGTGCCTGGCACAGAGAACACATAGGATAAGTCCCTACCGAGACTACATATCACGCACACATGCACTCGCCCCACCATCCTTCATGTTCTAGCTGTAAAGAACAATACTGTGAACAATGGATGATTCGTGTCAGTCAGTCAGTCAGCCTTGTACTGGCCCCTCTCCAACATGATCTCCCCGGGATTAGGAATCAAGAAAGAACTTAAAAAAGGAGATATTGCAAGTTCTCTAGAAAGATACGACGGGGGAAAAAAGATGAAGAATTGGGGAAACAACGATGAGAAAATCTTCACCAGCTGCAAGGAACAGAATGCTTGACTAATGGAGACTTCAAAAATATCAAACATTTACCTCATGTGGCACAAATTCAGAGGAGGGTGGTATTGGCCCTGGTTCAGCGGCTCGTCCCTTTGTGTCATTCTTCCTGCTCTGCCACTTGATGGGTCAGCATCGTCTTGCCTTTCTAGTCCCAGTTTGGCTTCTGCGCTACCGAAGGTGATTTATTCCCAGTGATATCTCGATCTTAAAGGGAGGGGGCAGCAGAAGAAGAATTTTCTTCTCCTAAATCTCCCGAATCTCTCCCTCCCTCTCTCTTTCTCTTTTTCTACCGAGGAGCAAAACCATCCCAGATGCTGTTCCAGAAGACATCCCCGTATTAGGTCCTTAGTCGGATCTGGTTCTTGTATCTCACTGCTAGACCAGAGTAGCAACCTGGGATACTCTTCTCTATGACAGAAATACTCCTAATCCCAGCTTCTAGACGTGTTGGCGACTGTTGGCTCTCCGATGAATTCAGCTCTGAAAATTTCCCTCAGTGCCGGAGAGACTTTTCATCCAAGTTCCCCCTTCTCCTTAGGGTAAGCTTGGTATCCAATAACCACTACTGTCGTGATATCAAGACCTGGCTCCCTTGCCTTAAGTGGGAGAATTCTAAAAGCCGATCCCAGCACCAAAGCTTTCTGCGGGCTGAAACTTTTGTTGGGGCCCATCGCAGCTCAACCCCTCTCTCTCTCCAATCCAGATTCTCTTCTCCTCCACGGGTGTTGTTCTTTAAAGCTCTCCTCAGTAAACCCCCTCCACCCAGATCTCCATCCCAGAATCTACACCTAGGGAACCTGACCCATGGACACCACTCACTCACAGTGAGAACTGTGATAATGTGATTGGCTTAAAATTAGGATTCATCCCAAACCACCCCGGGGCCGGAGCAAAACACAAGTTCTCTAAATTGAAGAAGGAAGGATACTCTTGGGCGAGCAAGCGCAAACACAGAAGGGTGCATTCTCCAACATGTTTTATTTCAGATATTGCAGGTGGTTGGGGAAGAGGAGAAGTAAGACAGTTGTAAGCAAGATAAGTGATGAGATGTTATTTGGCACAGCAGGGAGAGAGTGTAAGCTCTCAAAGATCGAGGACCAGCAAGAATGATTGCTATGCTAACTTTTGCAGATTTCTCCAAGGGAAGAATTCAGGGATGGTCTGTGCAAACCTTCGGATGCACGTGTGTCCTCTGACGGTCTTGTTTGAATGTGGATTCTGTTTCCATGTGTTTGGGTAAAACATGACATTCTGCATTTCCAATAGACTTTTGGCAATACCCCTGCCTTAGAGATTCTAATTAAATTGGTCTAGGTAAGAGATCAGCATCCATATTTTTTTTTTTTTTTTTATTAACACCACAGACTCTTAGGAAGTTTAGGAAAAATTTACTCCTCCCAAAACATGACTCTTCTAAGACGTTTGTCCTAAAGAATGAATGCAATTTACTTTGGTTTATGATGTCCCTTTATGGGTAATGTTTTTTTCCAAGTCGGTAAATGATCAATTTGCAATATTTCTTTTACTTGATTAATCATGAGCCCTCGACACTGTCGATCACCCCTTGTTCCTTGATACATTTTTCATTTGGCCTTCGTGAGCACACTGTTTTGGTTTTCTTATTTCACTGGTCTCTCATTCAGAGTCATATTTACTGATTCTTCCTTAACCTGCCCCTAACCCACCTCTTAAGGTTCAAGTACTCACAGCAGACTTAACTGCTGAGCAATCTCTTCTCATTAACTCTTCTCTAGGTTCTAATCTCTCCCAAATTAGTTTTTTTTAACCCAGAGCTCTCGCCCAAATTCCTGTATCGATTGTTCAGTTTCCAACTTGATATCTCCACTTGAATATATAAAAATCACAAAGTCACCAAGTGCAAACACGAATTCCTCCTTCAACCTTATTTCAGTCACAGCCAGCTCAGGTGATGGCGATTCTTTTTTTCCAGTAGCTCGGACCAAAGGCATGGAAATAATTTCTGACCACTCTTTTTCTCATTTGTTATATACAATCTGTGAGGAAATTCTACTGGTTTTACCTTCCAAATGCACTGAGAATCTGATCACTTCTTACCGTCTCCACTGCTACAAACTCTGGTCCAAACCACTGTCATCTTTTGTCTGGATTACATGATAGCATCTACCAGATCTCCGCACTTCTACTCTTGCTCTTTTACATCCGAAAGCTGTGTGTGTGTGTGTGTGTGTGTGTGTGTGTGTGTTGGGGGGTCTCCCCCAGGACCACCATATCTTGTGTATATATGCGTGTTTTTTGTAAAAAGAAAGAAAAGTTGGGAGAGATGGGAAAGCTAAAGTCCCAATGGTGACCCTCAATGCCCTACCTGATCTAACTCCCCACTACGATTCCCACCTCCTTCCTCCCTGCTATATGCTCCCCTCTGCTCTCTCAATTCTAGTCACACTGAGGTAGTTGCTGCACTGTGAACACAGAAGACACGTTTCTACCACATGTTCCTCCCTTCCTGCTTTTCTAGTTGCTCTCACTGCCTGGAAGATTCTTCCCCGATACATCTATGTAGTTAACTCCCTCACCTCCTTCAGACCCTTCTTCAAATGTCACTGCCTTAAGGAGGTCGAACCTAAATCTACTCAGTATTTCAGTCCTTCTCCTCTTCCTGTCTCCTTGGATGTTGTGGGTCCTCCTACTCATCTCTACAGTTTTTCTTTCCCCTAACACTTATCACCTTCCTATTTCCTATATTTTGCTTCTCTATGATGTTAATTTTATGCCTACATATATTGTTTGATTAGATTACATATATTGTGTATATCTCCCATTCAAATGTAAGCTCCACAAGGATAGCCATTTCTTACTATTTTCATTCATTGCTATAGCCCCACCATCTAGAAGAGATTTTTGGCACATGTGTGCCCTCAAGACTGGTGGTCTGACCTAAGGCAACATGGCAACGTGGATAAAAGCAAATGGATCAGTGAATCATTCATGTGATAGGTCAGGTCCATTATCAACAGTAAATAAGTAAAATGCAAGAGATGAGACAGGGAAGGAGTTAAGGTTGATACTTAGATTAATTGTTTAGCGATGATATTGTCACACACTGAGATAAGGACCTCTGTCAAATAAGCTAGTTTGGGGGTAAATAATGAATGTTATTGAAGCGCCTGTGGGACATGTGGCTAAAGAAGTACAGTAGGCAGTGGGATTCACGGGGCTGAAATGTAGAAAGAGAGGCATATATTTGGGAATCATAAAAAATATAGATGCAAATTAAATCACAGGATTTTTAGTATGTATAAAGAGAAGAGAAGAGGGCTTGCTAGAATCATGATGAAAAATATTATTTAATGTTTGGAGAAAGAAAGTGGGGCCAAAAAGAAGAAGATCAAATTGGTATCTAGAGAGTGAGAAGGAAAAGGTGTATATTATGGGAGGGGATCAAATCCTTAAGGGATGATGGGAGGAAAATAAAACAATAAAAGGCAAGAGGCCAAGACAAGAGAAATAAGAAAAAATTGATAGAATGAGGAGGAGGCCAAAGAGGATGAGATTTCTAGAAGACAGTAAAGGGGATGTGAGGGTTAAGTATTTCATGTACCAGTTAAATGTAAACATAACATATCAAACTGCAAACACAAAAAAGCGTGATGGCTACATAAAAACACGATGGAATGAATTATTCCTGTTGTCCAAGTACTTTTGTGTAGAGGGGCAAGAGGGACAAGTGTCATATGATGCTTTGATAATGCAAGTGTCACCTAGATCAAAGCTGTATATCCTCCGTTAAATATTCCATGGTGGTCTAGTTTACTAAAGATCTTTTCTTAAACACACACACACACACACACACAATCGCATCAAAACTTGGCATTTCCCATTCAATACTCCTAAACTGGAATGTCCGGTATGCCCCATTTAATTGATTAATTAATTAATTAATTGTTTATTCATTTATTTTGAGAGAGAGTTCACACGCCCACGTGTGCAAGCAGAGGAGGGGCAGAGAGAGAATCCCAAGCCGGCTCCATACTGTCAGCGTAGAGCCAAATGTGGGGCTCGATCTCACAAACCTGTGAGATCATGACCTGAGCCAGAATCAAGAGTCAGCCTCTTAACCCACTGACCCACCCAGGTCCTCCTTTAGGCCCCATTTTATATTGAAATGTGGACCAGGAAAATTATTTTGGTTTTCTGTCCAACATAAACTGGAAAGAGGTTTCAATGCAAAGGGCAAATAACAGAGCTATATTGTTCACCGATAGTCTTTCATTCTTTAGAAGATACATAGATCTCAGTTCCCTGTTACCTCTCATCCTCACTGTGACACCAAGAAATTTTGGAAAAGTAAACATTAAATTCTAGAATTTCTCTGTGCCTTGAAATACAGCCATTAGCAGACTTCATCGTGCCCTCCTTGCCTCCTTAGAATTGGGGAAACGATTTTATTATGTCCGCGGACTATTGAATACGTGCCACGTAAAATGAGGATTGCGAATTCTTTATTTAGGCACAAAAAAAAAAGTTTCCCACATAGGGACATTATTTACCACAAAGTAAATTCCCCTTATTTTACCATGTACCAAGGAGTCATATTTTCCTTGAATGTAACTCTTGAATTTATATAGAGCCTAGGGTGTCTTTAAAAGCATGGAGTACTGATGTCGTATCTACATGTCTGATGTGCCATGTTTTGGTAAAACAAGCGAACTGAGAAGGTATAAAGCAATTCTTAACCCAATGAAATAAACTTTTGTCGCACCACCTGTGGACTCACCCCAACAGTGTATGATGAATCAATTAATAAACATTTAGTAAGGGCCCAGTTGTAATTGAGGCACTGTGAGCAATATACATTGGGCAGAGATACTACAAAAATAAGTTTAACCATTTTCTTTTAAAACACTATATTTTTAATTTTGGGGGTACTGGTAGAGTCCAGGATACTCTGTTTCCATTTTTTTTTTTTCAGCTCAGCAACTGGAAAATTTATCTGTATCTTTTTCTTACTTGTAGTAGTAGCTCAGCAGAGTCATAAGCCTGTATTAATCAGTATAATAAATTAATTTTTCAAAAGATCAAATGCCATTGGACTTCCCTCTCAATTATATAAAGGAAATTAATAAATCCATCAATTAATTTGTGACTTTCTAAGTACTTTTCCCCTTATTCTCTGATGATCTTTCATGGAGAAGAGTCTGTGTGTTTTGTGTTGCCTGTGTTTCTTTTATTTCCTTGAGCCCATATGAAGTCCTCTTTAACTTCATCTCTTTCCCTCACGTCCACTGACCCTGGCTTTCCTGCTCTTTCTCTGGATATTGGAGGATCCCATAGTCTGTACACCATAGCGTCTAGAAACTTGACTTCAGAATTGACACCAGTAAAGAAAATTATGAGAGCCGCTATCAAAGAAAGTCCTAAGTTTCCCAGGATGAAAATTACATATAATGTACTGAAAGGAGAGAAACTCACAGACTCAGATGAGAAATGAAAGCATTTTATAGGACAATTAAAAATACAATCTGATAAGAAGTCACAGAAGACTGTGGTCTCTTCTTTTAAAAATTTTTTTTTTTCAACGTTTATTTATTTTTGGGACAGAGAGAGACAGAGCATGAACGGGGGAGGGGCAGAGAGAGAGGGAACACAGAATCGGAAACAGGCTCCAGGCTCCGAGCCATCAGCCCAGAGCCTGACGCGGGGCTCGAACTCACGGACTGCGAGATCGTGACCTGGCTGAAGTCGGACGCTTAACCGACTGCGCCACCCAGGCGCCCCGACTGTGGTCTCTTCAATATGGGAGGTGATGCATGGCTTTCTTCCAGGTTTGATACAGAAAGATGAGTTTATTCAAAGTAAATAGCTTTCCATCTGGAATTTAAAAACATAGGTTAAACAATAAATAACTGTGTGTGCATAGAGAGAGAGATAGATAGATGATAGATAGATGGATAGATAGGTATAGACATTGCTGAACAAACATACATATATACACACACACATCTAATCTATACGTGAATGTGTATAAATGTATGCGTATCTATATTTGATGACTTATCAACTTATAAAACAAAGATGAGAGGCTTTAAAAAATGAGTCATGTACAAAAGCCACGTATACAGCTGGAAATTCTTTAAAGCTATTTTAAAGAAAGAAATAAAATCTTATTGACTATCAAGATACTCATTTAGTACACATAGCTACTCAAACCCTGTGACATATGGCAGACTTCCCTTTGTTTCATCTATTGTTTTTATCTTTTTAGGCTTTCGTTGCAGATATATTTTCAATATTTGTAATTTCCTTACCTTTTCCGGTGCTTTGTTTTTTCTCACGAGGAATCTGAAACGCTGTTGATGTTGTAAGTAACAAGGGCATATTCATCTGGAAAATAAAGAGAAAGTCCGCCCCTTATTAAGTTTCCTACTTTCTATAATCAGATTATGTCAGACTATATAGATACATTAGGTCTTATCTTTCCAATAATTTTGTTAAGACGGTCAATCACTTCTCCATTTTCTAAATCCAAAAATATCGTATTAAAGTTTAAAGCGCTTGATGAAGTACATTCAATTAGTAAAGGACAGGAGCAGGAATTCAAATGCTACTTGACAAATTTCATGTGACATTCAATGAGAAACTAATAGCACTGAGCTTCCATGGAAAATTTTTATGGTCCTTACAACATCTTAGCAACTGTTTTGGAACCTAATCTATCAAGAGTTTTCTATAACATTTCAGAGTATTGTCCACTCTCCTTCTCAAATCAAAGTCCATAAAGGTAGCACGAAATGGTAAGGGCAACAAAGAGACTGGAAGTGTCGAATGATTTGTATTTCAAGTTAAAGGGGCGCTTTCTCACACTATGTCAAAAAGATTCTAGGTGCCAAAAATCTTTGGTAACTCGAAAATGGCCCAGTCTGAATATATAACAGGGAGGGCAAAAAAGCAATATAGAAAGTAAAACCAGTTACTGTTTAGTATTTGATGACTGAGGTTGATTTCGGAAAATTTAGTGGCTCAGGGAGTCTTAGATCTAGATATCATGGTCATGTTCAGTAGCTTTAGGGCAAGGGCGTTGCTTGCCTACCTTTTTCATAATAATCATAGACCATAACTGGGGCTGGCTGTATGTTGGACACGAGGTTGCTTTGCTCAACAGAGAAAGTAAAACTGTTCACTGTACCAAAAACCTAGAAAGATACAAATGGTAAATACATCAGGTCTACATCACACGAGGACGCAAATGATAAATACATTAGGTACAAATACATCAGCAGTTCTGCAAAAAGAAAGTCACTGAGCAAATCATATCCAGAAGTTCATGATTTACCTAATTAAATAGAACTAGGGTATCAGGAATGGATAAAGAAATTGTGGTTTATATACACAATGGAGTACTACGTGGCAATGAGAAAGAACGAAATATGGCCCTTTGTAGCAACATGGATGGAACTGGAGAGTGTGATGCTAAGTGAAATAAGCCATACAGAGAAAGACAGATACCATATAGTTTCACTCTTATGTGGATCCTGAGAAACTGAACAGAAACCCACGGGGGAGGGGAAGGAAAAAAAAAAGAGGTTAGAGTGGAAGAGAGCCAAAGCATAAGAGACTCTTAAAAACTGAGAACAAACTGAGGGTCGATGGGGGGTGGGAGGGAGGGGAGGGTGGGTGACGGGTATTGAGGAGGGCACCTTTTGGGATGAGCACTGGGTGTCGTATGGAAACCAATTTGACAATAAACTTCATATATTGAAAAAAAAAAGAACTAGGGTATCAGTATCTTACATAATGACAAAATCATGTGTTAGGTGACATTAAATTATAAGAAATTTGAAGTCCCATTGCTTATATTGAAGTGAAAGAAATCTAGTTCAGAGCATTAGTGTAATGTAGGCATTTATGTGAAAGGTAATGATGTACACATAGAAAGGACGACTCTAAAACTCATGCCAGCCTTTGTTGGGAGTTCCTGTTAAACTCTACATGAATTCTACATCGACTCTGTGTCCATACTATGTTAGATGCTGTGAGGAATGAAAAACAGGAAAATGATATTGCTGACTTGAGTCATTCTAGTAAAGTAGCTAAAGCATATTATGAACACGCTTGTTAACTCTTACTATCTAGTGATATTTAGATATCATTAAATATGTTAAATATCTAATGACATTTAGAGTTAAGAGGGAGAAGTGGGAATGGAAGAACACTGAGCATCTTTAATGTCCCATATTTTTTTTTTTTTTTTTTTTTTATTTAAATTTTTTTTTTTTTTTCAACGTTTATTTATTTTGGGACAGAGAGAGACAGAGCATGAACGGGGGAGGGGCAGAGAGAGAGGGAGACACAGAATCGGAAACAGGCTCCAGGCTCTGAGCCATCAGCCCAGAGCCTGACGCGGGGCTCGAACTCCCGGACCGCGAGATCGTGACCTGGCTGAAGTCGGACGCTTAACCGACTGCGCCACCCAGGCGCCCCTAATGTCCCATATTTTCTAATAAACCCCATCAGATATACAGTTGACCCTCGAACAACATGGAGGTTAAGAGTACCGACCTCTTGTGCAGTTGAAAATCTGCATATATATTTTGACTGCCCAGAACTTAACTATTAATAGCCTCCTGTTGAAGAGAAGCCTTACCTATAACATAAACAGTTAACATATATTTTGTATGTTATATCATATGCTGTATTCTTACATTAAATCTATAGAAAATGTTATTAAGAAAATCATAAGGAAGAGAGAATATACTTACAGTATTGTATTGCATTTATAAAAAAAAGAATCCTTGTGTAAATGGACCCATGCAGTTCAAACCTGTGTCATTCAAAGGTCAACTGGATAAAAATTCATATATGTATCAATAAAATACAAGCATCCAATTACCTTCAGACAACAAAAGAAAGCCACGGAAGAAAAAAAAAACAATTATTGCTCAACTTACACTTTCCAAGTAGAAAAGAACATGATCATTCTTGACTTCAGCCTTCATCACTTGGCCATTATTTTCAAGCTTTAAAGAAATTGGCAGGGAGGGATGGAGAATAGATATTAAAGAATATCTTCTAGTATTGAATGTTTCATGCTTTTTACTTAACTGACTGTCAGGAATCCATTTTATGGATGTTCCTTTATGCCATGATATTTTTTAAAGTTTATTTATTTTGAGATAGAGAGAAAGCACAAGTAGAGGAGGGGCAGAGAGTGAGAGAGAGAGAGAAAGGAGAGAGCGAGGATGCCAAGCACGCTCCTCACCACCAGCGTGGAGCCCGATGCAGGGCTCGAACTCATGAACTGTGAGATCATGACCTGAGCTGAAATCAGATGCTTAACCAATTGAGACACCTAGGTGTTCCATGCCATGATATTTTTATAAACACAAGTAGGAACTAAATAAAGAAATTAATTATGAACTATGGGAAAAAAATGACTTCTAATTGCTACAAAGTAAGAACACCGTCCCTCCAGTGTGACAGCAAAAACAAACAAATGAACTCTGAATATATTTGTTTAAAGGAAGAATTGCACGATTTTGTTTTGCTAATGAATTATTCCATGTATACACTATAGCCTTTTCTGTGCTCAAGTTTTAGGCTTCTATTATTTACCTCCTCAATAGATGCCATGACTGGAGTAAATCCTGACAGCATTTTGACGTCAACAAGGACCATATTGGAGTTATTGCGGATTCCAGTATATCTGAAATTTAAAAACAAACACAAGTTGAGACAACTGTCTGGAGAAGTGACCTATATTAAGGCAAGGATGATGGAGACGTAGATATCAACTGTCTGTACGTCTGGAGCAAAGGCAAGAACTGAAGAGGGAACAGGGTGAAGAAAGTCATTCTCAAACATCTGAGAATAGGCACTACTAGAATAATAATGGATGAGAAGATACAAAGGAGCGTAATTTGGAGTAAAGAGTGAATTACCTGGACCCAGAATCTCTCCAATCTCTTTTAAGTTTACCTGAGGCCTCAAAATCATAAATTTTAAACCAAGCTGATAAATTTATATGACATATACTTATGTTAGCCTTAGATTTGCACAATACTTAAAGGATATCTTTGGAAAGCAAGATGTTGGCAGAATCATAGAGTAGTCATGCCCTGACTATTAGATTATGTCCCTGACTCTGGACAGCATTGTTTGGACATGAAGTTGAGGGTTCCACAGCGTATGTAGTTCTTATCTTAGCCCTGACGTTTAAAAGATTTTCATTCGGAAATCCTAAGAAAAATCCCCCAAACTAATTTTACTCGGTGTTTCTCCACATATTAACTAGGATTAAAGCTCTCTGGCATCGATAAATTATATTTTAATTCAAGAGAATGATTTTGTCTACTCCAAATAATAAAAATCTAAAATTTTGCTCTGCATAGTTAGAGAACCAGTATTTGTAAGTTTCCTTGTACTGGCCCCACTGTGTGGTCTTCAGGAGGAAAAAAAAATAGTATCTCTGTTGCCCGAATCTGACAGATCTTACACACACACACACACACACACACCACACATACACACACACAAATGGGAGCATTGCTGGAATATATTTCCAGCAGAAGCTTTCAAATTTATACTTGCCTATAATACAAATCATACTTGCATAAGTACTAAACTGGTGTGTACAGAGAGAGCTATAAAGTAACTATGCTGTAGAAATATCACCACCAACCTATGAACTCATCGTGGTTGCCATCATTAATATTTATTTTGCTACTATTTAAAATAATTATTGTTTGATCTATCGCCCTCTGTCTAAGCTGGGAGTTGATGTCAAAATGGGACACTCACTTGAGGGTTACAGTCAGGTTAAAATGGCTCTGGAATGTATCTGATGAGTTTTTCTTTGTCATTTCCAAGGAAAGGGAAAATCCAGATGCCTTCTTAGGTAGGAGTACGTTATACCTCAGGGTAGCCTAACAAGAAAAGCAAATCGTAAGAAAATCATAAGACAAATTTATCCTGAAGTAAAAATTGAAGGACTTCTGTTTCCTCTATTTTTAAATTTAATTTTTTAAACGTTTATTTGTTTTTGAGAGAGAGACAGAGCGTGAGCAGGGGAGGGGCAGAGAGAGAGAGGGAGACACAGAATCCAAAGGAGGCTCCAGGCTCCGAGCTGTCAGCACAGAGCCCGACGTGGGGCGCGAACTCACAAACTGTGAGTTCATGACCTGAGCTGAAGTCAGGCGCTCAACCAACTGAGCCACCCAGGCACCCCCCTTCTATATTTATTTCTAATGCACTTTATTTTATATCTTTACCATCAGGGAATAAGGCTAAATGTAATTGTTCAGTTTTCAGAAGATGTAAGAACCTTTACATAATTTAATGGAAATATCGGAATTCTTTCTAACAGTGACATTCCTCGAGAAACTTCTCAGTTACCCAGCTATCTTTAGTTGTAAGTGTCTCTTCATAAAATAACTTGCATTTTCAGCTTTTGATTAGAAAATATCAATGAGAGAAAGAATGGAGATAATAATGAAAATATAAAACGGTAAAATAACACTCTATCTATAACTAAAAGGATAGTCTGGCTTTTTAACTGGCAAATATTTATCTCTGCCTCAGGTAGATTGCTATTACCTGGATAAACGTACAACCTTGTCCTTCCACATCTACTGTATATTGTCCATGTGCTTTTGTTAGTTCGGAACGCTGGACCAGTAAGCGATTGTCACTGTTAACCTGGAAAATCTCACTGGATTCTTCACTGCGAAAGGTGACGGTGTTTTGGTCATCAGAAAAGGTTAACTTCATGTAGCGGGTCATGGCAAGAAGACAGACTGCGGTGTCCTGCAAAGAACAGTAGAAGCCAAGATCTAAGTTCTGTTATGTTGCAATATTAGTCATCACTTGACCATGAACTTTAAATCAATCCGTAAAAATATCCCTAAGACAGGTCAACGGACCAAGAAACAAATCTTAAGTCATAGGAAGATACATTTGCTTATGCAATGATTGCCATTTAATCTTCTTCAACCCATCTTAATTAGATGTTCGTTTAAAGGATTTAATGCAATGTAGTCTCTGTTGTTGAAAATAGTGTCAAATCTTTTCTAAACATTAAGGTTCTATGTACTTTGGCTGCCTTGGATAATGCTTATGCCCAACAATCTTCAAGAAAAGGAGTCAGAATCAGAAAAGGATGTTGGGAGATTCACTAACATATGATTTTATTCAGATACTAAGACTAAAGCAAAGAAAATAAGGAGGGAAGTAACAATTTCCTTCATAGGAATGAAACGGCATTTCTTTGAATTTTACTTTTTTTCCTGTTAAGGAAAGACATAAGCCACTGTTTTGTATACCCATTTCTTTTGTTACTCCTTACTTCCATTTGTTTTTCCCAATGCGTACACCACATAAATAGAGAGAAATTTTTTTTCTTGGTCTATATGTAGTATCATAGTATTATTGGATATCTAACATCATCAAGACTCTGGTACTTACGGTAACAATCCCTTCTAGACTTATATTCTACTTTTACTGTGCAAATGGAGGTAAAAATCAGTCACAAATTCCTTGAACAGAGGCCTTAGTTTACTCATCTGTATATGAAGAATTCTTGGTAGAGTCTCTGTTGCACAAGAACTGCCCAACAAATCGTTGGGCATACACAATATCAAATATTCTTCATCTCAGAAGGTATTTTCTATGATTACCTTTGCTACCCAGATTATTGAAGGCTAGCATCTTTCGCATGAAACATATGATTAATATCAGGCCCATGTCAATCACCTGAGTGGAGGAGAAACCCCCATGGGAATTCATCTGCTGGGCAAGCCACTGCACAATTTTACTCGCATAGGTGAGATCAGGAGTTTTCTTGGAAAGAACAGCCAAGAGCACATAACAAGTCTTCTCAGTCTCAGCAGAAGGCGCATGAGGAATAAAGAACAGGGATGCTTCTGTCTTGGGTTTCTTTGCTCGTTCCCAGTATATGACATTATCTAAGGAAAAGGAAGAATTTTCACATAGTCCCTATAAATACCGCTGATTACACATAAGAACAGTGCGACTTCCATTTCTGACCTCTGCTGTGGGTTGAGATGTGTTTTCTCAAAATTCACATATTGAAGCCCTAATCTCCAGTACCTCTGAATGTGACTTTCTTTGGAGATGGGGCCTTTAAAGAGGTGATTCAGTGAAAATGACACTGTTAACGTGGGCTCTACTCCAGTGTGACTAGTATTCCAATAAGAGGGGAAAATTTGGATACACAGAAGGGACACCAGACAGACAGGTGCACAGAAGAACGCCCGTGTGAAGACAGAGGGAGAATATGCCCATCTATAAGCCAAGAAGAGAAACCTCACTTGTTGATACCTTGATCTTGGACTTTAAACCTCTAGAACTGTGAGATAATAAATTTCTGTTGTTTCAGCCACCTAGTCTGCAGTGTTTTGTTATGGCAGTCTTAGAAAACCCATATAGCTTCCAACAGCAATTCCCTAAGGTTAAAAGCAGTATGTGATTAAGTCACACAAACAGTAATTTTGGTCGACGGCATGGTCACCATGCTTGATTTTCTCTACTTCACTCATTGGAAAAGAAACTAACAGAAAGGAGAAAGAGGGAAATAGAAAACGTGTAACGTTCTTGATTTTATTTTTATTGTTTTAAAACTTTTTAAATTTTAAATTCAATTTTGTAATTTTAGAAGGGCAGAGGGACAGAGAGAGAGAGAGAGGGAGAGAGAATCTTAAGCAAGCTCTGCGCTCAGCAGGGCTTGATCCCTTGACTCCAGAATCAGGATCTGACCCGAAATCAAGAGTTGGATGCTCAACTGACTGAGCCAACAGGTGCCCTATGTAATGTTCTTTATTTTTTTTTTAATTTTTTTTTCAACATTTATTTATTTTTGGGACAGAGAGAGACAGAGCATGAACGGGGGAGGGGCAGAGAGAGAGGGAGACACAGAATCGGAAACAGGCTCCAGGCTCTGAGCCATCAGCCCAGAGCCCGACTCGGGGCTCGAACTCACGGACCGCGAGATCGTGACCTGGCTGAAGTCGGACGCTTAACCGACTGCGCCACCCAGGCGCCCCTGTAATGTTCTTTAAAGATAAAGGGGAGGCGAGAAATTCCACAAGCGAAATGGAAGCAGACCAGTGAAGACATGGGTTCCTATTATGATTCTAAGTAAGTTGCATTTCTTTATTCTCAAGGCCATCCTCATTAGTAAGAGTGACTAATAATACTTACTTGTTTTGGTAGCAGATTGATCCAGGATCTGGAGTAAGGATTCCATTTGCTCCTCTTTTTCAGCTAATGCAAAAGCGTAAGCTAGAATTGCATGATTATAGCCATTAGTGACCCCGTGTTGAAGTGCTTCCTCTAGGCAAAAGAGCCCGTCTCGTAGAGCAGGAAACTAGTCAAGGCGAAGAATAATATATTTTAAAATAATACCTGAATACTTTATAAGCTTGCTGACTATTTAAACTAATCATTCTGTAAAATGTATACAATATGTCCTTGAAGTATATTTTACATATAAACTTATTCATATACACGTGTGTGTGATAGTTCATAAATATTGTTAAAATTCAGTTTTAATGACAATATTAATGTTTGGGAAATAAAAGCTAAGTAATATGCATTATATTTCTAAGGATGCTCTTCGAGATATACTAGTGACTAAAAATTCCTGCTATTTCACTTAGTTCAGGAATAGATTTTTCAGTCAGATAATCTGAATTTGGGATTGGGGGGTAGCCAATATGATCACACTTAAGTTGAAAATGTTTACATACTAAACTGGTTTGACAAACAGACTCTTCGGTTACGTCTACACCTAAAACAGGACTTCTTAACCTGAAATTCATGGCTGAACATAAGGAGATATCTCAATACCTGAAATGGCATGAAAAGCTTGCGGATGTGTGCCTATGTGCATTTTCCCTAGAGAAAAACGCAAGCGTTCATCAGAGGTTTCTATGAATCAGAAAAACTTTGAGCAGCTTTAACTTAAGGAGGGGTAATGAATTAAATGCTCTCCCGATGTTTTGTTCAGTCTAAGGATTTCAAATCGCTCTGAACCCATAACGCATTTAATGTGCATTCAACTGGCTGGAACTCAAGGATGATAAGAATCCGTACGGTGAAATTGAGTCCAGCTTCAAGGAACGCTCCGACAATATAGGCAGTGAGTAAAACGTCCTCTTCTTCTCCACCCTAAACACAAGGGAACAATTAATCACACAGGATAGTAGACCACACACAAAAAAGAGCTATTCTTCTGAAGTGAAACTAAGTATGCTAGAAACACTGGAACCAATACTCTTATTTATAAAAACATCCTAAATGTAATTTTATTTATTTATTTATTTATTTTTAATTTTTTTTTTTAATGTTTATTTATTTTTGAGACAGAGAGAGACAGAGCATGAACAGGGGAGGGTCAGAGAGAGAGGGAGACACAGAATCTGAAGCAGGCTCCAGGCTCTGAGCTGTCAGCACAGAGCCCGACGCGGGGCCCGAACTCACGGACCGTGAGATCATGACCTGAGCCGAAGTTGGACGCTTAACCGACTGAGCCACCCAGGCGCCCCCTAAATGTAATTTTAAAATGAGATGGTTAATAACTATGCTATTGGAGTGAGAATCCATCAAGATTCATTACACTAATGAAATAAACAAAAATACAATTAATGTCAAGTACACGAAATGACAATCTGTTTGCATGACCCAGGCTTGAGCATGAATTCCAAATAACTCCCATGGCTCTATTTTCCTTTATTTGTTGTTCATTTGGAAAAACAAATACAGAATTTCTGCTGCCCTCGAGCAGAAGGTTGCTGCGAAGCTGCCTGAACATCCCTGGGGACGTATCCTAGGAGGTAACGATAGTCAGGTCTCAAGGATTCGTAGAGTGTAAAATCAGAAAAGCATCTATAAGTTATGCAATTTGTAAGCTGACAATGCATAAAAATGCAGTGGGGGAACTTGAGCATTAGATAAACCAGCATTCACACAAGAGATTCTGATTCAAAAAGTTAGGAATAAGACACAGGGAAATGAATGGGTGCTCTAATGATATAGGTGCATAGCATTCAGATGGCATTTGAGATCCTCTGATCTGGCATAAACCTCTCAGTTTCTCTATTTAAGCAAAAGGTGACCTCTTTCTTCCTCAGAAAATGAACATCTGAGGAGCTCAGTTTGCAAGGTGCAAATAACTGTAGAAAGGAACACCAAAATAAGCTGTGGGGACCCATTTAAATTATAACAGGTTCTATCACCACTCTCTTGCAGTATGGGTTCTTGTTTTTCTGTTGCTTCTTACTCCTTCCCAACTCAACACACACACACACACACACACACACACACACACACACTGAATCGTGGAAAAGGGATTGGGTAAGATCAGACAAACGGAAGCAGTGATCGGTAACGAGCCCAGTAAGAAGAAAGCTTGCAGAGATGTTTTAGAAAAGAACATACACAATTCTCATTTTCTACATAAGGACAAGAGCTCTTCTCTACCAGGGTGCTCCTATTGTGAAGAAGAGATTTGAAATAATTTAAAGACATTTGTCTAGGGGTGCCTGGGTGGCTCAGCGGGTTAAGTGTCCGACTCCTGATTTTGGCTCAGGTCATGATCTCACGGTTCGTGGGATCGAGCCACAGGTTTGGGCTTTGTGCTGACAGCGCGAGGGCTGTTTGGGATTCTCTCCCCCTCTTTCTCTGTCTCTTTCCTGTTCACGCTTGTGCGTGCTCTCTCTCAAAAACAAACTTTAAAACAGTAAAAAGATAAAGACATTTTTCTACACTACAAACAGTATAACAATTTGAAAAAAATTGCATTAAAATGAAATACCATACAGAGTGGCCATTTGTCCATATTTTGAAGTGGATTAGCTTTAGGTTTCAAATCCAAAAATAGGTGTGGTGACTCTGAACAATAAAGAGGGAAAGCCCCGAATATTTTAGGCGATACTATGGCATGCTAAAAATCATGATCAGGGCTTGTTTTCAGAGGGAAATACAAAGGTTAGGAGAATAAAGAACGTAGAGGACGGAGGGGCACCTCGGTGGCTCAGTCGGCTGAGCGGCTGACTTCGGCTCAGGTCATGATCTCAGTTCAAGCCCCGCATCGGGTTCTGTGCTGACAGCTCAGAGCCTGGAGGCTGCTTGAGATTCTGGGTCCCCCTCTCTCTCTGCCCCTCCCCTGCTCATGCTCTCTCTCTCTCTCTCTCTGCCAAAAATAAATAAACATTAAAAAATTAAAAAAAAAAGAATGTAGAGGATGGAATGGAGGTGTACAGGTATCCTCAAAGAAAGGAAAGCAGAAGGGAAAATGCCTAGTGATTTACCTACATATGCACAGGGGAAGGGAAGGGGTGGGTACCTTCAAGGACATAGTTCATCTCATTTGTATTTTGACCTACAGCAACTTAAGCCTTCATCCTTTGACTTGAGAAAACATTGAAAGAGTTTCACTGAAATGCTGTGAATGACTGGATATGCTTCCTGAAAGTTCTTGCCATCCATAAATAGGAATGAATTCCCTAATTAGGGCCCCATTCTTTAACATATTGTCTGACTTTAAATTTATGAATGTTTCCCTTCCAGGTTTCTTTTTTCTTCCTTCTCTCCTATTTTTAGTTTCTCCACTGCAGGAGACCAGTTCTATGGAAGAACTAAAGACCATGAGGCAAACGGCAGGTTCAGGAGGAGTTAGTCTCGCTGTGGTTAACATGCATGCAGGGGAATGAGTCTGTTGACCAATACACCAGGGACCTACAACCCTGGTGGACTCAGAAGGGGTAATATTCCCAGGAAAAATATTCCTGTTCTAGATGAGTTAGACCAGAAGTAGGAAAGGTAGGCAATGCAATGTCGCGAGGAAGGCCTAATTCTGTTCATCTCTCACCTCCCAGGCATTGTTGAAAAGCTTGCCATCACTTTTAAAGCAGCCATCAATTTGCTGTTTGCTTGAAAGCCAGAGCAAGGTCTGTTTTTGAACTTGTTCATCAATGTAAACATATTCCTTCATTTTCTCTAATGTCTTAAAAGTAAGGGCACTGAGCCTGTAATACAAATCACTAGTTAGACAACAGTTAGATAAGAAAGAGACGTCATTTCTCCAACAGGTTCATCAGCATTGTTCCCCCTACAAGAGTGGCTGCGTCTAATTTGGCTCCTGTTGACCGCAAAGAACATTTACTGAGAGTGGATTTTTCCACTGGGTCAGTAAAATGTTGTGAACCTCAATGTGTGAACATAAGCGTAGGTAATTTCCAGCGTGTTTCCACTCAAAATTCTTGTTTTGTGGTTCATTGGATTATCTATACACGGAGACAGAATGGGTTTAATTAGATGCTCTGGGGCCTTCTGGTTTTCCTTTCCTCTCTCCTGAATCTACATGGCTCTCTGAGAAGTGTAGACCAACCTGTGTCATTTGCCACAATGTTAGGCTGTGGCGGTACAGGGGGGTGTCATTAAATGATCAGACTGCTAGGCAAATTGCCACGGTACTTTAGGTATATGGTTGTATTAGAGATAGAACAGTCAAACATTTTAGTCAATGTGATTCATTTCTGTAAAGTCACTTTGAAACTCATTTTGCTTCCAAATCCCACCGAAATCAGCCCCCTCAGACTGTCACAAGCCCTCTTTGGATCACTCTTACATTATTTAAAATAAAATGTTCATCTCTTACCATAGGCTTCCTTTCCGGTTACTCTGCCAAAACACACTATATGAACCATCAAAGTTTTTGAAAGACAACTGCTTTTGATAACCTAAAATAAAAAAAAAAATAGGAAATTAGTTTTTCAAGCTACGAAAATTAGAAGAAAAAGAACAGCATAGCACAAGCCCTGTGTTTGGGTTTTAGACAGACAGAAATTACTAGGAGGATCATTTCAAGTATAATTTCTGAAATTTGTGTTCTCTATCCATAGTGAGAAAAAGTAAGTCATGCTTTACAGGGTTTTAATGACCAGATATGACATGTGACTATGCCTACCTTACTAAGTGGCACTTAACTAATTGTTTAATACCTTTTCCTTAAGGTTAATTTATTTCTGTGATATCTTTCTGGAAAGTAAACCTGGAGAAATTATCCCCTTGGATCTCTCCTTGGTGTCACATTTTGCAAGGTTTGTATATCCTTTTTTTTTTTTTTTTTTACATACAAATCCAGTCACTTCATTACAATGGAATACAATTGGGCAAACGAATACAGAACTTGATGAGTGAGCTATTTATAGCTATTAGTAACAAGCGCAACAAACTAGGTAGGGTGGCACAATGTTCAGATGAAAAAAAAACTGGGCTCATAATTTTAAAAGTTATTGTTCTAATTGGTGAAGCTGAATGACCACATAGATACTGAAGTAAAAAGAAAAAATAGCTAGGACTCAGCACCTCAGTTGGGGGTCCAGACCCACTATTATGGGTCAAAAATAAATACCTACCTGCCCCCCCCCCCCCCACGAGACCACCTCATAATAATAGCTTTAGGACATCTTGGTATCAGGGACAATTGATTTTATTTATTATGGGTGGAAATTACTCAAATAGTCTCACCGTTAGACAAGAAAAAGAAAGCCTTAGATTTAACTTCCTCGGTCAACTGTTTAGTAGATTGTAGATAGTCTAGGACATAGGTATCCGATGCGAGTAGGGCAATATTCTGCTCTCCACATCCATAGGGCATTTGGAGAAGATTCTCCAGATTCTGCATCGCAAGTCCTAGAATATCCCCTAAAAATAAGAAAAGCAGAAGGTTACCACTGCTTATGGTTGGTACCTCAGCATTAACAACCGCAGATAAAAGACACACAGCGGAAGTAGGAAATATTAAAAATCGCATTACAGTTGTTTTTTAAGGTTTGTTTATTTTTGAGGGAGAGACAGAATACAAGCAGGGGAGGGGCAGAGAGAGAGGGAGACACAGAATCTGAAGCAGACTCTTGGCTCCGAGCTGTCAACACAGAGCCCAACACGGGGCTCGAACTCATGAACCTTGAGATCATGAACTGAGCCAAAGCCAGATGCTTAACTGACTGAGCCACCTTGGTGTCCCTAAAATTGCATTTAAATGGTGGAAACAAGGAACGTTCTCCTGAGGTAATTCCAAAGAGGAGATAGGCGTAGCCGGTGAAGTTAAAGGAGTTTCTGGTATGCAAAATGTTTCTTTTTTGTTTAAATGTTTATTTATTTTTGAGAGGAGGGGGACTCCGAGAGAGAGGAAGACAGAATCCCAAGCAGGTTCCTCACTGTCAGCGCTGAGCCTGACGCGGGGCTCGAACTCACGAACTGCAAGATTATGACCTGAGCCGAAACCAAGAGTTGGGTGCTTAACCGACTGGGCCACCCAGGTGCCCCAAAGCATACAAAATATTTCTGAAAATCTCCTTACCAGAGACAGGGGGAAGTTAGAAAAGTGTGTCTTTGCTTGTTTGCTTGTTAGCTTTTTGAGAAACTGAGCCTGTGAATTATAACTGCAATCCATCCCTCCCACAAAAGCATTAATGTTAGAAAGAGAAGTTTGCCTTTTGTAAAATAGATTTTGCCTGTTACTGAGGAAATTCTCAGCATCTTTACCAGGCAAAGTTTATTCTGATTTTTCAAAGGGGAAATATATAAATATGTATAATATTTCCGATTAATGAGCTATAATAGAAGCCTTTGTTTTCTAAATGGCAGTTATTGTCCAGCAGAACAAGTGTTTCCTAAGGGCATAGATTTGAAAACAGAACCCTCTTATACTGTTGGTAGGAATGCAAACTGGTGCATCTACTCTGGAAAATAGTATCACACACACACACACACACACACACACACACACACACATATATATACATACATATACATATATATACACATATATATACATATATGATGGAATATTACTAAGCCATCAAAAAGAATAAAATATTGCCCTTTGCAATGATGTGGATGGAACTAGAGTGTATTATTCCAAGCAAGCTAAATCAGTCAGAGAAAGACAAATACATTTTTTTCACTCATGTTCACTCATGTGTGACATTTAGGAAAAAAAATGGATGAACATATGGGAAGGGGAAAAGAGAGAGAGAGAGAGGAAAGCAAACCATAAGAGACTCTTTTAAAAATTTTTTAAAATGTTTATTTTTGAGAGAGGCAGAGAGACAGAGTATGAGTGGGGGAGGGGCAGAGAGAGAAGGAGACACAGAATCTGTAGCAGGGTCCAGGCTCTGAGCTGTTAGCCGATGTGGGGCTCGAACTCACAGACTGGGAGATCATGACCTCAGCCCAAGGGGGATGCTCCACCAATTGAGCCACCCAGGTGCTCCAGGGGACTCTTAACAATAGAGAAAACACTAAGGGTTGATGGACAGAGGTGGGGGGGGAATGGGCTAAATGGGTGATAGGTACTAAGGAGGGCACTTGTGAGGAGCACTGAGTGTTATATGTCAGTGATGAATCACTAAATTCTACTCCTCCTGACCAATATTACACTATATGTAGCTAACTAGAATTTTTTTTAATGTTTATTTATTTTGAGAGAGGGAGACAGAGAGAGACAGAACGCTAGTGAGGGAGGGGTAGAGAGAGAGGGAAACACAGAATCTGAAGCAGGCTCCAGGCTCTGAGCTGTCAGCACAGAGCCCAATGTGGGGCTCGAACCCATCAACCACGAGATCACGTCCTGAGCCGAAGTTGGACACTTAATCGACTGAGGCACACAGGTGCTCCTTAACTAACTAGAATTTAAATAAAAAATGTGGAAGAAAAAAAAAGAAAATGGAACCATTCTCCTTTCAGATCCCACTGGAAATAAGCATAGAGAATGACCTTCAACAATCCTTCCCTCCAACTAATAGTTTAGAGAAATCTCTCCATTCTGTTATTTTGAGGATTAATTTTTTTTAAGATCACCTCAATCAAAATTTTCAACTCATTGTGAAAGACAAGATTTAGCCAACTTACTGACAACAGTGAAAAAGGCCCTGGATGATCCTTCTACCACATTGCTTGGCAAGTCCAAAACGACCTGATTGGAGACTTTGGTCCCTAGATGGAAAATATTGATAAAAAAGATAATGTGATAACTTTCTTTTACAGACAATAGCAGCCAGATACGTGGGGCAAACATATTAGGAAACAGATTCCATTATTGACTTTTATTTTGCAAGTTGCTTATTGGAAAGATGAAATTGAAATCTCTGATCTTGTTTAGAATAATAATACATTCAGAGAATGGTGTGTGTGTGTGTGTGTGTGTGTGTGTGTGTGTGTGTATTAGATAATGGCCCTTAGTTTCCATTAGTAGAGTGCCTAAACTCCTTATGTGTGAAAAAAAATGTAAAAGCTACTGACTATGACATATAAAACAGCACACACAGAAGGCAAAGTTTGGAGATTCCCACTAACATCAGATCATCATCAACAAGATGGCCACAAAGCAGGTGACTGAGGGGTGGTGATGTGTCTGTGGGTTGCTTTCTCCCAGTCCCGATCTTCCTCTGTCCAATGCTGTGCAACACATCATATGGCAAGAGGAGCCAAAAAATATGTAAAATGGGAAAACGGGTTGAGGCAGACCAATGTCATAGATGAACTGACAACAAAATTCTCACAAATTATACTTTTGGTTAGCCAAAATTGTACAATGAAGATAGGGGATGAAATAAAATCATCCCCCGTTAGGCACTTAACATGAAATCACTGAAATTACTCAGTGTGGCCAGGGAACTAATGTGTAAGGAAAGGAAATAAGTTGACTTGACAAATTTTCTTTGGGACTAATTTGACCACCTAAAAGAGTCTCTTACCTTGTGTACAGATAAGGAAACTTTGAGTCATTTCTTTTTCAATACCTTCAGGCTGTCAAAGAGTAAACAAAGACAAGCACAAAGTAATGAGTCTGGGGCACCTTCCATGTAGGAAACGTAATCCAGAATCAGCTCAGAGAGGCATGACTGGCCCATGTTTGTCCCCGGGAGATGATCCATTCATTGACCCCTTTTGTTTAAATTTGGAAGTCACTGTGTAGTACAAAGATCTACTTTAGACCCTGTGTTCCCATTGTTCGAACAGAGATAACTTCGATATCATTGTGGGACACTGTCGACCCCCCAATCCCATCCAGCATCTCCAATGACAAATGACAGTATTTTGTGGAGTAGGACCAAGAGGCGAGGTGAGAATTATCTACTGAGAATTGTTAATTCTTTTTGAGGATGATGGGATCTACACCAGAGTGTAGGACAAGTAGATTTGTCTCAGATTTAAGAGTAGGTTAAAAAAAAGGAAGGGAAGGTGCGCCTGGGTGGCTCAGTCGGTTAAGCAACTGACTTCGGCTCAGGTGATGATCTCACGGTTCGTGGGTTCGAGCCCCGCATCGGGCTCTGTGCTGACAGCTCAGAGCCTGGAGCCTGCTTCGGATTCTGTGTTTCCCTCTCTCTCTGCCCCTCCCCCACTTGTGCTCTGTCTCTCTCTCTCTCTCTCAACAATAAATAAAATGTAAAAAAAAAAAATTAAAAAAAAAAGGAAGGGAAGAGCAACAGGTCTACAGGAACCACGAGTTGGGAGCAAGCAAAAAATCATCAAGCCTGTTTCAAATATTAAGCTTTACTATCCTGGGTCAGATATTAATTAAAGAAAGGATGAATTTTCCTGCTGCTTTAATTCATCTAAAATGATATATTTTGTGTCAAAAGTCACTATACTCAATTCATTAAGTATATTCAAGAAGAATGCCTCCCTATATTTAACCCATTGCTTATCGGAAAGAGCCTGACAGTTTTGCATGTACATACCTCCACCAATAGACTTTTGACCACAGTATCTTTCCAGTTTAGATTCTGCTGATCAGCTGCTTCTTTGGGGCAGGCACTACTTTGTCTGGACTCAGCAACTACCGTGATATTCACTTTACCTGGAAAACATTCCTGAATATAAGTTACATTGTTGACCATAGGGCTCTTCTGTAATGGGAAATGGTTAGACTCTACGAACCACATCTTGAATTGGATGAACTGAATACATACGATCATCGTATTTGTGCTTGACCAAAATAATTTGTTCTTTCTCCTGACTGAAGATGATTTGATATGCTCTGTTTTAGCTGTTTCAAGATCCTTATGTTAAATACACGATTCATTATGTAAAACACAAAACAAAGAAACAAACAAAAAGAATCAGATCTAAATACAAACAACCTGATAGTTGCCAGAGGGAAGGGGGTGGGGTAATGGGCAAATTGCGTGAAGGAGAGGGTTCCAGTCATGGAATGAATAAGTCATGGGAATAAAAGGCACAACATGGGGAGTATAGTCAATGACATTGTAGTAGCCTTGTATGGAGACGGATGGTGGTTATACCATAGAGATGTTCAATCACTAAGTTTTACACTTGAAACTAATGTCGCACAGTGTGCCTACTCTACTCAAATAAAAAAGAAGTTAAAAACCAACCCAACAAAAAAAAAATAAATGATTCATTTATTTAATTAAAAAGTAAAATATTTTAAGGAAAAATAATAATTTGCAAAGCCACCAGAGCAAATTCCTTGATAATTGGTTGTCGATAAAGGTTACGTATACCAACATGGGGACAGAACATCAAATAACCAGGGATCCTCACTTTTCCCAAGTTTGAACAAACACAAATAGTAAAATATGACATAGTGGAAAGGGCACTGGATTTAAGTCAGTGCTAGCAAGGAATCCGTTGTTTTTAACTCCCCGTGAATCATGGGTCATGTAATTAAAACTGATCTTCAGTGTCATTGCTTGTGAAAATTGGAAGATTGAAAAAGATAATTCTTTTGGCTTCCTATTACTGTAAGCCTATATACCAATATATATAACCAATTACTGTTCTTGTTTTTACTTGTTGCTGTGTTTTGTTTCATTTGTTTCCTTTTAAGAACGACTTTGATTCTCTATTCTTAGAACTGTGCGCCCCACATAATGCCATAAAACTTACCATAAAAAATGCCAAATAGTATTCTATCTCAATTGCCAGGGTAAGATTTTTGAAGACTTAACTGTAGTCAGAAAAATCGAGAAACAAAATCTAACAGGGAAAGTACTTTTAGTCACACCAACATCACAGGTGAACCAAAATAATCACATAAATAAACTCTTTGCTGCCTGCAATAACACAATGAACATGGAACATGAAATAAAGGAAATTTTAATGACAATTTTTTACATCAGCGATAATGAGTATCATGGATCTGTCACATCCAGCATTTTCTTTACTAGTTTTTTTTTTTTAACTTTCCCTTCCCTTATATTTTCAACAAGATACTTCCAAATTTATTTTTCTATATTGCAGATAACACATGCATGAAGAAAATACTCTTCTCAGTGTCTGATCTCCATCCAAGGGTTCACTGTTTTTGATGTTTCATGATATATCTAGCAAATTTAGAAGTCCTGGCAATCATCATGATTGAGGAGTAATTTTGGTATAGGTGACACTTGTCCACGATGATAGGTGAAGGAGCAAGTTAGAAGTGGAGGACCTGAGCAACATTAATGACAGTATAACCTCCTTTTGGGACAAGACATATGGATTTGATAGATCATGAAAATTGGCATTTCTAGTATATTTAAATCATGTTATGCTTTTATACAAATGAATGGTGGCTTTGCATTAGCAACTGGAAAAGAGATGATCAAAATAGGATTTTTAATTGAAAATTTACAAAGAGGAAGGGCACCTGGGTGGCTCAGTCATGTAAGCGTCTGATTCTGGCTCAGGTCATGATTTCATGGTTCAGGGGTTCCAGTCCCATGTCGGGCTCTGTGCTGATGGCTCAGAGCCTGGATCCTGCTTTGGATTCTATGACTCCTGCTCTCTCTGCCCCTCCCCTGCTTGCGTGCCGTCTCTCTCACAAAAATAAATAAACATTTAAAAAAATTTTTTTTTCAACTTTTTTTTTTTTAATTTTTTTTTTTATTTTTGGGACAGAGAGAGACAGAGCATGAACGGGGGAGGGGCAGAGAGAGAGGGAGACACAGAATCGGAAACAGGCTCCAGGCTCTGAGCCATCAGCCCAGAGCCCGACGCGGGGCTCAAACTCACGGACCGCGAGATCGTGACCTGGCTGAAGTCAGACGCTTAACCGACTGTGCCACCCAGGCGCCCCTTAAAAATTTTTTTTAAAGAAAATTTACAAAAATGAGACTTACAAAATGTGAAGGAGAAAACTATGTTTGTATAGAGGATTTAAGGAAAATAAATGAAGGCTATAAAAGTAGGCTGTTTTTTCCCTACATCTATTTCACCCATCCTGGGGATTAAGACTGCACCTACCATGATGAGACCTGAATAATGTATAGAATTGTTGACTCACTCTATTGTACACCTGACTCTAATATAATGCTTTGTGTTAACTATACTGGAAATAAAAGTAAAGAAAAAAAAAGTTAAAAAACAAAAGGGCTGGTTTTCCATGAGGGATTGGCATACCCATTGACTTACCCAATGTCTTCGGTAGAAGAGTCCAGACATACGTTTTCTTCTCTCCAGCTTGGATAATCTCACTGCCATTGTTTTTAGGGGTGCTGATATTTGCTTCAAAATACTGAGATGATTCCAGCCGGACTGAAATCTGAAAAAAAAAAACCAGTCAAGCAATGAGGGTGGCATTCTAAAAACTTTGCTGCTACGATTCCTCTTCCCATCTTGAGAAAATTAGCCAATTTGCTAGCAAAAAACTATGGGAACAGGTCTTATAACTTGATAGGGCCATTTTTGCATTTGAGAATAAAGAGACTAGGGCAATATTCAAGGAAAATATTGAGAGATCTTTTGGCGTTGGTAGAGTTCATGTCCAGATCGAAGGGAACAGCTTACCTCTACACATGTACTCAGGTAGCTGAAGACACTGACAACCAAGTCGGATTGTTCATTTCGAACAACTGAAAAGGGCAAAGTCATTTCAACAAAAAAAGGCTGGGAGATTTCCAGAGTGACTGTTGATGAAATGCCAAACCCAGCGTCACCATTCACACAGAAGCCATTTGCCTGCCACTGGGTTATGGTATCAGGGACGAGGAAGGACATGTTTGCTGAACCTGAGGAACTAAGGAGACATCATTGATAAAATGCATTCCTTGTCTACACAAGGAAGCTAAACGTAGTGCAGAGCAAGCAAAAACATATTAACTGAAGGTTAAAAGTAAGTTCAAATGTTTAGGGGCGCCTGGGTGGCGCAGTCGGTTAAGCGTCCGACTTCAGCCAGGTCACGATCTCGCGGTCCGGGAGTTCGAGCCCCGCGTCAGGCTCTGGGCTGATGGCTCGGAGCCTGGAGCCTGTTTCCGATTCTGTGTCTCCCTCTCTCTCTGCCCCTCCCCCGTTCATGCTCTGTCTCTCTCTGTCCCCAAAATAAATAAAAAACATTGAAAAAAAAAATTAAAAAAAAAAAAAAAGTAAGTTCAAATGTTTAGACAGGGCATTAGATAACAATCATGAAAGCCGTATTTTTATCAAATTTATCTTTAAAAATGGCAAATTTCTTTGAACACTGCACGATTAAAAAAAAAAGCTGAAGCAGCTTGCATCTGCCTGCATGAGATTAATAAATGAGAAACAATGCTAGAGAAAAAAAAATAACGTGGTCAGGACCTACCAATGAATGATAGTCTCTATTTTACAAATACGGTATTGCTTTATATGACCGATGGTGAAGTTTAAGAAATAACAACGAAAAGAAAATAGAAATAAATGCAGGAGAGAAAACTCAAAAACTCACTCGACTCTGACGAGGTCCCATATCCACGTCTCTGGGAAGTTTGTTCTTACCGTTTCTATTATAGCCTGTTCTACATAGTCAAAATTCTCCTTCAGGAGAATTTTGTCACCAGCTAAAAGACAAGAGAAATGCTTTATCTGGAGAGAATAAAGGTACGTGTTTCAAAGGCACACACCTATAAGCTATGTCGTTAGTCACCCATGCTTAATGTGAAGCAAAATAGGGCTTTGCTCCCGGGGCTCATTGCCAATAAATGTATATCTACACCTAGGCACCGGCATTTTGGCGTTCAAATCTCTGCCATTATTCAAAACCACAACAAACCGACAAAAATAACAACCGGGCTACATTGTGCCTCCAGGGCCAGATTTAGAGAAAGTGATGTCTGTTCCTGAATTGAGCTTCTCATTTGACATTCTGGTATCTTGCACTTACTTGGCCTCTAGGCTGTAACCAGCATTCTTAATCACTGCGTCCTTTTTAAATAGTCACTCCCGTTAACCTTCGTGACACCACATCCTTCTAGTTTTCTTCTCTTTGGCCACTCCCATTCTCCCATTCTCCCCATTCTGTGATCTCCCCCTCTTTGACTGGTTTCTAAGAGCTCTGGTTTCTAAGACCTCTTCTCTTCTTTAGGCACTATCTCCCCATTGACATCCCCACACATGGCGCCATTACAATACGTGTGCTGAGGTCTCCCCAGCGCCCCCCCCCCCCCACCTCTGCGTCTCCAACCTGGACATTTCTTCTTGGATACTTTACAGGCATTTCAAATGAAACTGTTCCAAAGGTAAACTCATTATATACACCCCCTTCTCCTCTCTAGTATTTCCTGTCTCCCTGAAAAGTACCAAAATCCACTCCCTTACCCAAATCAGAGACTTAAGAATTGCCCTTGATCCCAGACCCCCTTTCTGCATTTTCTATCCTAACCAATCTCTGAAAACAGCTCTCAGATCTATCCATGTTTCTCTATTTCCACTGCCTTTTTATGGTAGTCCCAGCACTGCCGTCTCTCAGTTTAATTACTAGCATTTAGAATATTTCACACAAGCAGCCCAAATCCCAATCCCCTTTTCCATAGAGCAGCCAGAGATATCTTTTAAAAACACATATTAGATGGCTGAAAACTTGTCAATAGTGTATGATTTCACTGAAATGAATTGTAAGCGCTTTCAATGCCCTACAAGGTCTTCCTGAGCTATCTATCCCTCTTGCTTGGGCTATCTTTACCCTTGCCTTTGAGCCATCCTTCTGCCACCCTGAAACACTTTTGTTTTCTTCGCTGGTCTTGCATAGTGCTTCCCTCACTGCTTGGAATGCGCTTCTAACTCTTTTGCGATGTACAATCATTCATCTTTCAGGTCTTGGCATAAATGCCAAGGATTTAACAGGCCCCGGAGGAATTTTTGTCTCCTGTTTATATTCTTCCCATTTCGTGCACTCTTCCCAGGTTTTTGGTGTTCCTGCTTCACTTGTCATGCTTCCCTGTGAGACTAAAAGTTCCAGAAAAGCCGAGATGAAGCCACTGCCTTTATGATGCGTAACTCCGTACCTGGCCTCAATAAATGTTTGTTGAGTGAGTTAACAAATGAATAACTGAAGAAGGAGGACATTACAGAGAATGGCCTTGGGGTTCAGTATATTTCGTTGAAAGATACTAAGCAGTTTAAATGTGTCTGATAAAGATTACTGAATATAGAGTCATCGAGTAGCAGAAAAAAAAAGTACAGAGCTTCAACCTCTTGACTAGGACTTCGAAGTGGTTTTAAACTCTACACTTCTAGGGTCTCTTGAGTACCCACTGAATCCACCCTTGCATGAAGTTGTTAGGGCTTTCATTTTTCTCCAGTAGTTTCTGGTACTCATCTTCAGGATCAGCCCCACTTCGACTACTGGACTCACTCGATATTGTGTAGGGGGATTTGTGGGTGTTATTCAGGTATTTTCAGATCTGGAATTCAGCTTTTATTTTAGTCCCATTCCGATGATCTTGTTTCATTTGCTTTCCCGACTACATTCCCATTTTGAACATCTGTCTCATTACCTCATTCGCCTAAGATGATGGCTGATTTTTGTGTTTACAGCCCTTTCAATAGGAAACGGACTACTATTTGAACTCACGTCTCTGATGCCAGCTTTTCGGCTACCTGGGAATCAAAATGCCTTCTGTCTTGAACCCTGTGGATTGTGGTTTACACGTAATACAGGTATAAGGGCCCCATCAGGACACCTTCTCCTGTATCACACTCACTTACAATGATTGTCCCTCCCGCATCACGACACATAGCCTGCTCTTAAACACTTCTGATTCTGTGTTCTACCGATAAAAATAAACTTCCTTGTACATCCGAAGCTAATTCTTTCTTTGAACAACAGCAACAAAAAAACCCAAACCCAAACCCAAAAACCATTTCTAGTCTGCCTTATCCTGCAGGATGTCTAGTTGTAGTCAAAAACATGGCCTAATTCACATATAAATCCCAATTTTTATAGTTTTATCACAAATACACCCAGTTCCACACACTCTTTTAGCCATCTCTAAGACACAAAATTCTAGATTACCCACATGCAAGTCTAACTTTTTTTCCCCCTTCCCCTCCCCCACGGTCTTCTGTTAAGTTTCTCAGGATCCACATAAGAGTGAAACCATATGGTATCTGTCTTTCTCTGTATGGCTTAGTTCACTTAGCATCACACTCTCCAGTTCCATCCACGTTGCTACAAAAGGCCATATTTCATTCTTTCTCATCACCATGTAGTATTCCATTGTGTATATAAACCACAATTTCTTTATCCATTCGTCAGTTGACGGACATTTAGGCTCTTTCCATAATTTGGCTATTGTTGAGAGTGCTGCTATAAACATTGGGGTACAAATGCCCCTATGCATCAGTACTCCTGTATCCCTTGGGTAAATTCCTAGCAGTGCTATTGCTGGGTCATAGGGTAGGTCTATTTTTAATTTTTTGAGGAACCTCCACTTTGTGGATCTTTTTAAAATTCAAAGTCAAGGGGCGCCTGCGTGGCTGAGTCGGTTAAGTGTCTGACTTCGGCTCAAGTCATGATCTCACAACTCATGAGTTCGAGCCCCTCGTTGGGCTCTGCGCTGACAGCTCGGAGCCTGGAAACTGCTTCGGATTCGGTGTCTCCCCCTCTCTTTGTCCCTCCCCTGTTTGCATTCTGTCTTCCTCTCTCCCAAAAATAAATTAAAAGTAAAAAATAAATAAAATTCAAAGCCAAGTTATCAATGCTCCTTGAAACTCAGATTTTGGTTTAAACATTTAAGCATTAAAATAATTAAATATTAAAACATACAACAATTAGTCTACCTGGATGTTAAAAAATTCCTATCCAAGGGGTATTCTCAAAATAATATATCTGATTAAGTTGTAAAATGTGTGTTTGCACATAAGGAAATATTAAACTGGTGAAATTTTGATATGAGAATTCTAAAACTACTGTGAATTTAATTAGCCATGTCTAAAAATCCTAATAGAAAGCAAACCTTGTCTTATTATTTCCATTATATATCTACATATGTGTATATTTTAAGGGATTAGATCGCCTGAATCACAACTAAAGGTATTTTTAGATTACCCAGTTCTCCAATTTAATATTTTTAATTATATAGTGATTCTAATTGTTGAAAGTGCTGCTATAAACATTGGGGTACAAGTGCCCCTATGCATCAGCACTCCCGTATCCCTTGGGTAAATTCCTAGCAGTGCTATTGCTGGGTCATAGGGTAGATCTATTTTTAATTTTTTGAGGAACTTCCACACTGTTTTCCAGAGTGGCTGCACCAGTTTGCATTCCCACCAACAGTGCCAGAGGGTTCCCGTTTCTCTACATCCTCGCAGCATCTATAGTCTCCTGATTTGTTCATTTTAGCCACTCTGACTGGCGTGAGGTGATACCCACATGCAATTCTAGATGGGGCACTGTATATTGGCCCATATCCTTCTGCGTCTAGATGCAACGGCCTGAGGAATGGCATCCTTCCCTCCATTGAACATACTTCCGGTTTCCGGTAATGAAGGTTGGTAAAAACTTTCAGACCCATAGCCTTCAAAGAAACAAACAACAAAAGAAAGCTGTGCGTTTCTTTCATGCAAGACCTAAAAAAAGGCCTACCAACTATATATTATAATGATAAACAGATGATAGAGGTTTCCTCTGCCAGCAAGGGTGTGGGATTTTAGAAGTCAAGTCAGCTCTATTTGATGTATGGAAAGTCTTTAATTTGGAACAAAAGTGATAAGCATTATGATTTATCTAGCATGTATGTGCCAGCATTTTGCTAAGTATTTTAAGTCATTCTCCATTTAATGCAAAGGGAAAAATACTTATGAGGTAAGCACTATCATCACCCTAATTAACGTCAAACAGATGCAAACACATAGATATATACACATGCAATGCACAGTCCCTTGTAGATTAAACTAAAGTCTGTCTAGCCCTTTTCCTTCCATGCCTTCTGACTCCTCTTATGGAGACTTCAGCGGATCTAATTGATGGTGCCTGGACTATATTTCAGCTTCTTGGTTCGGTAATTTCTGTGGAACATTTATTGCAATAAATTGAAGCCTGGCTCATTACTTCGAACACAAAGTTTTATAATTTCACTGCCACTTATTTTTAACAAAAGAGGGAGAAAACCAACAAAAATTAATACCTTTTTAAAAATCTTTTACTTATTTTTGAGAGACAGAGGGAGACAGAGCATGAGCAGGGGAGGGGCAGAGAGAGAGGGGGACACAGAATCCGAAGCAGGCTTCAGGCTCTGAGCTGTCAGCACAGAGCCCGACGTGGGGCTCGAACTCATGAAACATGAAATCATGACCTGAGTCGAAGTCAGACCCTTAACTGACTGAGCCACCCAGGCACCCCTTAATATCTTTTTATAAGATAGTTTCTGAGTCATCTTGAAACAGATTACTGACACCAGTCTCCAAGAATAGGAAGAAAACGACACATTTAATAAAACACAGATATGCATTATGAATGCTACAATTAAAATTGAAATGAAATAATTTTTAAAGTCTTAAGTGATCTTACCCTGAGGATATCATAGGTGTCTCCATCCCCATAGTTGCTTACAGGTATATAATACAAACCATTGTAGAATATATCCTTCTGAGGAATGCAAGAGTCAAACTTGCCATCATCAAGGTTGAGGCCATGATAGAAATAACCATACAGTTCTACATGTGGAAGAAGATCATACACCTATGAGAAAAATCACATGGTTCCCAATGGTTTTAAGCAGTCCTCTTTTATTTTTACAAAATTGGCAAGTATTTTAAATACTTTTTTGTTCCATAGTAATCTTCTCTTTATTTTAAGAGCATAGCCATAATATTTAATCCAACATTTTTTGTCAACTCATCCTTCCAGAAGAGGGAAACCAGTTTTGTTTTAGGTGGTCAATGTCATGTTCATAAAGTTTTCAGCTTTGGTTCAGGATTTAAGATAGCATGTAGGATAGCATTCTCCACTCCTATTTCCATCAGCAACAATATTTGCAATTAAACAAATAGCGTTTCATTAAAATAACTGGAAAAGGCACTCTTTATCAATGAACACTGTTCACAAACATATCAAAAACTGGAAAAAATTAATTCCATACCAAACTGCTATAAGATAAAGGAGACAATGAAAATCAAAACATTTCAGCTCATGCAACTTGTCTGCTAAAGTCACTAACTGAACAGAGAAAAAGCTATACCAAAAAAAAAAAAAAACAAAACCAAAAACACTTCATATAAATCAAATATTCTTAAAATTTTTTTTAATGTTTATTTATTTTTGAGAGAGAGAGAGAGAGAGAGAGAGCACTAGCGGGGGAGGGTCAGAGAGAGAGGGAGACACAGAATCTGAAACAGGCTCCAGGCTCTGAGCTGTCAGCCCACACGGGGCTCGAACAGAGTGCCACATGGAGCTCGAACCCATGAGCAGTGAGATCATGACCTGAGCCAAAGTTGGACGCTTAACTGGCTCCAGGCACCCCTAAATCAAATATTCTTAAACATTCACTGGGGGTACTAAAAAAAGCACCATGAATTGGAAATTCAATAAAGAAAGAAAGGAAATGAGAAAGACCTAGGAAGAAATAAAATGATAATTTATTAAAGTCAGAAATAGTCAAATTAATATCAGATATAAACTCTAAATTATACAGAGCTCAAGAAAAAATAGATTGAAAGAAAACTTTAAAAAGCAACATAAAAATAAAGAAAAAAGAATAAAAACGAGAGGAAAATAAATTAAAATGAGTCACAGGCAAAGCAGTTGACTTGGAAAGCAGGCAAAGAAGATCCAATATTGCTTACAGAGTTTTTCTAGAAAGAGGAAAATGGAAAAACTAATATTTAAAATTATAATTCAAGACAAATTCTGGAAATAAAAAATGAGTTTACCCAACGCATGGGTCTACTGACTAGCTGGTAAAACATCTCCCAAACAGATTCTGAGAGGTGTTTTACTAAAAATATTAGGTTTTAAATATAAAGGGAAAAAGCCAAGCCCTTCAGGCAAAAAAAAAATCAAATAATTTACAAGGGCACATGAATTAGACTTATGTCAGTGTCCTTAAAAGGAAGATTTGAAGCAATTCCAATAGGGTAGCAGCATTTTCAAGAAATTTAAAGAAAGTGGGAACCAAGAATTTAAAATATAGATAACTTGTCTTTCCCACAACAAAGCTTTAGTGAAAGAATTGTGAATGCGAAATTCAGGGAATTCTCTACCCAGGTGACCTTCTGAGGAGTCTAGTATAAAAGAGCTTTGTGGGGGCGCCTGGGTGGCGCAGTCGGTTAAGCGTCCGACTTCAGCCAGGTCACGATCTCGCGGTCCGGGAGTTCGAGCCCCGCGTCAGGCTCTGGGCTGATGGCTCAGAGCCTGGAGCCTGTTTCCGATTCTGTGTCTCCCTCTCTCTCTGCCCCTCCCCCGTTCATGCTCTGTCTCTCTCTGTCCCAAAAATAAATAAAAACGTTGAAAAAAAAGAAAAAAAAAATTAAAAAAAAAAAAAAAGAGAGCTTTGTGCATCCAAAGGATGGCTAAGGCAATGGTCGAAACTCGGTGCGTTTGAAGAGAAAAGTAGAATGTAAACATAGAATGTTTTGACAAAGAAGTAAAGATGCAACTTTAACATGAGAGAAAAGGTGAAAGTACAATAAAATTATTGACTGTAGTAGAGATAATAGGAAGAAGTCAAAAGATATACTTAAAAATGACTGGTTAGATTTAAAGGTTAGGCAAGAAAAAAGTGAGATTAGAGTATTATAAAAGATATAAACACAAAGACGATCACTAAAATAAAAATTAAACCTCAGTTAAATGCAAGAAATTTGAAACCATCTAGAGCAAAGAAGAACTCAAAAAGCTAAAGAAATAAAATAAATTTGGGGTGCCTGGGTGGCTCAGTCACTTAAGCGTTCGACTTCCACTCAGGTCATGGTCTCAGGTTCAGTTTGTGATTTCGAGCCCCTCATTCGGCTCTCTGTTCTCAGCGCAGAGCCCGCTTTGGATCCTCTGTCTCCCTCTCTCTCTGTTCCTCCCTCGCTCACTCTCTTTCTCCAAAATAAACATTTAAAAAAAAGAAATAAAGTAAATTTAAATGTTGCACAGTAATTATAACAAAAACGTTATGATAGAGTTGATGCCTGTTATGATAGAGTTGATGGTATCACTCATATCAATACAAGTAAATAGACTTAATTCTTTTCTAAAAAGCTTTTTTTTTAAAGCAAAATCCAGCACTATACTTCTAGAAAAAACCTATAAGATACAATATTTCAAGATACTAAAACTGAAGTGTAGGTAAATGAAATTAATAAGAAAGCAGAGGTTGTAATGATCTTGATATTAGACAAAGTAGAAGTAAGGACAAAACGCATCAAATAAGATAGAAAAGGGCACTTTGTAGTGCTAAAACCCCCATTGCACAATAAAGGGACAAGGGTAATGAATATCTGTGCACCAGATAATACAGCAGTCATTTGGGGCGCCTGGGTGGCTCGGTCGGTTAAGCGTCCGACTTCAGCTCAGGTCATGATCTCACGGTCCGTGAGTTCGAGCCCCGCGTCGGGCTCTGTGCTGACTGCTCAGAGCCTGGAGGCTGCTTCCGATTCTGTGTCTCCCTCTCTCTCTGACCCTCCCCCATTCATGCTCTGTCTCTCTCTGTCTCAAAAATAAATAAACGTTAAAAAAATTAAAAAAAAAATACAGCAGTCATTTATGCAAAGTAGAAACAGCAGAAGGTGCAAGGGGAGGTAGACAGAAACACTCTTTACGGAGTAGTTTAACACACTACTCTCAGTACAAGACAAGTCAAGTGTATTTAAAAAATAACAACAGAATCTTGCCATTTGCAATGACGTGGATGGAGCTAGAGAGTATTATGCTACACGAAATTAGTCAGAGAAAGATAAACACCATATGATTTCACTCTTATGTGGAACTTAAGAAGCAAAACAAAAGGGCAAAGGGGGAAAAAAGAGAGAGAGAAACCAAGAAACAGACTCTTAATTGTGGAGAACAACCGGACGGTTACCAGAGGGGAGGCGGATGGGGGATGGGTTAAATAGATGAAGGGAATTAAGGAGTGCACTTGTCGTGGTGAGCACCTGTTGTTGTAGGAAAGTGTGGACTCACTATATTGCACACCTGAAACTAATATTGCACGTATGTTAACTATCTGGAATATAAATAAAAACTTGGAAACACATTAGATCTTACGGATAGAAAACGAACCGATAAAAGAGATTGCATCTTCTGAATACAAGTGAAGCATTCTCAGAATCTGTTGATACATTTGGGCACGCAGAAAAAAAATCAGTAGTTTCCATAAAGTAGAAAGATTACTGATCACGAGGCAGGATAACTTGAAATTAAAACGAAAATCCCCATATAGGTAGGCCTGTCTACATATACATTATAGAATGCTTCACTAAGTAAGTTTTCAGGGAAAGGCTAAATGCAGATAGTATAGAATTTCTGAAAAATGATGATGTAATTACTACAGATCCAATCTAAGGGATACTTTAAAAGTAGAGATCAGAGAAGAATTCGTAGGCCTTAACGCTTAAACCAATAAATATAAGTAAATGAAAATTATGCAAATTTCTAAGTAAAAGAAGTTAAAAATAACATCAACAAAACAAGCAACAATAAAGAAGTTATATGGACACAAGCAAAAATTAATGTGTTAGAATACTTCAAAAAGCCCATATTAGATCAAATTAATCAATCAAAATCTGAAGTTGAAAAAATCAACAAAACAGGTAAACCACTAACAAATTGATAAGGAGAAAAAAAGGAAGAAACTAAAAATATGCAAAATAAAAGTTACATAAAGAGGAAAAAATTAAAGAAAAGAAGGGTGTAACGATTGATATACAGCACAGAGTTTTTAAATATCATGAGATTTCTTTGCACTTCTCAGTACAAATAAATTTGAAAGCCTATATAGAAAGACTTAATTTCTTAGGAAAATATAAATTGCCAAAAGTGACACCAGTAGAGAGAGAATGCTTAAGCAGACCAATTTCTACAAAAGAAATAAAATTATTAAGAAACTACCATGCACAAAGCACCAGGCACAGGATATTCTGCTAAAGTCCAGAACAAGGCAAGGATGCTATTCCTCCTGCAATTTAATATTCTACTGCAATTAGGCAAACAATTTTTTAAAAATAGATCATCAGGGGAGCGCCTGGGTGGCTCAGTTGGTTAAGCGTCCGACTTTGGCTCAGGTCATGATCTCGCGGTCAGTGAGTTCGAGGCCCGCTTCCCGCTCTGTGCTATTTGTTGGTAATATGGCAGTATCCCTAGAAAGCCTAGAGAACAACTTCTAGAACTAAATCACTAAAGGATTTCAGCAAGTTAGCAAAATTATAAAATTATTCTGCAGGGGCGCCTGGGTGGCGCAGTCGGTTAAGCGTCCGACTTCAGCCAGGTCACGATCTCACGGTCCGTGGGTTCGAGCCCCGCGTCGGGCTCTGGGCTGATGGCTCAGAGCCTGGAGCCTGTTTCCGATTCTGTGTCTCCCTCTCTCTCTGCCCCTCCCCCGTTCATGCTCTGTCTCGCTCTGTCCCAAAAATAAATAAAAAACGTTGAAAAAAAATTAAAAAAAAAATTATTCTGCAAAAAAATACCTCTCATATACACAAATCATAACAAGGTAGAATGTGTTATAGAAGAGAAAACTTCATTCACAATAGCAACAAAAGAAGTTAACCTGCTTCTGGATAAGCTTAACAGGAAACTACATAAAAATTATTTAAAATTAAAATTCACAAAAGACGTAAAAGTACAGTTGAACAAATGAAAAAGGCATTCCATGTTCTTGATGTGACATTTCACCATCAAGATGTCCTTGATGTGATTTATAAATTCCATACAATCACAATAAAAAAATATCAGTGAACGTTTTCTGGAATTAGACAAGTTAAAGATAAAATTGCTACAGAAAATGAAACATGGCAAAATAGCTAAGGAAACTCTGAAATATAAGAGCTGGGGGATGAGAATGAGGAGTTGATTTCTACCCAAAAATTAATGCACCCTACAAAGCTTCCATAATTAAAACTGTGGTGCTGACCCATCCATAGACAGGCAGACCAGTGGGATAGAATATAAACTCCAGAAATAAATATAATTGCAAATAGAAATACAGTCTATGGGAAAGTATTGCAAACCAGCAGAGCAAAGATAATGTTGTATCAACTGGATAGATATTAAATTTTAAGAAGAGAGAAATAAAATAAGTACTATTCCATTGTCTAGTGAATCAAGGATCCCTGGAAAAATAGTTATTTTCAAGGCTGGAGCAAAGAAAGTACAAGATGGGCCTATAGCATCTTGCACCAGAAAATCAGCAATTGCTAAAACCATGATGTGGGCACGTCACAAGAACACCGGCACCGACTTGAAGATGCTCCCTCCCCCTGGGAAAATTTAAGATAATTGTAACATAAAAATAAAAGATAGTAATGAATTGTGAATTATTATTTGAAAAATTTTTGTGATGTTTATTTTTATTTTTGAGAGAGAGAGAGACAGAGAGAGAGAGACAGAGCATGAGTGGGAGAGGGGAAGAGGGAGAGAGGGAGACAGAAAACCCAAAGCAGTCTTCAGGTTCTCAGCTCTCAGCACAGAGCCCGACGCGGGGCTCCAACTCTTGAACCATGAGATCATGACCTCAGCCGAAGTCAGACGCTTAACCAACTGAGCCTCCCAGGCACCCCTGAATTGTGAATTATTAATTCAAAATTATAAACGTTGGGAAATAAATATTCCTGCATCCAATAAGTAAAGAGGAAGAGGGAGAACTAGAAAATCATGTTCCAACTCTCATACCAATATTGGTTTTGGCAAAAACTATCAATGGATGCTAACTCCAAGGAAATTCTGATGAGAAGCAGGATGTACAAAGAGTCTTAATAAGCACAAATTGCTCATTAGTTTAAGGAACAAAATAGCCAGTGGAGATATATGGAAACACCTTTATCAGGTGACTAAAATTACCGTCACCAGATGCGCGGCTGAATCTTGTGTACCTTGAAAAACACACAGTATCTTACACGCTGTATTCTGGACAGAGATGCATAATCTTGGCCCAAACATGAGAAACATCAGACAAACTTAAAATGAGGAACATCCTATTTAAAAAACTACTTGGCTTATGTTGTTCTAAAAGGTCAGATTCGTTAGAGACAAAGAAAGATTCTGTTCCAGGTTAAAGGAAACTAAAGGAACATGACTACCAAATGCAATATGTGATTCTGCCCTGGATCTTGCACTAAATTAGGGAAAATGTGTCGTATAGAGGACAACTGACAAAACTTGAACATAGCTGGCAGATTAGATCGAAAGTACTGAAACAGTGTGCAGTATCCTAAATTTGATAACTGTATGGTAATTATGCAGGAGAATATCCTTGCTTTTAGGAAATGAACACAGATATATTAAGGAATAATATAGCATGAAGTTTTCTACTCACTCTCAAACGGTTTAGAAAAAAAATTTGAAATGCTATATACATATGTGTGTGTGTGAGAGAGAGAGAGAGAGAAGGAGGAGAGAGAGAGAGAGAAAGAGGGGAGAGAGAATGGGAAAGAGAAAACAGATGTGGCAAAATGTTAAAAACTGGTGAATCTGGGTAGAGAGTACATGAGAGTTCTCTATACAATCCTTATATCTTTTAACATTATTTAAAACTAAAAATTAAACTTATATAACATAATATTGAAAGTACTATAAACTTAATATGAATAGGAACATTCTCCTTTATATAACATCGCTTGATTTACACTGTTAATATGGCCATAGATAATAAACAAGGGCAACCTCCTTTGGCTCTGATATATTCTGATTCACTTGTATCTTCTGGTCTGGTGAAATGCTTCTGGAATTTTCTATTGGTGGACCCTTGATGGTTTTTCCTCAGGGTGGTTTTTTTTTTTAATATTTTTTTAATGTTTGTTTATTTTTCAGAGAGAGAGAGAGACAAAGTATAAGTGGGGGAGGGGCCAAGAGAGAGAGGGAGACAGAATCCAAAGCAGGCTCCAGGCTCCAAGCTGTCAGCACAGAGCCCGATGCGGGGCTAGAACTCAGGAGCCACAGATCATGCATGACCTGAGCTGAAGTCGGAGGCTTAACTGACTGAGCCACCCAGACACCCCTCTCAAGGTGGTTTTTCTAAGACCTTGCTACCTCCAGTTGTAGGAAGAATGAGTAGAGATGATTTACTCTGGCTCCATGAAACTCTTAGAAGAAAAGTATATATAGATTTTCCATGTTTATAGGTAAGTTTATCCTTTATTTGTTGATACTTTTCTGACTCTGAAGTCAGTTAGAAGCTTCGTAGCTCCAGGGTATCTGGGTGGCTCAGTCCATTAGGCATCCGACTCTTGATTTCGGCTCAGGTCACAATCTCCTGGTTCTTGAGTTCGAAAGCCCTGCATTGGGCTCTGTGCTGACAGTGCGGAGTCTGCTTGGGATTCTCTGTCTCTCTCTGCCCCTCCCCCCGACAAAAATAAATAAACTTAAAAAAAAAAAAAAAGAAGCTTCTCAACCCCAATAAGAAATTTAAATGTATTCAACTTTGACATTGGGAAAAAATGTATAGCTTATGTCATGATTAATTGTTAGTATATTAAGTCATTAATTTTTATAATTTATACTTAAAGCTGGATGTACTATAGATTGTTAAAAGCAGAATACTAAATTGTGTTTTTCAGTGAGACCCCATTTGTAAAATATATATGCCTTCAGAAAAGAGATTTAAAAAATTACATCAGAAGTGTCCATATCTATATAATAAAAGTCCATTTTGTGAAATTAAAACAAATTATCTTAGTGTTAAGATTATGAATGATTTTAAAGATTTCCTTCTTTCTGCCTTTGTGTATTTTGCACATTTTCCGCAGGACACAGGTGCTGTGGTCTGAACTTGTATGTTGAAATCCTCGTGCCCAGAGTGATGGAATTGGGAGGTGGAGCCTTGGGGAGGTGATTCGGTGGAGTGGGTAGAGAGTGAGATTAATGCCCTTATCAAAGATGCCTGAGAGATGTCCCTTGTCCCTTCCACCATGTGAGGACACAAGGAGTCTGCAAACCAGAAGAGGGGCCTTGCCTGACCATGCCAGCTCCCTGATGTCAGAATTTCAGCCTTCGGAACTGTGAGAAATATTTCTATTGTTTATAAGCTACCTAGTTTGGGGGTATTTTCTTGTAGCAGTTCAAATAGCTTAAGACAATAAGCATAATTTTAATCAGAAGAAAAATTTTTGGTGTTTCAATTAGTTATAAATGGGATCATACCTTTCAATATTTATATGTCCTCATGCCAAAAAAAAAAAAATAAAGGGAAAATAGCCAACAGTTATTCATGGAAACAATTTTGATGTGAAATTCTAGAATTGCTGGTCTGGAAATGCTTACGAGAGTATAAGATCTCTTAATAGGTAATAGACAACTGTAGACTGTATCCAAGCATCTCCTCCAACACAGAGATTTAACTTTAAGTTTCAAGAAAAATAAAGTGTATAATCCCTGAGAGAACAAAGGAGGAGAATACTTGATATTCTAAAACTTGTTTCATCTCAAATAAAGTACATCGGCTGAAAGGCAAGGAGTCCAGTTGAAAACGAGGAACAGGAGGAGATCAGAGAGCTTACACTTTCGGCTGACAGCTGTTGTTCTGATTTCAGCAGAAGAACACTTTTATCCACAGCCCGGAGTGCGCAGAATGAGTCAGGGGCTGCTTGAAGGTAGAGATCCGTGTTGGAGCCAGGTAGCCCCTGCTCCTTAGAGAACTTCATGCTAACCTAAAGTGGAGGAAGAAAAGGAGAGTAAGATACTTTAAAAAAAATTTTTTTTTAATCTTTATTTATTTTTGGGGGGGGGAGGGGCAAGGAGAGAGGGAGACACAGAATCCGAAGCAGGCTCCAGGCTCTAAGCTGCCAGCACAGAGCCCGACGCGGGGCTCGAACTCATGGACCACGAGATCATGACCTGAGCCGAAGTCGGTCGCTCAACTGACTGAGCCACCCAGGCGCCCCTCATCCCTCCTGTTTTAATCACACCGACATTTATTGTGAGATCACCGCGTAAAGGCGATAGTAGTCATGTAAAGAAGGAGACAGCGGGGAGAGAACTGCTTCGCTCCTCTCTCTCAGGACAGGAAAGAAATAGAAGAAACATCACCTTGTTTTTAAAGCACTTGTCAACCTGGAATCTGACACTGTCAGCCACAATTTCCCCACTGGGGTGAAGGGTGTAGACAAGCATGACAGCCACAGGAGCAAGATCGGCACTGATGTTGATCGGGAACGAGAAGTTTCCATTCCAGGCTGTGTAGTAGGAGATGTCATTAACTTTAGTGCCAAAACTTTCCTGGCTCACTGGCTACACTTGGATAAGAGAGAATGGCTGACGGATAGCGGGAGCGAATTGGGCTTTGTGTTAAAGGCAAACAAGTTAAATAATGGGAACGACGTGGGCAGATAAAAAAGACTGCATAATTTAGGCAGGAACAATATTTGGGTTTGGCGGAGCACGTTTCTATAATGGGCTTGACAGCCTGGCAACGATTGAAAGGAGTTGAAATCACTTTCTCTGCAATATTTGGAAGAATACCCTGGGGTCATACTATTGCTTTCCACCCACTAATCGTTAACGTTAAGTGCTCTTGACTCTATCCCTATAACATTTTCTTAGAAGGAAAGAAAAATGAAGGCAGAGTACCTCGTAAAAAAAACAAACAAACAAATGAATGTATTATGTTTACCTTTGTTTCTGATTTCCTTTTGTCCGCTGAGGAAGATAGCCCCTTTTACCATCACCTGGACAGAACACAGGAAACACGACGTGTAATATCACGCTAACAGAATCTGAAAAATTGCTAATGACGGTCTGATGATAATTCTGTTCCAAAGATAAAGTAGCTTCTACGAACAAATGCAAAACTGCACCACTTGGAAAAGAACACAGAAACTGACGACGATGAATTGAAAGTCTATTATGTGCTAGCAACTTGGTAAATAATATGCAATTCACCAGGCAAGGGAGTGTACAAAGCCCTGAATTATTTAGACTGTCTCGCTTCAAGGAAGCCAAGTCATGTCACTTCTCCACCACTGTTCCCTTATTTGTAAACTGAAAAGTGTAACTTTTTTTTTTCCCTTTGCCTCATAAGGACAAAATGGATAAATATGGAGACAGAGCCAAAAGGGCTCATTCCTTTTACTGCTTATCAAAAGTAGCCTTCCCCTTTACTCTCTTGTCTCTGCCTAATGTTGTACTCTCATGAAGGGTCATGGATACTCAATGTGAATTATAACTGAATGTTTAAAAGAGCGGACTCTGAATAGCAGGTTTTTCAACCTTAGGGAAATTGAAATTGCCTTGGATGTTTTTATGTGTTCATTTACTTGTTTCTGTGTTTGTTTTTAGCAGATCCAGGGGTAGTCACAGCCACGTGGGGTCTGCACACTCAGGAACAATGACATGATTGATGTCCCCGTTCCAAGCCGCCCTGTGCTAAGCAGACAATCAGACAAGACCCAAGGATCCGTCAGTGGAGACTTACCAAATAAAAAAAGTTGATACTGGAATCATCCCTATATGCTTCTTTGTTTAGGGTGTAATGCACAGTAACAGTTTTCTGTTGATTGCATCTAAGCTGTTTTGGTTCAGGAACAATCTTCAGGAAGCTGTTGGTTCGGGAGTAAAAGCGTGAAGCTGAGAAATGAGCATCTACATACTCAGGCGCTAACCAGCTGGGAGGATAGCAGTTCTTAGGTCGAATATACGTGGCCTAATAGGAAAAGAGAAGTAAAGGATGTTAGCGCTATAAAGACTTTTAAGGACAGGGATTATTCCAGAATGGAAGGCTTCTTATCTCTTCACAGTAGAAAGGAATCTTAGTTTGTGCCTGACGTTTCAAATATCAAGTTATTGGAAGTAAAATAATAATTACGCTTTCTTCTTTTTTGGCGTACAAAACATGACCATAGTTGTATGTATATTTTATTAGGTCTACGCTAGTTTATTTTTACTTTGTAACTGAAGTCAGGGAATAGTCTTACACCCTGTGTCTTTCAGCTATATTTGAACGTGGATGAATTGTTTAACTCTAAAATTCTGTTCAAGGAGCAGAAAAGTGGAAATTGTAGTATCTCCCCTATCCAGGCATCAAATGATCAAAGGGGATAAAAAGGCCAAATCATCTTCACGAACTATTTCTGGTGTCTCGGAGGAAAATATTGGATGTTACAGACTTTATAACAATTGTACCAGGCTATTATCTCATCCTCTTGAGTAAGTATTCTTACATATTATTTAATGAACAAGGAGACATATAAAATACCTGAAATTTTGCAACTTTTTAAAAATATATATATTTTAAGTTTTTTAAATGTTTGTATTTATTTTTGAGAGAGAGAGAGAGAGAGACAGAGTGTGAGTGGCAGAGGGGCAGAGATAGAGGGAGACACAGAATCTGAAGCAGGCTCCAGGCTCTGAGCTGTCAGCACAGAGCCCGACATGAGGCTCGAACTCATGAACTGCGAGATCATGACCTGAGCCCAAGTCGACGGTTAACCGACTGAGCCACCCAGGTGACCCTAAAATATATTCTTAATATAAATGATCTTTTAGGAGATTCCTAATGTTCAAAATTCCTAACACTCAAATACTTTGTGGGATCTTGTCTACTCTTTGGTGTCTTACTTTCAGGTTGAACTCTGAATCGAATATATCTGAAGTGTCGATGGAAAACAGAGCTTCCCCATTGTCGTCTGTGGTGTAGTTTCCTATAAATCTGTTATTTAGCTCCAATCGCAATAGCTTGTTCCCCATCGGTACATTATTAGGTCCAGAAAATTTAAGCTGTGCCAAAAAAAAAAAAAAGCATTAATTTTTAAAACTCAAAACATCACATTTCTATAGAGAAAAAATTTTCTATTCATAAATGTGATTGCTTATTTGTAATTTTATTAAAATCCAATAGACAGAAAGATGGTCTATTAAATAGATACATAAAATGGAAACAGCTATAATTGTGTTGATCGCTTTCCTTCCCCCGTGAGGGACTTTCTCTCATCTATCAGACATCGTGAGGCTACAAGTGTGTTATAAAAGTAGGAAAAAGATGTCCAGAAATTTTCAAAGGGCAATCCATGATCCAAGAAAATGAAATGAGAATATGTATTTTTAAGTCAAACCTACAGTTCCAAAATAAGGAATTCCTCTTCTGTAGAAAGAATCCATATTCTCAAAGCTCACACTCCCAAGCAATTGAGTGAGAAAAATGGAAGTCTTTTCACTGATCTGCACACCTGTAAGAAATAAAAAAAATAGTGTGAGGGAGGATGAATTGTTTAATCTAGAATCTCAAAAGAACAAATAGCTTAGGGGATATGTGCAAACTTCTATACAGAGAATTACATTCTTGTAATTACATTGAAAGGGAAGCGTAGGTGCTTTGGAGTATGTTTCAGAATGCTCTGTATTTATCTGGTTATAATATACATCAAACTTAATAACATAATTAATGTGAAAATGTTTGGACCAGAAGCAGGAGAAAATGCTTTTAATTTCTTTCTTCTGACCATTCTACTCAGTTCTGGCTTGTAACTCCTTTTATAGCAGAGAATGTCACAGACATCTCTTGAGAGAAGGCTTTCACTTCCTTTAAATCTTTCTTTAGCCTGTCAAGATAACTATGCTTTTAGACTTTTCCCAGATAAGAAAAATATCTGAAGGCAAAGTAAATAGGAATGGATTGTGATAAGCAGAGGTAAACATACCTAGCTAAGTTACAATGCGACAAATACCCATAACAAATGCCATCACGCTATTGATCAAGTGTGTTTATACAAAGCACTTTATAAATAATATTATCTCACTCACTTTTAAGCAACAAAAATAGCAATTGAATCTGGCTTTCTCCACTCCAAATTAAATTCCACTTTCCTCTTTTTCTTTGTTATTCTTTTAACAATGACTTATTGAGCACTCATGTGCCATCTTGTAAATTTCTCAATGACATTTTATACCCGCAAATGTCTCCATTTGTATTAAATCAGAAGTTGACAAACTTCTGTGAAGAGGACCTCACAGTTATTATTCTAAGCTTGTGAACCATAAGCTACACAACTTTCGTATTTTAGCTGTTAAGCAAGGCAAACGAATGGGGTCGTGTTCTAGTAAACTTTACATAAAGAAGCGTGGAGCTGGGTTTGACATTCTAGCTGTAGATTGTGAACTTTTGTATTAAATCAAAGCTCAGACCCGGTCAATTGGTTATCAACTGATTTACCCAAAATTAAAAAGAGTGCCTATTTTATTAGCTTAGCTTGCTACTTCAGAAGAAATCTCTGTCTGGCACAGGCACAGAAGTAGATATAAACCTGTAACATTTACATAATAAGTTTATTTTAAACATTACGAGGAAAATCTTTTTTCAGAAGCAACCTTCAAGTCGACCTATTGGTAAATGTACTCTACTTTACTATGTGGAACAATTATTGATCTCTGTTTGGTGAATCTTGCTTACTAGATACACTTCTCCCTAGGAAGCTGCATATACCCCCAGGTTGCCCATAAAACATGATCATTACCTGTCCCAAATTCCGTAACTGTTACAGCGGTTTGAAATGACATGAAAAATCCTGAGCGGTAGAGTTGGAAGACTTTCGTATTCACAATTTGAGTCACACAACCGTTTCTCAACTGAAAAATGAAGAGAAGGTATAGTGAAAAGATTAGGGATTCAAAGGTCTTAAAGGGATCTAGACTTTTAGCACAGATTTCTACCTTCCCCCATCACCCCATGGTGTCATCTCACAAACTTGTTGAAATGACCAAGAATTCCAAAAGAAGGGCTGGGAGTCCATCAGCAATTACAAGTGAAGGAGGTAATGTGTATTTTACAGACTTCAGGGATATTCTACTGACAACAATGTAGATGGCAATAAATTAAAGATGAGAATCCTATTTTAAGAATTAGAGATTAAAATCATCTTGAGTCTTCAAGTGTGTCACACAAGAACTCTTTTTAAGGTAAATTGTTATTTAAAATGAAGAACAAATCTATAGATGATCTTTCATTGGTGACATCAGGAACGAGAGAAACGTAGATCTACTTATATTTTAAAATGAACGGTACTGGGGCGCCTGGGTGGCTCAGTCAGTTAAGCGTCCGACTTCAGCTCAGGTCATGATCTCACGGTCCGTGAGTTCGAGCCCCGCGTCGGGCTCTGTGCTGACAGCTCAGAGCCTGGAGCCTGTTTCAGATTCTGTGTCTCCCTCTCTCTCTGCCCCTCCCCTGTTCATGCTCTGTCTCTCTCTGTCTCAAAAATAAATAAACATTAAAAAAAAATTAAAAAAAATAAAATGAACGGTACTATTAATTCTAAATTTAAAATGGTAGAGGGATAGATCAATTCATCTGACTCTCAAAACTACCACATGAGTAGACTCGATTGTCATCACCATTATATGGATGAATAAACTGAAATATATAATCTGCCCAAGGTCACACAGATAGAAAGTGGTAGCTAGGCATTCTGATCCCAGAACATGTGCTCCTCTGAACCATCAACTATAATGTTAACAACAACAAAAACAGGCAGTTTTACTTTGTCTATTTATAATACAATCAAATTACAAAGAAATGACAGAGGCACCTGGGTGGCTCAGTTGCTTGAACGTCTGACACTTGATTTCAGCTCAGGTCATGATCCCAAGGTCGTGAGATCGAGCCCTACCTTGGGCTCTGCTCTGGATGTGGAGCCTGCTTAAGATTCTCTCCCTCCCTCTCTCTCTCTCTCTCTGCTCCTCCCCCCCCATTCACGCGTTCTTTCTCTCTCTAAAAAAACAAAAATTAAAAATTAAAAAAATGAAAATAAAATGTAATCAAAAGAATCTTACATGCCTTGAAATTAAGAAAAAAACCATTTTTCAGTAATACCTGAGTCAAAGAGAAAATATAATGTAAATCAATAAGAATCTCGACATTAAAGACAAGGAAAAAAGTGTTTTGCATCAAAATCTATGGTATTAAGCTATGGTTAAAAGAGAAAGTAAAACACAATGTTTTTAAGGAGAAGAAACAACATTTTTTAAAACCACCAAAATAAACTAAAATTTCAGGGAAAAGAAAGAATATGATGATTATAAAAATAAATGATAGGGGCGCCTGGGTGGCTCAGTCGGTTAAGCGTCTGACTTCGGCTCAGGTCACGATCTCGCGGTATGTGAGTTTGAGCCCCGTGTCGGGCTCTGTGCTGACTGCTCAGAGCCTGGAGCCTGTTTCAGATTCTGTGCCTCCCTCTCTCTCTGACCCTCCCCCGTTCATGCTCTATCTCTCTCTGTCTCAAAAATAAATAAACGTTAAAAAAATTTTTTTTTAAATAAATGATTTAGGGGCGCCTGGGTGGCTCAGTCGGTTGGGCATCCTCCTTTGGCTCAGGTCATGATCTCATGGCTCATGAGTTCGAGCCCTTCATCAGGCTCTGTGCTAACCGCTTAGAACCTGGAGCCTGCTTCAGATTCTGTCTCCCTCTCTCTTTGTTCCACCCCACCTGTGCTCTGTCCCTCTGTCTGTCTCTCTCAAATATAAGAAATAAAACATAAAAAAAATAAAAAAAAATAAATGATTTAGGAACAAAAAAATAGTATCAGAAAGGAAATAATAAAACAAAAGTAAGAGGAAGTCCAACAAAACAGAATAACCTTTTACGAGCACTATTTAGAATAAAGAGGGAGACCAAAGTTGTATAAGATTAGATGCTAATACAACTTAGTATCCATTTAGAAGAAAACGAAATGTGTTATTTTACAACATAATAAAAACTACTTTATGTTGATTAGAGAAATTTTTAAAATGTTAAAATCACGCTTAGATAGCTACACGTACAACATGGGGATAGGTGAGAACTTTTTCTAAGGCTGAGAACCTGTAAACATCAGGAACTTTGGTATTTCAAAAATAACACAATCAAAGTCAATATTTAAATAACAGACTTGAAAAAATATTTGCTTAGGGGATAGAGGGCAATATTTATACTAAAAGAAAGTTTCAGTTTCACACAAACAGGGAAAACAAGGATCATTAAGAATTCTTCAAAGAACAAATTCAAACTCATAACAAAAATATGAAAATACACTCAAATTCACAAATAATACCAATTAAAGCAAAATAAACTTCTTTCAAAATGGCAACATTTTAAAACCTGCTATATATATTGCAGGCAGTAACTTGGGAACTATAGTCCTCTCACACATTGCTGACAGGAATTTTAAATGCTTAAAATTTTTTTTGACAATATTTTTCAAATGTAAAATTGTGTGTGATTCTATCATCTCTCTCTCTCTCTCTATCTATCATCTACTTTGATTCATGAAACCCATGCGAAGGAATCTGTATGAAATACATAAAACCACTGATATAGAAAGATAGTTTTAGCAGATTATTTATTGCTATATTTGTCACACTGGGGAGCAAAAAGCCATTTGCTGAGAGAACACCCATCACTTGGTAAAATGACTAAATTACATTAAAATCACACTACAGAAAACTGCACTGCTGATATGGAAGAATTCGACTCAGCCTTTCTTTGCCTGCAATTCTTATCTACAGGAGTTCTGCTTGTCTTTAGCAAATCTCGATATTTAAACAATTGATGTTCATCAATTTGGTGAGTCACTTCAGGACAATCAGACTTAAATTATAAACTGAAATATATGCAAATCTCATTTTCAAGGTCCTAAGTTGATCCTCAAATAAATGGGCAGGATTATTTACTGAGATTAGCAGGTAGGTACTCCGAATCGCAGGTGTGTGCGAATGAACTTTTTTCACAAGGACAATTCTAGATTGCATGGTGGGTCCTATCAGGGATTTGTTAATTTAACAGATGACTAATGATTCCACATGGGAAGACCAGAGAGATCATCTAGACGGTATATAAAACAAGAAAACCAATAAGGTTTTTCAAGTTTAAAAATTCTATGAATCCATAGGTGGGTAACCATTTACATGGCCTAGAGAAAGAGACTATTGGTGGACGTTGTATTTGCTCCTTATTCTTCACCTTATCTAGCTGCAGCCTCCATTACCCACAAAATGAAAATAATGTTTTTAAGTCCCTTTTATAAATGGAATTGTAGGGGCCAAGGTCAGGTCCCCCCAAACATGCCACGTGGGCATATCGATATTTTATTTTATTTTATCATTTAATTTCATTTTATTTTAATTTCATTTTATTATTTTATTTTATATGTTTACTTACTGAGAAAGAGAGAGAGAGAGAGAAGGGGAGGGATAGAGAGAGAGGGAGAAAGCATTCAAAGTAGGGTCCATGCTGTCAGCACAGAGCCTGATGTGGGCTCGATCTCACGGCCATGAGATCGTGACCTGAGTCAAAATCAAAAGTCGGACACTTAACTTACTGAGCCACCCAGGCGCTCCAAGGCATATTGATTATTTTACATAAAAGTTACTTAAGAAAGAGCCGGTGCAAGGACACTTAGATCCTCCTTGGTCCCCCTGAAAGAAGGGAAAAAAACTCCCAGGTGAAAGGCACCCTCGCTGCACTAAAAAGTAAAAAGACATCCTTACCACCAGAGACAGGTACTTTAAAGCCAAGAAAGCTCTAGAAAAAAAAAAAAAAACCAAAAAACCCCTCAAAAAACCTTGTTGGTTTTTTTCTAATCTACTACCTCGACCCAAATTCCAATTCGAATTCCTTACTAATTAAAGCTTACAAACACCTGTTTTCTTTATCCTGTCAATTCCTCACAAATTTATTGTCCCTCTGTCAAAAAGTATAAAAGCTGCTTGCCTTGGTCATCTTTTTGGACCTCAATTTCATTATGGGACCGCTGTATGTACCTAGTAAAACTTTGGGTTTTTTTTCTCCTGTTAACCTGTTTCATGTAAACTTAATTCTATTTAGTCCAGTGGAAGACTTTAAAGGGTAGAGGGAGGATTTTTCCTTCTCTACAGAATTGAAGAAAGAATAATAATGAAATATAATGATAATGACAATAATAATAATGATCTGTACCTGCGCGATAAATTGTTCACATATTTCATTGTTGTTGTTCTCACAGTTCTCGGAGGAAAAGAATTTTCTGCACACCCGGATTTGAGCTTTTCCTTGCACCGGCTGGCCATAGGTGTACCTGGTAGGAGAAAGTGTAGTGACAATTATAGACGAACAATACCATGGGCCTCTTTTATGGGCTTTTTCAGAAATTGTATATGAAATCCGGAACGAATGGCTACCCCAATGACTGAATTCTATTAGCAATCATCATCTATTAGTGCTATCTTCCCCACAGAATTTGAGTTCAATTAGGCATGTGATCTGTTATGAGGATTCGGCTGCCTTTTTAAAAATCAAACTCAAGGGGTGCCTGGTTAGCTCAGTTGATATAGCATGTGTCGGCTGATCTCAGCACTGTGAGTTCAAGCCCCACGTTGGGCACAGAGCTTACTTAAAAGAAAACAAAAATCAAATTCAGGGAAATGTAGAACCTAAGGTCTCAGCAAAAGGGATTTAATGATCACATCGAGTTTTTTAAATTACATTTTAGCCTGATAGAAATATTATAAAATTTGTCTGCAGCACCATTTTTTTTTAGCAGAAAATATATATGGATCTAAGTAACATGTGGATTATTAGGATTTTTTTTTAAGTTTATTTATATTTTGAGAGAGGCAGAGATAGTGCAAGTAGGGGAGGGGCAGAGAGAGGGAGACAGAGAATCCCAAGCGGGCTCCGCACTGTCATCTTGGAGCCCGATGTGGGGCTCGAACTCAAGAGACCGTGAGATCATGACCTGAGCCAAAACCAAGAGTCAGAGGCTTAACCGACTGAGCCACCCAGGCACTCCTGGATTATTTAGGATCTTAAAATACTTCCAGATCAATACTTAAAAAAAATTTTTTATATTTATTTATTTTTGAGAGAGAGAGAGACAGAGTGCGAGCAGGGGAGGGGCAGAGAGAGAAGGAGAGACAGAACCTGAAGCAGGCTCCAGGCTCTGAGCGATCAGCCCAGAGCCCGACATTGGTCTGTGACTCACAAACCGGAAGAGCATCACCTGAGCCAAAGTTGGACACTTAACCGAATGAACCACCCAGGCTCCCCCAGATCAATACTTTAAACAACAATTCTCATTGTACATCCAACAAATGTAGCAGGTATGAAGATTGGCATAAACAGATAAATTTTGATCAAAAGTATGTCTTGTGGGGTGAGATTAAATAAATATCTCATTTTCTCCTAAAACACACAAAAAAACCACAACACAAGGTGGGTTGTTTTTTTTTTAATTTCAATCAAAGGCAAATATAGTTGATTTGAAATTTTTTGTTATTTGAGGATTGCTTCATTTAGAAAAACATAGCACCTGTGAAATTAGTAAGTAGTAAAACTGAAAATAATTAAATTTATCGATGATAATATTTTTTTTCTAATTGTTGGGCACTACTATGTATCTGGTGGTTACACAGATGATCTAATTTATTTTTTAAGCAATGCTGAGACGTAGGCGTATAATGTCATTGTGCCGATTAGTGAACTGAGATCAAGCAACTCGCCTACGTTGTAAGATACGGAATTGAAATTCAAACTCTGATCTTCCTCCCTTCCCACAGTCCGGGCTCTTCCACTAAGTTGCTTTTCTCTCCCTACTTAAAAATTGTCAATGCTTCTGAGAATTCGATTCGAGCCAAATCGCTAAAATCATCCGTGAGCTTTAAAGATCAATTACATATAACACAGCGGCAAGACTCAGATCAGGCCACAGGTGACACACCTGAACGTATCTTATTATTGCCTCTTACTGTCTTTTGCTTACAAAATAAAACTCTCATTGTCATATTTTCTGGGGGTTAACACATGCCTGTGAAATATGTAGTTTAAATGTTCGTACAGATCAGAAAGAATAAACATTTTCCCTTTGTGATTTGAAAAGCTTTTGGTGGATACTAATGTGGTTTATTAAGGTGTCTTTGCCTACAGGCGCGTTTTCTTCCCTGTTTGCTAAAAGGGGGCCGTTTGCCAAAATACCCTGGCTTGCTGTTGTTTTCTCAAGTTAAGTGCCAGGGAGTCCTGAAGAAACAATGCACAGACGTAGTGCGTGCGACCTGAATTAGGCAACTCACGCATGGATGTTCACTCCTAGACATACTGATTTTATTCATCCTGTTCCTGTAACCTGCCCAGAAATATTTCTGTAGCCACGAGAACTTCTGTCTCAACTGCCTGGTCCTGTTGCAGGGCATCATGATTGCTGATAACTGAATACCATGTCACGTCAAATCTAAATGAAAGGTAACATTCAAGAAGTTTTTGAGAACTCCCAATTCTGTATCAACAGTTAGTTTAGCAAGTCTCCTATGAAGACGATACTTGATAAATACTTTGGCTCTCCTGATATCTGTGTCGTACTTTTTTTTTAGCATACCCCTGGGCAGATAAATTATAGGTATTAATCCCACTGACAATTCTGGCTTGTGTGGGATTTTATGAGTGAAACTAGTTTAGAAGCCTGGATTTTTTGAAGCTTATTTGATTACCTCCTTATTTTTAGCACACATATCTACATCTTTCATATATTACGTTTATGAAATTCTAGCACGTGTCAGCTACTCTTCACCAAAACAAGAAAATGTTCGTAAAGTTGTACTAGAGTCCAAAGAACATTGTAGATACTGTCAGCCTTTCACCCAATATATCTTTAAAGTATCTTGACTCTGCTCAAGACTATTTTGAAAGTCAAAATCTACTTTGAAATCCTCTGAAAATGCTCTAAAGCAAACTATTTCCATGTCACCAATTAAATAAAAAGTTGGAACAAATATGTCATATATTAAAATTTTTAATTGTTTATATAAATTATAACAGAGGTCTTGGTTAGAAGAGTACTTCTGAAGTCAAATAGTATTGGTCTAAATCCTAAGTTGGCCATCAAAAGGCGCCATTACTGTTGATAAATTATTTCAGTTCTCTGTGTCTTGTTATCTTTTTTTTCTAAAACAAAGATGATAATAGCTCCTATCACATAGCATGGGGGTAAGAATATAATAAGGGCAATGCTCAGCACAGAAATTGGCATTCAATAAATATTAACTATATTAATTATTATTAGAAATTTGAGAAAAGGCATCATACTCTTAAAAATGTAAAAGGCATTCAAAATAATTTCCCAAAAAGAAAACTAAAATTTCTAAAATCATACAGGATTTTTTTTCATGCGAGGAGGATTCAAATTAATTCTAATTGTTAAAAATACCTTTTTTCCCACTATGACATTTTGAAGAGTTTCTTTTTTATTTAAAATGAAAATATCAATGATAGTGAAGATTCAGTGAGGCAGGTACTTCTGTATCAGCTGCTGGAACTTTACACTGATGCAACGTATTTAGTGAGTAATATGGCAATCAAAAAACTAAAAGAATGTTATACATTCTGTCTTGACAATTCCACTTCTGGACATCTTAAGTACATCGTTTTTAATTCAGAAGATACTTCTTATACACTTATACACAAAGACATATACTATAATAGTATGGAAAAAAATTGAATAGCCTCCATGTTATGTAATAAAGAAGAGTTAATTTGGTATGGCCACATAGAGTTATGTCTATGCAGCAAGGAATTGGAATTCGTAAAAGATGAGCTGAATATGAAGACGTATTTTCTTAATTATAGTGTATAGAAAAGGATGATTGTAGTTGATGAATATGAAAAGATTCATACAAGACTAGAAGAAAATACCTTACAAGGTAATGGGGCGCCTGGGTGGCGCAGTCGGTTAAGCGTCCGACTTCAGCCAGGTCACGATCTCGCGGTCCGTCAGTTCGAGCCCCGCGTCGGGCTCTGGGCTGATGGCTCAGAGCCTGGAGCCTGTTTCCGATTCTGTGTCTCCCTCTCTCTCTGCCCCTCCCCCGTTCATGCTCTGTCTCTCTCTGTCCCAAAAATAAATAAACGTTGAAAAAAAAAAAATACCTTACAAGGTAAATGGCAATCAGCAGAATTAATTACAGGTAATTTCTTATGGTTTTCTTTGTTTTTAAAATATTTTACAATGAGAATTCACTCTTTCTCTAACAATCTTAAAGGAAGCATATAAATAAAGTTACATGGATAATCTCATTTCTCATTCTTTCTGAGCTCTATATTGACCGTTGGAGTCAAATCTCCTGAATACTTACTTAGCACATACATTCACTTGGAATTCATCATCCGAAATAGTTACTGTTTGTGGTGCACTGACCTTAACTTCAAACCTGGGCAACACTGGAAACAAAAAGAAATAGACTTCAGCCCCTACAATCACTGGTGAGAAAAACTTATGGCAATCACGTAACTAATCATGTAACTAGGTAGGTTTCTGTGCACAACATTTTCCTATGTATGCATCTCGATAGCCCACATTTCAATTGCCCCAAATTCTGTGTGTGGCACCAATAAGTGATAGGGCCTTTCCTTTATCTTCCCTGTTCTCAGAACTTCTCTCTCTTCCCTGTTATTTATCGTAATCATTTAGATCGTCTTAGAAGATTGTCTGGATTCTAGAAGATGAGACATTTCCCAGGTAGGAAGGTCAGGGGTTAGAATAAGGATACGGGGCAAGAAGGAAGGATGATAAAGCAGAAAACCCCAAGAAAGGAAAATGGCAGAAAATCAAATCAAGCCTCACCTAAATCTTTTGCCTAAATCTAACATAAAAATTGTTCAGCCCTTTGAACTCTTCCTTTATAAGGAAACAACCATAAGTAGTAATTCATTACCATATCTATCAACAGTAAATTGGTGTGTCAATGTCCTTCCTGATTTTTCTTTCACGATAATAGAGTAATCTCCAAATATTGGTTCTGAAATCAGTTGGAATGAGAGTTGGGTAATGTTTTGAAAGGAGGTCACATTTTGCCACTGAAAAATCCTATTGTGTTGAGGATCCTAGAAATAAAGAAGAAATAAAATTAGAGATCATGAAGAGTATTATCCTTTCCTTCTTTATTCTGAGTACCTTCTATAGTTATTGGAAGTAAAGAAAACTACCGTTTTATTGCACTAATATCTCACACTGTAACAATAACATAACTTCCTCGGGTATACAAATTCAATATTACAGTATGTCTCTGTTAAGCCCCAAAAGGATAAGAACAACAATCTCTAACTATTGCTTTGGATTTTTGTCTTTCTGAACCAGAGTTCCATAGTTAACAAGTTTAAAACACAGGGGTTCGGCACCTGGGTGGCTCAGTTGGTTGAGCGGCCGGCCGGCTTCGGCTCAGGTCATGATCTCACAGTCTGTGAGTTCGAGCCCCACGTCGGGCTCTGTGCTGACCGCTCGGAGCCTGGAGCCTGTTTCAGATTCTGTGTCTCCCTCTCTCTGCCCCTCCCCCGTTCATGCTCTGTCTCTCTCTGTCTCAAAAATAAATAAACGTTAAAAAAAAATAAAACACAGGGGCACCTGGGTGGCTCAGTCGGTTAAGCATCTGACTTTGGCTCAGGTCATGCTCTCACTGCTCGTGAGTTCGAGCCCCTTGCCGGGCCCTGTGTTACAGCTCAGAGCCTGGAGCCTGCTTCAGATTCTGTCTCTGTCTCTCTGCCCCTCCCCTGCTCACACTCTGTCTCACTCTCTCTCTCAAATATAAAATTAAACACAAAAAAAATTAAAAAAAAAAAATAAAACGCAATGTGCCTGCTCCAGAGTAGTGCTTTCCACGGTAGAGTGGACCCACTCCAACAGATGCATAAGGAGGGATTTCTTCTAGCAAATACTTCTATTTGTCACTGGTGTTTATTTGGTCTATAAATAAACTGGTTATGAATTTACACACTGCATGCAAGAGCTGTTTAATGGGAGTTCTACATTTTCTCCTTTATTTATTTTTAGCACATTGCACCTTATGTGAGCCTGCTTCCATAAGCCTATTTAAAGATATCAACCAGTTGCAGGGGCGCCTGGGTGGCGCAGTCGGTTAAACGTCCGACTTCAGCCAGGTCACAATCTCGCGGTCCGTGAGTTCGAGCCCCGCGTCAGGCTCTGGGCTGATGGCTCAGAGCCTGGAGCCTGTTTCCGATTCTGTGTCTCCCTCTCTCTCCGCCCCTCCCCCGTTCATGCTCTGTCTCTCTCTGTCCCAAAAATAAATAAACGTTGAAAAAAAAAAAAAGATATCAACCAGTTGTGATTAAAGAATTCCTGATAAAAAGATTTCTACAAAGAAACAAAAACATTATTTACTACTCACTTAATTTAATTTTTTTTTCTTTCCTCTACAAGAAAGCCTAGAAAACTAAATTAATTTTCCAGGCTTCCTTTCAGTAAGGATTGTCCCTATGACCAATGTAACCAAGTTGGCCAATGAAATGACCAATGTAACCAGCTTGGCCAATGAAATGTAAGCAGAAGTCACCGAGTAGACATTATTTCTAAAAGAATCAGATGCGGCTGGCCTTGAGAATAAAACAACACACTGAGGCCAGCAGAGAGGTTAAGTAGAAGAAGCCCGGATCCTTCGTAATATTATGTTGTTCTTGTCCCAACCTTAAAGTGCCTGCACTCAGACTTAGTGGTTTGTGAAAACAATAAAACTTTTACTCATTTAAACCAATGTTGGTTAAGCTTTCTGGTGCTTTCAGTGGAACACTAGCTGAATTAGGATGTGAAAAGTGGCAGCTTTTTATTTACATCTTCGGCTGATGCCTTACATTGTAAGTAGATAAAGATTTCTCTTCCCCTTATTTCAGTTCCCTTACTTTCTAACTACATGTCATGAAAACTACACACACATGCACACACACACACACACACACACACACATCCTTATTTATCTGAATATTCAAAATAACGAGTGTGATAAAGCAGATTGCTTACCTGAAGTGTGATCAACGGATACTGAAAAGAAAAAAATGCAGGTTAATATTGTAATAGTGCTTTTTTTTCTTTTTTTGCCAGATATTGCATTATTAAGATCATCTGGCTTCGTGTTGAGACAGCCTTAAGTTTCGCAGAAGACAAAGTTTCCATAGCTAAGCGTGCCAAGGAAACCCCAAATGTGAGAGATCCCGAACCTCATCAGGGAAGTGGAAAGCAGGTTCCATGCAACCCATTTTTTCCCCCTTATATGATGAAAAGCCCTAAAGAAGTACAAACTAACTCCCAATAAAGACAAGTTCTAAATTTGGGGGTCAGCATTGAAACTCCACCTGTACAGTATTCCATGTTAGAATCAATTTCCATACTTATGGAAAACCTCCTGGTGACACTTTAGATGGTAATAGATTTGTTTACTTTGCTTCAATTTCATTGTACCATTAGAAATTAATGAACTCACCAATTCCTCAACAGGTCTGAACTTGGTATCCAGCGTCACGATGCGAATTTGAACTAAAAGAAAAGAGGAAGAAGGGACAATATTTTTTTCTTGTTTTTCTCCCAGGTATGAATGCTTGTAAATAGACATAGCAATTAATTGTCTTGCTGTCACGGAATGCTGCCCTGTGTCCCCTAGCTCTGATGTGACCCTTTGAAATTTGGGTTCTATTTGGAAAGAGCTCTCGTTACACATTTGTAATTCCTCTGTTGACTGTTGACGATGCTCTATTATTACCAAAGCTGCTACCACCAACTGGAAAGTTTTGCCCTAAATGGCCCACAGGAACACCTTAAAAATTGGTGCCTCGGGGCACCTGCGTGGCTCAGTCAGTTGAGCATCTGACTTTCGATTTTGCCTCAGGTCATGATCTCACGGTTTGTGAGTTCAAGCCCCACATCGGGCTCTGCACTGACAGTGGGGGGCCCGCTATGGAATCTCTCTCCCTCTCTCTGACCCTCCCCGGCTTGCATATGTGCGCGCATGCACACATGTGCTTTCTCTCTCTCTCAAAATAAATAAACGTTATAAAAAATTGGTGCCAGAATTAACTGGAGAAAGAAAAATGTGAAGTATGTATAGCAGAAGTTAAACATAATTTTCCGGAAAAGTATAGTAACGTTGGCAAACATTAAATTAATTTTAGCAGAATTCCAGAAAGATCATTTTAACTACCTTTATATACATAACTGTCATTATAACATTTTAATAAGTACAGAGAGAATACAATGCAGGGAAAAAAATCTCACTATAGGAATGCTGTTTTAATTCTTTTATTTCTTTTCAAAATAAATCATACAAATATGTAATATTAGAAGAAAATACATAGATGCTGTCATCCAACCCCCTAATTTTACAAATGAGAAAGCTAAAGATCTCAAAGAGCAGAATTTCCTTGGCGAAATCCAATAATTTATTGGTACGGCCAAAACAAAAACCACCCCAGTTCAGAATCCTAGTTTGGTGTTCTTTCTGCCACCTTTTACTTACCACAATACTACAGAAAATAGAAGAACTCTGCTTAGGTTATCAGATTAGTGATTATTTCTACTGGCATGAATAATAATAATAATAAGGAGTCTTTGTGCTAGGTCCTATTTTACATTGACTGTCCCATTTTATTCTCACACTATTTCCGGAAGGGAGGCATTTTTATTCCCTCCATTCTACGGATGAAAAGACTGAGTCTACACAGAGATTTACTTAGCTGGCCCAACTGGTAAGTTATGGAGCAAGAAGTGAAACCAAACATTTTGCATCCCAGGCTCGTACCCATTTTATTACGAAAGTCTGTCACTAGAACTTTTAAACTTTTAAAGTGGCACGCACGAGTTTAAGAAGGAAAGCATTCAGTTCCTGGGGCTGGAGGGCACTGTTACGTAACTGACCTAGGCAGCCAGTAGAAATTCGAGAAATCCGTGATCCGATAACATTCAGAATAAACTTAAGACTGACATTCACACGTTCGGGGTGCTCTAAATTTGAGGAATGTGTTCCTGAGGCCAGTGAAACAAAGGAAACAAGAACACTGACTTACCCTTCTGTCCAGGTTTATAGATGGGCTTATCTGTCTGCACAAAGGTTACGGTCTCCTCTGAAGCGAGTGCTACGGACCTCCTCTCGAAGATTTTAAGAGTCTCTCCCTTAGCCCGCAATGTCACAAAGGCCAACGGCTCAGAGGACTTTTGAGACACCTGTTCATGTTAAAGAGCAGAGAATGGGAAAACAAGTTGTAGACATTGAGCCGGTAAACAAGGTCTTAAATCGGCTTCTCAGGCCGCGAGCTTCTAGAGAGGACCTTATGTCTTAAAGGGAGACTCGGAGACCACTTTTTACAATTGCTTTAGTTAGCATGAGGACTGTTTCTGACAAACTTATTTTTACGTCCGCTAGCCTTCTATTTTCTGTGTGTGTGTGTGTGTGTGTTGCCCTCACTGTCAATCTTGCTTCTTTTTACCTGCATTTTCTTTCCTCATATTGTTAAACGGTTCTATCCAAAGAACAGTGATTGTGCTTGATTATCACTGCCTATGAAAGAATAATGGCAGCATTTCACAGGTTTTGTTGCATGGGTAAATTTTCCTTTTGTTTCTTGCCTCTCAGGAAGTCTCTGATCCCATTCCCTAGCTTCCACATTTCATCCAAAATCAAGGTTTGTTATCTCTCTACAAGCAATGCTTTAATGCTTATTTGTTTTCGAGACAGCGCAAGTTGGGGAAGGGGCAGAGAGAGGGGGACAGAGGGTGCCAAGCAGGCTCTGCACTGACGGGAGTGAACCTGATGTGGGGCTCGAACTCCCGAACCATGAGATCATGATCTCCGAGCCGAAGTCAGACGTTGAACCGACGGAGCCGCTCAGGGACCCCTCTCTAAAAATAATTTTTCAGTAATAATTTCCTCACCCCCGCTGAAGTTCGGAAACGGCAAGTTCAGTGCCTCACCTTGAAATCTGCACAAGCGTAGAAGTTATCGTCGTCCACAGACTGGTCAAAAATCGTGGTGTTGTATCCATCATATTCTAGGACAACACTCAAGGATACAGATTCGTTAAGGTTTGAAAGGTGGAGACAAGCCTTGTCTGTAGAATGACTCTGCATCACGGAGGACACCCATAGGATATATTGCCTGTGCAAAGAAAGTAACCAAGGCTTTAAACAAGTGTAGCAGAAATGCAGAACACGCATAAGGAACAATTTTAACGTATTGAAATGTTTCTGAAACATTTTTCATAGCATTGGGATAAACTTGAGTATGTAGAGAGAGGCATCTTAAGAAAAAGGTCCTAATTCCCTCATACGCTTGTTTAAAATTTATAAGGCAAACCAGCACTCAGTCTCAGAGGTTGAAACGGTCAAGTAGAATCATATTTTAACACAGCACGCATTTCCCCCGGTCACTTTGCCAGGACTCAGGGTAAGAATACAGAGTATACATTTCCTTACGGTTCTGAAGCCACAGAAACAGTAAAATGAAGCAAGAAGGCGCTCAGAAAAATGGTGGGCACCATTTTATCGCAGTGTCTGAACAATAAAGACTTCAAGGTAAATATTCAATCTCTCTCTCTCTCTTCTTATTCGATGTTAGCTGCCCCAATTATCCACTTTCTTTTCTTCCTTCCACTCTGCCTTTCCCTGTACGTTGTTGCTTTTATAGTCAGGCACGACAAAGGATCGGTTACTTTTTGGAACAAGTCACCTGGGACCCATCAATCACACGTAGAATAGCCTCTCCCATTACTTCTGGAGCAAGGAGGGGCGCGTTATTGCTTTATATATAAAACTTCCTTCTTAAGTTCATTGGATGCTGCTCTGTTTTTGGAATCAGCAGCACAGGTTGGACAGGAAGCAAGAGAAAACAAAGAAAACAGTTGTGCAACACTTAAGAGCTCATTCATTTAATTTAGCACTTCCCTCCCGGGGCTGACCGCAGTATCAGAAAGCGTTGATAGATAGGAATTAGCACTGGGCAGAAAAATACCTCTCCAAAAAGCTGTTATCATTCTGATTGCCAAAAGGTACATTTTTTAAGCTGCTGAGAAAAGTAGCAATATCCGATGCTATCAAAACACAGGTGGAAATGGATATCTCAATACAGGCTCGTTTTATGGATAATTGATACTGTTTTTATTCTTTTATAAATTCAAAATGCAGAATGGAACCTTTAAAATGTTGACGTGTGTTCAACATTTACAATGATTTTCTTAAGGAGATTTTTTTGACAATGTTCAATATCCTTTTCTACCCTAAATGTCATAAGAAAAAGGGGCGCCTGGGTGGCGCAGTCGGTTAAGCGTCCCACTTCAGCTCAGGTCATGATCTCACACTCCATGTGTTCAAGCCCCGCTTTGGGCTCTGTGCTGACAGCTCGGAGCCTGGAGCCTGCTTCGGATTCTGTGTCTCCCTCTCTCTCTGCCCCTCCCCCACTCATGCTCTGTCTCTCTCCATCTCTCAAAAAACTGAATAAAAAGTTAAAAAAAATTTAAATATAATAAGAAAAAAATTCAAGCAAAAGTAATAAATACATGTACGTGCGTATACACGCCCAGTAGTCACTTCACCCTTATGGTGATTGCAAAGCATTTCTAAATGGAAAATGAGCCATGCCAAAGAAACTGGCAACCTCTTGACTTGTGTCTCTGGTGTGTTATTTTTCCCACTTGTCTCGTTTCCTTTTTTTTTTTTTTTAACATATTTTCTATTTCAAGTATGGACGGAGTTAGTACATCTGGCTTGAAGAATGTTACGTTGTATGATTAAGGGAGCTGGTTTCGGTCTTCATTTCTGAAAGAAATAGGCCCACGACACTGCAAAGGCAATGCAAAGTCAAAAGAAACAAACAAACAAAAAATAGCAGTTATAATAGAGGAGAAGCTGTAATGAAGTAGTAAGAGCCCTCAGGAATGGGAGACTAAGGGTTCCTGGTTGACCCCGTTTCGAATTCCAGTGCAGAAGTGTGTTCCCCAAAACTCTGACCATGTTGCTTTCTCAGTACAAGTGAGACCTTGCTCCCTTCCTCATTTCCACGTTAAGACTTTTGTGTTTGCCTTTTCTCTAAAAGGAAGAGAAAGGAAGCCAACTCTTCCTGCAGAGGAAGCCAACTCTTTTAAAGTGTCTGCATGCATGGCGGGGGGGCTTGGGTGGCTCAGTCAGTTAAACGCCCGACTTCAGCCCAGGTCATGATCTCACGATTCCTGGGTTCGAGCCCTGCGTCGGGCTCTGTGCTGACAGCTCAGAGCCTGAAGCCTGGTTATGATTTTGTGTCTCCCTATCTCTCTGCCCCTCCCCTGCTCATGCTGTCTCTCGCTGTCTCTCATAAATAAATAAATATTTAAGAAATAAAAATAAAAAAAATAAAGTCTCTGCTTCGGCACTAATTCTCACTTGTTGACCTGTCCAATCATTTTTAAGATTTAATTTTTTTTCCACTGGAACCCCAGACTGTTAATCTCTGTGTTTGACCAACACCCTTCCTTTGATAGCCCCTTAGGCTTATTATTAGAACCACTCTTTCCAGTCCACTCCCCATACTGATATCATAAGATAAATTAAATCACTAGCTTCCCAGATTGTTGCTAGATCAAAGCAATGAATTCTTTATTCCCAGGGATGATAAATCCAAAGAGCTTGAAACTTCTCTAAAATATTTGCACTTTTCCAAGTGTAAAACGTAAAAAATTCTTTTTCGCGTTTACTTATTTTTGGGAGGGATAGAGACAGAGTGTGAGCTGGCAAGGGGCAGAGAGAAGGAGACACAAAATCTGAAGCAGGCTCCAGATCTGAGCTGTCAGCACAGAGCCCGACGTGGGGCTCAAACCCACGAACCGTGAGATCGTGACCTGAGCCAAACTAGGACGCTTAATCCACTGAGCCATCTGGGCGTCCCTCCAAATGTAAAACTTTATGTTGGGTAAATGCCTGTTGATCTTAACGTTAATCGAGGGAATTTACTGCTAACAAGAATGTGGGTTTTTCGCAATTCTTTTCATTCATCTTAGGGACTAGCAGGGTTTTACGACATTTCTTTCCTCAAATATAATTTTATCTGATGAACATTTCCTCCAGAGAATTCAGGTATGGATTCAAACTTACCTATTGAAGACCTGCTATATATGGGCAAAAGTGCTAGTTCTAGAAATAAAAAGATAAGTAAGACACAATTCTCTAAAGCAGTTTACCTTCTAGTAGACAAGGGAAGAAGGGAGGAAAGAAGAAGAGAATGAAGAAAGAAAAGAATGGAGGCAGAAAGGGAGAGAAGGAGAGAGGGAAAGACATGGGAGAAGGGAAGGGGCAGAGTGAAGATGAAGGAAGGGATATGATAGAGAAGAGAGAGTATTTCCTGAATACTTGATACATAGCAGGCGGTGTACTAGGGGCTGATATGGGCAGTATCTCTAATCCTCAGAAAATACAATTTTAAATGTATCACTTATTCTCATCGTACAGATAAGAAAAATACAGTATTGGAATATATCATTAATTTTCATAGGGTCTCCCAGACAGTTAAGTGGGGTTGGGAAGAATTTCTTTTTTTTTTTTTTTAATGTTTATTTATTTCTGAGAGAGAGACAGAACATGAGTGGGGTCGGGGCAGAGAGAGAGGGAGACACAGAATCTGAAGCAGGCTCCAGGCTCCGAGCTGTCAGCACAGAGCCCGAAGCGGAACTTGAACTCGCAAACCATGAGATCACGACCTGAGCCGAAGTCGGTCGCTCAACCGACTGAGCCACCCAGGCACCCCAAGGGAAGAATTTCTTTTAGCAATCATAAATTGAATGAGATCAAAGGATATGTTCATAGGTAAGAATATGAAAGGACATGGATTAATGTACTTTGTTCTAAATTCTCAGTAGGTTTCTGCTGAGCAAAGCCATATGTAATAGAAAACAGATATTACATCAACATCTTTTGGCAGATTCGACACTATTTAAGTTATTGGTATTTACTGCTGCGGGAATACCTCTATTGACTCATTCACTCAGTACATGTTTATTAAGTAACTACTATCTGCTAGAATTGTGGTAGATGGTAGAAAGGAAGAGGTGAATGTAGGTTTTGGAGTTATCATTCTATGAGGAAGGGCAGAGGCTTAACAACTAATAAGTCATTAAAATCACGGTAAGTCTCACAGAGGAGAAACAACTATAGGGCACCATGAGAATGTATGTTGGGATGTACTTAGTATTAAACTAAGTCCTGGTGATAAACAGATGAGTAATACCACTTCTTTTTTTTTAATTAAAAAAAAATTTTTTAATGTTTATTTGTTTTTGAGAGAGACAGAGACAGAATGCGAGTGGGTTAGGGTCAGAGAGAGAGGGAGGCACAGAATCCGAGGCAGGCTCCAGACTCTGAGCTGTCAACACAGAGCCCGACGTGGGGCTCGAGCCCACGAGCCGTGAGATCGTGGCCTGAGCCGAAGTTGGATGCTCAACCGACTGAGCCACCCAGGCGCCCCGAGTACTACCACTTCTTTTCCTAGAAGAGTTCCCTGTCCACTCAGCAGGAAATGTAAACATAAATTACAATGCTATGTGGCACAAAGACTATCCTATACTGAAACTATGAGCAATGCTCAGTGGAATCATATTAAAATGATAAATTAGAAAGCTGGAAACAAGTTTAATAAGGTTTGAGTTGGAAATATTAACATGATTACGAATTTTCCAGGTATAGTAGAAATTAAAGAAACTGTTATAACAGCTTTAAAAAAAGTTTTTTTTTTTAATTCTAGTATAATTACTGTACAGTGTTAGATTATAACAGGTGTACAATATAATGATTCAACAGTTCTCTACATTACTCAGGGCTCATCATGATAAGAGTACTCTTAATCCCCTTCACCTATTTCACCCATCCCCTCACCCAACTCCCTCCTGGCCACCACTTGTTCGTTCTCTATACTTAAGAGTCTGTTGTTTGTTTGTCCCTTTTTTTCTTAGCTCATTTGTTTTGTTTCTTAAATCCACATATGAGTGAAATCATATGGTATTTGTCTTTCTCTGACTGACCTATTTCCTTTAGCATTATACCCTGTAGACCCGATCATTATTGTTGCAAATGGAAAAATTTTAATCTCCTTTATGGCTGAGGAATATGCCATTGTATATATGGACACCACAAGTTCTGTATCCATTTGTCTGTGGGTAGACACTTGGGTTGCCTCCATATTTTGGCTGTCACAAAGAATGCTGCAAAACACATAGGGGTACATATATCTTTTCAAATTAGTTTTTTTGGGTTTTTTGGGCAAATACCCAGTAGTGGAATTACTGGATCATATTTTAATTCTATTTAAAAATTGTTCGGGAGGGGCGCCTGGGTGGCTTGGTTGGTTGGGCGTCCGACTTCGGTTCAGGTCATGATCTCATGGTCTGTGAGTTCGAGCCCCGCGTCGGGCTCTGTGCTGACCACTCAGAGCCTGGAGCTTGTTTCAGATTCTGTGTCTCCCTCTCTCTCTGCCCCTCCCCTATTCTTGCTCTGTCTCTCTCTGTCTCAAAAATAAAAAAATAAAAAATAAATAAATAAATAAATAAAAATTGTTCGGGAACCTCCATACTGTTTTGAGAGCTCCTTTTTCCTCCCATCCTCACCAACATTTGTCGTTTCTGAAGCAACAGCTTTTGGAAGAAAATTGTAAGACTGTAATAAAATATTATGCATATTTTCAAAATAATAGGTTCAGTTTTGGTGAGAAAACAAGGTGGTGGTATGACATGACATTCGATAAGGAGATTGAAAAAGGTTGTGGCTGGCTTAGGAGAAGTCTTTTCCTTGTGCCAAGGAGATTGAATGTCACTTTGGAGGGTAACGGACGTAATGACTGGGCTCCTTGGAAAATGGGAGTGAGCAAAATAGTGGTAAGAGAACCATGTGGAAGTCTGCTCAAAGACTATTCTAAGTTACACAGGTAAGGGATTGAACGATGACAGTATCTCCTCAAGAAACATTTCGATACTGCAGGTGTTAGAACTTGGTGAGTTTTGACATGGAGATGAGGAATGGGAGAGGGCGAGATGGACACGAAGCGTGAGTGCCATTGTAATTAGACAAGACAGGGAAGACAAAATGAATGTAGAGATTGATAGGGGCTTGTGGTGATGGTGGGGTTCAGAAGTGGTGGCCAAGAGAGAATTCTTGAAGACGTCTTTGGCGCAAAAAGGTGATTTTATTAAAGCACGGGGACAGGACACGTGGGCGGAAAGAGCTGCACCTGAGTTGTGAAGAGTGACTGATTAGGTTGGGAGGGGGTTGGGGACAGTGTACATCTCTAAGGAATTTTGGAAGTAAGGTTTCCAGGACCTTGAGAGGCTAGCTGTTGTTAGGAAGACATCATTTATTACCATTTAGTAAAACCTCAGTCGTGAGACCCTTCAGATGTATATCAGGAGCCATATGCTTGGAGTATAATTGCCAACATATACTTGGGGGTGAAAGATAAAAGAGGTTTGCAAAGGAATTTTTATGTGTTTAAGGAGACTCACAGGATCCTGGGGCTGTGGTGGGGGGCGTCAAGATAGTGTTAAGCTAAGATTCCCTTTTGCCCTGGAGCAAAGTGTCATCATCGAGGCAGCTGAGCTCCTTGAGAAAGGTCAGTCTGCCTGTAGGCAGTAAGGGAATATCATTTTTCATTTGCCTTTGTTTCCCACACCACCATGGCAAGCACTTAAACCCCCTCACATCTTGATGAGGACGAGACTAGGGCTCCCAGCAACCGAGTCTATAGGTTTCTGGAGATTAGGCTATGGATAAGATTGCCTTTTTTCTTGCAGTTTACTGAGTTATCCGTGAACTGAGGGAGACTCCTGTCCTGCATGACTGTGATCTCTATCAGCCAACCATTTGCTTCCTTTCCTTTCTTTTGTTCTTGGGCAGCCACGAGTGTCCGAGGAATATCACATATATCCCACCTGGGCGGGAATGAGATGAATCTGAGGCAATGCCTTAAAATGTTTTGACACGATGCGTTTTACGAATTCTTTCAACAGCAAGAAAACTTCTTGATTTTCTTAGCTACCTAACTAATAACAGCGCATTTTACGTGTGCGAAATGTAAAGCCTATTTCAGCGTTCCTGAGAAACTCTTGAATGTCTAGTTCACCTTTGTGAAACGTTTAAGTCAACATTAGAAATAAGAGCATTGCCCAAGACCCGTAATATATAGGCAGTTAATTCCGTTTTAAAATAAAGCTGTTCAGTTCCCGATGTTGCAATCCATTGAAAGGGAAGTCACCTTTCCCTCCTAAAGGAACAACCTACTTGACGAGTGAAACTGCCTTTCTTATTCTCAGATGTTTATCTCCTGCCTCACTGATTGGTTGTGAAGGTGGCCAAGAAACTTCTAACCACACAATACCCACCTGTGGATGAGTGATTAAAAAAAAAAAAAAAGTAATGGGGAAAAAACCAGATGGATGATGAATGACCACTTGAATACTTAGGGCATGGCTACGTTTACAAAGCCACGTTTTTCACGTTTTTCAACTCTGCAAACCAAACTCAACAGTGTCAAAGATAAGATTATCCAAGATTGTTTAATGTCAATTGTGCCCTTCTGTTTGCCTAAGCACCCACTACCAATCTCAAATAATATCACTCCACCCAAGCAGACAAATGTCAAATGGAGTCTTTACCGAATGTTACCACCCATATGGTGGTTCAGACATCTTTAGTTCTACAGCCCTTTTCTTTACTAGAGAAAATATTAAAAGGTTGCGGTGAGGGGTAGATGAGATGGAGAAAGGATGTGTAATGATGGTAACAATATAGTACGGTATGCATAGTTACGTTATTCTTCACTGGAACAACCATCCGCCTGGAAATTTCTGTGACTGTCCTTGGGGAAACATGGCCTTAGCAAGACATTTAGACTCCAACTAACATTATTCAACACAGAGACTTGTTGACTGCTTTGTAAAATATTCAGAATACAGTTCATATGACCGCATATCAGTAATAGGTCTTGTGATTGGGTAGAATCAAATAGTAATAATAATAACACAAAGCTTATTTTCCTCAAGAATATGGTGATTGAATTGTTGAGATAAATGCAAAATCAACTCCAGACCACGCAAATGGACTAATAAGGAAGCATGGGTTTTAGGAAGCTTTCTGCCTGGAGGAGAGCAGGATCAAAGAGGATCCCACCAAAGAAGGGTCATTTAAGAATCTTCAGGCTTTTAATTTTATTATTATCTAAAAATCAGAAGCCTCAACTAGATGTACTCCTTACCCAGAACTGCTGTTACATTTTAACTGGAATAGACCGGAAGTTGTAGCAGTACATGGAACTTGGAAGAAGTTAGGTTATGAAAGGCTAGGGGAACCTGGACAGTAGGCATGAGGGATAAGGTATGATTTTCTCTTTCTTCCCCAGAATAAAAGGGTATAAAATCCAGGTTTCTGGATTCCTCTGAACTAGCAGTCTCTTTCTCCTTCTATCATCAACAAGATGGATAAAACCAAATAAGGTTTTCAAAGAACAAGGGAGGCCCTGGGAGGCTGTATCCTTATTTTCTTGTGTATGCTTTCCTTAGTGGGTAAATGACGAGATAGTAAAGTAAAATAACCTTAGCTGAGGGGATCTGACCGAGTTCACTGTGACTATCTGGGCAATCATCAAGCTACCTTGATGGTTCTGGTAGACCTTTCTGGTCTAGACACCTAGCTCATAGTGATGACCATGGTGATAGGAGAATAGGTTTATATATGACTCTTGCCACATTATGTCATGTAATTTTGTGAATCAGTCTTTCTACTCTTTCCTAATATCACAGGAATACAGGAAAGATACATTAAATGGAAATATATGTTGGTACAGCCTGAGTTATCATTTCAACTATATTTTCTAACAGTCTGTTTTGCCCAAGGCTGGTCCAAATATCTTTCTAACTCTGACTCTGTGTCTCTGATGATAAATCTCAAGCATATTAAGCTGAGTTGCTACCCTGACATTCATGGAACAAGATTAAGACATACTTCAGTAATTTGGCTCAAATGCCATTCTACAATCACTCCATTCATCATTGGTCATGAACTTTCAGGGATACCTTGGGGCATGATTGCCAAACTCCTACTTCTGTATAATGTGTGAGAGTTTGTCATTTCCCTCTCGTCTTTGGACTCCTGCCAATGCCTATCAGTTAAGTATTGCTCGAGAAGTCCTCCAAAGAATTAACTAAGGAAGACTGTAAAAAGCAGGTTGATTTGTTTAAAAGAATTTGTCATTTCTTTAACAAATAATTACTGCACATTTACTATTTGGTAAACCTTGAAAAATGTATTGGGAATTCAACAATTAACAAGACATGGTGTGATTCCCACTGTAAAAGCTTTTACAACTTAATGGGAGAGACATTTTATTTTATTAATTTTGTATTAAAATTTTTTTAATGTTTATTTATTTATTGAGAGAGAGAGAGAGTCGGGGAGGGGCAGAGAGAGAATCCCAAGCAGGCTCCATGTTGTCTGCTCAGAGCCAGACACGGGGCTCGATCTTACAAACTGTGAGATCATAACCTGAGCTGAAATCAAGAGTCAGATGCTTAACCGATGGAGCCATCCAGGTGCCCCGGGGGGGGGGGAGACATTTTAAAAAGCAGTTATAATATAGTGTGAAAAGTGCCTTGATAGGATTGCAAGGTGTACAGGGAGCAAGTAAGAGAGGTGCCCACCACAGACCAGAGCATCAGGGAAGTCTACCTCCTTAAACGTATGATACAAGTGAAAGGTATATGTTTGTAATGTAGACATAGGTTGTTGGGGTAAGTAGTCGGTCTCAAATGAAGGTAAAAAGTGTGCACAACACAAAAGTAAGGGAAAGTCTGTCAAGTCCAAGGATTCAGAGTGGCCAGAGTAGGTGGAACGCAGAAAGAGAGAACAGGGTGTAGTGAAATATGAGGCAGCCAGCAAAGCGAGGGGCCAAATCACGTGGCCATTTTGTTTTTATGTTGTTCAAAGGGCAACTGTAATCCGTTAAAGTGTTTTCCTTGTGGGAGTGACAGGAACAGGTGTTTGAAATTGTGTTCAAAGAAGTTCTAAGACTGGTTAGCATTCAAATTTGCTAATTAAAATATTCAGAACGTGTCGGATAAACCTGGACAAATTTACATCTGTCCATCCATCCTTCATCTTTTCAGCATGGAAAATGATCATTTTTCCTTGGTGAGGGGATGTTTGGTGAGTTGTTTCATATAGGTTATTAAGTTCCGTAATGGATTTATACATGAAAAAAAGGTTTATTAGAAAAAAAGATTTAGGAAAAAAAAAAAAAAAAAAAACGAGGAAAGCAACACTTATTGAGACTTAATTACCTACCAGACATCATCGTGCCGGAGTCTTTCAGGTGTACTTTCTCCTGCAAATTTAACCTGAGGAAAGGAGGGTAATCAGAAATTCAACTGGATTCAACGATAACTAGCTCTGACCCACGTGGCTTCAGGGACAGGTAACAGTCCCTAACTAGAGTCATAAAATCCCAGGAAACAAGACATCAACGTTCCCTTCTAAACAGTGCTGCCTTGTGGTGCTAACTGAGGTACCATTTTTATAATAATTTTATAGGAATTTCTTCACTCTTTTTATCCCCCGGAGTAGGGTTTCTTAGCCTCGGCACCACTGACATTTGAGGCTGGATAAGTCTTTGTGGCGGGGGCTGTCCTGTGCCTTGTAAGATGTTTCGCAGAATCTGTGATTCCTACTGACTAGCGGCTGGTTCGTCATGGCCACCAAAAATGTCTCCAGACGTTGCCAAGTATCCCCTGGGGGCAAAATTTCCCCCAGTTGAGAACCACCAGGAACAGTATTTGTCAAATGATAATGCAAGAATAGCTGAGAATCAGATACTGGTGTTGGGGGCAGAGTGTGCGTTAATCCTTGGGGAGATAAGGACACCTGATGGAACATTAAGCTCTTTATTCTGAGCTTACCGTCTTCCTGCATGTTTGATATCATATGTCCTTTCTTTTACAGAATAATGGTAAAAATAAATGATCGTACTTCTTAATTTTTCATTCCTTAAGCGGCAAAATTAAAAAAACACTCAGCCACCTTTGTCAACTTCCTATTTATTTTATTTTATATTATTTTATTGAGCTATGAAATCTAAACTGTCCTCATCTATGGAGGAAATGTAATGACCATCTTATCAAAGCAGAAGTATTCTTAGAATATCTGGGATGAAAATAATTGGGCTAATTCTAACTAAATGGGAAATAGCAAAAGTTTCCCTTAGCACCCCATACATTTCAGTCTATCTAACTACCCTTATGACAGTCACCGTGTATTGGGGAGGAAGGCAAATTAATGCCCGATTTCCACACAGGGGGCATAATTCTAAGGGTGTGCCTAAGAAGACAGTATTATTTACCGTCGTTGGTGCACCCAAGTGGGATTTCTATCTGTCTTAAGGCATAGACTGACAGTGCCCTGGACATATCTTAAGAGTCCTAGTTGAGTTCTAATAATTGAGGCTACTCTTTCTTTTTGGAGGGACTGCCCGAAAAAAGTCATACCAACTTTCCCTTTGTCCAAGCCGACAGCTGGGCAGCATAGATGCCACTTACTAAAAGATACCGGACAGGCATGGGCAATACACTGGAGGGATGGCAGGAGTTTTGCAGGAGAGATACAGGAGCTGAAGCCATCCCTTCCCATTTGCAATGGACTTCCTAGAAAACTTACGGGAAAGGACAACCAGTCGTGGTTAGAACTATTTGGTGGAGGATGACAGACGAGGCCCTGATTTAAAATTAGGGCGTTTGAAGCAGTTGGAGAGAGCTGCACCCAGGGCGTGTTCCTTCATGAGGAAACACCTAGGTGTTTGGAAAGGCAAAGATCACTAATATTCCTCCTTTCCCCATACATCTTGGGGTCTGCAAAATGTCCTCCCTAGGAGTTAGAATTCATACTCTATTTCAGCTTCCAAAAAGTGTGTCCCATTAGAGTAGCTATAACCTCATATATTTTTCTCAATCATCCCTTCGGTGTACCCTGATATTTTGTTCCAAACTGTCAGGTACACGACAAATAAGGGCATTTTAAGAATAGAATTTACAGAGACCTACTTTAGCCCGCATGGACTATTGTACGGGAACTCAGCAAGCGATATCCTCAACCAAGTGGTCATTATTCTTCCAATCCAGGACCTTGTCAGTCCAAAAAGACAATCCACATGGCTGGAGCACAATTAAGGTTAAATCCCTTAGGCTCGACCCTTAGCAGTTGACTTTGGATGTCCCCACTCTCCAAAGGATTGGGTAGGATGATGGTCTGGGTATCTGCCTGGTTTCAGATGGGCTGTCAAAAAAGTTTGAGTCCTTCCCCTCTGCAGAGTTTCCCAGCATACTCATACAGGTGCATATGGTCTTTGGTCCTTCCTGGGGCCAGAGGGACCTTTGCACCACCTCCCATCACTTTTCCTCTTAGAGCTGCTGAGGTCAGTAGAAGGTGTGGCAGGGGTCAGAGAGCATGGAAGGAAATAAGTTCCGTATTAATAAGGAAGGAACATTTGTTTTCCATTCTGAGAAGATGGTGAATGCTCTTGGCTCAACCAAAGGAAGTACTAGTGACTTCTACCCACCCAAAGCTAGACATATTTATTGCCGACACCATTTGTTTCGACTTTAAGGACTCTGACTTAGCAGCTACAACCACATTGGAGTTTGGCTGGGATCACAAGACTTCAGGCCTTATTTTCATAATGGCATCCCAGATAGTTAATTTTATGTGTCAGCCTGACTAAAGGATGGGCAGTAAACATTATTTCTGGGCGTGTCTGTGAGGGTGTTTCAGGAAGAGATTAGCGTTTGAGTCAGTAGACTGGGTAAAGAAGATATCTGCCTTGGCCCGTGTGGACAGGCATCATGCGACCCAATGAAGGCCAGAACAGAACAAAACTGCAGAGCAAGGGCAAGTTCTCTCTCTTCTTGAGTTGGCCCATCCATCTTCTTCTGTTCTCAGACATCAGAGCTCTGGGTTCTCAGGTCTTTGGACTCCAATTAAATTCTACCACTGGCCTTTCCTGGTCCTCCAGATGGAGACAACCTATCGTGGCATATCCCAGCCTCCACAATCAAGTGAACCGATTCCCATAATACATCTCTACTTTATTTATGATCCATGTATCTATCTATGATCTGGCATCATTATTTAAAACACACACACACACACACACACACACACACACACACACACCCCTTACTGTTTTTGTTGCTCTGGAGACCTCTGCTTACCACACGTCCCTTCCTCCTCTTACCTGGGAGAGAGTAAGCAACAAGTAAGGTACTATTCAAACGACTTGTTTCAATTCTACCTCTTAGCCCCTCAGCCTTTAAGGATTCATTAACATTTAGGATGGGGAAGTACCCTTGTTCCTTTCTACTCACTGACCACTTGAATGAGAGCATTCACTAGCAGATCCTAGGGACTTTTCTGATATTCCCTAGCCTGATGCATGGAACTCTTGTCCTTTCTCTTCTAGGAAGGCACGCTTCTGTCAGCATCCCATTTCAACCCCAAAAGTGTCAAAAACTGTGAAGAATCTGAGATTTTATCCTATTTTCCAGGGGAACAAGGTAGCCATCTATTTCAGGAACGCTAGCAGAAGTCGTTAGATTTGTGGGGCAGAGACAAAGCAACTTTATTATTCGTGATAAGCCGTGTAAATTACATGTTCACTTTGTTTTGTGTGGTCCCTCCTAGCTCTACGGGGCCAATAAGGAGTGACCCAGAGATATTCTCCATAAGTAGCGGGTTTGAGTCACAGCTCAGCAGTCCCCACCTTAAGAAACCTTGATCTTGTGCAGTAGGCTTTGAACAAGCCTACCTGATCTTTACTTCAGACATAGTTCATTCTTTTTAAATACTAAAAATAGATTAAATAAATTATTTTAAAAATAATGGAGGGGTGCCTGGGTGGCTCTGTCGGTTAAGCGTCTGACTTTTGATTTCGGCTCAGGTCATGATCTCACTGTCGTGGGATTGAGCCCTGCATCGGTTTCTGTGCTGGGCATGGAGCCTGCTTGAGATTCTCTCTTTTTCCTTCTACTGCTCATGCTTTCTCTCTCTCTAAAAAAAGTAAATAAAATAATAATAATAAATAAAATCAAAAAAATAAAGGAGATATTCTTTTTATTATATCGGATGGCAAATGAATCTGCTTTCTGCTCTAGAGAGAGAAGTACCGTCTGTATTATCCAAGGCTGTTCGCTATACAAGTATCCTTGAAAAGACAGTCTGTAAGAAAATATCGTTAGTGTCTCTGTTCCCAAAATGTGCACAGCGGTAATTCTCTGTGGAGAAGTACCTACCAATAATATTTGCACCTTCCATGCATTGTCTTGCTTCTTTCTTTCTTCATTTACTAATCTGTCTTAGAAATCTTGCTGAATCATTACATGGAGTGCACCATCGTTGACTTTTGCAGGAGCAGAGATATAATTATGTGGACCCTTAGATTAATTAAAATCTTTTTCTCTTAGAAACAGGGCTGCAGGTGCGCCTGGGTGGCGCAGTCGGTTAGGCGTCCGACTTCAGCCAGGTCACGATCTCGCAGTCCGGGAGTTCGAGCCCCGCGTCGGGCTCTGGGCTGATGGCTCAGAGCCTGGAGCCTGCTTCCGATTCTGTGTCTCCCTCTCTCTCTGCCCCTCCCCCATTCATGCTCTGTTTCTCTCTGTCTCAAAAATAAATAAAAAACGTTGAAAAAAAAATTAAAAAAAAAAAAAAGAAACAGGGCTGCAATAACCTCTCACGTAATTTTTTTATATGGGGACCAGAATTAACTCTTTATGTTGAGATTTTTTCATTTGTCTTTTGACATTGCTAATGACCTCTTTAAATGATGCAGCCACCTTTATTTTTACGTAGATGAATTTTTTAAAAATCTTTTCTCTTTTGGTTTCTGGATCTTGAGTTATCTCTAAAAAGCCCTCCAACCCAAGGTAAGGAAGAGATTACCCTCTATTGTCTTTTAGAATTTATATATATATATATATATTTCTTAATATCTACATTTTGATCAATTTGGGGTTTATTTTGATGTACAGTGTCCGGTTTAGTTCCAACTTTTTCCACTTCCAGATGACTATCTAGGTGTTCAAACATCATTCATTACCTCACTGTTTTTTTGAATGTTGTTTATATCAAGTTCTAAACTTCCATATATACATGGGTTTATTTCTTGTTTTGCTGTTTCATTTCTTCGGTCTAACTATCCAGTTATGCAAAATTAACAAGCACCCACTGACATGATAAAAACTTTTAATATATTCTAAGGGTGCCTGGGTGGCTCAGTTGGTTAGGTGATCGACTCTTGATTTCCGCTCAGCTCATGATCTCATAGTTTGTGGGTTCAATCCCCACATGGGGCTGTGAGCCAGGAGCGCGGAGCCTGCTTGGGATTCTCTGTCTCCCTCTCAGTCTGGCCCTCCCCTACTTGTACTGTCTCTGTCTCTCTCAAAATAAGTAAACAAACTTAACAAAAGCTGGGTTTTGTTTATGCCTTAGGAAAAAAAAAAATTCATTATTCATTGTAATTGAGATTTGTTGGTATTAACTGACTAGAAAAGGGAGAAAATTCTGTAGTGTAAAATTGCTAAAGACACATTTTTGGGGGATAATGGATTTAATGGATTTAGTGTAAACAGCTTGCTACATTTCACAAATGCATTTGTGATTAGTACAGACATTGGATAGGGATTGACGATTGTCTTAACAAATACAAACAATATATGTTAAAGTAGATTTAAGTAAGTATAGTTTAAATGATGTTCCTACCATTGAAAAATAAGCTATGTAAAATGTGACTATGTTGTATTGATATAATAATGGAAATACGTGTGTATGATTTTACACATATAGTAAATTCTTTAGACAATATTGCTAGTATTAAGAGAGGTAGAATAATTGTGTTTACAGTGTGGGCCGTGGAGCCTGACAGGGTTCAAATCTAGGCTCTTTCACTTACAAACCGATCGATATTGGACATGTTGAAACCTCTTGGAAACTGACATCCTCATCGACAAAATACACAAAATAAAGGTATCAGTCTTTTAGAGTTCCTATGAAGATTAAATGTGTTATTAGAGATACAGTGCTTAGAACAATCCTTGTCACATAATAAAAACTCAGTAAATATTAGGACATAGAAGGTGAGCTAACACATTTGGCGTAAGCCTAGTAAAACTCTTTGACCTGGCTTCACGTCTGCTTTTGTAGAATGTGGTCATTGAACCATACATAATGTCTATGATTCCTTCTATGTTTATACATCCTATCTCTGAAGTTAGACTAACTGATATTCCAAGAAATAAATAGAATCAATTGTTTAGGACAGCAGGTGGTCATTTGCTTGGTGCCAGGACAGTGATTTGCATTGTTCCAGGAAGGAGGAAGGAGAATCAGCTGCTTGCTATGACATGGGCTCAGCCTAGTTGGTCTGGAATTGTGCAAATTAGTACAGCCATATTTGATTAATCTAGTCCAACACAAACATGGGCAGATTTCCTTACCAATCCATCCACTGGGGAAAAAAAAAAATCTAAAGGTAACTGAGTTTTCAGAAAGCCAGGCATTTTCCTTTGCAAACTAAATACTGTGTAAATGAGAAAACATTCTAGTCACAAGTCGCTAAGTCTTTGTAGAAAGCCTCGTAAAGATCTGAATGGTGTATATATTTTTTTCTTTTGTCTGTTGACCTGTGATATCTTTATTACAAAGAAGTAAAGAGAGAAACCACCAATCTGTTATCTTAAACAAAAAGAAAGAAATGGAGCTTTTTTTTTTTAAATTGAAAACTGATTGTTCTAGACCAAGAGAAGTGTGTTATTCTTTTTAATCATGACCTAGTTCTGAAGAAATAACACAACTACACAAATTAATCCTCTGTAGAACCAAACTGGTAATGGTGGAGGTAGGCAAGACATTCAGTATTACCTGTGAATTCTTCTACTTTTTCAGTTTTATTCCATTGCATCAGTAAAGTTGGGAACATCGCATATGATATCACTCCACATCTCTCACAAACTTTCAAATACAGTTGAATTCGTTTTTCCTCAATTCCTTTTTTTTTTTTTTTATGATGTCAGAAGATTAAATATTCCTCCACTTGTATTTTGGATCCCATTCTGTCCATGTCTTTGAACTTGTACTGCTTAAACAGTCGGTCCATGGCTGAAACAAGCTAATATGTTGACTCAACGAGGTCTTGCCTCATCGTATCTATAAGAATGCAGTCTTGATAATGCCTTTGCAATGTGCAATTGAACAAAAAATGTTAGCCAAAAATAGACGAAAATACTTCCTGTTTCAGTATTTAAGTGAAATCGCATTCACTTTTATAATATCTTGGACTATTGACTTTACTGTACTTATGAATATTACCAAGAATAACCCTGAGGCTTGAGGTGCTGAACAGGAGGAGCTGACCTTGCATGAACCCAGTGTAACTGATGGAGGTCAGGACCTAAATAAACAAAGGTTGTCTGTTTCTTCGAAGTTACGGAGAACTGGCACTCTTTGCTTTATACAGATTTCATTTACATAGCTTTAGAATAACATAAGTTTTCTAGTAAAATTTGCCTTTAGTTTTCCATCTCCAATTTATAATAACACAGTCCAAGCTCAACAAAAGTCTGGAACAAAAGCAAATGTGTTTTTATTATTTAAAAAAATTTTTTTAATGTTTATTTGTTTTTGAGAGAGAGAGAGAGAGATAAACAGAGTGTGAGTAGGGGAGGCGCAGAGAAAGAGGGAGACACAGAATCTGAAGCAGGCTCCAGGCTCTGAGCTGTCAACTCACGAACCACGAGATCATGACCTGAGCCGAAGTTGGACACTTAAACGACTGAGTCACCCAGGCGCCCCACAGCAAACGTGTTTTTGTTTTTGTTTTTGTTTTTTTAAGTTTGCCACTCTTAAAACCTTAAGGAATTGAATTCTTTCAATTCCTCAAATAGGAAGGTCTTTTTCACCACATGGTTTTTACCCATGCTATGCTGTATAACAAAGATGCTTTTGTTTTTCATTTCTTGGAAAACCTATCCTAGACATCAGGTTTAAGATAATATATTAGTAAACTAAATCTTCACACTAGCATAATTCCCTATTTATTTATTTATTTATTTATTTATTTATTTATTTATATTTGTACCCATGGCATTACTTATGATTTCTCCTTTGTATTACATTGCATTTGAAATTGATGATTCAGGGGCACCCAGGGGCACATGTTAAATGTGATTACTGCATGGTGGTACATGGAGGGGGCTTCTTGAGATCATCTTGGTTCCATTCATATGCCTGCTCCCATTGTGTGTCAGGAAATCTATTTTTTTTTTTTGAGAGTTTGTATGTGTTATACCAGAGACGTGGACAAATACCAGATAACAGCTTCCAACTCAATGGAATTCTTAAGCCTATTAACAAAAATAGGGGTGCCTGGGTGGCTCAGTTGGTTAAGTGTCCGACTTGGGCTCAGGTCATGATCTCCCGGTCCGTGAATTCGAGCCCCGCGTCGGGCTCTGTGCTGACAGCTCAGAGCCTGGAGCCTACTTCGGATTCTGTGTCTCCCTCTCTCTCTCTCTGCCCCTCCCCTGCTTGTGCTTCGTCTCTGTCTCTCTCTCTCTCCCTCTCAGAAAAAGGAATAAACATTAACAAAACATAAACATTAAATACGTTTCTTTCCTGGGTCCTAAAACATCTAAACCAGAAAAGTGCATATTCCCAAAGAATGGAAAACAAGCATTTTGCAATAGCTACTGCCATATTCACACGTGGGCTCCCAGAATCACCCCACATTCCATCCCTGGCATAAAGGACAGGCCCTCCAACATTTCTCATCCCTAAGTCACAATTGCAGTAATCCCCCGATAAATCTTGTTCTAATTCTATAATCATCTTGCAACACATCTGTCAAGGCTCATAACATGGTGTAGACCTATACTTCGGGCCATTTGCTGGGTTTTTCGTAGACTTGGGTAGTTTTCCAACACAGGTGGTTCACTTCCAAAAAAGAAGTTAGAAAGCTCCATTCCTGGATTAGCTTGAACTCAGGGAGCAGGGAGGTAATGCAAATTTGACCAATCACAGGCACTGTTGTGAGACTTGGAAATCAAAAGTGAGTGAAATGAGAAGGTAGTGGGGCAACGTGTGATGTGAGAGGCAACTTCCGGTTCCTTGAGGATCAGACAAGAACCTTTTCACGTCTAGTCCAATGTGTTTGTTTCACAGACCGATGAGCCAAAGGCGGGGGGTTCTAATCATTGCTAGGCCTATCAGTTATAACCATATCTGGAAACTGGATCCATAATCAGGAGACAGATCTGTGCTCTGATCAGGCCGCTTATCTTTGGGAAAGCTAGCAGGAGGATCATAGGTATGGCTTATCCACCCTAACCGAGGTGGAAACTAACAAAAATCATGTAGCTATTGTTAGATAAAAATTCAGCAGTCCGTATCACACGCTTGTGAAAAAGCTAATTAAATAATCTCCTGTTCCCCATTAATGAAGTACTCATCAAGAACAAGTAGGTGAGGACCACCTTTCCACCACTGTGGTATAAGACTGGGCTGACCAGTTCTTAGAGTGCTAAGAAAATTAAAGAAAAAGGATGACAAGTCCAGAACTTTAATAAATCAACCTTTCTCATCTGTTACGTCTGTAACAGAAGTCATCCCCAAATCCCTACTGGAAGGCAATGAGTTAACTTCCCTCCTATGCACTCAGAATGGTACTCTGTATGTGCCATCTTTGGAAGTATTGATACATTTTTTTTTCAACGTTTATTTATTTTTGGGACAGAGAGAGACAGAGCATGAACGGGGGAGGGGCAGAGAGAGAGGGAGACACAGAATCGGAAACAGGCTCCAGGCTCTGAGCCATCAGCCCAGAGCCTGACGCGGGGCTCGAACTCACGGACCGTGAGATCGTGACCTGGCTGAAGTCGGACGCTTAACCGACTGCGCCACCCAGGCGCCCCTGGAAGTATTGATAAAATAATTCCCATCAGTCAAGCACCCCAGGACTTAATTCTCTCTTATAAGCCAGTTGAGAAAGGCTGCTCTAAAGTCTTGGCTCAAGTAATGCACCGAAGACAGATGTCACCAAGATGGAAACACAGGCAGTTCCTGAATTTCCTGCTCCTGTGGACGTGCCAAATCTACAGCTATGCAGTGGATCGCTTCTCTCTGAGAGAAATCCAGAAACTAGTTACTCAACTCCTATCCATAATACAGAGAATTATCAGCGAGGTTGAACATGGTTATTAATGTAAGTGATTAAATCTTTTTGGTCCAGTGTTTGCTGAGAAACATGGATTTATACACATTTTATACGCATTTTACACTTTATTAAGATGGTGATTTCAATATAATATGAATCATCAGTGTAACATTGTTCTATTGTAATATACTATAGACAATGTTCTATTTAATATACTTTGTGTTATATATACTTAATGTTTATTTACTTTCCAGAGAGAGAGACTGAGTGCGAGCAGGGGAGAAGCAGAGAGAGAGGGAGACACAGAATCTGAAACAGGTTCCAGGCTCTGAGCTGTCAGCACAGAGCCCGACGCAGGGCTCGAACTTGCGAACCCTGAGTTTTTACTCAGGGTTTTATGCATCTTTTACTGCATAGAAATATGTTAGAAATAGAAATATGTTAATCATCTTTTACTGCAAATTTTCACACAAATGGTACACATGAGCAAAACTGGGAATTTTTTTTTCTGTAAAATGACTATTTTTTAAAAAATGTGTTCTGTAACACAGATTTTTTTAAAAATTTATTTCATTTTATTTTTGAGAGAGACACAGGGTGCGAGCTGGGGAGGGGCAGAGAGAGAGGGAGACAGAATCAGAAGCAGGTTTCAGGCTCTGAGCTGTCAGTACAGAGCCCGACAGGGGGCTTGAACTCACAGAGTGTGAGATCATGACCTGAGCCAAAGTCGGACGCCCAACCAACTAAGCCACCCAGGCGCCCCTTAAATGACTATTTTTCTGTGCCCAGATAACAAATGCTCAGTTTATTTACCAATCTATTCTGTTAAACTTGACCTTGATGTATTCTAACAAAATTCTTTCTTTTAACATTAAAAGTTCCTATTAATCTTTGCTTTCTGTGGAGATGTGTTTTTAAAACACAGTATGCTGTTTCTCTCTTGTAGTCAATCTGCCTGTCTCAAATATAGGTCCCAAATTTGGAATAATAATATAACTGTTAAGATATCTTTTTCTGTGTAATCAATTTTTGGGTCCTGGCAATGCCCCGGGTAACACATTTATTCCTTAATTTTATTGAAAGGGATAAGGCAGGAATAATAAAAATAATCAAATATGTTTGTCAGCCTCAAAATTTGAGTATTTCATAGTACCGTGAGAACACTTTATTTACTGAACTTGAAAGACCTGATAAATCTAGAAGAAAGTACAGCTTTCTGGATTTATTACATAAAAGTTAAATAATTTAATGTGAATTAGCAGCGATTGTAAAAAAGGATTACAAAACAAAAGATTAAAAAAAGGACACTCATTGGGGCGCCTGGGTGGCTCAGTCGGTTAAGCGTCCGATTTCAGCTCAGGTCACAATCTCTCGGTCTGTGAGTTCGAGCCCCGCGTCGGGCTCTGGGCTGATGGCTCGGAGCCTGGAGCCTGCTTCCGATTCTGTGTCTCCTTCTCTCTCTGTCCCTCCCCTGCTCACACTCTGTCTCTCTCTCTCTCAAAAATAAATAAACATTAAGAAAAAAAAATTAAAAAAAAAAAGGACACTCATGTTTCAGCACAAAGACTGGTATAACAATTATTTACAAAAAGCTTTTGCTTCTAGGATTCTGGATTTAAATACTCTTGTTAGTTGCAGGCACTTGGAATTATATTAAAGTCCCCATTTTATTTCAGTCTTCCTTACATATCAGATCCACCATGGTAGCATGCTGAATTCAGGAATGTTCCTTTCTCTACTTGAGGAAATTCCTCAGTGGTTTAATCTCCGCTAGAAAATGTTCCATGCTGTACACAGGCCTCTTGTAGTTCTCTTAGATAATCCTGATTTAATTTTATTTTATAGTGGTTTACACTTCAAAACAAAAACTTGAAATCATCCTCTATCCATTAAGGATTCAAATTCAATCTTGCAACCTGATACGCTTCCTGCATTTAAATCAATCCGCGTGACGGAGTTAATAATCTTCATCTGGGCTTTCCAAGGTCAAAAAAAAAAAAAAAAAGATAAAGATCAACATTTACACAATGATCATGTTGCCGTATACCTGGCCATTATTTGCTTACTTTCGGAAATGCCTTTCACTGAGAGAGTTTTTTGTTTTTGTTTTTGTTTTTTTAATCTTTATTTATTTTTAAGAGAGAGACAGAGTGAGAGCAGGGGAGGAACAGAGAGAGGAGACACAGAATCCGAAGCAGGCTCCAGGCTCCAAGCTGTCAGCACAGAGCCCGATGCCGGGCTTGAACCCATGAACTGTGAGATCATGACCTGAGCCGAAGTCGGATGCCGACTTAGCCCCCCAGGCTCCCCTCACTGAGAGATTCTTAAATCCCTCCGTAAGGCTTTACTTAAAAAGTTTCACGGTTCTATCCTCCATCTTCAGTGCAAAGTAGAACAAATGGAATTAAGAAAAACCAAAAATTGGCAAAGCTCTTAGAGAGTCTAGAACTTCCTTTGCCTCAGGGATTGCCACAAACCTTGATGGTACGCAGGATACAGACTCTCTCTTATAGATTAATAACAGGCCGCCCCATGCATTAGGCGACTTCCCTATTATGAACAGATATAACAAGACACAACCAGTGTTATTAAATAGGTACAAACAGTTTTTTTCGAATAACCACTCAACATATCCCTTCATAACTTGAACATGGACATTGAGTCCTCTCAAAGAAACACTATACAAAAAATTCACCCTGGTCTGGTTAAGCGCCAGCAAAGGATCTTACCTGGTATTGAAACAACTAGGACAGCAGTAAAGCTCCAAACTGTTGATCACTGGATCCTTGTTTCCCAACCAAGAAGACAGACGCCATTTTCTCTTTATACCAGATATCCTCTTGGTCTGATCACTGCTGTCCTCTTCATTGAGGGACTTGAAGTTGGAGATTCCTACAAGTCCTCTAAAAAGAGACAGTTGCCCGGAGTAAAAAATTCCCACACAAGGTGATAAAATAAAATAAAATTTTTGATTAGCCACCATCTCCTTTCTTTCTGTTTTCTCTTCTCTAATCTTACCTACGACTGTATTTTACCACCCCATATTGACTGGCTGAATGATTTCCCAACAAGCTCACCCAAGGGAGTCTTTCTACATCTTTTTACTGTTGACACACTGTGGCCTTCTGTCATTAAGAAAAGCAAAATTTTCTTATGCATTGTCTGCAGACCATAGCAATGAACTGATTGGCGGGTCTATTTTCCCCCATCTGTTCTTCCTGTCAAAGAACCAATAGCTGTTTCTTTAAAGTATACATTCTCAATAGGAGTGGCATCACCTCTAAGAGAGCAAAAATAGTTCTAATGGGTTGAAAATGTCTTACTTTTTTAAGTTTAAGCATGATTATATATACAGGGCATAAATAGATATACAGCATATCTAAATTTATGGTATTAAAATTTCTTGGGTATGACAATTAGAAACAAACCACTTCAAAGGGCTCCTGAGGGGGACAAAATTGAAGAAAGATTGGGAAACATTGTGAAAAGATTTCAAAAGGTAGATTTTCTTTCGCAGGACTTGTCCGGCACTTAAATTACCGTTACATTATTCACTGTAACCTTTAGTCTTGTAAAAATTGGGCCTTGATTCTCCCATTCCCCAACAGAATACTTCTATTGAGGTCACTGCATTCTAATCAGCTAAATCCAGCCCATGAGAAGTGTGCTTATTTCAGAACTATCATTGGTAAATAGCGTCTCTTCTGTTTTCTCAGAGACACTCTTGGTGGCTTTGCAGGAATTATTGAACTCTACTCAGAAAATGTGACCACCTTAAGGGACCGATGATTGATTCACTCCTGTTAAAATGAATGACACTTATACTACCAACGGGGACGGTGCCCATCTAAGGCATCACTGCTTAACATCGATACCACTTCGTCTCTTAAAACCCAACACGCCGTTTTAAACTCACAACCAGATTTAGCATGGCCTATGATTTCCTCTTAAGGAACTCCCAAGGTGGGGGGTGTTTGTGCCTTGGCAAATCTTTCTGTACCTCACGAATATAGTCCGTAAACAGCGCATGACTAAACTAACAGAAAAAGGCACATGGTTCTCTGAAACCGACCTAGAAGGATATTGAGACATGTTTTAATGGTCTGGGTTTAGTTATCTAGGATCCTGCCCTGTGATCTATTTCAAGGATTAATATCATTTTGTTGGCAGTCTGTGTTGTGGTTGACTGCGTTTTATCCAGGGTCTTAGGTGCCACTGCATAGTTATTATTACATCACGTGATCCCACAACTTCTAACGACAGCACGAACGAGTGCAAGCAACATTCTCTAGAAAATCTCCAGATTCACAGAATTTCAGCAATGGCAAAGACCTGGATATCACAGATTAATGTCCTATGGTTTGAATTCATCTTCCTTTAACCAAAAGCAGGGGCTTAAGATAGAAAAAAAAAAAGCATCCCTGTCAGCTCTTAGCTGGTGTTCCTGCTGAGCATAATAATTTTACAGAATACAAACATTACACAAGATCACTCTGGGATCATGTTAAAGTAAGACAAAAGCAAGGCCTAATCATATTTCGGACAGACACAGATCAGCACATTGGGCAAACTGATCACATATCTCCTTCTCTCAGCTACATATGTGATTCCAGCTTCTTTCTCCATTACACCTCAGTTCTTGCTGTGTTCTTCCTGCCTCCTACATTAAGACTGTTAAGAAACCTTCAGGAATTACGCAGTGAAAGGAATCTCCAAAGAGCATACTTAAATAAAGTTTTGATACAGACAGAAGATCTACGCTTACAGGAGAAAGAAAACATAGGCAAATACCCCGAAGATTCTAGATATCCGTGCACATCTTCCAGGGTCCTCTTCCATCCACACAGAACATGCTTTGTCTCTGGAACATGAACCACCATGACATGTGGATGATATTTCCGTCTCAGGGAAATCAAGGGACAAGTCTATTGAGAGGTGTCTTATCTCCCACTGGTCACATAGCCAAAACCTACCAGTGAAACCAGGTAAACCCAGCACAGAACATCAATCTGTACGTTTTCAGTAAAAAATGTAGTTGAGCTGATAGAGGGCACATGCATGTGCTTTTTGGCACATTAAACCTCACATTATAAATTATAAACTAGTGAATTTCTTCAGGCACCCCTGGAGACAATGATAGAGCTACCACAAAACAGCTGCAAGTTAGCTCTATCCCTCAATAATCAAAATCAACACTCAACAATCAAATCTGTGGACCAAAATGCTAGTTTCTGAAAGCGTCAAATATAGAGCAATACCAACTTTATGGAACCCTCCCTCAAATCACGTAGCATAACGTCAAGTCCTTTAGCAAGCCCTTCCTAATACTTTCCTACTAAAATAGTCCGCCGTGAAGGACAAAGGTGACTCACAGGTGAACTGGAACAGAAAACCGTAGCCTTATCTCTGACGACTGTCGATTGTCCGTCTTTGACTCTTGGCAAAGAAAAGCTCAGTAGGATTTGTGATGTGCTGTTTAAACTTCAAAACGTCCATGGTGACCCCTAGGGCTAGTTTGTTGACTGATGGTTTTCAACTGGTCCAACCAATTAGGCAGCCTGACGATAATGTCACCAATGGAGTAGGGATGGGAAATAGGTGGAAACTTCTGTTTTGAGCTTTCCCAGAGTTACATTCCCTTCCATAGATATTGGTAGTTCAATCTGGAAATGGAATGCAAGCCATGTGTGACTGAGAACCCTGGGGGGACTGACCATGGAAGTCTCCAGGGACCCCAAATGTTTCCTACACATGCTTTCTCTGGCTGCACTGTATCTGTGGCTTTTAGGTGAAAGACCGACATGAGTACGCTCTGTGGAGTCTTATAATTGCTCAGTTATTCAAAGTGTCCAAAATCTTGCACCCATGGTGTGGGCATACCTTGCAATAGCACATAATAACCCAGCTTTAACTCAGATTTGTTCTTTTTTTTTAAATTTTTTTAATGTTTATTTATTTTTGACAGAGAGAGAGAGAGAGACAGAGCGTGAGTGGGGGAGGGGCAGAGAGAGAGGTAGACGCAGAATCCGAAGCAGGCTCCAGACTCCGAGCTGTCAGCACGGAGCCCCACGCGGGGCTCGAGCTCACGGACCCCAGCGGAAGTCGGACGCTCAACCGACTGAGCCACCCAGGCGCCCCTAACTCAGATTTGTTCTTGTCTGAAGCTGGTAGACGTCAATGTGGGAAATCAAGGGTAGAAATCTCAGCACTAAAGTAGACAGACATAGGTTACATCAGTGGAGAACGTATATCTATACTACATTTTACTTTTTGAACAAAGCGTTCGGACAGAAAACGGGTGGAACCATAGCATATGGCTGAGTTTGGAAGAGAACGTTAATGTATCATTGCATGTATGAAAGAAAAATGTTCGGGGAGACAGCTAAAGAGAACTGAATCGCTCTGCATTTCCAAAAAAAAAAAAAAAAAGACTGTTAGGGGCGCCTCGGTGGCTCAGTCGGTTGAGCGCTGACCTTTGATTTCAGCTCAGGTTATGACCCCAGGGTGTGGGATTGAACTCTGATTTGACCTCTGTACTGAACAGTGGCGTCTGCTTAAGATTCTCTCTCTCCCTCTGACCCTTTCCCTCTCCCCCTCTGTCTCTAAAAACAAAAAAGGAAGAAAAAAGAGACTTAAGATATTTTTTTCTTGGTTTTTCCTGAAGGATAGTAAAATAGGGCAGCTGGACATGACGCAGCAATCTAGCTAGCTAGAGGCTACAGATGAAGTATAAATGTAGCCACAGAACTATTCTCTTCCAGAACCCTCAAAATATACAGAAGAATGAACAACAAAAATAGAAAACTTGCATGAGTAGAGCAATTAGGTCCGTCTTTGGATTTCGCTGACACAAACTGAAAATCAGCATACAGTTAAAGCTCTCCCTTAAGAGAGATCGATGCCTAATCATAGACTATACAATTGCCTTTTTATTTTAAGAAAAGGGTACAGGTGGGCCTGGAAACTGGGGGCTAGCAGAGAAGCACACAGGTTGACTTCCAAGGACAAAAACAAGGCTGGTCTCCACTTCGAGGCTATAATAACCAGAAGTCTACAAGTGAACCCCCACAGAGGTTTTGTGTAGGCTGGTGTTAAGATTTTGACCTGAGAATACTACACGGAGCGTTATCAAATTATTCATGGATTTGTCGGGGGTGAGAGACCGAGTCTGTCGTGTGAATGGGGATAGGGCTGGGAACAATGACAGCCAGAGGGAAAGCAGCAATCACACCTGGGTTTATTAAAGCGAAAGCACATTCTCAAGGTAGCAGAGGGGGCAGGTTGTATAAGGGGGGCTCACCCAAGTGGTCTCTAACGGAGGCTGCTTCCAATCTTTTGGGAAGTTCCTCCCACAGGTTGGGAGGGGGAGTTTTTGACCCTACAAGGTACTGAACAGGAGTGGCAGCCTCTCTCCTTAGGGCTGGGCTGTTCTTGCAATGCAAATGCATCGTAAGGAGCCTAGAGGTTATCCTGGGGCAGGGGTGGAAGAGGAGTACGCATGCTCCCCACCGCCATTTTTGATCTGTCAGGCCCAAGGTCTGGGAAGCCACAAGGTCAGGATGTTGAGCTCCCTGGCTTATAATGTGTAGTTTATTTATCACCATTCTTACGTCCCAGCTCAGGTCTCCAACATTCCCCTTCACGGACTCGGGACTCTGCCTCTGGACGTTCCTTCTCCGGCTCTTATCTAGTTTCTACCTAACCGATTTAAGAACGTAAACCATAAGGTATCTTTCGTGGAAAAGAAACATCACCATTTGACATGCTTCCTCTTTCCTGATGCCTTTGTTCACTTGCCTACTGGGGGCACCGCCCTCTGTGGTTTTCCTTCTTCTCATTAGCGTCTTATTCACAGTCTTTGTTGAGTCCTCTGTTTCTGTTGTTCAGTGTGGGGTGCCACCAGGGCTAAGCCCTCTTCTCTTCTCTATAACCCTTCATTCCCTTTCTCAGTGGCCTCATGTAGTTCCTTAGCTTTTTATGCCAATAACCCCCATATTTCTGGTTGCAGCCCAGAGCCCTCACCCTAAATTGAAATTTGTGTATTGAGTTACCTACGGGGAATCTTTAGTGGTATACCTAATGAACATCTTGGTCCCACTTGTTCAAAACAGAACTCTCAATCTACCCCAAACCTGCTTCTACCCAAAGCCTTCCCTTGTTTCACTTGAAAACAAATCTCCCCTTCCCGTGCTCAGGCCATAAAATCTGCAGCCATTCTGGACTGTTCTCCGTGTCCCATACCAATCTGTCTGAAAACTCTTTTAATTGTATCTTCATTTTTTTTAAGTTCATTTATTTGTTAATATATTTTTTGAGAGCAAGAGAGAGCACACACGAGTACACATGCTGGGGAGGGGCAGAGAGAGAGAGAGAGAGAGAATCCCAAGGAGGCTCCGCACCAAGCCCACATATCCTGAGCTGAAATCAAGAGTCGGATGCTTAACCGACTGAGCCACCCAGGTACCCCTTACTTTTACCTTTAAAATATATCCAGAATCTAAACCCCTCTCACCATCCCCACTGCTGTCACCCTGCTCTGAGCCACCATCATTGCCTTCCTGTGTTATCACAACTGCCTCCTCACCTGCCTCCTTGCTTCTGTCTTTGCCCTCCATAGTCTTTTGTCAATACAGAAATCCAGTTGAACACCGAAAACTAAAACGTGAACCAAATCAAGCCCTTATTGTGCTCAAAACCCCACAATGGCTTCCCGTTTTCCACAGAGGAAAAGCCAAACTCTCCACAGTGACCGACAGGTTTTACCTGATCTCACCTTGTTATCTCCCTGACACCAGTTCCTGCTACTGTGCCTTCATTTACATAGATCGGCCATTTTCACCTTCTTGGTGTTCCTGGAATATGCTGGCCATACTTTTGGTTTTCATTGGCTCTTCCTTTCACCTAGATCTGCTTTTGCTGTGATATTCCATTGCCTGTCTTATCTCCTTATCTCTCCAAAGTTTTGCTCAACATATCTGCCCTTGACCATCTTATTTATTTATGTATTTATTTAATGTTTTTATTTATTTTTGAGACAGAGAGAGACAGAGCATGAGTGGGGAAGGGGCAGAGAGAGAGGGAGACACAGAATCTGAAGCAGGCTCCAGGCTCTGAGCTGTCAGCACAGAGCCTGACGCGGGGCTCCAACTCACAGACTGTGAGATCATGACCTGAGCTGAAGTCGGACGCTTAACCAACTGAGCCACCCAGGCGCCCCTTGACCATCTTATTTAGAACAGTCTATACCACCACCATCCCTCAAATCCTTCACCCTTTGTTTCCTTTTTTCTTATTTTATTGCCTTTTATGCATTTACTTATAGCAATTATTTATTGTTGATCTGACCGTTATGGGATGTAAGCTCTACAAGGTCTGGGATGTTTCTCCACTGTGTTCGCTGACATATCCCAAGTGACAAAAACTGGCAGACATCGTAGGTCAGTCGATATTTTTTCAGTGAAGAATTAATTCTGAACTTTAATGGACCCCATACAGATTACCTACAGAAATGTTTAAAAATAGGTGTGGAATGTGTAGAATCAGAATGACACCGGGAAGCTTTGACTCACCAGACTTCGTAGTTTTTAGGTTCACTTGACTAAAGACTCCTTTGGATATAATAGACTGTAATACAACTACTAAGGCAGATCTATGTACCCTTTCAGTTCTGTACCTCAGAGAATACACCATTTCTTTTTCAAAAAATGCAAAGCATAAAGTTAAATGTATTGTCATTATTTTAGAAACCACTAAAACACTTTAAACAAAAAACTCAATACTTGGAAAAAAAGAAATTACTCTTCTAAATAATTCCTGAACTGAAGAGAGTTTCAAACAATAACTCCAGAGTATTTACAATAAATGATATTGACGGCATTGCTGGGATAGGGGCCAAGTGTAGGATTGGGGCCAAGTTCCTACCCAGAAAGATGGTCATTGTCTTGAGTGTTCTTATTACTGATGAATAAGTTAAATATCCAAGAGGTTTACTCACTTACTCAAGATCATACAATTCCTCTTGCTGGATTAGGACTTGGACCCATTTATTGTCTCATTGCATAACCTATATGACGTTTCTGTTTAGAAAAGATTTTTGGAAAACAAAATAATAGCTAACCAACGGTCTCTCAGAACTCCTATCTCATCTCTGAAGCAAACAAAAAATTTTTAAAAAATATATGAATTGGGACTGATATTAAAAATCAGACAGTGCGGGGCGCCTGGGTGGCGCAGTCGGTTAAGCGTCCGACTTCAGCCAGGTCACGATCTCGCGGTCCGTGAGTTCGAGCCCCGCGTCAGGCTCCGGGCTGATGGCTCGGAGCCTGGAGCCTGTTTCCGATTCTGTGTCTCCCTCTCACTCTGCCCCTCCCCCGTTCATGCTCTGTCTCTCTCTGTCCCAAAAATAAATAAACATTGAAAAAAAAAATTAAAAAAAAAAATCAGACAGTGCTCATATGTAACACTGAGAGACAATATTTTCCAGATTGAAACATTTTGCTGAGGCACGTAAAAACCGAATGCATATATACTGTAATAACTTAAATGATTGGGTAGGAGCTCCTTTAGACCAGGACTTTTTTTCTTTTTTAATTTGATTTTATTTTTTAAATTTACATCCAAATTAGTTAGCATATCGTGCGACAATGATTTCAGGATGAGATTCCTTAGTGCCCCTTACCCATTTAGCCCATCCCCCCTCTCACACCCCGTCCAGTAACCCTCTGTTTGTTCTCCATATTTATAAGTCTCTTATGCTTTGTCCCCCTCTCTGTTTTTATATTATTTTTGTTTCCCTTCCCTTATGTTCATCTGTTTTGTCTCTTAAAGTCCTCATATGAGTGAAGTCACATGATTTTTGTCTTTCTCTGACTGACTAATTTCACTTAGCACAATACCCTCCAGTTCCATCCACTTAGTTGCAAATGGCAAGATTTCATTCTTTTTGATTGCAGAGTAATACTTTATTGTATATATATACCACATCTTTTTTTTTTCTGTTTATTCATTTTTGGGTTTTCTTTTGTGTTTTTTTTTGTTTTTTTAAATATGAAATTTATTGTCAAATTGGTTTCCATACAACACCTAGTGCTCATCCCAAAAGGTGCCCTCCTCAATACCCATCACCCACTCTCCCCTCCCTCCCACCCCCCATCAACCCTCAGTTTGTTCTCAGTTTTTAAGAGTCTCTTATGTTTTGGCTCCCTCCCTCTCTAACCTTTTTTTTTCTTCCCCTCCCCCATGGACTTCTGTTAAGTTTCTCAGGATCCACATAAGATGATAACATACGGTATCTGTCTTTCTCTGTATGACTTATTTCACTTAGCGTAACACTCTCCAGTTCCATCCATGTTGCTACAAAGGGCCATATTTCATTCTTTCTCATTGCCACGTAGTATTCCATTGAGTATATAAACCACAATTTCTTTATCCATTCATCAGTTGATGGACATTTAGGCTCTTTCCATTCTTTGGCTATTGTTGATCGTGCTGCTATAAACCTGGGGGTGAATGTATGTGTCCCTTTGAAACAGCACACCTGTATCCCTTGGATAGATACCTAGTAGTGCAATTGCTGGGTCGCAGGGTAGTTCTATTTTTAGTTTCTGGAGGAACCTCCATACTGTTTTCCAGAGTGGCTGCACCAGCTTGCATTCCCAAAGACTTTTTTTTTTTTTAATGTTTATTTATTTTGAGAGAGAGAGAGAATGGGGAGGGGCAGAGCGAAAGGGAGAGAGAATCTCAAACAGGCTCCATGCTGTCAGCACAGAGCCTGACACGGGGCTCGAACTCATGAACTTCAAGATCATGACCTGGGCCGGAATCAAGAGTCGGATGCTTAACCAACTGAGTCACTCAGGCACTCCAGAGACCGAGGGTTTTTTAAAATTTGTTTTAAGAAAACTAAAGTATCAGGTCGTTATAATTAAGCAGCATTAGTGACACCTGCATCACGATTTTAAGTTGGGGAGGAAGAAGCAGTGTAAATAATACTGTTCCAGTTTAGCGTGGCCAAAAAACAAATTACCGCAAAACATAGTGGCTTAAAGCAGCCACAATCATTTTATTATCTCTTACAGATCTGAGGGCTGACAGAGCTCAGCCAGGCGGTTCTCTCTTTCTAGTGCAATTCCAGCCAGAAGGTCACTGGGTCTGGAGTCATTGCAAAGCCTCCCTCACTTAGGTATCTGGCAATTGAAGATGGCGGTCACTTGGAACTTCAGCTTAGACCGAGGTTGTCCAGAACACCCCCATGTGGTCTTACTTCTCAGCCTGGAGGCTGAATTCCAAGAGCAAGCTTCCCATGAGCTGTTCAGTGTAAGCAGAAGCTACCCTGAGTTTTGTGATCTAGCATCTGATGTCACATTTGGTATCGTCAAAGCCCGATCACATTCAAGGGTGGGGAAACGCAGACCTCTGCCCTAAATAGAAAATTTAAAAAAAAAAAGGGGGGGGGGGAAGGGGAACATATTAAAATGAACACTGATATTGTAAGCAAAAAATATAAGAATTCATAATGCAGGTCATTCTATAATAAATGGCCCAGACTCTTCAATATCTAAATGCTGTGCATAAGAAAGAAAGAGCATATAGACTATTCTTTATTATAGGAGATCAAAGTGGTAATAACCAAACGCAGAGTGTAAACTTTGATTAGATCCTGGATTGAGGAAGGAAGTGGATTGAGGAAGGTAGTTCCAAGACCACTTGGGAAAATTTGGATTGAAATATATCTTAGAATATACGCTTTGTATAGATTAATTTCTATGTACAACTTACTTTCAAATCATTCAGAAAAGAAGATCATAAAACGGAAGAGAGAGGTAAAGTTCAGTGTGGAAAAGTTCTAACAATTATTAGATCTACGTAAGGAAAATCTAGGTAAGAATCTTTTTTATGAATGTGAAACCTCCCCCCCCAAACTGTGCTTTTCCAGTTGTAGTGGCACATTATAGTCACAAGGTGGCGATAGATTCGCTTTGAATTTAAGAACACTCCTGCTGTGAAAGGAGTATCCAGAAAAAATACTTTTAAAAACATATTTATTTATTTATTTATTTATTTATTTATTTATTTATTTTTAATTTTTTTTTTTTACGTTTATTTATTTTTGAGACAGAGAGAGACAGAGCATGAACGGGGGAGGGTCAGAGAGAGGGAGACACAGAATCTGAAACAGGCTCCAGGCTCTGAGCTGTCAGCACAGAGCCCGATGCGGGGCTCGAACTCATGGACCGCGAGATCATGACCTGAGCTGAAGTCGGTCGCCCAACCGACTGAGCCACCCAGGCGCCCCTATATTTATTTATTTTTGAGACAGACAATGTGAATGGGGGAGGAGAAGAAGAGAGGGAGACAGAGGATCTGAAGTGGGGTCCGTGCTGACAGCATAGAGCCTGATGGCGGGCTTGGACTCCGAAACCATGAGATCATGACCTGAGCTGAAGTCAGATGCATAACTGACTGAGGTGTCCCCAGAAAAAAATACTTAACAAAACATCCTCAACTGTTAGCTCTAGGAGATGACGTGTGTAAAAAATCTCGGGAGGTAAGAATCCCTGAAAAAATTTGCACTTAAGATTGAGTAGTTAACCTTCACGTAGGCATGCAGGAAAGTGGAAGAAACACTGAAACAGGAAGAAGCAAGGACTGACTGGGAGAAATCCAGTATCTAGTCCTGGCTCAATTAATGTTTAATTTTGTGACCTTACCCAAGTCACCTATAAGTAGCTCTCATGTGTAAAATGAAAAACAAAACAAAACGAAAAACACAAAACAAAATAGACTCAGGAATCTTTCACTTTCTTTTCGTGTGTCAAAAAAGTCACATCTCTCTTTGGTCCAACTTGCATACGGTAACTAATAATGAACTTCTTGAGTCTAACTCCTCAGAGACCTTGACGCTAGAAGGAAATGCCTGATAACTTAATTGACTTTCTGTTGCTGCGACTAGTTTCCTACGGAGAAGGAAACATAGTTCCTCTTAAGATATACTGTACGTAGGGGCGTCTGGGTGGCTCAGTTGGTTAAGCGACCGGCTCTTGGTTTTGGCTCAGGTCATGATCTTGTGGTTTGCGGGTTCGAGCCCCACATGGGGCTCTGCACTGACAGTGTGGAGCCTGCTTGGGATTTTCTCTCTCTCCCTCTCTCTGCTCCTCTCTTGCTTGCTTTCTCTCTCTCTCTCTCAAAATAAATAAATAAACTTAAGAAAAAAAGATATGCATATATGATAGGAGATGCCATAAAATATTCCTGTGCACTATATCTGTTTGCTGTGCATGCATAGGTGTTTCTGAAAACATATATACATACATATAGTGGACAGTTCATCAGAGCCAATCACTCCTCTTCTGCTCCTGTGCATTGTCACCCCACGTGTAAGCCACGTGGAGAGAGTAAAGGAACAAAACTATAAGGGATGAAGAGGCAGTGGGCAATAGGCCACAAGATAAAGATCTGGGAAGATTTAAATGATACATTTCTTTGATAAGGAAAGGAAATAGAGCTCGCTCTGAACAAATTATCCTGCGAATTTCGTCTTTCTCACCCTGCACCAATTCATCTTGTTCATGATCCGTGCTACTTTCCTGACATGCCATAACCAGGAAGCTGGTGTCCTTTTAATCTTTTCGGGGAGCTTTGGAAGCAACCAGATCTTCCCTCTTTTATCATGCCCACCATTATCAACCCATTTGCAGCTCTTTCCCTCCTCAAAACTCAAGTCCATTCCATAGGGAAAACATATCTTCAAACTAAGTGACAAGTTTTACTGATCGGAAGTCCCTTTTATACCTCCCCCCCCCTTCTGATTTCTGGGGCTGAAACCATAGAATTATTGAATCCTCCCATTGAAAAATGCCTTTGTGGACATCTAGTACCAATATCCCAATTACTAGGAGAAAATTCTGCATATATGCTACGTGAAGTATGGTACAACCAGAAATCACTTTAAAGGGTTATATGCAGGGGCGCCTGGGTGGCTCAGTTGGTTAAGTGCCCGACTTTGGTTCAGGTCATGATCTAGCAGTTCGTGAATTCAGGCCCCCCATCGGGCTCTGTGCTGACAGCTCGGAGCCTGGAGCCTGCTTCGGATTCTGTGTGTGTCTCTCTCTCAATCTCTCTCTCTCTCTGTCTGCCCTTCCCCCACTTGCACTCTGTCTCTGTCTCTCTCTCAAAAATAAATAAACACTTAAAAGTTTTTTTAAAGGGTTATATGCAAATTGAATAAAAAGAAATAGCGCCGATACTGGTTCTGTCCCCCTCCATTGTACCCACGCCCTTTGTAGTGGGACTTTGAACTTCCTCCCATTAAGACCAAAAGTCGATTACCTCCACACCTTGAATCTGGGCTAGTTTTTGACTTGATTTGTCCAATCAAATGCGGGGAGAGTAACAAGTCCAGCTGCAAACCTAGAGCCTTCTACCTCTTGGAACTCTCCCAGCCACCGTCTGATTAACTTGAGATAGTCTGATGGAGAATAAGAAACGCATGGGCCTTTTAGCCAAGTGGACAGTAAGCCCACTGGCCCACAGCTGACTAAGGTCCCCCTAGCCCAGTCGGCCTTCAGTTGGTCAGTCAGCAGCTCCCAGGTACATGAGTGAGCCCAGACGAGACCAACCAAACCAGGATCAGATCAGTAGAAGCTTCTGGCTGACCCATAATCTGGTGAGCAAACTAAGTCATTGTGTTTTAATCCACTGAGTTTTGAGGTGATCTGTCACGTAGCAAAACTTAACTGATGAAGGTAGCAAATACGATTGTATTTGTACTTATTGTTTCTAAGTCTATTTTGGCATTGTATAATCCCGTTAATTAAATGTGAAAAATTTAAATATAATTTGCTGAGGGTTCGTTTGCTCTGCTTTAACTGGTTAGAGATTTGGGACCTTATTTCGGTTTGTTGTAGCAATCCCTCCTCTGTGTTGTTTTTGTCTGTCGCTGCCTGATAACTGCAATGGATATTAATTCAGGAAAAAACACTGATAAGCCAGAAGCAGTTCAATTATATGCTGAGCCCCTAAGTAGTGTGAAAATTTGAAAATAAGTAAAATAAATGACCCGAAAGACCTGAATTTGTCTTAGCATAGTGACAAAATTGAGGGAGAAAGGAATTGATAATACATGTAATACAAAGTAGTGGGTAAGGCTGAACGTACAAGATTTCATAGAAAACAACATCTACTGTGCCGAAACAATCACAGGTCACTTTCTAGAAGATAGACTTCATTTGGGTGTTAAAAATATTGGAAGTTCCCAACAGGTAAAGAGGAAAGAAGGGCATTCACTCAGAAAAGCAGCATGAACAAAAGCATTCACATCCCATATATCAGCTCCTAAATATTGTTTTATTAACTACCCCAAATTTCCTACAAAGTAAACTCTGATATAGAATATTTATTGTTTCTTTTTTATTTAAAAAAATGTTTTTAAGTTTATTTTTTTTCGACAGAGAGAGAGAGAGTGAGAGCATAAGCTAGGGAGGGGCAGAGAGAGAGACACACACACAGAATCCGAAGCAGGCTCCAGGCTCCGAGCTGTCAGCACAGAGCCTGACGTGGGGCTCGAACTCACTAACCACGGGATCATGACTGGGCCACAGTCGAACGCTCAACCGACTGAGTCACCCAGGCACCCCAAAATGTTTATTCTTCTTAAATCATCATTCATGCACTATTCACTGAGTACCTGCCATATCCCAGACATCTTTCTAGGTTCTTGGGACACGTCAGTGAAGAAACAAGCAGAGAGAATTGTGATTCAAAAGCTTGCATTCTGGATCCACTCTTCCATTGCTAGTTGGGCAAAATCACTTCACTTACAAATAATCATTAATTTAAATCATCCTATGTCCTCATTAGCACCAAACAAAGTACTAATAATTGGATACTGTTTTTGGTGCTTTCAGCCCCAAAATTATTACTAATGAATAAAAAATATCTGAATAAAAGCCTGGAGAAACAAACTATCTGGAGAGAAACTGAAATCAGAATTGGAATTACATGGAGAGATTATGCCTATTGAATTTCTGCACCTGGGAATTTGTAGCCACGTGGCAGTTACCTAAAGTGGAATTTTGCAAGTGTCCCAGGGAGCACAAATGATAAATCCAAAGCACACTCTGGGTAGCAATGTTCAAATGTTTGTTTTGAAAGGGCCCTGACTGATTGTGTTGGGATAGAAAGAGAGGTAGCCACGCAATTGGCTTCCTATACCTGGGAGGTCCGATTTGGGTTCTAGCTCTCTCAGTGGGTCATTTCCCGAATGTTGACAAGTCATTCTTTGCAGCTTGTATTGTTTGAAAAATGGGCTTTTTAGGAAAACTGTTCTTGTAACTCAGCCACCTTGCAAAGGTCTGTGGTCGGAATCAAGAGCCCCAGATGTTAGGCGGAAGGATTTGAAATAACACCAGCCCCAATCGCCGTTTCACTCAAACTGCATTAGACACCCCAAGCAAGAGCCATCTAGGTAAACCCATTCAATAAACAAATTCTACTGTACAGTGATTTTAAGTCCACAAGGGGGCAGAATGGAGTCCACAGCAAACCACTGAAGTACAAGTACATATCCCTTGTTGGCCTTGTATTTCAAGTTTCCAGGCTTGATACCTAAGTCAAAAGTTATTCTGGTTTACCCATACCTGCATTATAAAGGAAAAGAATCTCATAGCTGGCTGCCTACACATCTGTGCATTGGAAACAATGACTTTTTGAAAAAGCTAAGTTTGGGGTGTCTGGGTGGCTCAGTTGGTTAAGCTGCTGATTTGGGATCAGGTCATGATATCAGGGTTTGTGATTCTGAGCCCCCGCCCAATGAGCTCCCGTTAACAGCTCAGAGCCTGGAACCTGTGTCAGATTCTGTGTCTCCCTCTCTCTCTGCCCATCCCCCACTTGTGTTTTCCTTCTCTCTCAAAACAAAAACAAAAACAAAAACAAAGCTAGGTTAAGGTAGCGAGGATATTTTATTTTTAGTTTTTAGTTTTTTCCACCATGTTTTCCCATGAGACCTACTTTTTAACAGGTAAGGTGCCTAATGAAGAGAGCGGTGAAGTGAATAGGTAGGAAGGTCAAACAGAAGCAAATGGACTTCAAATCCAACCACGTAACATAGAAAAGAAACAGAGGGAGTCTCACTGGTTCAGCTTCAAGGTCAATCTCCTACAACGTAAACAGACTGTTACTGTGCCAGTTAGTCAGCTTAGCTCACTGTGTCAAAAGGAGTCAGGGACTTCTCTTTTCTTCCCTCCATTGTTCTATCTTGGTACTTGTCCAACCCTAGCCAGGAGAGCCGTGGAACCAGCCTTACAAGTGTAAAAGCAGCGCACGAAAAGACAGCAAAGGAGGAATGTCATTATATTTCAGAGGAGGAAAGAGAAATAAATGACAAATTGTGGGAGACAGAGAAGTTTGAGCAAAAATTCAGAAAGGAACTACCATTTGAGTTAAGCCTTCCACAACTGCTAGGGTTCTTCTAGATACAGAATAAAGATGTTGCGTGAAAACAGCGTCACACCCTTGCAGGACAACAGGTATGAAACTCCGTAATCCTAAAACATCAGGAGGTGTCTGGAGACAGGCAAGGCGTCTGTGCCTGGAGCGTATGGGCTGCTTAGAGAAAACGTAGATGGCAGATCTTGAATGACACGGGATCTCTTTTGACGTGTTTTGGAGTCGCAGTCGGCTTATTGTCAACCAACACTGACTCAAATACCGTAACCAAAATTGTTCCTTAGACCTAATATTTCTTAATCTGCCTAGAATACGGTTAGAACTGCCTTCCTCATACTGCAATAGCAAAAGTCCAAGACCCTAAGTTCTTGGAGTCAGTTTTTTTTTTGTAAAAGTTTCTTATGGATGTGCACTTTTGGGGCACTTCGTTTCAGATCTAACAGGTGTAGGAGAAGGAACAGGCCCATGTTTGGAATGAATTCTGGTTTAACTGGATGCACTTAGCCTTATCCTGATTCGCTTTAGAAGGTGGAACTGAATGTCACTCCAAGAGGTGGAAATGTATGTTATCAGTTATGGAAACACTTTTTTCTTGCAACACAGGTTTCTGTTCTTTGCAGGTCATTTCCTCAAGGGTGCCAAACATTTCATAGTCTCACTTTTATGTTACATCGTTTGTAATGACGCTCTTGTGTAGAATGTCTCCCTAAGTAATTTATTTCCCAAGTATCTGACACAAAATGAATTATGCTTTGGGGTTTGGGTATATTCAAAATTTTATATTAACAAGTATTATAAGTCATCATGAAAAACAGAAATTGAAATATTTAGGTCATTATTATATGTATTTGAATTTGTGTAATTCAAATTGGCATTGAATGATCAAAGTAAGTAGGTACCTATTTTTCAGAAATTTTATTGTAAACCCCCTTACAGAATAAGTCCAGGATTATTATTGTTTGATCTCCATAGAAAATGTGGCATATTTTTAAAAAGTGAACACTCCCGACATTTATCTGAATAAATATTTCCCTTTTGATGAAAAAAATCACTTATTTTTCACTAAATAATGAAAAATTTAATTACATATTTCCTACCGCCTGTGTGTGAGCCTAGAGAGAAGGGGACATAGAAGGAAAATAAAGAAGTAATGAGAAAATTAAAATAGGAAGAACACTGGAATGGCGGAAGAGTTTAGGTCCCTTCCCAAGATCCTTTGGTCATGAGATTCTGATATCAGAGTCAAGAGAATGGACTTAGGCCAATGTTCTGGAACAATCCAGTTGTGTGATAATATGAAAAATCATAGACTATGAAATATCCACAGGACTTTAGAAATCTTTTACTGTAACTTTTCTAGAGGTGAGCTAAAGCATAGAGGGGATCAATGAAGGCCACATGTATAGGCCAAGACTGGAAACCAGTCAGCTGGTCTGGGCTCCTCTCCATGGAACATCACTGTATCTTGAAATGATACTTGGTTTCCCTATGTATTTGCTTCCTCATTCATACAATGAGTAGGTTAGCCGTGAACTTCTGTAAGATTCACGACAGTTTTAGAAGAGTCAGTATTGGTTCACTTTGTGCTTCTAGATATACATCGGGCCAGGTTAGCTGTATAGATGCAGAGACCTGTGATGGAAAGTAGAGAAATTGAGAGGGAATGCATAGTCAAGAGCCAGAAAACGCCTTATTTCTGACAGGTTGTAGTTCTTTCTGGCAGATCCATTTATTGTCTGTGTCACAGTCCTCAGAAAAAATTCCTGTCGGTGAGACGTAAACACAGCTGTTTTTCTTAGTATAACCAACAATATGTAATCTGTGGAGCAAACGAAAAGCATCATTTAGTGCTTGGAATTTTCTCACATAATTCTCCTCATCCAGCCAGCGTCTCCTACAACTTTCAGGAAACAATGGGCTGCTAAATTATTGAGTATAGAGCAAGCGCACAGTCACAAACCTAATGGGGTAAACTTTTAATTTAAAGCTAATAATAAATCTCCGGCCCTTGCCAGTTTATCTTCACTGGAAAAGCATTCTCTACCAAGAAGCTTCAAACTAATATATACAAACAAACAAACAAACAAACAAACACCAAGCTTTGCAAACTGGGGCTCTCTTCTTATTCTTATTCTGTCCTTAATACATGTGAAAAGTTTCTTAACTTTACTGAGCTTCAGTTTTCTTAAATAGGACAGGACCACTTGATATTTGGGGGAGGCATTGAGATAGCACATGTGAAGGTCTGACAATGCTTCAAGTGTGCGCTCAGTAAACATATTAAGTAGACAACAGGTGATGGACATGCAGGGTCTACAGAATTTGGATCAGCTTAGAAAAGAGGCTTAGCGGGGCGCCTGGGTGGCTCAGTCGGTTAAGCGTCCGACTTCGGCTCAGGTCACGATCTCATGGTCTGTGAGTTTGAGCCCCGCGTCGGGCTCTGTGCTGACAGCTCAGAGCCTGGAGCCTGCTTCAGATTCTGTGTCTCCCTCTCTCTCTGCCCCTCCCCCGTTCATGCTCTGTCTCTCTCTGTCTCAAAAATAAATAAAAACATTTAAAAATAAAAAAAAAAAAAGAGGCTTAGTTTGTGTGGTATGGGCCAGAGGCTTCCATTTTTCCTCATTCCAAACAGAAATTGGTGAGTGTCTGCTTCAAAATGCCGTTGGTTCCAACACGCATGAGGCTTATGGAATGTATTGGGAATAGGCGGCACTAAGGTGAGGTGCCAGGATGGGATGGTTCAAGACTCTCTTAACCAATTTTAAACAAAGAGGATAGGGGTCTGTCACAGCTTTTCTTTGTTCCTTCACTGCATTTCTCCATGCAGCCCTTTCGGCCTGAGCAGCCAATCCGATTCCTTCCTAGTGTCTGACACCCTAGTCAAATTATGAACTTCTCTCAACTGGGCTATTGTCAAAGTCCGCCATGTTTTATCTCTTCTACCCATTTGATTCCTTCTTCCGCTTTACAAGATAACTTTTTAATGCTTAGATGGCCAAATCAAAGACTTTCTTTCCAAAAGATCGTCAATGGCTTCCTAGGCTTTCCTTAACCAGATCTCAGCCTGGTTCTCTACCTTATCTCATTTAATCCCTATTAATCCTGCAAAAACAATTACTATCACCCTCTATTTTTTTTTTTTTTTTTTTTTTTTTTACCTGAAAGTCAGGCTGACAGTTAAAATAAAAGCAGAATTTAATGAATACTCTTTCTACTACAACCCCATTCCTTCCAGGTTTACCTGATCACTGCCATATTTAATTAAAGCATAATTTTTATCTCAGAGTAAAATGGGATGTTCAGCTGAATTTAATCCATCCGCTTTACCTATATTTCCACTCACGGACACTTCAGTATTCTCCAATTTTATTATAAACTTCAGTAAAATAAACACACACACACTGATTTCCATTAACCCTAATTTGGGTATGAACAAAGAAAAATAAGTCAACATTAAATTTTCATTTATATGGGAATAAAGTACAGAGAGTAATCGCCAGAAAACATGTAAAAAATGAAGATAGATTTTTTTTTTTGGAATTTGTGTGGTGTGTGTGTGGTGTATGTGTGGAGTACGTATGTTATATACGTGTGGTCAGCGTATTTTGTGTGTGGCTTGTGTCGTGTATGTGTGATGTGTGTTTGACGTGTGTGTGTTGTTTTTGGTGTGTGTGTGGTATACATGTGTGGTGTGAAAGCACATTTTATCCACCAGAAAGAGTAGGCTTGCCCTTTCATAAATTTATTCTACCTCGGAACACTTAGACTTTAAAATAATTTTTTTTTAATGTTTATTTATTTTTGACAGAGAGAGACAGAGCATGAGCGGGGGAGGGGCAGAGAGAGAGGGAGACACAGAATCTGAAGCAGGCTCCAGGCTCTGAGCTGTCAGCACAGAGCCCGACGTGGGGCTCGAACTCACGGACCGCGAGATTATGACCTGAGCCGAAGTCGGACACTTAACCAACTGAGCCACCCAGGCGCCCCTAAAATAATTTTTTTGAAGAATCACCTTTAAAAAATATTTTAGAACATGTGTCAAACAACGTAAAAATTTGCTAATTAAGCCAACATATGTTTCAATGTTTAACACTTTTCCTTACACGTTTACACTATAGTTTAGATAAACTTGGACATGTTCCTGTGTTTTAAGTCTCATGTGTTTTCCTCATATTCCTCATGTTTTTTGAATGATAAAAAAGTTTTAACTCTCATTTATACAAATGTGATTGAAGTCTTCACAGACTCAAAAACTGGAACACAGGGGCGCCTGGGTGGCTCAGTCGGTTTAAGCGTCCGACTTCAGCTCAGGTCACGATCTCACAGTTTGTGGGTTTGAGCCCCGCGTCGGGCTCCGCACTGACAGCTCGGGGCCTGGGGCCTGCTTCAGATTCTGTGTCTGCCTTTCTCTGCCCCTTCCCTGCTCATGCTCTGTGTCTCTCTCTCAAAAATAAATACACATTAAAATAAGTTAAAAAATAAAGCAACACAACATCATCTCTTCTGAACAACTTATCAAAAGAAGTTCTTTACAGAAACATTATTTGAATGCATACTTTTGCTTCGGAGGAAAAAATTCTCTGCCTTTGTTACACAATTATCCATTAATTCTGTTAAAATATGTAATTTATTTGGGTAGTATCAACCCTCCTATTGAACCGATAATTTTCTTGGACAGCTTACACAAAAAATTACAATGAGACACCCAATAGAAAATAGCTAATAGATCCTTTGTGGCCTATGCCATATTCATCGCATCCCCTCAAATAATTGTCTCCTTTGCACCTCTTATTAAAATATACCGTTGACCTTTGAACATCATGGGTTTGAACTATATGCGTTCACTTCAAATGGTCTTTTGATAAATACGGTGTGTTACTGTATTTTCTAGTTTTATGGTTTTCTTAATAACATTTTCTTTTCTCTAGCTTATTGCAAGAATACAGTGTAGAATAACTATAATGTATTTAAAATATATGTTAATCGACTGTTTACGTTATCAGTAAGGCTTTCCGGCCTGTCTGAGTTCCACACTCTTGATATTTACCTTTTTTTTTTTTAATTCACTGAAAAACACTACTTAAATAATTCTGCATGCTAAAAGCCTACAGCTAGAGATTGTTTAATGCGATCCCCATCCCCCCCACCCCGCCACCAAATTATCTATTCCTTGTTTCCTAAATCTCTGTTGTAGATAAAAATATATATATATTGCTCTAAAGGGCTGATGTCTTTTCCCATATGGGACTTTCAACCAACCAGCTTCAGAATCGTTCATCTTCTAAGTCTATTCTGGACATCTTGAAAATTTCTGAGCCAAATGGAAACCACAAAACTCAGTCTTTCATAACGATTTTACGTTCTCGAAATACAAAGCTGGTATAGCGTGAATATTCAAATTGGCTTATCGAATACTCACACGTTTGGATTTAAAAATGACCCATTTATCCACTTCCATTTCTTCTCTGATAATGTTAAATTTAATCCAATCCAAAACAGAAATTCTTTTTTAGGTATCAGGCTTTGTACGTGTCTCTATAAATAAAGCAAACAAAATGGCGGAATACTGAATCTGTGTGATCTATTCATGGTTTGCATTTTTCTACTCTTTCTCTAAAACTGAGTTCAAGTCTTACCTCATCTATGATGACTTTCCTAACTCCGCATCAGAGTTGATTATTCCTTCTTTGTGATATTACTCTCTATATTTATATTGTTGCATTCATCAAATTACATTCAATTATTTCCTTATATGTCTGTTTCGTCTCTCAGATTGTGAGCTTCTTGAAGTCAAAGTTGCTACTTGTATCTGCATAGCCCCTTTGGGCTGAACCCCAAAGGCCGTGGTAAGGTTAGAAAAAAGTGCTAAGTTCTATTAAGGTATCTTATTTAATTATTTACCAATTCTTCTGGATCTTGAAAAAGCAGCAAACTGGATTCTTTTGTGGAACAGTCAGCTAGACTGTAGTTCCAAGTGTTGGAAGCGAGAGAAAAAAACAAGCATTTTTCTCGGAGTAGACGCCAATCTTTTGGGCACTTTAACAGATCTGGTTTCTCTGAAGTAAAGAGAAAGATGAAATAAATAAGTGTTATAGTTCTCTCCTGTTTCCACCCACCACAACCAATCGCACACGCACAAGTCATCATAAATGCACAAAAGTCTCTGATTATCATTGTGAGAACAATGAATGGATTTGCTATAATTCTGAGGTTTTTGACACTCTCCATTCTGATATCAAGAATTGGAAATCCATGACCAGTTGTAGGGAGCATAAATGGAATCATGGAGTGTTAGAATAGGAAAAGACCATTAAAATCATTTATGCAGCCACATCTTACTTTTTAAGGCACTGACAGAATAATTTAAGTGCACATAATCAGATGGTGTGAAGAGTCAAAACTATTCCTGAATTTTCTCAAGCTCATCAGTAGTGTTGATTCTAGTACATATCCAACAATATCAAACTTATCGAAAGGAGTTTTTACCTCAAACAACTTGTAAACTGCAAAGCAAATATAATTTATCGCCCTAAATTGATGACCAGTACTACGGAAACTTTCCAATTGCCAAAGTATATACTTGCTTACTTAGTGCAATCTGTTGGGTAACATTTTCCAGAAGGATTTTCCAGGTTGCTTAAAATTGGTGATCTGGGAGCATGTGCACCATCCACAATCATATTTTACTACAGTCATTCAACCACAGTGTCTTTATTAACGCACACTGCTTCGTGAAGCAAGATTAACCTCTTAGTAGTGAATATGATAAATATTTAGAAACTTATTTTATATTTCAGTTTTACTAATTAACCTCAGTCAAAAGTTAACTGTTTGACATGCTCACTAAAATCATCCACTGTTTCACTTAGGTGCGTATATTACTTCTTAACTTGATATTTGGCTGTTAATTCTTGAATATTCTAGCAGCAACATCTGTGTTGGGGTGGAGTGTGTCAGGTAAGTGATTCACGATCATTGGCTTCAGAATACTTATTTTGTTTCCTCTAAGTGTGGAAGTGTGACCTAGTGGTTAAGATCATCGGCTCTGAGGTCAGGCCACAGGTACAATTTCCACTGTCGCCTCTTACTTGGTGTATGACCCTAAGTGAGTTGCTTAACCCTCCCATTCCCCAGGGTTGTCAAACATAAAGTCAGAAAACTCATACTATCTGAATATATGGGTTGTTAGGAGCCTTTACTAATGTAATGTATGGTATCGGTCAAATACGAGCTGTTATTTTTAGGAACTTCCAAGCTACAAAATTACCTGTTGTTTCATTCCTGTTCTCGTGAACATCCACACCGCTTTCTTCTATTGACAAGTTTTGTCTTAAGAATATTACTAGTAAATAAGGAGAAACCAGTAAGAAGATTAAATGCTGAATGTGGCAAAATGGATATGTTATTATCACTTCGGGAAACTGTGTTATCTCAACAAGCTTGAATGTGGGTAGAATATAAAGGCAATAGCTATGTAGTAACAAAGGGTCTAGTTAGAACACAGCATACGTAAACAAACAAACAAGAAAAAACACCTAACAATGAACTTACATAGACGTTGTTACCTGTTATCTACTCTTAAGTTGTTTATACTCCTGACCAAGCTTTCTCATTTTCGGGAGGAATATAATTATGCCTACCCCATGGGAGAGATTGCCTAGTGCAATCTGGAATATAATAGGTACTGAAGAAACTGTAAATAATGGAAAATTCAAATTATCTTTGTTATTGTCATGTCTTTATTAGAGTGGTGATCTAATTTTAGTTCTGGAGCACATCTGAAATATCTGAAGCACATCTGAAGATGATCAGAACAATTAGGAACAGAAATCCAAAAAGCTGAAGTTCACAGAGTAGATTTGGGCTGAGCATTGTTAAAAGCATTGTTTTGTAATTGTTTTTCTTTCATCGGTCTTTCGCTAAGTTTGGGGGTGGCCAAATTATTTGATACTCTAATATTTGTGATAGGAACAAAATATGTATTCTGAAGCAAATGATCTTGAATCACTTACCTGAAATACTCAACCCAATCACAGTCAAGGTAAGAAGAATAACCCCAGTACAACCAAGTTTCAGAGCCAACTGATGCCAAGGTGGACCTTGACAGATGTCTGAGAAGTTAAGAAAATACACTTAGTTAACTGGTTGGGTCCATCTGGAACAAAAAGCAAAGGTGGTTTGGGTCGCATATAGACAGATTCAAGTTGGGAGCTTGGGGCAGGAAAGAACGCTTATCAGCCATATTAGAGCTCCACGAGATGGGTTCTCAGTCAGATCCACCTGAGATTTGGCTCATGAGTAAAACAGAAATATTTACGCTTGTCTTAGGTACAAAAGATTGGTGTAACAATCAAACGGGATAGATGTGAAAAGTTTCGAAAATTGCCAAGTGCTGTATGAAAATGAAGCACACGCCCTATTGTAGGAAGTAAGTCAAAGAATTTTGTCTAAAAAGGATGGCCTTCATCCAGTCAAGATATGTTAGAATGAGTTCTATGGAGGCTCTATTTTGTGCTAAGTACCATTTTAGGTTCTTGTGACACACAACAATTCTATTCTTAGACATGGATTCCTCTGCTTTATTGTTGTCTAAAGCAATTATCTCCAACTTGAATCAGAGAAGAGTGTTTTATGAGGCTGCATATTATTTTAGTATTTCGATGAATATAACATAACATGAGCTTATGTCTACAACGTTGCATAGTCTAACAGAATATCAAATACATTTGTTTTTCTCTGCAATCATATCATTTACAGTATACTGTGTCTCATGTTTATCATGTTTATCATAAATTGTGATTATGGGGGAGCCTGGGTAGCTCAGTTGGTTGAGCATCTGACTCTTGATTTCTGCTCAGGTCATGGTGTCATGGTTTGTGAGATCGAGCCCTGCATTGGGCTCTGTGCTGACAGCATGGAGCCTACTTGGGATTCTCTCTCTCTCTCTCTCTGTCTCTGCCCTTCCTTTGTTTGCAAGCACACATGCTCTTGCTCCCTCTCTCTCTCACAAAATAAATAAACATTAAAAAAAGAAATTGTGATTATATTAATTAATGAAATGGAAGCATAAATTAATCATAAGTTTATCAATATATTTTGTTCTACACATCTTTAAAACTATAAATTTCATGGGGAAAAATAATGAGAGTATTTTTTTTAAATTTTTTAATGTTCATTTATTTTTAAGAGAGAGAGAGAGAGAGAGAGAGAGTGTGAGTGGGGGAGGGTCAGAAAAAGAGGGAGAGAGAGAGAATCCCAAGCAGGCTCCGCACTGTCAGCACAGAGCCCGACATGGGCCTTGAGCTCACGAATCGCAAGATCATGATGTGAGCCAAAGTCGAACGCTGAACTGACTGAGCTACCCAGGTGCCCCTGAGAGTAATGTTCTAATAAAAAAACTTGCAGGAAAACACCAGCTCAGATTCCAAAATTGAATCAACTCTGATAGGAATTAGTCTAGTAATTCATACCTTAGTTTCTCCACTTGAAATTGTGTTTAGGTAATGCCTATACCCCTGACTTAATTATAAGACCCCTTTTGCTCTCATTTGGTTTGTAACACACACACACACACACACACACACACACACACACTCACACACACACACATGCACATATACACACATATATAACATATATATGTAATATAGCCATAACATGCATATATATACACATATATATATACACACACATATATATAATATAGCTGTAAGATATATTACAAGTTGTTTTCTAAATTATATTATTAGAGCAGAGGGCTTTTACAAGTAAAGGTTTTTTAATTTATCTAAAGCTCTGGATTTATTTATATTATCTATTCTTTTTATATTTTTTCTAATATTTCTCTATATAGACATTTATTTGTTTTGAGTCAGTTGTTAAGAATATTAGTACCAGGTTTGTTAAAATGCTATCTTTTATTCTTCTTAAATGTTCCAGAGTGACTTACAAGTCCATTTGCACTTTGTTTTTTTACACTGTCCCTGGCAATAATTTTGTGCAACCCAATTTGCAGAAAACTACTAATGGTCCCCTTAGTTAGTATGTTGACATTCATATCTTAGCTCTTTCTAAAATGTTCTCCAGTAGATGGAATTTAGAATAGCTAATGTGATCAAAGATTATGGGAAGAAACGGGTGATCGATAAGATTCAAGGTAGTGACACATAGATTATCACCTATGAGTAAGTACCCAGAGGGGACTCCTAAACTCTGGGCATACATCCGAATCTGAGAACACCAAATTTGATTAACATTGACCTAGAACTTCTAATGAAAACCACTGTGATACAGAATGGCTAAATGCAGTCAATGAACCTAAGACTGGCCCTAAAATATCACTCCTTCCGGTTGTAGATATGTATATTATTTTACCTTTATGTCTCTTTCCTTCCTCGTCCTTTTTTCCCTTGAAACTTTGCAAAATGGAGACATATAGTGACTATTTTAATATTTATTATGGAAGCACAGCAGTGGTTAGAAGCAGAGGCTTTCAAATCTAGCACATCTGTACTTGAACATGTTGCTTTGGGCAAGGTATTCTAGCTTCATAAGTGACAAATTTCCTCATTTATAAGATGTAGACTAATATCTACTTCGCAAGGTTTTTGAAAGGACTATATGAGACAATTCTTCTAAAATGCTATGCATAGTATCTGGCACATAGTAATTATTCAATAAATATTATGTTATTTTTCTTTTAATCTTTTTTAAAAACTACAAATCTTCCTCAATTTGTTCCCTATGTATATTCCTTGCATCCCCATAAACCCAGTGAAAGTTGAAAAGATAGTCATTTGAAAATAGTTTTACTATCCCTAACCTATCGAGCGTCATAGCTTAGCCTACCCTATCTTAAAAGGGCTCAGAATAATTACATTAGCCTAAGCTCGGGCAAAATCATCTAACACAAAGCTTATTTTATTTTATTTTATTTATTTATTTTTTAATTTTTTTTTTCAACGTTTATTTATTTTTTTGGGACAGAGAGAGACAGAGCATGAACGGGGGAGGGGCAGAGAGAGAGGGAGACACAGAATCGGAAACAGGCTCCAGGCTCTGAGCCATCAGCCCAGAGCCCGACGCGGGGCTCAAACTCACGGACCGCGAGATCGTGACCTGAGCTGAAGTCGGACGCTTAACCCACTGCGCCACCCAGGCGCCCCGTATTTTAGAATAAAGTATTGAAAATCTCATAATTTACGGAATAGTGTACTGAAAGTGAAAAGCTGCATGGTTGCACGGGAACAGGATGACTGTATCGGCTGTGACCTTCATGATGGTGTGGCTGATGGGGACCTGTGGTTGCCACTGCCCCGCATCACGCAATAAGATTGTGCCGCTCCTTGCTAGCCAGGGAAGAGATTGAATTCAAAATTCAAAGTATGGTTTCCATTGAAAGTGTATTGCTTTCACACCATTGGAAAGTCCAAAAATTGCAAGTTGAACCTTAGTAAGTAGGGGACCATCTGTATAGCTCAAAGGAAATTTGGAGTGACTTTTTTTTGAGAGAGAAAAGGAGAGCACACGCCTGGGAGAGGGGCAGAGAGAGAGAGAGAGAGAGAGAGAGAATCTTAAGTAGGCTCCATGCTCAGCACAAAGCCCAACATGGGGCTCAATCCCATGACCCTGGGGTCATCCCTGAGACGAAATCAAGAGTTGGATGCTTAACTGACTGAGCCACCCAGGTGCGCCTGAAGTGACTTTTAAAGATACTTCTTCATTCTTGATAAAACTTAAGGAATTGAATGGAAGGTCCTGTGCTTGGGATGCTCTTCTGTATTAAGTTCTTCTGCTGCACTATATGAGATTGAAATTAATGGAGTTACAATAACAAGTTGAAGAGGCCAAGTAAACCTTAGTTATTGGGAAATACCCACTCTGGGCTACTCTTTGGGTGTAAACAATATATTAAACCATTCTACTCCATTGCTCTAAACCTTTCAATGGCTTTCTATGGAGATTTGAATGTGGACAAGTCTATAAAGTGGTCTGCAGATCTCTATTCAATCTGGCTTCGAATGACCTCTCTAACTTCATCTCCTGTGGCTCTCCATATATACATGCTGATATTTCACCCTAATCTGCGTGCTCTCCTACAGTATGACAGGTAAGTTCTGATGTCAGGGAGGTTGCACTTGTGTGTCCAGCTTCCTAAAAGACTCTTCTCCCAGAAAGCATGACTTTGTCCCACAAGTCTTGACAGGTCTTGACTCAAATGTCTTCTTATCATCACCTCCTGTAAATATTCCATTTGATACAGTACCCCCCACCAAACTAAATTCTACTTCTATTTTTTATTCTTCTCAATTTCACTCAATATCACATGATCTTTTGGGGCATCTGGGTGGCTCAGTTGGTTAAACGTCCCATTCGGCTCAGGTCACGGTCTCGCAGTTTGTGAGTTGAAGCCCCACGTCAGGCTCTGTGCTGTCAGCTTGGACCCTGGCGCCCACTTCAGATTCTGTGTGTCTCTCTCTGCCCCTTCGCTGCTTGTTCTGTCTCTCTCAAAAATAAATAAACATTTAAAAAAAATGTTTTAAATATCACATGATCTTTTTACATATACTCAGTTATTTGTTTATTATGTCTCTTATAGTAGTATAATTGCAGTAAAGGAAAATATTTTTTCGCTATTTTGTTCCCTGTTGTAGCTTCAAAACCAATAGTTTATTTTTGAATGAACAAACAATGTCTAGAGGCATTTTACAAACACCTTACTTACTTTTCTAAGGAACCAAACCATTGGCTATAACAAAATAGGTCACAGCTCACATCTCCGTCTAGCTCGCTGACTCCTTTTGGTGCGTTCACTGTTTAACAGTTACCACAGCCTGAAGAGTTTAGCCAAGGAGCTCAGCAGTGGTTTCGCAATAATTGTAATATCAGATCAGTGTTTTTAAATTACACGTTTTGTTGGCCTTATTCTACTTTGTTTCAGATTTCCTTTCACGATGGTGAAATAGGACAAAAAATATGATCAGACTGGACAAATTTTCTGGACGCACTGATTTGGGGTCATAGTAATTTTTGAGGAAAATCTCACTGCCTTTCTCTGTATTCACTTTAGGTCATCCCTTTTAAACACCAGCCTCCTCCCTCTCCACCTTTGCTAGATCTGAATAGGGTAAGAGAAAGTCTCATTATTTCCCTAAAAAATAACTGTGGCCACACCAAACCCTGACTGTAGTTATCAAGATCCTCCAATTCCCCTTAACCCCCATAAAGAAGAGTATAGTGAAACTTATTTGGTAACCCTAAGCCTTTTTTCCCAATTTAGAACTTGATAATTTAGTAGTTTCAAACCTATACCAAATCATCTTAAAAGGCTATAGCCCAATGTTTAGCACAATATGAAATGAATATCAGGTTGGATAAAAATCCCAGTAGTACATTTGGTTAGATTTCAGAACGTCATGATAATTCCGTGCATATTTTCTGCCTAGTTTCTGGTCTTTTTTCATCCATTTCCAGGCTATTGGCATCCGTCACCTATTACCTCACATGACCGTTACCCTTTTTTTTTTTCCCACTGAAAATACTAATTCCTCTGACACAGAAAAGTGCTGATTCCAACAAGTGTCAAATAGGTTCTTTTAATGATATTCTCCAGTGTCTCATGGCTTATCTCCGTCGAAACCAGGATACATTTCAAGCATCAAGTTTCAAAGTTAGAAACTATCAGATTATAATTATGTTGAGGTCTTTGATCTTGAATATGATATTCTTCTAGAAAAAATTTTCTCCTTCTCTTTGGATAGCGAAGGATATTAATCATTGCACTTATACTTCATATTGGGGGGCAAAACACTATGGGAGGGAATGCAGTAAAACTTAGCATTAGTATTTTGGGGAAGGATTTGGAATAAGGTACGTTACCATGATAGGAAGTCTCTAAAATATTACTTTGTTCATACGTGTAAAATATTTCTTCCTGGTTTTTAACCAAGGCTCAGGAATAGGAGTGATGTTCACTCTTCACACTAATATCTTGATAAAAAAAGAAATCTACTAGGTGTGTGCTTTTCGTCACAGTTACTGTTACCTACAGGTAAGATATGCTATACCATATATATATGTATATATATATATATCCTATATATCTATATATCCTATATATCCATATATATATATATATGGTGTATATATATCCTATATATCCTATATATATAGGACTGCTGCTTATCCTCAGAGCTGTGATTTAAAACCATCAATATAAGAGAAAAATCTAACTCTGAAAGACAAACAAATGCCAAATGGAAAACAAAAGGCACTTACCCTGAGGAAGAGATGGGGGTGATGAACTTTCCAGGCAAGGACCCCTGGATAAGTTTAAATCAGCATATGTCACTTGTCTGTCCATTGCAAGCAGGAGAACGTGGCACAAAACTTGTGGGTAAGGACAGACTCCAAGTGCTATGAGTCAAGATCAGCGAAAGGAAGTGCCCAGTCTGAAATGCTTTTTTGTTTCTTTTGTATCTCCTCCCACCTACACTTTTAGCTGTGGGGTTTCTCCGTAAATTAGTGAGACAATCCACTTACTGAGTTTCCAATATACTTAGATATGTAACGTCTACTTTGCTAGTTAACTGGTCAGCTGTTTGACAAAATTTGGGGAAGATCTTGTTGTTGTTCTAATCCTCCCTTTTGAGTATCTTTCTCCAGGTCAGGACCGGCATGAGACAAATGAGACATTCATCTAGGGTGCAAATTTAAGGGACTCTCCAAAAAGATTCAGTAATCAAGAGAAATAACATTTAATGCAATGTTGTAAAAAGTAAACATTTATGCAAAAAATGGCAGGATGCCTTTCAAAAGTTCTAAATTCTTTGTGAAATATTTGTGCTGTAGATCAAGCTACGAAATATGAAAAATGGCATTGTAAATGTGGACATGGCCCCTTAATAACATAATTTAAAAAAGCAAATAGCTAAAGATCCATAGACCATGCTTAGCTTAGTTCTAAAGGCACTCGTGACTATAACAGAGTCTCCACATAAGTACAAAATTGAAATCTACCAGAATTATAGAAAGTAGAGGCCTTGAGTCTGTAGAATTTCCTTTTTTTCAAGGATTTTCAGGCATAGAACCTTAGAGCAGGATCTTAGATGCCACCAAGTCTGACATTCCCACATTGCAAATGATACGAGAGAAAACCAGGGATTTCCTCAAAGTCACTTGCTGTAATCAGAGCAGAACTGTACCAAATGTTCAGAATCACTGAACACTGGAGGTGGTCTCCCGGCTTTGATTCCCCAGAAGGAGGAAGTGGCTATTCATAGAAGAAAAGTTTTCATTCTGTGCCTGTTATAGAGACACATGCTTATTCTTTAAATGCTACGGATACTTACGAAAAAAGTAAGCATGTGTGAGAATTGAAAAGAAAGCATATGACATTTACAATCTATGCATCTTTAAGTGGATGGTGGGAAAAATAAAAAGGGTTGCTGTTTTTAGAAACATATGAAAAATATATTTTCCTGTATTATAAAAATATATCCAGCATGACTGATGGTAATATTCTGAATTTAAAAAATTTCTAAGCTATTTCTTTTTATTTCCTTGTGAGAGTTTAATTTTTAGAGTGATGCGCCAATGGTTATCCACCAATATTTAGAAGGTGGATATTTCACCTTCCCCCAAAATTCTGAAAGTCTTGAGTATAATATATCGAATCACTAAAACAAGCTTAGGTTGATAATACCATTCATTATATGCTCTCTTCAGTGATTCAATGACAATGTTCCTTAAGTATCTGACTATTTGGTAACTAGCAGTCACTTTATTTGTGCTATGATATTTGGTTTTGTCACAGACCTCATCTAAATCTTTAAAGTAAACATAATCTGCCAGGATTATGGAAGGGTATACTGGGTCACCTGTATAGAATACTGTTTCTCAAATTTTAGTGTCTATATAGGGACCACCCGAAAACTTGTTAATATTGTAGACTCTTGCCACATGTATCCTTCCTTTCCTAAGACACAGTTAGGCTAAGGTGGGGGATGTGCTAAAAAAAATCATCCCAGATTAATGAGGTGGTTCACGAACCACACACAAAGAAATAATCATGTAGCAAGTGAAAAGTGTGAGGATATTTGAGAAAGATCAACAGAGTGAACAGAAGTCTGATAATTCAGGGGATTTAAATCATGGTTTGGCATACTAGAGTTTCATTTAAATGAAGCATGACTGTGACTTTTGGAATCCACAGTAGCCAAATGAAAACTAATTTATTTGAGTGCTCCCTTCAAAGACATTTATTTCCCTTCAAGCAAAACTTGTAGAAGTCTTGTGGGCTACGAAAGAATGAACTGGCTAGAAGTAGAAACAAAGAAGAGTCTTTAGTTGTCCATACTACATATGCAACACATTGATGTTTCATTTTGTTTGCTACAGCCGTCTTCACAATCATCTATCACAAAAGACTTTTATTGTGCAACCGCTATTGTATACATAAAAAATAAAACCTTCATCTGAATTCATACCTGCAGAATGCTTTTAGTTATGTTCATCTAACTACACTTGGCACTTTTGCAAAAAGTTTATCAGAATTTAGGAATATACTACGTTAAAAAAATAAAGAAAGAAAGAAAAGGGGGCGCCTGGGTGGCTCAGTCGGTTAAGCGTCCGACTTCGGCTCAAGTCATGATCTTGCGGTCCGTGAGTTCGAGCCCCGCGTCGGGCTCTGTGCTGACCGCTCAGAGCCTGGAGCCTGTTTCAGATTCTGTGTCTCCCTCTCTCTCTGCCCCTCCCCCGTTCATGCTCTGTCTCTCTCTGTCCCCCCCCCAAAAAAATAAATAAACGTTGAAAAAAAAAAGAGGAACCACTCTAGGCTTAAAATATAAAAGAAAATGGTGACTTCAGTAAGATGGCAGACTAGGAAGCCACAGGCTCATCTTCTTCCACTGAATTAACAACAATATGTGGACAAGAATACCTCAGTAAGAACTCCAGAGATGAGCTGAGAAGCCACAGCACCCAGGGCATTGTAAAATTAAGAAGAGATTCCAACAAAAGGGGTATGATAGCTCCAGCATTTGATACACTCATTAGTGCCCTTACTCCTACACAGCATATTGTGGAGATATCATGAGGAAATCCCATGTAGTTTCTTTCATGATGGGGGAAAAAAAACAGAGTGGCTCGTGCATCCAACGTTCCAGGTTGTTTGAGGACTACTTAAGGGACTGGTTTTTGTCTTGCTTAAGGCAGAGTGCTTAGGGGACCGGGTCAACTTTAGAAGCCACTGATAACTGATGTGAGCAGCAAGCAGAGCTGCAGTACTGCAGGTAGACATGGGAAAAAAAGAAAATGAAGAAAATTATTACGTTTACAAAAGCATCAAAAGGAAGAAAATATTGAGGAATAAACTTAATTCAGAAAATGAAAAGCTCGAACACTGAAAACTACAAAACATTGCTGAAAGAAATTAAATAATACATTAATAAATGGAATGATATCCCATGTTCATGGATTGGACGATTTAATATTATTAAAATGTGCATACTTCACATTTAACTCAGATTAAATGCAATTCCTATCAAAATTCCAGTAACACTTTTTTTTCTCAGAATAGAAAGAAATCATCCTAAAATTCACATGGAATCCCTAAGAACTTCAAATAAATCAATCTTGAAAAAGAAGAACAAAGTTGGAGAACTTATACCTTCTGATTTCAGAACATATCACAAAGCTACAGTAATAAAAACAGTGTGAAACTGGTATAAAGACAGGCAAATAAATAAAAACGAATAGGAACCAGAAATAACTCCATGTTTTTGGCCATATTATCTTCAACAAGGGTGCCAACACTACTTAATGGGGAAAGGAGAGTCTCTTCAGTAAATGATGTTGGGAAGTACCTGCCAACAGGCAAAAGAACAAAGTTGGAATTTTATCTTACATTTTATATAAAAATTAACTCAAAATGCATTAACAACGTAAATGTAATACCTAAAATTATGAAACTTCTAGAAGAAAACATACAGGAAAATCTTAATAACATTGAACTTGACAATTTTTTATTGTATATGATACTCAAAAAAAAAAAAAAAAAGGCAACCAAAGCACAGATAGACAAATGGGTACTACATTAAACTTTAAGTCTTTCGTGCATCAAAGGACACAATCAACAGAGTGAAAAATCAACTTACAGAATAGGAGAAAATGTTTGCAAATCATATATTTAATAAGGGATTAATATGCAGAATATATAAAGAATTTCTATGACTCATCTATAATAACAACAAAAAGATCAAAGAGTCTGATTAAAAAAATGAGCAAAAAACTTGAATAGACATTTCTCCAAGATGACGTAAAAATGGCCAATGAGCATATAAAAAAGATGATCAACATCACTAATCATCTTAACAAATGAAAACCATACTACTTGGTGTGAAATATCACCTCATACCCAGTTAGTATGGTTATTACAAAAATATATGTTACAAGTGTTGGCGAGAATGTGGAGAAATTAGAATGCTTGTATATTGTTGCTGGAATAGTAAAATAGTGCAACTGCTAAGTAAAATAAAAGAGTTCCTTAAAAGTTTGTTTGTTTGTTTGTTTGTTTATTTACTTATTTATAATATATTGTTAGGTTAGCTAACATACAGTGTATACAGTGTGCTCTTGGTTTTGGGGGTACATTCCCATGATTCATCGCTTACATACAGCATCCAGTGCTCATCCCAAGTGCCCTCCTTGATGCCCATCACCCATTTTCCCCTCTCCCCTAACCCCAAATCAACCCTCAGTTTGTTTTCTGTGTTTAAGAGTCTCTTATGGGTTTGCCTCACTCTCTGAAACTTTTTTTCCCCTTTGCATCCCCCATGGTTTTCTGTTAAGTTTCTCAAGTTCCACATATGAACAAAAACATGTGATATTTGTCTTTCTCTGACTGACTTATTTCACTTAGCACAATACCTTCCCGTTCCATCTGTGGTGTTGTAAATGGCAAGATTCCATTCTTTCTCATTGCCAAGTAGCATTCCATTGTATATATAAACCACATCTTCTTTATCCATTCATCAGTTGATGGACATTTGGGCTCTTTTCATAATCTGGCTACTGTCAAAAGTGCTGCTATGAACATTGGGGTTCATGTGCCTCTATGCGTCAGCACTCCTGTATCCTCTGATAAATTCCTAGCAGTGCTATTTCTGGGTTGTAGAGTAATTTTATTTTTAATTTTTTAAGGAACCTCCATACTGTTTCCCAGAGAGACTGCACCAGTTTGCATTCCCACAAAGGTCTATTCATGTCTTCTGCCTATTTAGTCACTGGGTTATTTGTCAGGTGTTGAGTTTGGTAAGTTCTGTATATACTTTGGATGCTAACCATTTATCTGATATTTCATTTGCAAGTATCTTTTCCCATTCTTTCAGTTGCCTTTTAGTTTTGTTGATTGTTTCTTTTGCAATGCAGAAGCTTTTTATCCTGATGAGCTCCAAATAGTTCATTTTGCTTTTATTTTCCTTGCCTTTGGAGACGTGTCAAGAAAGAAGTTGTTGAGGCTGAGGTCAAACAGGTTGTTGCCTGTTTTCTCCACTAGAGTTTTGATGGTTTCCTGTATCACAGTTAGGTCTTTCATCCATTTTGAGTTATTTTTGTGTATGGTGTAAGAAAGGTGTCCAGTTTCATTCTTCTGCATGTTGCTGTCCCAACCTCACAACACCATTTGCCGAAGAGACTGTCTTTTTTCCATTGGATACTCTCTCTTACTTTGTCAAAGATTAGTTGGCCATACCTCTGTGGGTCCACTTCTGGGTTCTCTATTCTATTCCATTGGTCTGTGTGTCTGTTCGTGTGCCAATAGCATACTGTCTTGGTGATTACAGCTTTGTAGTAGAGGCTAAAGTCCAGGATTGTGATGCCTCCCACTTTGGTTTTCTTTTTCAACATAACTTTGGCTATTCGGGGTCTTTTGTGGTTCCATACAAATTTTACGATTGTTTGTTCTAGCTCTGAGAAGAATGCTGGTGCAATTTGGATTGGGATTGCATTGAATGTGTAGATTGCTTTGGTAGTATTGACATTTTAACGCTATTTGTGATTCCAATCCATGAACACGGAATGTTTTTCCATTTCTTTGCGTCTTCTTCAAGTTCTTTCATTAAGTTTTCTATAGTTTTCAGCATATAGATCTTTTACATCGTTGCTTAGGCTTATTCCTAGGTATCTCATGGTTCTTGGTGCAATTGTAAATGGGATCGATTTCTTGATTGCTCTTTGTGCTGCTTCATTAATTGTGTATAGAAATGCAACTGACTTCTGTACATTGCTTTTGTATCCTTCAACTTTGCTGAATTCATGTATCGGTCCTAGCAGCTTTTTGGCGGAGTCTTTTGGGTTTTCCATGTAGAGTATCATGCCATCTGTGGAAAGTGAAAGTTTGACTTCTTCTTTGCCAAACTGGATGCGTTTTATTTCATTTTGTTGTCTGATTGCTGAAGCTAGGACTTTCCAACACTATGTTAAACAAGGGTGGTGACAGTGCACATCCCTGTCGTGTTCCTAATCTCAGGGAAAAGGTCTCAGTTTTTCCCGATTGAAGATGATATGAGCTGTGGGCTTTTCATATATGGCTATTATGATATTAAGGTATGTTCCTTCTATCGCGACTTTTGTTTTAGTAAGAAAGGATTCTATGTTTTGTCAAATTTTTTTTTTTTTTGCATCTATTGACAGGATCGTATGGTTCTTATCCTCTCTTCTATTAAAGTGTTGTATCGCATTCATTGATTTGCAAATATGGAACCAGTCCTGCAGCCCAAGAATGAATCCCGCTTCATCATGTGAAAAATTCTTTTATTATGCTGTTGAATTCGATTTCCTAGTATCTTGTTGAGAATTTCTGCATCCATGTTCATCAGTGGTATTGGCCTGTAATTCTCCTTTTTGATGGGGTCTCTATCTGGTTTGGGAATCAAGGTAATGCTGGTTTCATAGAATGAGCCCAGAAGCTTTCCTTCCATTTCTATTTTTGGAAGAGCTCGAGAAGGATAAGTATGACCTCTGCTTTAAATGTCTGGTAGGATTCCCCTGGGAAGCCATCTGGCCCAGGACTTTATTTGTTGGGAGATTTTTGCTCCGTCATTCAATTTCTTCCCTTGGTCTGTTATGGGTTATGGGTCTGTTCAAATTTTCTATTTCTTGCCATTTGAGTTTTGGGAGTGTGTAGGTGTGTAGGAATTTGTCCATTTCTTCCAGGTCGTCCAGTTTGTTGGCATATAATTTTTCATAGGATTCTCTAATCATTGTTTGTATTTCTGTGGTGTTGGTTGTGATCTCTCTTCTATCATTCATGATTTTATCTATTTGGGTTCTCTCTCTTTTCCCAGACTTCAGAGAAGTCTGGCTGGGGGTTATCAATTTTGTTTATTTTTTCAAAAAGAAAAACCAGCTGTTACATTCATTGGTTTTTCTAATGGTCTTTTTTATTAATCTATATTGTTTATTTCTGCTCTAATCTTTATTATTTCTCTTCTGCAGGCTTTGGGGTTTCTTTGCTGTTCTGCTGCTAGTTCCTTTAGGTGTGTAGTTAGTTTTTGTATTTGGGATTTTTCTTGTTTCTTGAGCTAGGCCTGGACTGCAATGTATTTTCCTCTGAGGACTGTCTTTGCTGCACCCCAAAGGGTTTGAACTGTCGTGTTTTCATTTCATTTGCTTCCATATATGTTAAAATTTCTTCTTTAATTGCCTTTTGGCCCATTCATTCTTTAGTAAGATGTTCTTTAACCTTCATGCATTTGGAGGCCTTCCAAATTTTTCCTTGTGATTGGTTTCAAGTTTCATAGCATTATGATCTGGTATGCATGGTATGATCTCAATTCTTTTGTATTTATTGAGAGCTGTTTTGTGATCCAGTTTGTGATCTGTTTTGGAGAATGTTCCATGTGCACTCTAGAGGAATGTGGATTCTGTTTCTTTTCTTTTTTTTTTTTATTTTAACGTTTATTTATTTTTGAGACAGAGAGAGACATAGCATGAACAGGGGAGGGTCAGAGAGAGAGGGAGACACAGAATCTGAAACAGGCTCCAGGCTCTGAGCTGTCAGCACAGAGCCCGATGCGGGGCTTGAACTCACGGACCACGAGATCATGACCTGAGCCGGAGTCGGACGCTTAATCGACTGAGCCACCCAGGGGCTCCATGATTCTGTGTCTTTTAGATGAAAAGTTCTGAATGTATGTGTCAAGTTTTCGGTCTAATGTCTCATTCAAGGCCATTATTTCTTTATTGATTTTCTGCCTGGATGATCTGTCAGTTTCTGTGAGTGGAGTATTAAAGTTCTTAAAATTATTAAAGTTATTAAAGTCTTTCACGTTGGGGACATAAACATTTATAATTGTTAGCTCTTCTTGATGGATAGACCCTGTAATTATGATATAATGCCCTTCTTCATCTCTTGTTACAGTCTTTAGTTTAAAATCCAGCTTATCTGATATAAGTATGGCTACTCCAGCTTTCTTTGACTTCCAGTAGCATGATAGATTGTTCTCTATGCCCTTACTTCCAATCTGAAGGTGTCCTCGGGTCTAAAATGAGTCTCTGGTAGACAACATATAGATGGATCTTATTTTTTATTTTTTTTTTTTATCCATTCTGATACCCTATGTCTTTTGATTGAAGTGTTTAGTACATTTACATTCTGAGTGATTATTGAAATATGGATTTAGTGTCATTGTGTTACCTGCAGGTTTCATGCTTGTGGTGATGTCTCTGGTCCTTGGTAGTCTTTGCAGCATTCCACACACCGAGTCCCCCTTAGGATCTCTTGCAAGCTGGTTTAGTGGTCATGAACTCCTTTAGTTTTTGCCTGTCTGGGAAAGCCTTTATCTCTCTTTCTATTCTGAATGACACCCTTGATGGATAAAGGATTCTTGGCTGCATACTTTTTTCCTATTCATCACACTGACTGTTTCCTACCCCTTCCTTCTAGCCTGCCAAATTTCAGTGGACAGGTCTGCTAGTAGCCTTATGTGTCTACCCTTGTAGGTTGAGGCCTGTTTGTCCCTAGCTGTTTTTAGAATTCTCTCTTTATCTTGGTATTTTGCCAGTTTCACTATGTTATGCCATGGAGAAGGCCTATTCTTGTTCATCTGAAGGGAGTTCTCTGTGCCTCCTGACTTGGATGTCTGCTTCCTTCCCCAGATTAGGGAAGTTGTTAGCTATAATTTGATAAGAATTTCAAGTAACCTTTCTGCCCCTTTCTCTCTCTGCTTCTTCTTCTGAAACTCCTATGACACAGAAACTCCTATGATACTCTCTAATTCTCCCCTCGTGGTCTAGTATTTTGTTATCTCTTTTTTTCTCAGCTTTATCATTTTCCATAATTTTATCCTCTCTCTCACTTATTCTCCCCTCTGTCTTCTCCATCCTTGCTGTCACTGCAAGTAGTTTATTTTGCATCTCCTTTGCAGCATTTCTTAATTTGTCGTGACTGTCTCTTAGTGCCTTGATCTCTGTAGCAATACATTCTCTGATGTCTTCTGTGCTTTTTTCAAGCCCAGCTATTAATCTTGTAACTATTATTATACATTCTCGATCAAATATATTGTTCATATCTGTTCTGAGTAATTCTCTTGCTGTCATTTCTTCCTGTAATTTCTTTTGAGGAAAGTTCTTCTGTTCTGTCTTTTTGGCTAGTTTTCTGTCCCTTATGTGTCTTAATAGCTTATTATGTGTCCTGCTGCTGTGAGCACTATTATATTAAAAGGGGTCATACACTTCCCAGGGCCTGGCTCTTCAGGAGGTGTTTTTGGAGTATGTTGCATGCTCTCTTTTTGTGACTCTGGTTGATTTATCTCCCTATTCATAGTGGTGATTTGGATCTTCCATCAAGTGTGCTTTGATTTGTTCATTGAAGTACCCTGGAAAAAAATTAAAAAGGGGGGGGAGGTGGCAGAAAAAGCCTTATCCCCTACAAAGAGAGAAATGACAGGGGTGGGGAAAGAGAGAAGAGGAAAAAACATATTGACCAGGCAGAGAATTAGAGAAACTATATGGCTTAATCCAGAGAGAGAGGAAAATAAAGAAGGAGATACAGAAGTGGTGCAAAACAATAGATCAAAAGTGTCTGCTTAAACAAACCACAATTAGAATAGAGAAGGGAAGAAACAAGAGGAAGAAAAGGAAATATATACATATATATATAAAGAATTGACCAAGAATCAAATCAGAAAATGCAAAACCATTGGACCAATATCTGATGGTGACTTGGAACAAGTGGCTGCACTGGTCTGGAGGAGGGGCCGTCTGGCTGGGTCAGGGTCAGTCTTGCTCCATTAGATACGCAGGTTACCAGGAGGGGTGTGGTTTGTGTAGGTTGGCCCCGCCTCCACTGTGGACCCTCTGTCCCATTCCCTGAAGCCCCACTTTGTTGGTGATGGGCAGAAAATTTGTGACACCCCCGTCTCTCCTCCCCTGACCGGGTGTCCCAGACCACTCTGTTCAGGCCGTCCTCACAGTGCCGCGTGAGCATGAATCAGGCGGTTTGTCCTGCTCCACAGTCTCCCATGCCTCCCAGGTGCTTGGTTGGATTGCAAACCCCAGTGTCTTAAAGGATCCTGATCTGTGTGCCCCTGTTCCAGGGTAGTGCCACTCCACCCAGCAAGCTGACAAAGGGCCTCTGGCTGGTGGGCTGGTGAGTGGCTACATGTTTTTTCCCCGTAGCACTTAAGGGAGAGGACTGCTCTGTCCAACTGTACCTCTGAGCTCACTACAGATCCCAGAGCTGGTCCTTCTTCTCCCATAGGCACCCGTACAGGATGGCAGGCCCCAGTTCGGAGAAAGTCCTGCAACCCTGGATCATGTTAGAAATTGGTTCTCTCTCTCTCTCTCTCTTTTTTTCCATTCCCTGTTCCATGATTTTTCTCTTGTCCAAATACAATCCTACACTTCCACAGCCTTTCTTTCTCTTCCTTGTGTCTCTCCACAGAAGGGAATCCCTCCTCTCTGTGCCTACACCACCCATTTTATTTTTCCCAACTTGCAATCATGCACCTATGGACCGCCAAGGTGTTCCCGTGGGCCCCTGGAGATGTTTCTGTCACTCTGTAGCCTGGATGCCCAGAATTCCAAGTCTTCTGGCCTCTATACTGCTGTGTTTGAGGGATGAGGAAACTCTGGGTCCCCCTATTTTTCCACCATGTTGACTCCTCACCTGACGATCTATTTCCCCTTCGGCCGTCTTTTTCTTCCCTGCATCTTGTCAGACACGTCAGGTCCTGTGCTTGTCCGAAGGGTGTTTTTGCTTGCATCACACCTTCCTTAAAATTTTTAAGTGAAACTACCATATGACATCTTAACCCCACTTCTGGGTATACATTCAAAAAAATTGAAAGCAGAGGCCCAAAGAGATATTTGCATAATCATGTTCAGAACAACCCTACTCACAATAACCAAGAGTTGGAAGCAACCCATAGAGTCATTGAGAGATGAATGGATAAAGAAATATGATACATTGACACCTTGAATGGTTAGAATAAAAAAGATAAGAAATAGCAAGTGTTGGTGAGGATATAGAGGAAAAAAAAAACCAAAACCTCCTGTGAGATGGGTGGGAAGGTAAATTGGTGCAGCCACTGTGGGAAACTGGGTTTTTTATGGAGGTTCCTCAAAAAATTAAAAACAGAAATACCATACGATCCAGTAATCCTACTACTGGGTGTTTACCCAAAGAAAACAAAAGCACTAATTTGAAAAGATACATGCGTTCCTACATTTATAGCAGCATCATTTACAAGAGCCAAGATACGGAAGCAACCCAAGTAGTAGCCATGGATAGATGAATGGATAAAGATATTAATCAGCCATAAGAAAGAATGAGGGCTTGCCATTTTCAACAACATGGATGGTCCTGGAGGGTATTATGCTAAGTAAAATGAGTCAGTCAGAGAAAGACAAACACCATCTGATTTCACCCATATGTGGGCCCTAAAAACCAAAACAAAGAAATAAATGAATAAAAAAACACTGTTCAAGAACTGGGTCCTCATGCGGCCAGGAGCGAGGATTTCGCCACGGATGAGGACAGGGAGGAAAGCGTCCACAAACTGAAAGAAAAGGTGAAGAAATGGAAGGGACATGGCTTTGGCTTCAAAGAAGGGTCTCGAGCACGGACGTGGGAGGATTATGACAGTGTGGAACAGGATGGCCATGAACCTGGACCACAGCACTCTATTGAAGGCTGAATTCTATTTGTCACTGGAGTCCAGGAGGAAGTCACCGGAGAAGACACCCATGACAAATTTGGAGAGTGTGCGGAAATAAAAAAACATCCACCTCAACGTGGACAGGCATACAGGATACCTGAAGGGGTATATTCTAGTTGAGTAAGAAACATTCAAGGAGACCCAGGTTGCTATGGAGGAACTCAGTGGGCAGCATTTTATGGGACAGCATTTATGCGCCACCAGTGTGGACTGGTGTTTTGTTCAAGGTCCACCCAAGGGCAAGGGGAGAGGTGGCCGAAGACGCAGCAGGAGTCCAGACTAGAGGCAGCACTGACTGCAACTCTGTTGTCCAGATATTCTCTCCAGAGATTCTATTTGACCATGGAGGCTTGGAGAAATAAGGGTGGGGTAGAACTCACTGTGTTTATATTTCATCTCTCACTCTACGTGCTTGGAGTTTTTTGTTTGTTTGTTTTTGTTTTGTTTTGCTTTTGTTTTAGTTATAAATAAATGTTCCATTTTTGTTTCGTAAAAACAAAAGAAACAACAACCACAAAAAAACCCACTCTTAAACACAGAGAACAAATTGATGGTTGCCAGAGGGAAGATGGGTGGGGGAATGGGTAAAATAGATAAAGGGATTAAGAGGCATAAACTTCTAGTTATAAAATAAAGAGTCATGAAGACAAAAAGTACACCATAGGGGATATAGTCAAGAATATTGTAATAATGTTATATGGTGACCACACTTAACCGTGGTTAAGCACCAAGTAATGTAGGAAATCGTTGAATCAATATGTGGTAGTCCTGAAATGAACATAACATTGTATGTTAATTACACTTCAATTAAAAGAAAGAAAAAAAGAAAGGACCTCAACATATGGTATATACATGCAATAGAATATTATTCAACCTTGCAAAGGAAGGGCGTTCTGGCACATAGTACAACACCGTATGGTAAATCTTAAGGATGTTATGTTAAGCGAAATAAGCCAGTTTCAAAAAAGACAAATAGTGTATTGGCTCACTTATATGAATTATCTAAAGTAGTAAAGTTCACGGAAACAGCAAGTAGACCACTTGCTTACCAGTGGCTGGAGGTGGTGGTGGGGGTGGGGTGGGCAGTACTTTGTTTACTGGGTATGGAGTTGCAGATTTGCAAGATGAAACGATTCACAATGCAAATATAGTTAACAGACACTACCGAACCATACGCTTAAAAACGGTTAAGAAGGTAAATTTTTGGTGTTATTACCACAATAGAAAAAAAAACAAAATTGCTGACCTGGTGTTCAGTAATGAGAAACAGGGGAACAGAGGTGACCTTATCCGAAAATCCTCAAGATGCAAGGACAGTGTTTTCAGTCCCGCCCAGAGAATTGGAGAATGGTCGATTGTTGGAAGAATGCAGAGGGGTATTGGGAGGTGAGAGAGAAGTGAAGAGTGCAGCACTATCACCCCACTCACGTTCCCCTCATTTAACATTGACACATGGACCTGTATGCACCATTCACTAGCTTTTTTCAGATACGGAATTGTGAACAAAATGATTCCTGCCGGATTCAAACGGTTAAACCTATTGCCTTTTGAGAATGTTTTAAGACATTAAGAGCGTTAGGCATGGTTTCAGAGAACTGAGAGAAATAAATGCTAACCACTAAACAACTTATCGGTTGGCTGTGGGTTGTCATCGCTTTGCTTTGCTTTCTCGCTCATTCCTGTCCGGCTGCCCTGCTTAAGTAGCATTTTTGTTCTTGTTGTGTAAGTCTCAGGACTTCAGTGTTCCGTGAAAACAGGTACACTTGGTGCCTTCTTCTGTGTGCCTGCAGAGTTTGCATGCAAAGCACGTTTGCAATTTATTTGCAATATGGTAGTATCTATGTTTTGGCTGTTAGATTGAAATTTTCCCTTGAACCATGACTGTTTTGTAATGCCAGAGGATAACTACATACGCACATACTGAAGGGATGAATGAATGCGTGATGCACTTGTTGTGATTGTCCTGTGCTGCGTATTTGCACTGGGGATTAGATGCATAACACTGCCCGTATTGGTTGCTAGGGCTGCAGTAAAAAGGTGCCACAGACCGGAAGGCTTAGTTCTGGCAGCTGGATGTCCAAGATCAAGATGTCAGCAGGGTTCATTTCTTCTAAGGCCGCTCTCCTTGGGTTGGAAATGGTTGTCTTTTCTCCATTTCTTCACGTGATCGCCTCTCTGCATCTATGTCCTAATCTCCTCTATTGACAACGACACCAGTCATATTGGAAACAGGCTCACCCTAAAAGCCTCATTTTAACTTGATTATTTCTTTAAAGACCATTTTTCCAAACAGTCACAACTGGGGCGCTAGGGCTAGGATTTGAATATATGAATATTTTGGCAGGGAGGGGAGTATAGTTCAGCTCATAAAATATCCTAATAAGTTTTGCACTTTTAAATCAGGGTAATGGTTATATTTGACTGTAGATGGTTTGTGTGTGTGTGTGTGTGTGTGTGACTAAACTTGGAATTATTAATATAAGCTGATCATCCTGCAAAAATTAAAGATATCTAAACACCAACTGAACCTACCGATTAACCCAAGGCAAAATACAGACTCTTCCAAATTGTTCATGCACTGTCTATAGCTCGTTTCATAAGGAGTTACGCCAATGCTGAGAATGTTTTCAACATTATAATGAAAAAATGATACTGCACAGAAATGATTTCTGTTCGAGGTTCAGAAATTTCCACTGCGAACAAAATTAGGCCAGTTGCCTTGATGCACAGGAAATACTTACCACAAATATCTTCCTAGAAACATTTACACATTTTACCCTTCAAAAAAGTGTTTATTTTTGAGAGAGTGAGAGTGCATGCGCAGAGGGGGGCAGAGAGAGACGGGGACAGAGGATGTGAAGCAGGCTCTGTGCTGATCCAGACAGACCAATGTGGGGCTCAAACTCAAGAGCTGTGAGATCATGACCTGAGCCAAAGTCAGACGCTTAACTGACTAGGGCCACTCAGGTGCCCTGAAACATTTACGTTGTTTTTTTTTATTTAGTTTTTTAATGTTTATTTAATTTTGAAAGAGAGAGAATGAGAGAGAGACAGAGCACGAGCAGGGGAGGAGGAGAGAGAGAGGGAGACACAGAATCTGAAGCAGGCTCCAGGCTCCAGTTGTCAGCACAGAGCCCGAAGTGGGGCTCGAACCAATAAACTGTGGGATCATGACCTGAGCCGAAGTCGGACGCTTAACTGACTGAGCCACCCAGGCGCTGCCCATTCACTTTATTTATGTATTTATGTATTTATTTAAATATAATTGGTTGTCAGGTTAGCTAACATACAGTGTATACAGTGTGCTCTTGACTTTGGGAGTAGATTCCCATGATTCATCACTTACATACAACACCCAGTGCTCATCCCAACAAGTGCCCTCCTCAATGCCCATCACCCATTTTTCCCCTCCCCTGCCCCTCCCCCCCAAAAAACGTCAGTTTGTTCTCTGTATTTAAGATACTCTTATGGGTTTGCCTCCTTCTCTGTTTGAAACTATTTCTTCCCCTTCCCTTTCTCCATGGTCTTCTGTTAAGTTTCTGAGGTTCCGCATATGAGTGGGAACATATGATATTTGTCTTTCTCTGACTGACTTATTTCACTTAACATAATAGCCTCCAGTTCCATCCACATTGTTGCAAATGGCAGGATTTCATTCTTTCTCACTGCCGAATTATATCCCATTGTATATATATACCACAGCTTCATTATCCATTCATCAGTTGATGGACATTTGGGCTCTTTCCATGATTTGGCTGTTGTTGAAAGTGCTGCTGTAAACAATGGGGTACATGTGCCCCTATGCATCGGCACTCCTGTATTCCTTGGGTAAATTCCTAGCAGTGCTCTTGCTGGGTCATAGGGTAATTCTATTTTTGAATTTTTGAGGAACCTCTACCCTGTTTTCCAGAGTGGCTGCACCAGTTTACATTCCCACCAACAGTGCAAGAGGGTTTCCGTTTCTTCACATCCTTGCCAACATCTGTTGTTTCCTGAGTTGATAATTTCAGCCACTCTGACCAGTGTGAAGTGGTATCTCAATGGGGTTTTGGTTTGTATTTCCTTGATAATGAGTGATGCTGAGCATCTTTTCATGTGTCTGTTGGCCACCTGGATATTTTCTTTGGAAAATGTATATTCATGTCTTCTGCCTATTTAGTCACTGGGTTATTTGTTTTTCAGGTGTTGAGTTTGGTAAGTTCTTTATATACTTTGGATGCTAACCCTTTATCTGATATTTCATTTGCAAATATCATCTTCCATTTCATTGGTTGCCTTTTAGTTTTGTTGATAGTTTCTTTTGCAATGCAGAAGCTTTTAATCTTGATGAGGTCCCAATAGCTCATTTTTGCTTTTCCTTCCCTTGCCTTTGGAGATGTGTCAAGTAAGACGTTGCTGTGGCTGAGGTCAAACAGGTTGTTGCCTGTTTTCTCCACTAGGGTTTTGATGGTTTCCTGTATCACAGTTAGGTCTTTCATCCATTTTGAGTTATTTTTGTGTGTGGTGTAAGAAAGTGGTCCAGTTTCATTCTTCTGCATGTTGCTGTCCCAACCTCCCAACACCATTTGCCAAAGAGACTGTCTTTTTTCCATCGGATACTCTCTCCTGCTTTGTCAAAGATTAGTTGGCCATACCTCTGTGGGTCCACTTCTGGGTTCTCTATTCTATTCCATTGGTCTGTGTGTCTGTTCGTGTGCCAATAGCATACTGTCTTGGTGATTACAGCTTTGTAGTAGAGGCTAAAGTCCAGGATTGTGATGCCTCCCACTTTGGTTTTCTTTTTCAACATAACTTTGGCTATTCGGGGTCTTTTGTGGTTCCATACACATTTTAGGATTGTTGGTTCTAGCTCTGAGAAGAATGCTGGTGCAATTTGGATTGGGATTGCATTGAATGTGTAGATTGCTTTGGTAGTATTGACATTTTAACGCTATTTGTGATTCCAATCCATGAACACGGAATGTTTTTCCATTTCTTTGCGTCTTCTTCAAGTTCTTTCATTAAGTTTTCTATAGTTTTCAGCATATAGATCTTTTACATCGTTGCTTAGGCTTATTCCTAGGTATCTCATGGTTCTTGGTGCAATTGTAAATGGGATCGATTTCTTGATTGCTCTTTGTGCTGCTTCATTAATTGTGTATAGAAACGCAACTGACTTCTGTACATTGCTTTTGTATCCTTCAACTTTGCTGAATTCATGTATCGGTCCTAGCAGCTTTTTGGTGGAGTCTTTTGGGTTTTCCATGTAGAGTATCATGCCATCTGTGGAAAGTGAAAGTTTGACTTCTTCTTTGCCAAACTGGATGTGTTTTATTTCATTTTGTTGTCTGATTGCTGAAGCTAGGACTTTCCAACACTATATTAAACAAGGGTGGTGACAGTGCACATCCCTGTCGTGTTCCTAATCTCAGGGAAAAGGTCTCAGTTTTTCCCGATTGAAGATGATATGAGCTGTGGGCTTTTCCTATATGGCTATTATGATGTTAAGGTATGTTCCTTCTAGCGCGACTTTTGTTTTAGTAAGAAAGGATTCTATGTTTTGTCAAATGCTTTTTTTTTGCATCTATTGACAGGATCGTATGGTTCTTATCCTTTCTTCTATTAAAGTGTTGTATCGCATTGATTGATTTGCAAATATGGAACCAGTCCTGCAGCCCAAGAATGAATCCCGCTTCATCATGTGAAAAATTCTTTTATTATGCTGTTGAATTCGATTTCCTAGTATCTTGTTGAGAATTTCTGCATCCATGTTCATCAGTGGTATTGGCCTGTAATTCTCCTTTTTGATGGGGTCTCTATCTGGTTTGGGAATCAAGGTAATGCTGGTTTCATAGAATGAGCCCAGAAGCTTTCCTTCCACTTCTATTTTTGGAAGAGCTCGAGAAGGATAAGTATGACCTCTGCTTTAAATGTCTGGTAGGATTCCCCTGGGAAGCCATCTGGCCCGGGACTCTTATTTGTTGGGAGATTTTTGCTCCGTCATTCAATTTCTTCACTTGGTCTGTTATGGGTTATGGGTCTGTTCAAATTTTCTATTTCTTGCCATTTGAGTTTTGGGAGTGTGTAGGTGTGTAGGAATTTGTCCATTTCTTCCAGGTCGTCCAGTTTGTTGGCATATAATTTTTCATAGGATTCTCTAATCATTGTTTGTATTTCTGTGGTGTTGGTTGTGATCTCTCCTCTGTCATTCATGATTTTATCTATTTGGGTTTTCTCTCTTTTCCCAGACTTCATAGAAATCTGGCTAGGGGTTTATCAAATTTTTTTTTTTTTTTTCAAAAAGAAAAACCAGCTGTTACAGTCATTGATTTGTTCTCATGGTCTTTTTTATTAATCTATATTGTTTATTTCTGCTCTAATCTTTATTATTTCTCTTCTTCTGCAGGCTTTGGGGTTTCTTTGCTGTTCTGCTGCTATTTCCTTTAGGTGTGTGGTTAGGTTTTGTATTTGGGATTGTTCTTGTTTCTTGAGCTAGGCCTGGACTGCAATGTATTTTCTTTTGATGACTGTCTTGGCTGCATCCCAGAGTTTGGACTGTCGTGTTTTCATTTCATTTGCTTCCATATATGTTAAATTTTCTTCTTTAATTGCCTGGTTGACTCATTCGTTCTTTAATAAGATGTTCCTTAGCCTCCATGCATTTGGAGGCCTTCCAAATTTTTCCTTGTGACTGGTTTCAAGTTTCATAGCATTATGATCTGGTATGCAGACTCCTTTATCCAGCAAGGCTGTTATTCAGAATAGAAGGAGAGATAAAGACTTTCCCAGATAAACAAAAACTAAAGGATAAGCCAGCCCTACAAGAGATTCTACAGGGGGCTCTGTGAGTGGAACACTGCAAAGACCACAAAGGACCAGAGACATCATCACATGCATGAAACCTACAGATAACACAAGGACATTAAATCCATAGCTTTCAATAATTACTCTGAATTTAAATGGACTACCAAATTCTCAAAGTCTTTTTTTTTTTAATTTTTTTTAACGTTTATTTATTTTTGAGACAGAGAGAGACAGAGCATGAACAGGGGAGGGGCCGAGAGAGAGGGAGACACAGAATCTGAAACAGGCTCCAGGCTCTGAGCTGTCAGCACAGAGCCCGACGCGGGGCTCGAACTCACGGACCATGAGATCATGACCTGAGCTGAAGTCGGACGCTTAACCGACCAAGCCACCTAGGCGCCGCGCAAAGTCTTTTTTAAAAATATATATATATGTATTTTGAGAGAGAGAGAGAGAGAACAGGGAAGGGACAGAGGGAGAGCAAGAGAGAGAATCTCAAACAGGCTCCGTTCTGTCAGTGCAGAGCTGGATGCAGGTCTCGAACTCACCAACCATGAGATCATGACCTGAGCCAAAATCAAGATGGATGCTTAACTGCCTGAACCACCCAGGCACGCCTCAAAGTCTTTCTTTTATAAAGTGATATGATCCCCTTGTCATGTGAATCCTTCTGCTGGTATTTGGTCCATATTCATGAAGCATTTACTATGTTATGCTTCATGTTATTTGCTTGGAGGGTTATATAAATAAAATTTAAATATAAAATACAAATACACAATACAAAGTTAGCAACAGCAAATGTTAAGCACAATTTAGGTTTTCAAAAAAAAAAAAAAAAGAAAGAAAAGGGTTGGGTAAATTCGCAGCTGATGTTGGGTGGGTGGTTGTAGTATAGGAAATGGTGGTGAAAGTAAGAGAATTTATATGAAGAAAAAAAGTCTTAAAAGAGCCTTGGGTTTTGAACACGATGCAATGTAAAAAATACATAAAACGGTTTCCTGTGCTATTTATTAATAAATATTTATGGTAAATGCATAAAAATATGCATGCAAGCTATCTGCACCAACCTCAGTTTAGAAGGTAACTTTGGGAGAAAGAAAAGGAAAAACAAATGGCTTTAGTGGTATCTGTAAATTTTGTTCAGGTTTTTAACTTGATGCAAGTGAACTGTGTGCAAAAGTGTTGATTTCTTACATATGTGAGGCATTATTTTATTGAATCACTAATTTATTTAATTTTTTACTATAAATCCCAAGCAGGTATTGGCCGTATTTTTATTTTCAATATCATTAGTCATTTTGCTTACATGCATTTCATAATCAGAAATTTTTATTTTATACAAGCAGCAACTTCAACGGATGTTTTATCCCATTTATTTTTGTTGATGTAACAGCTTACCCATAATTTCATCTCTTTATTTTGTGTGTGTGTTTGTGCATATGTGTTTTATGATTATTTTTTGCTATATGATCTATGTTTTCTTTGTTTGCCTAGGACATAGGAGCACATCTTTTGGAAATTTGAAAGTTTTATAATGTTATTAAGGTCTTTAGTGGTAATATTGCATCTATTTATTTTATTTATCTTGTTAAAAGTTTACGTTGCTTTTATTCTGAGGGAGCTGAGTATCTGCTCAATGCTTTAGAGCCATTTGTAGATCCTTCTGGTAAATGTTCTGTTTTGGTCGTTTGACTATTTCTATATTGAATTACTAGAGGTTTCCTTAGTGAATATTTAAGGCTCTTAATATATTAAAGAAATGAACCCATTTAACCCAGATTGATATGTAACAGTTATTCTGTTTGTACTCAAACAGTTAAGGGACATGATAATGTGGGTATCCATTTTTTCCCCATACCATTCGTTGAACAGAATATTGTTTCCCCATTGCATCTTCTTGGCTACCCCACTTTATTCAAGCTCTTCTAATTTATAACTTTTATATCAGGAATCAAGGAACGGGTCAAATCTTCCTGCCACCTGCTTTTTTATAGCCAGAAAACTGGAAACATTTTTTATTTTTACCTTTTTCATTGTTGACAAAAATTTTTAAAGAATGTTTCGTGGCATATGACTTTCATACTGAATTCAAATTTAAATATCTGGAAATAAATAGCTTTTTATTGGAGTTTTTTTTTTAATTGAGGTAAGATCAACATATAACATTGTGTAAGTTTAAAGCGTAAAACATGTTGATTTGATACATTTATATATTGCAATATGATTACCCTCATAGCATTTCCGACACATCATATGATTATTATTACTTTTATGTGGTGAGAAGTTTTAAGATTTAGTCTCTTAACAACTTTATATAATACAGCATTAACTATAAGTGCTATGCTGTGCCTTAGAGCTCCATAGCGAATTCATTTTCTAACTGCAGGTTTGAAACCCAATTTCCTGAAACCCAGCCCTTGATAACCACCATTCTATTCTCTGTTTCTACAAGTTTGACTTCTTTAGATTCCACATAGGGATGCTATCATATAGTATTTGTCTTTTTGTGTGATTTGCCTTACTTATCATAAGGTCCATCCATGTTGTTGTAAATGGCAGGATTTCCTTCTTTCTCCTGGCCGACTAATAAATTCCATCTTAAATACTTACCACATCTTCTTGATCCATTCATCCATTGATGGACATTTAGGTTATTTGCATAGCTTGGCTTTTGTGAATAAGGCTGCAATAAACATGGGCCTGCAGCTATCTTGTCTTTTTTCTCCCCACTTTTCTTGAGATATAATGGGTATATAACATTGTATTACTTTAGGTATCCAACATAATGAGTTCATAAGTGTATCTATTTTGAAATGATTACCATGATGGATCTAGTTAACGTGTATCACCTCATGTGGTTGTAACTTTTGTCCTGTGGTTAAATCTTTTACCTTAGCAACTGTCAAATGTATATTATTGTTTACTGTGGTCACCGTGCTGTGCATTATATATCCAGAACCTACTTATTTTGTAACTGTTAGTTTGTATCTTTTTGACCACCTTCCCTCATTTCTCTCAACCCACATTTCCTGCCTCTGGCAACCACCAGTATATTATCTGTTTCTATGAATTCAGTTTTTTTAGATTCTACATATAAGTAATATCATACGGTATTTGTCTTTCACTGTTTGACTTAACTCCTTTGCATACTGCCCTTAAGTTTCATTCATATTGTCGTCACAAATGGTGGGATTTCCGTATTTTCGTGGCTGAATAATATATTCCATTAGGTAGATAGATAGATGGATAGATAGGTAGATAAATAGATAGATAGATAGAAAGATGGTTAGATAGGTAATAGTTGGATAGATAAATGATAGATAGATCTACCTGTCTATATAATATCATTTATAATATCTGTCTACCTCATATTTCTTTACCCATTCATCTGTTGATGGACGGTTAGTTTGTTTCTATACCATGGCTATTGTGAATAGTGCTACAGTGAACATTGGAGTGCAGATATCTCTTCAACATAATGATTTTGGGGTGCCTGGGTGGCTCAGTCAGTTGAGCTTCCGACTTCAGCTTAGGTCATGATCTCATGGTTCTTGGGTTCGGGCCCCTTATCAGGCTGTGTTGACCACTTGTTCAGAGCCTGGAGGCTGCTTCAGATTCTGTGTCTGCTTCTCTCTCTGCCCCTCCCCTGCTCACACTCTGTCTCACTCTGTCTCTTAAAAATAAATAAATGTAAAAAAAAAATTAAAAATTAAAGATAATGATTTCTTTTCCTTGGATATATAACCCAAAATGGGATTGCTGGATCATATGGTAGTTCTAGCTTTAATTGTTTGAGGAACCTCCATACTGTTTTCCATACTGGCTAAAACATTAGTTTACATTTCCAACAATAGGGCACCAGTGTTCCCATTTCTCCACATCCTCACTAAAACTTGTTATTTCTTGGCCTTTTGACGGTATCCATTCTAACAGGTCTGAGGCGATATCTTATTGTAGTTTTCATTTGCATTACTCTGATGATTAGTGACATTGAATATCTTTTCACTGACCTGTTGGCCATGTGTATGTCTTCTTTGGAAAAAAAAAAAAATTCTATCCAGATCCTCTCCCCATTTTGTTTGCTTGTTTTCATTTTGTATCGAGTTGTATGAGTTTTTTTAAAAATATATTTTGAATACTAACCCCTTATCAGCTAGATGGTTTGCAAATATTTTCTCTAGTTCTATAGGTTGCTTTTGATTTTGTTGATCATTACTTTTGCTCTATAGGAACTTTTGATAGCACCAAGCCCCATTCAGGGCTTGAACCTATGAACCATGAGATCATGATCCAAGCTGAAGTTGGATGCTCAACCGACTGAGCCACCCAGGTGCCCCTGTACAGGAACTTTTTAATTTGCTGTAGTCTTGCTTGTTGATTTCTCTTTGGTTGCTCGTGCTTTTGGTGTCATATCCAAAATACTATTTTGAAGACCAATGTAAAGGAGATTCTTCCCTATGTTTTCTTTTAGATGTTTTATAGTTAGGGGTCTTATGTTTAAGCCCTTTATCCATTTTTAGTTAACTATTGAGAGGTACAAGTGTCTACCTAATTTTATTTCCTGCATGTGGGTATCCATTTTCTCCCCATACCATTCATTGAACAGAATATTTTTTCCCCACTGCATCTTCTTGGCTACCTTGTCAAATATTGGTAGACATTATTGGAGGGTTATTTCTGAGTCTCCATTCTGTTCCATTGGTCTATGTGTCCATATTACGCTGGTAGCACGTCATTTTGATTATTATTGCATTACAGTATACTTTTAAATAAGAAATGTGATACCTCCAGTTTTATTCTTTCTGAGGATTACTTTGACTATTTGGCTAGCCATACAAATTCTAGGATTCTTTTCTGTTTCTTTGGAAAATGCCCCTTGGAATTTTAACAGGGGTGGCATAGAATCTATAGGTGACTTTGGGTATTATGGACATTTTGACAATATCAGTTCTTCCAGTCCATGAACATGGGATATCTTTCCATTTGTTTGTGGCTTCTTCAATTTGTTTCATTAAAGTCTTGTAGTTTTCATTGGACAGGTCTTTTACTTTTTGGTTAAATTTATTCCTAAGTACTTTATGTTTTCGATGTTATTATACATGGGATTGTTTTCCTGATTTCTTTTTCACACATTTCATGGTTGGTAGATAGAAATGCAACTAATTTCTTTATGTTAATTTTATATCCTACGACTTTACTGAATTTGTTGATCAGTTCCAACAGTTTTTTCGGTTGAGTCTTTAGGATTTTCTGTATATAATAAGATCATATGATCTGCAAATAGAGACAGTTTTGCTTTTCCCTTTCTGATGTGGATACTTTTTATTTCTTTATCTTACCTGATTGCTCTAGCCAGTACTTGTGGTACTATGTTGAGCGAGTGGTGAGAATGACACCCTTGTATTGTTTCTGATCTTAGAGGAAAAGCTTTTAACCTTTCACCATAGACTATGATGCTAGCTCTGGGATTGTTGCATATGGCCTTTATTATATTGAGATACCTTCTTTCTATGCCCAATTGTTGAGTCTTTTTATAGAATGATGTTGTATTGTGTCAAATGCTTTTTCTGCCTCTATTGAGATGATCATATAATTTTTAAAATTATTATATTAGTGTGGGGTATCACATTTATTGATTTACCTATGTTAGACCATTCTTGCATCTCAGGAATAAATCCCACTTGATCATGCCATGGGATCCTTTTCATGTGCTGTTGTTGATCATGTTTTGCTAATATTTTGTTGAGAGTGTTTGTATCTATATTCATCAGGGATGTTGGTCAGTTTTCATCAGGGTAATGCTGGATTTGTGAAGAAAATTTGAGAGTAGTCTCTCCTGCTCAATTTTTTAAAAAAAGTTTGAGAAAGATTGGTATTAATTCTGCTTTAATTTTTTTTAACCTTTATTTATTTTTGAGAGAGAGAGAGACAGAGTGTGAGCAGGGGAGGGACAGAGAGAGAAGGAGACACAGAATTGGAAGCAGGCTCTAGGCTCCGAGCTGTCAGCACAGAGCCCGACGCGGGGCTGGAACCCACGGACTGTGAGATCATGACCTGAGCTGAAGTCAGACGCGCAACCGACTGAGCCACTCAGGCACCCCAGTATTAACTCTTCTTTAAATGTTTGGTAGAATTCACCAGTGCGATCATCTGGTCCTCGGCTTTCCTGTGTTGGGAAGCTTTTGATTCCTGATATCATCTCTTTACTTGCTATTGGTCTGTTCAGACATTCTATTTTTTTGTGCTTCATTTCTGGTAGAAAGGAATTTATCCATTTCTTCTTTGTTACCCAGCTTGCCAGCATATAATTGTTCATAGTAGTCTTTTAGGATTCTTGTATTTCTGTGCTATCAGAAGCTGAAGTGAATCTCGTACAGCATATTGTTGGGTCGTCTTTTTTTTTTTTTTTCCATCTAGCCACTCTGTATCTTTTAATTGGAGAATGAAATCCATTTATTTTTAGAGTAAATATTGATATGTTAGCACTTCATAATGCCATCTTATTAACTGCTTTCTATTTTGTAGTTCCAAAATATTTTGTTCTTCTTTTTTCTCACCTGCTGCCTACCTTGGTGAAATGGTGATTTTCTATGGCAGCGTGCTCTGATTTCCTTCTCTTTGTTTTTTGTGAATCTACTATAGTTTTTTTTTTTTTTTTTTGCTTTGTAGTTACTATGAGACTTAAATAAAAGGTCTTACAGATATAATAGTCCATCTTATGCTGATAGCAACTTAACTTAGATTGCATACAGAAACTCTACCCTTTTAGCTCTCTTTTTATGTTTTTAATGTCAAAATTTGCCTCTTTTTACATTTTGTATTTAAGTAATTACAGTAGCTCTAATTGATTTTAATACTCTTTTGCCTTGACTTTTGTAATGTAGTTAAGTGATTAACACACTATCATGTTACAGAATTGAAGTTTTCTGAATCTGATTACACATTTACCTTTACCAGTGAGTTGTATAACTTAGTATATTTTCATGGTACTAATTAGCATCTTTTCATTTTCAGTTTGAAGAACTCCTTTCAGCATTTCTTATGAGGTAGTTTTAATGGTGATGAACTGCCTTAGTTTTTGTTTGCCTGAGAAAATCTCGATTTCTCCATTTCTAAAGGACAGTTTAGCCAGCTTGTGTATTCTTGGTTGGCAACTTTTTTTTTCAGCACTTTGTTTTTTTAACTGTTTATTTATTGAGAGAGAGAGCACAGGCAGGGGAGGGGCAGAGAGAGAGCGAGAGAGAGAATCCCAAGCCCACTGCATGCTCACCATGGAGCCCGACACGGGGCTCAATCTCACGAACCATGGGGATCATGACCTGAGCCAAAATCAAGAGTCCAGGGCTTAAGGGAATGAGCCACCCAGGCGCTCCTAGTTTGGCATAATTCTTAAATTTGTATATCTTCTCTTCACCTTATAACAAACAGAGCAAGCTGGCTTTGGTAACCTTTCTTTTCTTTTCCTGAAGGTGGTGCTACAGCTGAAGCTTGTGTTTCCTCCCTTGCGTCAAACTCTGGCTTGTTTTCTGCACATCCTCTCTTTGTCTATTTCGCTGCCTCTTGCTTCCACCCTGGAAAGTGCACACAGAATGCCAGTCACGGAGTGGGAGCAAGTGTGAGTTTGGTACTTAGGGCCAGCTCGGGGAATCCCCAGGTGAGGTTTTCCTAGCTCTTGGCCAGACTTCCTGCTGGAGCCTCGAAGGCAATTGGCAAGACCAGTGTCACTTTAAGATCAGTGTCTCTGATATTCTCATCTCCCTCTCTCCCAATCTCCCTTCTCGGACTCACAGAATTCGTACGCTTATGCTCTGGGTTGTGTGGGAGAGAAGGCCTTCTCTAGCAGTGTCCTGCACAAATTGGGTAAGCCAGGCGCTCACTTGGTCTCCCTTTTTTTCTCATGGGAGGAATACCAGCTTTCTTTTTTTTCTCTAAAGTGTGCCACCTTCTGGGAGGAATAATGCTTGCAAAGTTCCTCCCACCCACTCCAAGGCATCCAAACTCTTCTGGGTTGTTTTTTGTTTTTTCGCGCTGGAACTTTTCCTCCATAAACCTGAACTTTCCTGAAGGCCCTCTTGTCTGTAAATATCTGCCCGAGTCTGTGTTTTCCAGGCACCACGACCAAAAGGGATTGGATCTGGTTCACAGGATCCTGCTGGTTCCACTGGGGTCTATCTGCCTATTATCCAGTTCACAGGTGAGTAAGGCTTCTCCTAAATCCCTTGGCATATGGTGTTAGATAACGCAGGCTCCCACGGAAGCACTTTCGTTCCTGGATAGATGCCCAATTTTAGATGTTGAGAGAGGGCAAATGAGGAATGTCTTACGCTGCTATGATGTTGCTCCGTAACTTTTATGATTTAAATTGATTTTCTTAATTTCATATTTGTTGGCTGACCAAACGTCTATCACACGAATTTCTACCTTTGCCAGAAGAAGAATTTAGCCACATTTACAATATATAATATCTATCTATCTATCTATATATTTAGGTCACAATAATTTCAATTGTAGCTCAGCTTTAGTTCTTACTTCATCATACATGGTGTTGATATTAGTTATACAGCACCCACTTTAAACTTCATATTAAATACAGTCATTAACCCCAGTGAACTTCTAGTCATTTCATGATAAAGACGTCTTTATCTTTTCTGAGATCCTTAGTTTTAATCATCCGTTAGTTGGCTGGGCTTATTCATCAAGTTGTTTATTTTTCGAACGATATATGCTATATTTATCATATTCAATAAGTTCTTAATGTTAAGTTTTGGTTTTAATTTGCATGACAACTCGATGGATATAAGAACTTGCCTCTTTCGCTGTTTTTCTCAGACAGTGTAGACATTATTCTTCTATTTCCCGCCATCGATGGGCCTGTGGCAAAGTCCAGGGTGGGGTTCACATTCTGCATTGTAAGCAACAGACTTTTTCTTTGTACCGAAAAATAAGAAACTTTACCCAGACTGCTTTGTTTATTTATTCAATGCTCAGATTTAGTTGTCTTCTTATTTCAATGAAGTTTTCTTCTACTAATGCTTAGCTGTTTTCCATTGTGGGCTAGTCTTCAGGAACACCGATTCTATGCATGTCAGAACCGCTCACTCTTTCTTAACAACCATTTTCTCATTGCTTTGACTTGGTTCACACAGTCACTTTGACATCATGATATCTCTAACGTAGTTTTGAGATATCAGAAGGCATTCTTATCTTTCTGATAAAAATATCAGAGGTATTTTTCACCTCCCTTTTCTGTGCTGACTGCCTCCAGCTCATGTTTCGTCTCTCTGTTATGTCTTTACCCTTTCCATTTTACCTGTTAGAGGAGTTCTTTTTCCAGTGTGAGTCGTCCATAATTTCTTCAAGTATGAAAAAGTATTTCTATGCAATTACCTAATTTCTCCCGAAACATGGATTCTCATACAAAGTGTTCACCTGCTTTTCTATGCTAATTTTAGTGGGGACAACAATAAAACAACGTGGAGAGGGTGTCTATGCATGGATCCCCTGGAACTTCTTTCTGGACATTGTTCGTGTTGTATGGGGCAGCTTTTCAAGCCAGTCATTTGTTCAAAGATAGTTTTGGAAGGGATGGGTATAATAATATAGATGATCCGGAAATTTCCAATTTTATACCAGGGATGGTATGAAACCATCAAAAGATTTTAGCAAAGAGGGAAATCATATAGACACACATTAAGAACAATGCAAGCAGGGGCGCCTGGGTGGCGCAGTCGGTTAAGCGTCCGACTTCAGCCAGGTCACGATCTCGCACTCCGTGAGTTCGAGCCCCGCGTCAGGCTCTGGGCTGATGGCTCAGAGCCTGTTTCTGATTCTGTGTCTCCCTCTCTCTCTGCCCCTCCCCCGTTCGTGCTCTGTCTCTCTCTGTCCCAAAAATAAATAAACGTTGAAAAAAAAAATTTAAGAACAATGCAAGCAGAATTTGTGTGGAATAGAGAAGGAAAAAACATATAAATAAATATGATACCATTTTGAAACAACTGATAGGGGAAAAAAATCCATTGTTTATCTCTAAATACCTATGGAGAGCTCTTAAAATCAACTCATTTTCCAAACTTTTCAACCACCCCCCACCATTTTCTGATGGTATTCAAATGGTCTTCACCTCCAGAACCCTGAGTGAATTCTTTTATTTTATTCCAACTAGTTATTTCATTGAGATATAGTGGACATACCCAAGTGATTTCTTTAACACTTAATATCTCATTTATGAGAAAAGTATTTTAAGTATTAATAATAATACTATTCGAATTTGGAAACTTTGGCAGTCCATAACCTACATTTAATCCTCTCCTAACCCACTTCACATTTTCTATTTCTTGACTCATCTTTGATGGGTTTTTTGGTTTCGTTGTTGTTTAACAAATCACCTCCAAAATTTAGCCTCTTAAAACAACAAACATTGATTATATTGCAGTCTTTCTAGATCAAGAATCTGAATGTCCCTCAGTGAGATGCTCTGCCTGAGAGTTTCCCAAGATGTTGGACAGGGAGACAGGCATGTCAGGGTTCAACTGGAGGACGTTCTGTTTCCAACCTCACTCACATGGCTGCTAGCTGGCTTCCGATCTTCAATGCCTTTTGGCTGTAGATATCAGTTGTTTGACATGTGGATCTCTCCATAGGGTCCTAAGGAATAAAGAGGAAGAAAGTTTATGGGACACAGAATTCAGTTTTTTGTAGCCTAATGTCAAAAGTGACATTCCATCATTTTGTTGTATTCTGTGCATTAGAAGTTAGTTACCAGCTCCAGCCCGTGCTCCTGCGTGCAAAATACATTCATCCTCCCAAAAGCCCCAAACATCTAATCCCACTAAAATATCAGCTCCTAGTGTGGAATCTTACCAGATAAATCAGGTTCATAGGTGGATGCTTCTTTGGACATCGTTCTTTAAGTACAGTTTCTCTAGGTATACAGATCTGAGAAATTAAGGAGACAAGCTTCTTATAACAAAATGTACACTGTCATACGATGAGGAGAAATGGATTTTTGTCCACACTGTTTATCTTTGGGTCTTTAAGGTCTCAAAAATTTTAAGATCCTCGACCTCTTGCCAATTGTTTTCTAGAAAGGTTGTGTCAATTAAATTCCATGCTGATTAAGCATAACAGTGCCACTTCTCATTCTTAACATCCCCAAGAACTTTCCTTTCATTTCTCTAATATTTGCCAGTTTAATAGGTGAAAATGGTACTCACTTATTTGGTACTTTATTCTAGTCATTTTGTTGTCATAGGGATCATTCATTCATACTTCTAGCTTGAATGTACCTTAGTAGAGTGTAAAGGATTAAACCCAGTTGTAGTTCGGACCCACAGAACTGTGCCTGACTTAGGTTTCACTTAGTAGTTGCAACATACTAGGTCTTTCAACTGTCAGTTTGTATAAACCCTAGAATCACATTGCGAGGATTCACGCCCTCCCTTTCCTGTTTACTTATTTTGTTGCCTTGGACAAGATATAGTAATCTTTTCAGACCTATTTCTTAGTACGATGAGGAGATTTCTTAGTACAACCAGTACAATCGGGAGATAAGGATGCTTTGTGGAGACTGAGACCACATGTGTAATGGGTTTAAGAAAGTTTCTGGGGGGCGCCTGGGGGGCTCGGTCGGTTGAGCATCCGACTTCGGCTCAGGTCATGATCTCAGTTCGTGGGTTCGAGCCCCGCGTCGGGCTCTGTGCTGACGGCTCGGAGCCTGGAGCCTGCTTCGGATTCTGTGTCTCCCTCTCTCTCTGCCCCTTCCCCGCTCATGCTCTGTCTCTCTCTCTCAAAAATGAATAAACGTTAAAAAAAAATTTAAAAAAAAAAGAAAGTTTCTGGCTGGTGGTAGGCTCACTCCTCTGTTGGCCTAATATATGTTGCCTATGCTAAGTTACAGTCTCTACAAAAATAAACACACACACACACACAAGTTATCCATAAAAGTATATATAACATCCTTTGATCATTCAAAAAAAGTCATGGAAAAGGGTGTTATTGTTATCTTTTAAGTAATTTGTGAAGTAGGGAGGAAAGTCATTGTGTATATCGGATTTTTAATCTGCAAAGGCTCCTTTGCAGTTTTGCACAGGAAGCACTAAACTTTATCACAGGGTATAGCCCTGATCTGCACAGTCAACAACACAGTTATTGGTGCATCAAATTAAATAATGTGGATTTAGGCACTTGGCAGGTAGCTTTAACTTTCTTACTTCGGTATACAACTATGTAAAACTCAGGTACAAGGAGGGATGTAGATTACTTACCTAACAAAGATTTCAGAGTCTGTTTCAGACTTCGTTAAAGCCCAAGAAGTTTTTCTCTTTAAAACTACACTTCTTTCTGAGCCTGGCAATGGGGAAAGAGGGAAAGAGCAACTGAATGGTTTTGAAGGTGACGGAGACAGACGTGGGAAGCGACTTTCTCACTGGGTGAGGAGTCTATAAGGAAAGTGAGTTAAGGGAGGAGGGATGGTTGGCGGTTATGGGTGCTCCCCCCCTGCCTCTGGGCTATCTGGGACGCGCATAAAGGGAAATTTACTTCAAGAGTATGTGGAAGGAATTAGAGGTTTATGGAATGGCATTCGTGGTGTTAAGAACAAAACAACAGGTCCAAAATGGAGTCACTTGTGTTAAGCTCCACATTACCGAAAAGACTTAATTATAATTTCAGCTTTCCCAGAAATGGCATCTTAAGCCAGGCAATCAGAAATCGCCTGATCAGTGCTAGCGAGGTTATTTGCCCGATAGACCCCTGCGATCCCCTAAAGGAAGGTAACTTTGTGAAGATCGACCTTTTTTTCCTAACACAACTTGCTCGATGCTACTCCCTTCTTTTATCTTGTAGAGTCTTTCATTTTGTAAAACTCTTCAAAGCTTCCTTCCGTCTGCTAGACCGGATGCTGCTGACTCGAATCCATTTTTGTTCAAATAAACCTTCAGCATTTTAAATATGTTTCAGTTTACCTTTCAACAGTGGGGTGATATCTCCAGGGAGCCGGTCATAGGAGGAGGTCGGAGTTTTAGAGGTCAGGGTATGTCCACTTACCAACCTACGTCCACATAGTAACAGATGAAAATAAGTTCCCATATGCCAACTTTCCCCTCCCTTCCCATTTTCCCCTCTTACTGACATCTTGCATTAGCGTGGTGCATTTGTTGCCAAAAAAATCCATACTTTCCATTAAGGCTGTCTCTATTTATATATTCTCTGTGTTTTGACAAATCTATAAGAACATGTCCAGCATTACAGTATCAGACAGAATAGTTTCACTGCCCTGAAAATCCCGTGGGCTCTGCCTCTTTATCCCTCCCTTCTCTTACCCCTCAGCCTTGTGAATTACAGATCTTTTCACTGTCTCCATAGTTCTGCCTTTTCCAGGATGCCAAATTGTTGGGGTTTTCTAGTATGTAGCCTTGTCAGATCGTCTTCTTTCACTTAGCAACATGCATTACAGTTTCTTTTAGGTCTTTTCTTGACCTAAGGACTGCCCCCCCCCCCCCCCACTCCTTACTTAACTCCCTAGATAATATGCCATTGTTTGTATGTTCCACACTGCTTATCCATCCATCTATTGACAGACATGGCGGCTGTGGGACAGACAGACAGACAAGCTGCTACAAACAAGCTTGGGCAGGGGCGCCTGGGTGGCTCAGTCCGTTAAGCGTCCGACTTCAGCTCACGTCACGATCTCGCGGTCCGTGAGTTCGAGCCCCGCGTCCGGCTCTGGGCTGATGGCTCGGAGCCTGGAGCCTGCTTCCGATTCTGTGTCTCCCTCTCTCTCTGCCCCTCCCCCGTTCATGCTCTGTCTCTCTCTGTCTCAAAAATAAATAAAACGTTAAAAAAAAAAATTCAAACAAGCTTGGGCAGGTATTTCATGGACATCGGTTTTCAACTCCATTTTCAGCTCATTTGTGAAATGCCCAGAGAATGAAACTCATTTGTGAAATGCCGAGGTCTGGATCCTAAGATAAGCATATTTAGTTTCTTAAGAAACTGCTGCCTTTCACAGTCGAGTGCTTTGTTATTATCATCACCTGCTGAAACTTCTAAAATGTATCAGAAATTGAAACAGTCCACGGAGGGGAAAAATGTTGAAACTAAGACCGATTTCCTCAGTTACTGTCTTGTTTTAATAGAAACACGTGTCATTGCTGCTCCAACTGGACAAATCTCACTGTGGACCATCGTCGGCTTTGAAATCTAATCCGCGCCCAAGAAAATCCAAGAGAGGGTGATGGGGACAGACTTAACCCAAAGAGGCAGAGCCCTGTCGCCATCTTTGCTAGGCCAGGCCACGCCCACGATGTCGAGTCCGGAGCAGACTTTTCCCCTGCAGTGAGTGGCGCAGCAGGGCATGGCAGGGGCCCTGGGAGGAGCTCCGTCCTCACTAAGGACAAGGGTAAAGGCGTCCCCACAGTTGTCCACCAGGACCCCAAACAGCAGGTCGAGCGGCCCAGCTGAGTGTGGCAAGGAGCCAGTGAACCACTTTGGCTTCCTGTTTACAGGCTTGCGCGGCTCCGTTCTTCCTCTTTGTCTATTTCAAAACTCGTGGCAGCGAATAGAAACACAAGGAGGTGAAACTGAGAGTAAGAACCAGACCAGGTGGCGGTCAGGCCCTGTTCGTGGTTTGGGCGGCTGCCGGCGCCACCTGGCACGGCCCTGGACAGGCCTGTGCGGCCTAGAAGCTGGGGCGCGGAGCGCAGGGCTTCTGCAGACGCCAAGGCAAGGCCTGCCGAGGTGGGCAGCCCTAAGACTCCTCCGTCCCCACTTTTCCTCTTTCTCCGGAGTTCCCAGATTGTGAAGGAGGAACCAGCGCCGGGAGCCAAAAAAGGCGGAAGAAGAAAAGGCCACCCGGGTTTCACCCAGGCTGTGACCTCCGAGGGCCTTCCTAGCCTGGTGAACATGCCCTGGCCAGGCCACTTGAAAAAAATCTGACCTAAGACCCCCACCCCAGACGTCCTGAGCCCCTGACCTATTCTGTTCGTCAGAGTTTGCAGAACTTAGGGGCGGGGGGGGGGGGGCAAGTAATGGAGTCCCTGGGACAGACCCCCATGGGCTGAGGCATAAGGACTTTTGGAAAGGCCGCAGGGGGAAACAAGTGTTTAGTGTTCCAGTTCAGGGTCCCTGCCCTTCCTATTTCTCAATATCGTCCTCCCCCCACTCGTCCCCAACTCCTTGGCCTTCCTGGGTGGAAAATCTGTGAAAGCCGCTCCTCTCAAGAAGCGTTGGTATTTTAAGTGGAAGGTAGAGATCCACTTGGAACTGGTCCCTGTCTCCTTCTCCACCCTAACTTTTGGGGGGAGACTTGTTTTTAAAGTGGGTCTTGGGGAGCCTGGGTGGCTCGGTCGGTTAAGCGTCCGACTTCAGCCAGGTCACGATCTCGCGGTCCGGGAGTTCGAGCCCCGCGTCGGGCCATGTGCTGACAGCTCAGAGCCTGGAGCCTGTTTCAGATTCTGTGTCTCCCTCTCTCTGACCCTCCCCCGTTCATGCTCTGTCTCTCTCTGTCTCAAAAATAAATAGACATTAAAAAAAATAATAAAAAAATAAAGTGGGTCTGGGTGTCCTCAAGCCCCTCGTGGCAGAGCAGGGGTGTGTTAAAAAAAAAAAAAAAAAGGTTCCTTTATCAGGCAGCTTATCTGTGCCACTGTTTTCCTAACATATTGCTCTTGGCTTTACCATGGTTTTCAGGGTACCAGATAATCATGACCTTTTGAGATATCCTTCTCTTGACTAGACACCACCCACCTTGCCTGGCTCATTCTGGAAAATCTGTCCAGACCTCTCCTGCAGATGTCAAAGGTGCTTGCCCTCCTCCTCCCCCCCCCACCTTCAGAGTATGCAAAACTTTCCTTTCTCAAGCCACAACAGTAAACATTCTACAAATATTTGGTGATTGGATAAGAAATGACCAGTTGCAACTTGCTTTTAAATCCTTTTTAGCGACTCTGTGCCTTTTGATTGGAGAATTAATTACTGATAAGTAAGGGCTTGCTAACACCATCCTGCTGTTTTCTGACTGTTTTTGGAGTTCTGTGTTCCTTTCTTTGTCTTTCGTTGGCTTTCTTTGTAGGTGCTTGATTTTCTCTAGGGGTATGCAGTGGATTTGGTCTGTTTATGCTTGATGAATTTACCGTGGGTTTGGGTCTGTGGTTACCATGAGGGTTACATAACATGTGTTGCAGATAAAACAGAGCGTTTTATGCTGAAAACTTGGCTCGCTCACAAAAACTTTACCCTTTTACTTACCCCTCAATGATTTGTGTTCTCAGTGTCATAATTTATTTCTTTTTATGATGTGGGTCCATGAAAACAGTCTCATAACTATAGTTATTTCTTAACAGTTTTGCCCATTAAGCCTTTATGCTAAAGCCATGGTTACATAGCACCATACTCCAGTATTTGAATATTCTGCACTTGACTATGTATATTTACTGTATATGTCTTTACCAGGATGTTTTACAATTTCATGTTTTCTTGTTACTAATTAGCATCCTTTTGTTTCATCCCGAGGAACTCTTTTTTCAGCATTTCTTGTGAGGTAGGTCCAGTGGTGATGAATACCCCCAGTTCATGATGGTTTGGGAAAGTCTTTATCTCTCCTTCATTCCTGAAAGACAAATTTGCCCTGTAAAGTAATTTTGGTTTGCAGTTTTTTTCTTTTGCACTTTAAATATGTCATCGCAGTCTCTCCTGGCTCGCAAGGTGTTTGCTGAGAAATCTAATAACGTTACGGGGGTTACTTTATTTGTGAAAAACTCATTTTCTCTTGCTCCTTTAAAGATTCTCTCTTTGTGATTTTATGCCGTTTTGTTATTTTGTGGTTTGGAGAAGATTGTTTTAGGTTGAAAGTGTGGGGTGACTTAATAGCTTCGTGAACTTGGATATCTAAATTCCTCCCCATATTTGGGAAGTTCTCAGATGTTCTTTCTTTAAACAAACTTTCTGGGGTGCCTGGGTGGCTCAGTCGGTTAAGCGTCCGACTTCGGCTCAGGTCATGATCTCACGGTCCATGAGTTCGAGCCCCGTGTCGGGCTCTGTGCTGACAGCCCAGAGCCTGGAGCTTGTTTCAGATTCTGTGTCTCCCTCTCTCTCTGACCTTCCCCTGTTCATGCGCTGTCTCTCTCTGTCTCAAAAATAAATAAACATTAAAAAAAAAGTAAAAAAAATAAAAATTAAAAAAAAATAAACAAACTTTCTGTTCCTTTTGCCCACTCTTCTCCTTTGGAGGGTCCGGCAATGCACAGATTATTTCTTTGCATGATATCCTATAATTCATATAGGCTTTCTTCACTCTTTTTTTCATTTTGCTTTTCTGGCCATATGATTTTAATAGACCTGTATTGTCTTCACTACTCCTGCTTGTTGCAGTCTCCTGTTGAAGCTCTCTTTGAGTTCTTTAGTGCAGGCATTGTAGTCTTGGACTCTAGGATTTCTGCTTGACTTATTATAATGTTTTCTGTTCCTTTGTTGAACATCTCGTTTTGTCTATGCATTGTTTTTTGAATTTTCTTTCGTTGTCTATCTGTGTTTTCTTAGAGTTCACTGGATTTCTTTAGGAGGATTCTTCTGAATTCCTCGTCAGACAGTCCATAGATCTCCATTTATTTAGGGTCCATCATTGAAATTTTATCAGTTTCCTTTGGAGATGGTGTCATGTTTCCTTGCTTATTCATGATTACTGTGGCCTTGTATTGGTGTCTGTACATTTGAGGATATAGGCACCTCTCCAGTCTTCACAAACTAGTGTTGGAAGGCCAGCCTTTCACTACTCAGCTTGTCCAGAGATTCGGGTGGGCAGTCTAGTGTTATCCAGGGGTGGGCTTGCTATTGGAGTCCTTGGGTGACCTGATGCTGAAAATGGTTGTATGTCTGGACCAGCTGTATTCACCCTGATGTTGAGCCCTAGTGGGACCTTGGGTTCATAGGTGTTGCTCCCATGGAGCTAGGGTTTGTGGGTATTGATTGGGAGCCTGAGTTCATAGGAGTCACCCAGAGCCATGGGAGCCAGCTGGAGCTACCTGGGGCCATAGGAGCCTGGTAGGTGATGGAGTGGATCAGGGGCCCGAACTCATGAGAACAGTGAAAGATACCTGGAGTTATGGGGGCTCCCTGTGGCCACTGAGCCACTAGGGGCTACTGGAGCTAGCTGGCATAAAGGTGGGCCAGGAGCCTCATTTCCCAGGGGCCCTCTGTGAGGCCGGGGCCAGTGAAGCTGCCTAGAGCGTGTGGCCTGCCTGGGGTCACTGGAACTGGAAGGTTCCAGAGTGAACCAGGGTCTGTTCTCATGGGAGCGTTGTAGAACCTGGTGCCACGGGAGCTGCCTAGGGCCACGGGTGCTTCCCTGCCTGAGTCAAGGATTCTGCGTGGGGCTGCTGGAGCCACACGGGGCTGCTGGGGCTGCCAGATTCCCGGATGCAATGAGGGGCCTGGATTCTTGGGAGCCTGCAGGGAACCCTGCCTTGGCAGCTGTCTGGAGCCGTGGATGGTGTCTGGGACCTCTGGATCAGGCAGGTGCTGGATGAGCTGGTTTCATGACTCGTGGGAGCCTGCAGGGGAGTCACAGGAGTGGCTTTGGGGCCACTGGAGACAGCAGGTGCCTGGATGAAATGACGCCTGGGTTTCCGGGACCCTGCCCGGATCCTGGTCACTGGAGCTGGCTGGCACTGGTGGGGAGGAGGCCCTAGGTTAGTGGGAACCTGCAGGGAGCCACTTAGACCTTCTGTGACTCAAGCTGCCATGGTTCAGTTTGAAACCCTGGAAGAACTGGTAAAAAATGGTTTTGGATCATGCTGTTTGTTGAATACTTTGCCCTCTGAGAGGGGTAGACTGCATAGGATTAAAGCTGAAGGATAAGGAAGAACCCTATCCCAGCAGACTTGGGGGCCTGGGTGCATATTAGTACCTAACATTTATTGTGTTCTCTTCCTGGAACCCTGTGAGATATTTTAGATCAACTCTTTCATGTAATCTGCATAATTAGCCTACAAGACTAGCTCTGTCGCTCCCACTGTATGAAGAAGTATGGTGATCCTATAGTTTGTCATCTAAATATCATCTTAGTCATCTTCATTTAAGAAGTGAAAATGACCAGAGGGTTCTGTAGCACAACAGGCATAAACTGGGACTTCCCTGAGCTGGGATTTTTGGTCAGTTTCACAAAAGTAAGCTGGAATCAGAGACATTGAATGAGTTAAGCTCGAAATTGGGAAGTCAAACCCCAAAGTCCGTGCTTCTCCTTATTACCATGCTACCACCCAGAAAGAGAGAAGGCTGTAGAGAAGAGAGAACCAAGAGCAATGTGACAGAAAGATAACACACGTACTTACTTCCTGTAAGTAGACTTTCCTTTTAGAATAGAATTTCCTGTAAAGATAAAAAACCCTTCTGACCTTCAGATAGGCCTTAGCAGAGAATCATCCCATCACACTTGGAAATGTACAGACAACACTGAATATAGTGTCTGGTATATTTTGAGCTTTCTTTTCTTTCTACTGGGATTATGTATGGCTCACGTGTGGGCGTTGTATTTATGGGAAAAATTTAACCTCATGGAACACGTATTGCACAATGGGATAAGATATATAAATTCTTTTTGTGCTCTTCCATTTATTAAATTATTTTGATAACCAATGAGAAAAATTACAAACTGGCCTGTGACTGGCCTTTAAAAAGTGTTAACACATTCAAAATTCTCTCATTGTCACTTACAATTATATAGGAGAATTTGAAAAGTGCTGAAACTCTTTACTTTGTTCTCTGTATGTTAAAAACTTAGAAACACTGAAAAGTGCTTTTTGCACTTTAATTCTTGGTGTTTATGTCTTAAATTACAGGGTGCTACATAAATATTATACCTATAAACCAATAGCGCTCTTTATTTTACCCTTTCTTGGCTTTAAAATTCTGCTTTTATCCCAGATTAAATCACACAGAGTTAATTTCTGGAACGCTTTAAGCACTCAGCACCCGATGTCAAGGCTGTTTCTATACTATTGAGTTTTAAAAAACAAAATGTTAAAAATCCTTATAGCGTTAGCTACACGGGACTGATGAATCCCCAAAAGAACAACTAGGAATTGACACTGCAATTTTCCCTTATTCCATTTCTCCTCCTTTGTTGGTGTATCTGTCAATTTCTTCTTGTAATTCCATGAAATTCTTATTATATATCCTTTAAGGCTATGTTATTAGCTGCATGCAAATAAATTTCATTCAGGGATTAAATCTTTTTTTCCAGTGAGTAGTAACTTTATTTCACCCTGAATATGATGCTTTTTGCCATACAATCTGTTATAGCTCAGGGTTTCCAAGAGGCACAAACTCCCATCTAGTTCACGTCTGTATCCTCGGAGACTGGCAGTGTGTCTCAGATATAGCACATGTTCGAAACGGGTCTGTGGACATGCCTTCATTATTATAAGACTCCGTCTTACTTGCGTGGTTTCTGTGAACTTTTTGACGAAGACGGGTAAATTTCTCCAGACGTCTGGAGAGTAAAAAACAGAACAAAGCAAAAAACCCCAAGACTTTACGTTGACAAACTGTGTGTGACTGACTCACAGATGAAATTTGAGTCAAAGCGTGGCCCTAACCTGGTGTTCTTTTACAAACTAGGTTCCGAGGCATATATCTAAAGCATGGATTCCATTTCTCAACCGGCTGTGACCTTGATCCATGACCAAGCCCCTTGAGGAGAATTTTTTCATATGAACAGTAAGTATAAGGAGCAGTTTCACTGCCTAGTGACAAGGTTCAAATGAGATAACATAAAAGTCTTTGCCAGCATGTGAAGCTCATAGTAAATGTTAAAATATGTTGTTCTTCCATTATAGCTCTATGGAAATAAAAATAAAGTACCAGCAATAGCTCTGCTACCAGTGTGGGGAATTCAAAGTGACGTTAAGTTCATGGTCAGTCTTCTGCTCCTCCCAGCAGGAAGTCAGTGAGCTGTTTAAGTCAATTGTTGATACTTCTGTGGAAATCATGATTAGTTGAATTAATTATTCAAAGCGCATGTGTGAAACATGTCCTTATGAGAACAAGCTTGCAAAAGTACACGGTTTATAACAGAAAAAGTCTAGGTAATTTGGGACTTACCCAGTTTCCTAATTTAAATACATTCTGATTCATTCTTTACATTGTGACCAGAGAGATCCTTTCAATACAGATAGGATCAGGTCACGTTCTTGCATAAAATCTTTCTATAATTCCTCCTCTGCTCTCAGTGTGCAACCCAAACTCCTAACAGTAGGTAAGGCCACATGATAGAATTATATCACTGTTTCCTTTCCATCTTTCAAATGCCTGCGCCCCATCTCCCCGACCTTGTTACCAAAAAATAAATAAATAAAAGAAATCGTACCCTAAATACTTTTCCAGCTACCGGATAGCTCCGGACTGGTAGAAGCGTTCCAGAATGCGCAGTAGTCAAGCCAGAGCTCCGTGGTGTTCACGTCCACTGGAAATGAGAACAGGAGTCGCCCACTAATGCACTGTCTCTTTATTCTGTGGTTTCAGAGATCCTGGGTAAACTGTGGTCTGGAAGTAGACGATTCTCCTGACATAACATCAGAAGGTCAGCAGTAGCCTAACACTCCATCTCCCTGCCTGCCTACATCATTCACCTCAGTTCATCTCATCACATAGGCATTTTATCGTCTCAACCATCGCACGAGGAAGGGTGAGTATAAGAAAAGCAGATCAATTGAAAGAGAGACCGCATCAGCATAACTGTTATTATAGTGTGTTGTTCCAATTCCAATTGTTCTCTTTTCTTATTGTTATTGCTTATCTCTTGCTGTGCATAGTTTATAAGTTAACCTCTGTCGTAGGGGTGTGTGTGTGTGTGTGTGTGTGCGTGTGTGCCCAGTGGTATCTGCAGTTGCAGGCATCCACTGGGGATCTTAGAACGTGTTCCCTGTGGATACGGTGGGGGGGGGGGGACTGCTGCATTGCTTTTTCAGCAACTTGAGAAGCATTCAGGGCGCAGCCGTCTAGGAGTAATTGGGATTATAGTCGCATCAGCAGCTGGGGTTCCATAGACCTGAATTCTGGCATAGACGATGGAGAGAGACTGAAGGAGCGGATCAACTGGGGGTGTGGTTTATGTGTAGAGAGCTGCAACCATAGAGGAGTTTCGTCAACTCATCCTTAGTCTTCATTTAATCATGGCCTTTCGCAGAGCTCCTTTCTGAGTTTCTCCACATGCTTGTGTTCCCAAAGCTGTTACTTCCCCAACAGAAACCTCATTACACTGTGTTTCTGTTACTTACCCAGTTTTCTTATTTCCCAATAACAATGTTGCAGCATGCAAGGAGAAGTCACAGTGACTTCTTGCTTATGTTCTCATTGCTTTGTGCGGTCCCTGACAGTAGTAATTCAGTTAAGTTAATTAATATTTTGGGGTACATATTGTGGTTTCCTTCAGTTTTGTGATCACAATAAAAAGGGAAAAGATTACATTTTATCCTAAATATTTATTTATTTATTTAAATCCAAGTTAGTTAACATATAGTGTAATAATGATTTCGGGGATAGAATTTGGTGATTTATCACTTACATAGAACACCCAGTGCTCATCCCAACAAGTGCCCTCCTTCATGCCCATCACTCATTTAGCCCATCTCCCCCCCCAACACCTCCAGCAACCCTTAGCTTGTTCTCTGTATTTAAGAGTCTCTTATGGTTTGTCTCCTTCTCTGTTTTTATCTTATTTTTGCTTCCCTTCGCCTATGTTCATCTGTTTTGTTTCTTAAATTCCACATGTGAGTAAAATAATATGATATTTGTTTTTCTCTGCCTAACTTACTTCACTTAGCATCGTCACTCCTAATTTCATCCACGTTGTTGCAAATGTTAAGATTTCATTCTTTTTGATTGCCGAGTAATATTCCATTGTGTATATATACCACTTCTTCTTTATCCATTCATCAGTCGATGGACATTTGGGCTCTTTACATAATTTGGCTAGTGTTGATAGCACTGCTATAAACGTTGGGGTGCATGTTCCCCTTCAAATCAGCAGTTTTGTATCCTTGGGATAAATACCCAGTAATGCAATTGCTGGGTCATAGGGTAGTTCTATTTTTAATTTTTTGAGGAACCTCTATATTGTTTTCCAGAGTGGCTGCACCAGCTTGCATTTCCACCAGCTGTGCAAAAGGGTTCCGCTTTCCCCACATGCTCACCAACATACGCTGTTCATTTTAGCCATTCTGACAGATATGAGGTGGTATCTCATTGTGGTTTTGACTAGTATTTCCCTGATGATGAGTGATGTTGAGCATCTTTTCATGTGTCTGTTAGCCATCCGGATGTCCTCTTTGGAAAAGTGTCTATTCATGTCTTTTGCCCATTTCTTCACTGGATTATTTGTTTTTGGGTGTTGAGTTTGACAAGTCCTTTATAGATTTTGGATACTAACGCTTTATCACATATGTCATTTGCAAATATCTTCTCCCATTTCGTCGGTTGCCTTTTAATTGTGCTGATTGTTTGCTGTGCAGAAGCTTTTAATCTTGATGAGGTCCCATAGTTCATTTTTGCTTTAGTTTCTCTTTCCTCTGGAGATATGTCAAGTAAGAAGTTGCTATGGCTGAGATCAAAGAAGTTGTTGCCTATTTTCTTCTCTAGGATTTTGATGGCTTCCCCTCTTACATTTAGGTCTTTCATCCATTTTGAGTTTATTTTTATGTATGGTGTAAGAAAGTGCTCCAGATTCATTCTTCTGCATGTCACTGTCCAGTTTACCCAACACCATTTGCTAAAGAGACTGTCTCTTTTCCATTGGGTATTCTTTCTTGCTTTGTCAAAGATTAGTTAGCCATATGTATGTGGGTCCGTTTCTGGGTTTTCTCTTCTGTTCCCTTGATCTATTCTATGCATCTGTTTCTGTGTCAGTACCATACTGCCTTGATGATTACAGCTTTGTAATACAGATTGAAGTCTGGAATTGTGATGCCTCCCACTTTGGTTTTCTTTTTCAACATTACTTCAGCTATTTGGGGTCTTCTCTGGTTCCATACAAATTTTAGGATTGTTTGTTCTAGCTCTGTGAAGAATGCTGGTGTTCTTTGGTAGGGATTGCATTGAATATGTAGATTGCTTTGGGTCGGATCAACATTTCAACAATATTTGTTTTTCCAACCCATGAGAATAGAATGTCTTTCCATTTTTCTGTGTCTTCTTCAATTTCATTCATAAGCTTTCTATAGTTTTCAGTGCATAGATATTTCACCTCTTTGGTTAGGCTTATTCCTAGGTATCTTATGGTTTTTGGTTCATTTATAAATGGGATCGATTCCTTGATTTCTCTTTCTGCTGCTTCATTATTGGTGTATTGAAATGCAATAGATTTTTGTGTGTTGATTTTATATCCTGTGACTTTTAAAAGATTAAAAACAAAACAAAAAAAATCAAAGGAAGCTAGATTTTAGGTGTGTTTCAGTGTCCTTGTTGAAAGAAGCTTGATAGAGAAAAAAAGGGAAAGGAAAGAAAAAATTAAAAAATTAAAAAAATGTATAATAAAATAGAATATAAAATGAAATCGGATAAAACTTTTTAAAAAAATAAAAAATAAAATACAAGGAAATACATTTTTCTCTTTCTGTGTCCAAGAGAAAGAAAGAAGGAAAGAAAAAAGAAAACAATTTAAGCAAAAACAGAAGCAAAGAGAATGAACAAATAAATGAACCAGCAAACAGAATGAAACCCAAATGAAGTTACATCCTGTTTCCCCTAGAACTGAAACTATGAAGTATTCTATAGTCCATACGCTAAGCAGGTGGAGGGACTGTGCTGGTCTTCTGGGGGATGTTCTTGGATTAATGGTATAATGGCTCCTTTCTCCACTAACTGTTGCTGCTTAACTTACTGCGGTGGATCTGTGTGCGTGTGAGAGGTGAAAATGGCTTCACCCAGCTCCTTAGTCTCTGGGGAAGGAGCTTCTTGCTCTCACTGACCTGCATTCAGGCACCTCCCCTTTGGCTCAGGCCTCCGTCTACTCCCCACCTCTACCCTGTCCATGTCCAAGCTGTTTGCCTGTCAGGTGGCAGTTCACTCCAGAGCTTTATCTCAGATGGGGTTGTGTTCCAAACCCCACACTTCAGAGATCCCCGTGGCTTGGACCCCCACTGACTCTCTGGGGGAGGGTCTCGCCGAGCAATGGCTTGCCCCAGAAAATGTTCTTATGATCACGTAGTAGCAGAGGTTCAGAGATGCCAAGTCACAACCCACAGCCCGATGCCAGGTTTCGCCGCACTCTGGTTTCTGCGTCCCAGTACCGGCAAACGTGGCTGCTTTCCAGGGTCCGCTGGGACCTTTGACTGTAGGGGGGCAAAGGCCCTCCAAGCAGGGAACTGCTTCTCTCCGGCATACAGACCCCTCAGACCCCGCTGCTTGCTCCTGGGAATTCACCCTAGTTCCTCACCAGAGCACCGCCAGTCACTAACCTCTGAAACTTCAGACTTTGCACTCCACTGTTTATAGAATCCTGGTGGTATTGAATCCCTCTCTTTTCTCCCCATCGATGATTTTGGGGAAAAGATTTCTTATTTAGTCCCCTGCGAGCGTTTTCACTCTTTCTCTCCAGCTACTTTCAGGGGGAGTACTTTTCTTGTGCAATCCCAGTGCGCCACAATTTCCCTCTTTCTCTTTCTCTCTGTCCTCTCTCTGTGAAAGTGGCTCCCTACTTTTTGTGGCTTTTCTCTCCCCCAGTTCACCTGTCTACACCAGGTACCTGCTGAGTTCTGTGGCCCAAGTTATACGGATTGTTGTGTTAATCCTCAGCTCAATTTCCTAGGTGTTGAGAATGGTATGGTACTGATCTAGCTGCGTTTCAGGGACAAAGACAAGCTCAGCGTCTCCGAGCTGCTCTGCCATATTAACTCACCATCCGTTTATTTTTGAGAGAGAGAGAGAGTGGGGAGGAGGAGCAGAGAGAGAGAGAGAGAGAGAGAGAAAGAATCCCAAGCAAGCTCCACGGTGTCAGTGTAGAGCCTGATTGGGGCTCGATCTCATGAACCGTGAGATCACGATCGAAGCCCAAACCAAGAGTCGGACACTGAGCCACTAGGCACCCCAGAAAATTGGATTCTTTCAGCATTCCCATTAGGTCTAAGATTGGACTTCTGTGTTTCTTAGAATACAATGTAATAACCAGAGAGACCACTGAGACCTCAAGAGCAGGGATAACCACAGAATAGGTGGAGAGCAAGACGTGGGAAGACACAAAGTAATAAAAATGGAAAAAGAGAGAAGGACAAAGGAAGTGACCTTGGATAAGATTTATCACAACAGGAACTCAGATAGAAAATGTGGGTGGGGCCATAACTTCTGGTAGGACAGGCTGGGCTAGCATTATCTGTCCGTGATCCCCGTCTGAAAATCACACCAGGGATAGGCAGTCGAGAATTTTTCAAGATGGTGAGATGGAAGGGAGCTGGTTTGGGATCCTAGAACTGGAGAACTAACACGGTGGCAGGGCACCTTGTATGCCCTTCCCACTGTACCTAAAAGAAGTCAACTACAGCTTGGTATTTCCTGACCCCCAACCTAACAATAAAAGACAACCCAGGTAGATTCTTCTTTTGCACTGATTGATGGCTTCCCACTAACACTACCAGGCAAGTCCAGTAGGGCTAGTGAAAGGGATCTACTGGGATCCCCACTGTCAGTAAGCAGCTGAAGAAAGCACTCACCCTTCCAGACCTGAGACTCTCCTCTCCCGTGCAGAGACACCACAAGGCCAGGAACGCCAGCAGGGGTGAACACACCCTAATAAGCACACTGTCCAGGCAGTTTTCTTCATTTCTGTGGCTGAAGGCTCCCTTCTTCCAGCTGGATGCACCAGGCTGGGCGGGTTGAGAACGCTCCTTCTGCCCCCCTCCTGCAGCACCAGGAGAGACCACGGGAGCCCCTGTGGTACCAGATAAACCAAGACCAAAATAACCCTGACTCTGAAAATTGTCACTGGAACCACAGAACCCAAAAGTGGGCCAGAGTGTGCATGCTACATCTAAAGAAGCTGACTCCCTACTAAAATAAGGATGTATAGCTCCCAGAGTCTCCAAACGTAATGGTCAAAATAGAGAATCATGTTCCTTGGTATTGACCTGAAGAAGCTGGAATCTTACATCCGCATAAAAACCTGCACAAGGATGTCAGCAGCCTTATTCATAATTGCCAAAATTGGGAAGCAATCAAGATGTCCTTCAGTGGCTGAGTGGTTAAACAAACTACGGAACATTCAGACAAGGCAATATTATTCACAGCTATGAAGCAATAAGCTATCAGTGCATGAAAATACTTGGAGGAAACTTAAATGCGCATTACTAAGTGAAAGAAATCAATTTGAAAAAGTTTGTGATCCCAACTATACGACTTTCTGGAAAAAGCAAAGCTATGGAGACAATAAAAAGGTCAGTGGTTATGGTAGTGGGGGGCTAGAAGGTGATAAATTAGCAGAGCAAAGACGTGTGCCCTATTATTGTGGTTGAGATGTGTTTGCCTTCAGTCTAGTTGTCTGCAATGGCTCCCTTGGCCTGTTATAGGCAGGGTTTGGTCTCCGTGATGTTAAAGGGCCAGTCTTAGGCCACCTTGGGCTTGAGTTGGGTCAGACCAGATAGACGCCCGGCCTCAGCCCACTGCTGGGGCTAGAGTCTTACTTACGTGTGTGGTTATCTTACCCTCTCCCCAGGACAAGTCACTTTGGAGTGGTGCTGGCCATTGTTGGGGATGAGACCTGCATCCACTTTAGAGGGACTCTGCTGAATGAGGATGGTTGGAGGGTGTAGTCTGCAGGAGAATGTGGGAGCAGGGTGCACCGTTAGCAAAGCTACGTGGAGAGTCTTTGGGCTGATTCCCACAGGTGTCCATGTATCTAGGCTAGTGGGCCGAGGAGAGAGATGGCACCAGCCAGAGGGCACTTCTTAGAGAAGTGTCCCAAAGATATCTGCCCCTCCTGTACATGCTCTGAGGCCAGGAAATAAGTCTACCTTACTGCATACCCCATATGCTATGCTTTTCAAACTGCTGCTCTTATGCTATATCTGTGTAGGTGGGGTTGTTTCTTATGCTTTTTTTTTTTTAAGGGTTGGAACTCAGTTTCCCTGTCACCCTCAAGCTCCGTCAGAACCAAACCTGCTAACTGTTAGAGTTTCCGGTGTTAAGCCCTGCTGATTATAAAAACGTGTGAAGTTAAGCCCCTGTGATTTTCAAAGGCAGACATGATGGGGATTCATCTTCTCAGTGCAAGTCCCCCTTGTCTGGGGTCCCCGGCGTGGGTCTCTTCCTCTCCCTTCTCCATGCCTATGGTGTACCTCCTTATTGTGGTGAGCCTTGCAGCTTAGTTTGGTTCCCAGCCTGTCTCCAGGCCATCTTTCCAGTTTTGATGTGGCCTCCTCTCTATGATCAAGAGTGGAGAGGGGTGCCTGGGGGGCTCAGTCAGTTGTGCATCCAACTTCGGCTCAGGTCATGATCTTGCAGTCCGTGAGTTCGAGCCCCACGTCAGGCTCTGTGCTGACAGCTCAGAGCCTGGAGCCTGCTTCCGATTCTGTGTCTCCCTCTCTCTCTGTCCTTCCCCTGCTCGCATTTGTCTCTCTCTCTCTCTCTCTCTCAAAAATAAATAAACATAAAAAAATTAAAAAGAGTGGAGAGTCTGTTCAGCAAGTCTTGGGGTCATTTTCTAGGTGAGCTACACTGATGTGTGTGTTATTTAGGTGTACCAATGGGACCAGGTGAGCTCAGGATTCTCCTACTCCACCAGTCTTTCTGGAAGTCACAATATTTTCATTTTTTTTAATGTTTTTTTTTTTTTTTTTTTGAGACAGAGACAGAGCATGAGAGGGGGAGGGGCAGAGAGCGAGAGGGAGACACAGAATCCGAAGCAGGCTCCAGGCCCTGAGCTGTCAGCACAGAGCCCGACGTGGGGCTCGAACTCATAAGCCGCAAGGTCATGGCCTGAGCCTGAAGTTGGACGCTTAACCGACTGGAAGTCACAATATTTTAAACTCTGATGCTCATTAAACCCCGGTCTTTGTTCTTAGTGACCCCCAGAAGTTTCAGGTATGCCAAGCTCCATCAGAATTAGCATCTTCTTGGCCTCATTAGCTTTCTGAGGCAGGCAAGTTAGACGTTGATGGTAACATGTCAAAGCGAGCCGGCAAAGTGGTCATATGATTTGTGTGGTCCAACTCCTTTTAATGGAAAGCTGACATGGGGCTTGATCCCACAAACCATGAGACCGTGACCTGAGCTGAAACCAAGAATCTGAGGCTTAACCAACCCAGTCACCCAAGTGTAATTAAAAACATGTAAGTAAAAAAAAAAAAAAATGAAAGCTATATTGGACGAGACAAAAACTACACCACCTCTTTTACGCACAAAGGGTCAGGGCCTGCTACGTAATTTGCACGGTCACGTGCAAAATAAAAGCTTAGAGTGTCTTGTTTAGATATTAGTAATAAGTTGAAGGCATTGAAGGCAGCATATTAAACTGAGTATAAAGCCCCTTTGAGCATGGAGATCGGCTCCTGGACAGACTGGATGTCCATGTACCTGGTCCTACACAGAGTCATTTTTCTCCCCAGTTACAATTCATCATTAACTGCTCATGTTCAATGTTTTTGCTTCTTGAAGAGGGTGCTTTCTTTACTGAGCTACTTAGCAATAGTTGCTTTGTCTGGATGGCTTCCCTCATTTTTCTCAGATTCTTTTCATGATGCACTAGGATGAAACACACCATTTCTCTTACCCCCCACCCCCCGGCTTTTTTAATATTTATTTTTGAGAGGGACGTGGGAAGGGTAGAGAGAGAAGGAGACAGAGAATCCAAAGCAGGTTCCAGGCTCTGAGCTGTCGGCACAGAGCTCGACACAGGGCTTGAACTCACAAACCATGAGATCGTGACCTGAGCTGAAGTTGGATGCTCAACTGACTGAGCCACCCAGGCGCCCCCGCCCCCCATGACTCTTACCCTTGAAGAAACATTGATGTTCAGAATATTTTAACCCAGGCATGAGCCAATCAGAGTAATCTCTGGCCAGTGGTCCACTTGGGGGAAATGGCTTTATCTGAACCCGGCAGAAAAAAGGTTGTCGATATTCTCCACATCAAAGCTTCATCAGGAAGATTTTAGATACTAAAGTTCATAATGTTTCCTGAAGCAGGCATAAATTAATAGTTATTGGATACTAAGTATTAAGCTGAAGTTTATTGGACACGTTTACCTAAATCATAGATTTCGTTTTTCAGAGCAAGCCTGTCACCATATAGATCTTGCGGGTGAGAGAATTTAGTTAATGTGCTGTAATAATTTGTGAAATAATGAATTACCACACATTGTGGTTTAAAAACAATATGAATTATTATCTTATAGTTCTGGAGGTCAGAGTTTCAAAATGGATCTTAATAGGCAAAAGTCAGGGTGTTGGTAGAGCTCTGTTCTCTTTGGAACTCTGGGGGAGAATCGATTTCCTTGCTTTTTTGCAGCTTCTAGAAGCCACTTGCGTTCATTGGCTTGTGGCCTCTTGCTTCATCTTCAAAGATGGCAGCACAGCTCCTTCAAGCCTTTCTCTGGGTAACGCTGCCACCTTCCTCGAACAAAGATCCCCATGTGATTAAATTGAGCTACCCACATATTCCAGAATAATTCTCCATCTTAACAGTCTTCATTTAAAAAAATTTTTTTTAACGTTTATTTATTTTTGAGACAGAGAGAGACAGAGCATGAATGGGGGAGGGTCAGAGAGAGAGGGAGACACAGAATCCGAAACAGGCTCCAGGCTCTGAGCCATCAGCACAGAGACTGACGCGGGGCTTGAATTCACGGACCGCGAGATCACGACCTGAGCTGAAGTCAGACGCTTAACCGACTGAGCCACCCAGGCGCCCCAACAGTCTTCATTTTTTAAAATTTTTTTAATTTTTCAAAAATCTAATTATTTAAATTCAAGTTAGTTAACATATAATGTTGTATTGGTTTCAAGGGTAGAACCCGGCGGTTCATCACTTCTATATAACACCCAGTGCTCATCCCAACAAGTGCCCTCCTTAATACCCATCACCCATTTAGGCCATTCCCCATGCACCTTCCCTCCAGCAAGTCTAGGTTTATTCTCTATAGTTAAGTCTCTTATGGTTTGCTTCCCTTTTTTTTCCCCTTCCCCTATGTTCATCTAATTTGTTTCATAAGTTCCACATATGAGTGAAATCATATGATGTTTGTCTCTCTCTGACTGGCTCATTTTGCTTAGCATAATACCTTCTAGTTCTATCCACATTGTTGCAAATGGCAAGATTTCATTCTTTTTGACCACTGAGTAATATTTCATTGTATATATAGACCACATTTCTGTATTCTTAACCACATCTTCAAAGACCTTTTTTGTTTTTTAATTTAGTTTTATTTTTTTTAATGTTTATTGATTTTTGAAAGAGAGAGAGAGAGAGAGAGAGACAGAGTGCCAGCAGGGGAGGGGCAGAGAAAGAGGGAGACACAGAATCTGAAACAGGCTTCAGGCTCTGAGCTGTCAGCACAGAACCCGATGTGGGGCTTGAACCCACAAACTGTGAGATCATGACCTGAGCTGCAGTCAGATGCTTAACTGACTGAGCCACCCAGGTGCCTCAACTTTCTTTATTTTAAATAAAAAATTTATTTAGAGGGAGAGAGAGCATGAATAGGGCAGAGGGGCAGAAGGAGAGAGAGAGAGAGAGAGAGAGAATCTCAAGCAGGCTCCATGCTCAACATGGAGACCCATGAGGGCCACGATCCCATAGCCTTGGATCATGAGCTGAACTGAAGTCAAAAGTTGGATGCTTAATTGACTGAGCCATCCAGGCACCCCTCTTAAAGACATTTTTAAATTCTTTTCCATGTAAGGTAACATATCCACAGGCTTAGGGATTAGGACGGGGAATCTTTGAGGGGCCAATATTCTGCCTACCATATACACGTAAAGTTAAACAACTACCAGGCTATAAGACTTGTGTTTGAGTTGAGAGTATTTTGCTCCAAAGGCCATGTCTTTCACACAATCTTTTATGTTTCCTCACATTGAATACATCTGTCATCCATTCTGTTGTCAAAACCAGAAAGGCCAAGAAAAGTGGGGCAGAGGTAAAGTAGGACTAAATACTTTTCATGAGGTTTTGCTGTTTCCTATAGTTTCTTATCAGTGAGCTGTTCCAACAAAACAAAACCTGTTACAATTATTTTTACATTAGTCACTTGAGAGAGTCCCTTCTATTGAGTAGTGACGGGAACCTTGAAGGGCTTTTTCGCCACAGCCAGACAGTCACTCATTTGTGCCTTTTAAATATATGCCTCATTTAAAAAAATCTTGTTTGGGAAAAGAAAAAAATCCTTTTTTTCTAAGTGAAATTTGAAATAACTGTCTGGGTACTCTGTCTTTTCACCGTGTAAAAACATGCCAGTGTATCGTGTATAGGGTAACACCTGTTAGACACAAGATTTGATAAGAAGAGTGAACAGAATCCTAGGGCTTATAAGTCATGAAATTCACACAGTTTAATATAGAGCCCTTGTATTTTAGAAAGGTAGTTTTTCATGTAGCTAACACATCATCGGGACTGTATGCACTAGTTTTCCGTTTCTTTTGCTCATTAAGAGGAGCTGTTTCAGGAACAGAAACTGAGAGGGTTTTTTGTGGCTTTTTGACTAACAAGGTCAACGTTTGACCTTTACTGACTATGGAGGGTCTTAGTTTCAAACTAGTTCCTCAGACAGATCATCTAATCATGGCATCTATCAGTAACTGAACGTAGACAAATGGCTTTGCCCTTAACTCGAGGAGCTCATTTTAAAATAAAAGTAATAATGTCAGCCCTGTTATTTAGTGGCACCAGTTAAATGAGAACACGTGTGTAAATCTTTTCTCCGTGTTCCTAGATCATGGTAAAGGGTAATAAACTGTAGGTTTTTGTTATCATGCCATGATAATAATAGTAAAACTGATGTTGTTAATTGTGCCACCTATGTAGGAACTCCAGTATAGTGTGAAACCTATCAAAGTTTACTTTCTGTCCCCTTTGATGACAAAATTGTGAAAAAATACAAAAAGGGCCGGCTTGACAATTCATATTTACTCTGCCAATGGTATTACAAGCTGAGAGACCCCAAGCTTACGCTGAGAACCAGAAGGGGCCGATTAAAAAAAAACAAAAACAAAAACAAACCAGAAACACCTCTTTGAGGGCATTGGAGCAAACGTCTTTTAAGGTATTGGAGAGTTTTCAGGGTTAACTGGAAGACCAGCAAAGATTCTGGATTTAAAAAAAAATTTTTTTAAGGGAAAATGAGCTCTTGAGAATAGGTTTTAATTGGAGATTAGGATTGCCCTCGTTTTTTTATGTGCGTCATATTTACTGCCCCTGAGAATCACCTCCTCCATCCTCACAGCAGTACTTCTGGTAATGCTCAAGCAGTAACAAATTTGACTGTTCCTGTGACCGAGTTTTAAAGAAATTTTTGCAAAAAAAAAAAAAAAAAGAAAAGAAAAGAAATTTTTGCTAAGCACCCACCTTCTCTGAAGGCAAGCTGCTTTCTGACTCATGTGGTCCCCTTTCTTTTCGTGAGGCGGGTGTACAAATGAGGAAGTTCTAAACTGAAAGGAGAGGTGGTTCTCTTGGCTTGGAAGCGATCTGAAGCCACTTGTTAGCTGTCTGCGATGTAGGGGCAAAATGCATGATAGCAATTGTGTGGAGAAAGCCTGTGTGCCGGTGGAATTGCTGAGAAACCCAAGTAAGAAACTGGTCTGTATGCAGTGACTGTGGGAATTGGGGCGGTAAGATAAGAGCAGTAATGCGGGTCTGGTTTCTGCACAGGGAAGACAGTCTTTTGGAGAGAGTTTTCAAGGCTGAGAGATGGAATGCTAGAGGTTATAAATTGCAGGTTTACGATTGGTGTAAAAATATGCAGCTACTTGGGTACCCTTGTGCCAACAAGTGAGGAGGGAGAACTGTTAGGGAAAGATGACAGAGAGTCGAGTCCGGTTCCATTGATGACAGAGGATAAACCTTGTAACAATGAATCTCACTGACATATACAGTCATATTTTATTAATAAATATCAGTTCACAAATAGTAAAAATTCAAACGTAAGAAAATGGAATTAAAAATTAAATTATGAGGCTAAAACTTAGTAAATGTTAATAACAGTGAATTTCACCGAAAAGAACAATGAGCATTTTAAAGTGTCATACAGATGCAGGGTATCTGCATTGTAAATAAGTAAATAATGGTAAATAAGGTAGAAAATAAGGGCGCCTGGGTGGCTCAGTCAGTTAAGTGTCTGACTCTTTATTTTGGCTCAGGGCATCATCTGAGGGTGGTGAGTTTGAGCCCCATGTAGGGCTCCATGCCCAGCAGGGAGCCTGTTTGGGATTCTTTCTCTCTCCCTCTACTCACTGTCTCTCTCTCTCTCTCTCTCTCTCTCTCTAAAAATAAATAAACAAACAAATAAATAAAATGAGGTAGAAATCTACAATGGAAGCTCATACATAGAAAAGATAGAAATAAAAAGCAAAGAAAAGGCAAACAGTATAGAGTTTTTTAGCAAGTAAAAATAGTAAACAGAAGGCAAAGGAAAAACAGTACAGCATTCAAATGGAATTATCTAAAATCGGAGGCACAGTAAGAAGAAAATAATGTATATACACACATATAATCTCATATATATTATATGAGATACGTTATATATTATATATATTATTCATTATATATATTATATATATATTATACATTTATACAAAGCTTGAAACTGTAAAAAACCACTTGTATTCAAGGCTTTATGTGATGACTTAGTAAGTGGGGGAAAAAAAAAAGTTTTGTACCAGCTGCAGAAAATCGAAGTGGCATAATTTAGGAGTGAAAAAAATTTCTTTTGTCTTTGATAAAAGTTGTCATCGACTTAGAGAAAAGGCAGTTCATATGAGGACAAGACGATGTCTAATCCTTGTTGAGTGACTTCATTTATTTCTTTATTCCTTTGGGATTTTTGCATATTTCCCTAAGAGCTGCTTTAAAGTATATGTTAGATAATTCCAACATCTTGTCATCACAGCATTGGCTTCCGTTGACTGTCTTTGGCCACGTTCGTTGAAATTTTCATGGCATCTGGACATTTTGAATGAACATTTTGTTACGAGACTTTTGATTTTGTTTAAATTTTGGGGTGTATTGATATTTTTGGTTTTAGCCGGCAATTACTCCGGCTTGGTTCAGCATTCTGTGGGCTCTAATTCCAATGTCGGCTCGGTGTTTGGATCCTTTGTAGTGGTATTCAGATCTTTCCTGGGTGTGCATCAACCATTGATCGTTCTGGGAAACATTAATGAAAAACTTTCTAGTGTGGATAGAATGTTACAGGAAACTATGCCTGTTTCACCAAGAAAGTCTTTAAAAGAAGTAGCTAAAAGTGTGTATGGTGGCCACGTGATGGACTCTGAAGAGGGTTCCAACAGGAAATTTGACAAGAGGGTTTAGGGGCACCTGGGTGGCTCAGTCAGTTAAGTGTCTGACTTTGGCTCAGGTCATGTTTTCATGGTTCGCGAGTTCAGGCCCTGCATCGGGCTCTCTGCTGTCGGCACAGAGCCTGCTTCGGATCCTCTGTCCCCCTCTCTCTGTGCCCCTCCCCTGCTCATGGTGTCTCTCTCAAAAATAAACATTAAAAAAAAAAAACATTTACAGCAGGTTTTAGATAACGTAGGGTCTTTTGAGATACAACACAAATATAGAAAAGTATACAAAACACATATACAGCTTGATGAATTATTCTAAGGTGAGCGTCCTTGTTAAATGCTATCTTTGTCTGGGGTGCATGGGTGGCTCAGTTGGTTGGGCAGCTGACTCTTGATTTTGGCTCAGATCATGATCTCACAATCCATGCTGGGTGTGGAGCCTGCTTGGGATTCTCTCTCTCCCTCTCCCTCTGCCCCATCTCTGCTCACACACTCTCTCTCTCCCTGCCTCTCTCTCTCTCTCAATAAAAAAAAAAAAAATACTATCTTTGTCAGATAAAGAAGCTTGCCACCCATCTCAGAAGCCCTCTAGGCAGTCTTTAGGAATAACACTAAATTGACTTTTATGAGAATCATTTTCTCACTTTAATTTTGACTTAAATAAAAAGACTTTTAAGTCCCTTTTAATGAAAAGATACCCCCGTGATTGCTTTTTAAAATGCGCTTTCCGTGTTTTTTTAAGTTTCAAGGTAATTTATCACGTAGAATTTACAACAGTCTCAAGTTTGTTGATTTCGTTCCTGTCATTTAATTAACATGATTCTCCCTCTCTTACATTTCTGTTAAATTGGTAGCTGGATCTGGAAATAGAATGAGATTTGTATTTAGTTTTAGGGGACAGGTGCAAAGCCACTTCATGGCTTGTGCACTAAGATCAGTTCTTCTGTGAGCAAGTAAACGCCAGAGACAAAATTGTACATTCATAAAACGACAGGCCAGTTGTCCCCTGTAGTGAAAAGGAATGAAGAGGAAGTAACATTTTGACGGTTAATGCTTCTAGCAGTCTGACGTCTGTTCTGCAGTTAACGTGGAAAAAAAAAAAAAAAAACCTAAAACAAAAATGTGTTTTTCATTATGTTTTTTCCAGATTACCTGCCTTCAAAAAAGCATTCTACTAAAGTTAAACCAAATAGAGCCTTTTCCTTCATCATCGCGTGTTTCATACTTATATTGAGTGGAATAATTATATATGTTGTAGGTAAGTAATTTGTAATCTTTGTTCATCTAGAGAAGTCCACTTTCCAAAAGAAGAGAGGACTTATTGATGACTTCCCTGTTCTTTACAGTTCCTAAGTTTTGTTTTTTTTTTTTCATTTCACCAGTTGAGTTAAATTCCAATAACCTTGTAAGTGGGGTCTAAGATTTTAATTGTGTAATATAGGGGTCCCATTATTACAAACTTAATAGAATGCTCAGAGTTTGCAGAAGGTAGAACCCTATTGCCAGTCATATTGTGCTTTAATTTATATTATTGCTAGGCCTTTTATCATGTAGTCTTACTATGTATATGTATACATATACATTTCTATATATATTATATATGTATAAGTATTTACTTACATATTTATATATTTAATATATTTATATATAAATTTACTCTCAAATTACGTTTTCTTTTTAAACAATTTTCTTAGGTTAAGGATATATCAAAAATGAGCTATAGTTGACATATGACATTATGTAAGTTTCAGGCATACAATATAATCGAAGTTACATTTTCAATTAAAATTACTTCAGAGATCTTGTGTGTAGGTCCTGATGGAGGACACATCCAAAGAGAGCTGTAGAAACTGATGTGTTTGATTCATGAAATTGCATTTGTGCTTGAATATTTGCCAAGAATCCAGTAATTTCCTTTAATGTTGACTTTTTTTGAGGGACAGAGACAGAGCGTGAGCAGGGGAGGGGCAGAGAGAGAGGGAGACACAGAACCTGAAGCAGGCTCCAGGCTCTGAGCTGTCAGCACGGAGCCTAATTGGGGCTCGAATTTCTGAACCGTGAGATCATGGCCTGAGCTGAAGTCAGATGCTTAAACTGACTGACCTCCCTAGGCACCCACAGCAATTTTTAAACAGTGTATTAATAGGATCTAGGCTGAGATAATATTCAAAAAATAGAGGACCACAAAACCATGGTGGCTTAAAAAATAGAGACTTCTTTGACCTCTCAATAATTCTGTTGTGAGTGAATAAGACCTTGGGGCTGCTATTTTCCATTATTCTCTTAAGATATCATTGACTTCTGTAAGGTGCCACCATCAAGGCTGGGTTTCCTGAAAGAAAGGAATAGGGTACAATGAGGAGGGCTGCTCAGTCTTTTAAGGTCCAGGACAGAAAGTAGCATAAATCCCTTCCAAGTCAAGTTTCATTTGTGGAAACTTAGTAAGAAAGCCCCACGGAAATGAAACTCTGTCTCTGTCTTTGACCTGACAATTTATTAGGATTTGTCTCAGGGTGAGGTTTGGGCGTATTTATCCTACTGGGCATTGGCTGAGTTTTTGAATGTTTAGATCATCACATTTGGGAAGTTTACAGCCATTACTTTTTCCAGTAATCTCTCTGCCACTCTTTGTCTCCCTACTTCTTCTGAGACCCCTGTGATGCGTATGTGGGTTTGCTTCATGGCATCCAACAAGTGCCTTAAGCTCTGTTCATTTTCTTCATTCTTTTTTTTCTGTCCGCTCCTCCTACTTGATAATTTCAGTTGTCCTACTGGTAACTTCCCTGAATCTTTCTTCTGCTGCTCAAATCTGATATTAAGTCCTTCTACTGAAATTTTTCCGTTTTAGTAAGAGAAATGTCTGTCCTGCTCCCTCCATTTTGAGAGAGGGAACAGGGGACGGGGCTGCCTTCTACCTTAGGCCCAAACTGCCGCTGCACTAGTCAGAAGGTATTCCATGCATGAGAAGAAAACACGTTTTCCTACCATTTTGTTTTTTTTTAATTTTTTTTTTTCAACGTTTATTCATTTTTGGGACAGAAAGAGACAGAGCATGAACGGGGGAGGGGCAGAGAGAGAGGGAGACACAGAATCGGAAACAGGCTCCAGGCTCCGAGCCATCAGCCCAGAGCCTGACGCGGGGCTCGAACTCATGGAGCGCGAGATCGTGACCTGGCTGAAGTCGGACGCTTAACCGACTGCGCCACCCAGGCGCCCAATTTCCTACCATTTTGAAGATGGCCTTTATTGATTGGGTGTTGGCTTGATTTGTGTAGACTTTTATAAACCTTTGTTTTCCACAGGTCTTACCAGTTTCAGTCAGCTAATTTCTTGGGCTTTTTTTTTTTTGGTTTGTTTTTATTTTTTAAGTTGTTCTTGTGGAGGAACGAGAACTTGGGGTTTCCCAGTTCACCATCGTACTGCCCTCTACTCCTGGGGACGGGGAGATACTTCTGAGGGAAGTATGCAAGCGCATGCTGCCTTCCACTGTTTTCTCCTTCTGACTGCAAAGAATATTTGAGAATTACTGTGATAGAAGAGCAGTCCGCCAAAGAAAGTTATTCATTCATTTTCTCAGTGAAAGGTCTACTGTTGAATCATAGCCTTGTCAAACTTACATGCCCCAGGAGACAGTGATGGTTCACAGGAGGTCAGACTCCCTGATAAGCCCTGGCGTTAGCAGAACAATACGGAAAACTATGCCCTTGAGTAACATAAAACAAAATCCATGATGCAATTCACACGCAGGTAATAATTGGTTAAAGTACTACGTTCACATCCGCCTCTATTTTTATGTCTTTTCTCATCCTCATCACACCTAATTACCTACTTCTTAGTCCTTCATAGGTCGATCAGAGTACAGAGTTTAAAAGCACAAATCTGAGTACAGATTCTGGATTTAGATGGCTTGGGTTTGAATTCTAGCTCTCTCGTCTGTGCAGCTTTGTAAACTTGGACAGCTCTAACACCCTCTCGGTGCTTCAGTTTGCTTACTGTTGTTGAAATAATGAAGTAAATTTGTGTATGATTGAACTTGGACAATGTCTGGGGCACAGCTGGTAGACGATGACTACTGCTACTTGTTAGAAAACTCAAATTCTTTTCAGTTAAAACACAGTAGCAGACTCTGTGCGTTGGTAAAAAATTTAAAATTTCGTAGAATCATGTGAATCCACCATGTAGTGAAATGTGATGAAAATCAGAAATGGTTGAATAATTGTCCCAAAGTCATGTATTTCATCTATGGCATAGGCAGGACGCTGACCTAATATTTTGGCTCCATTAGAATTGACTTCCTTTTGGGGCGCCTGGGTGGCACAGTCGGTTAAGCGACCGACTTCAGCTCAGGTCACAATCTCACGGTCCGTGAGTTCGAGCCCCGCGTCGGGCTCTGGGCTGACGGCTCAGAGCCTGGAACCTGCTTCCGATTCTGTGTCTCCCTCTCTCTCTGCCCCTCCCCCGTTCATGCTCTGTCTCTCTCTGTCCCAAAAATAAATAAACGTTGAAAAAAAAATTTTTTTTAAAAAAGAATTGACTTCCTTTTAAAGCAGGTACACGTTCAGACACATTTATAAAGTGCTTCCATTTTTCAGGAATAATATGTTAATATTGATTGCACCCCTGAGTTCTCATAGCATTTGCTATCTGATGGTTATAATTATTAATTTATATGTGCATTTTTTACGTTTGCGGTGAGCAACTTGAGGGAAAAATACCATTTTTTCCCTATATCGTTAGTCCCTAGCTTAGTACAGAATAAGTGTTCCATAGATGATCACTGATTGTATAAATTTCTAATATTTTTATCCTTTTGAATATAATTTTAAATATGCGGCTTCGTTTCCAGTTTTCCAACTTCTCTAATCATACTATCCATACTATAATTTTGGATAGGGATTTTTCCTTCTAAAAGTTAGAAAAGTGGTGTAGTCTAGTGATAAGGCACATCCACATTTTCACCACCAAACTATCTGAAGTTCAAATCCCAAATCTGCACGTGTGAGCTGTGGAACTTTTAGAAAATTAAACGTCTATTCTTAATTTCTTCATCTGTGAAATAGGCATGATCAATCAAACCACCTCATAAGGCTGTTATGAGCATTAATAAGCTAATATAAATAAAGTATATAAACCAGTAAATAAAGTATATAAAGATTTTTTTTTTTAAATCATTTTCTGCTCTGGTTTTCTTCTGCATGTTCTGTATAGCCACTATGGCTGATAGGTGAGGGACTAATTTTTCAATCCTATGTGGACTACTGCACTTTTATTTGTTTTTAAATTTCTCATATTATTTTGACAGAAAACTAATTTTGAGCCCTGTGATCCAAACCACTCAGCATGGTTGACGGGTAAAATAACTTAATACTGCCCTACCTTGGACTGTGAATTTTGCTATTATTCAGTCATACCAGACGTTTTGAAATCTGTGACTGCCCTCTGGTGTCAGTAAGAGATTATACAGACTCTGTTAGCTGAAAAAAAGTCTGCTTTTATTAATTTATTTTTAATTTTTATTTTAATCCCAGTATAGTTAAGATACAGTGTTATATTAATTTCAGGTGTACAATAGAGTGATTCAACATTTCTGTAATTACTCAGTACTTGTCAAACTAAATATACTCTTAAAAAATTTATTTTGGGGGGCGCCTGGGTGGCTCAGGCGGTTAAGCGTCCGACTTCGGCTCAGGTCACGATCTCGCGGTCCGCGAGTTCGAGCCCCGCGTCGGGCTCTGGGCTGATGGCTCAGAGCCTGGAGCCTGCTTCCGATTCTGTGTCTCCCTCTCTCTCTGCCCCTCCCCCGTTCATGCTGTGTCTCCTTCTGTCTCAAAAATAAATAAATGTTAAAAAAAATTAAAAAAAATTTTTTTTTTAATGTTCAGACAGAGCATGAGCAGGGGAGAGGCAGAGAGAGAGGGAGACACAGAATCTGAAGCAGGCTCCAGGCTGTGAGCTGTCAGCACAGAGCCAGATGTGGGCCTCGAACTCATGCACCGTGAGATCATGACCTGAGCCAAGGTGGGCCGCTCAACCGACTGAGCCACCCAGGCCCTCCAAGATAAATACACTCTTAATCCCTTTCACTTATTCCACCCATGTCCTCACTCACCTCCCTTCTGGTAACCATCTGTTCCCTATAGTTAAGCGTCTATTTTTTGGGAGCACATGGGTGGCTCAGTCAGTTAAGTGTCTGACTCTTGATTTTGGTTCAGGTCATGAGCTCACGGTTCGTGAGATCGAGCCCCATGTCCACAGAGCCTGCTTGGGATTCTCTCTCTCCCTCTCTCTGCCCCTCCCCGCACATACACGTGTAAACACGCTCTCCCTCAGAATAAATAAACAAGCATTAAAAAATGAATCTGCTTTTTGTTCGTCTCTTTACTTTTCTTTTGTTCCTTTGGTTTTGTTTCTTAAATTCCACATGAGTGAAATCATATGGTATTTTTCTTTCTTTGCTTTTAAATATCTGGGTTGCAAAAGGCCACTAATAGACAAGACACGTGGAATTTACCTTTAAGTCTAAAATGGAAAGGTAATGGAGTAAGTAATTGTAAATTTAGTGTATTGAAATATAATCAGGATTAAATAATTTGATGCATTAAATAACTGGATACACCTAATAAAAAATAAAATCTTCAAAAACTGTTTGCTGCTATTTTGTTATCATAAACAGTATCACTATCACCATTACCATCTTTAATGGAAATGCTATAAGCTTACAGATAAAGAAAAGATAGAACAAGTAATAATCCACTGTGGTCATCCTCGGTTTAAAGATTTCTCAGTGTGACATTTGCTCAGGATTACCTCCGGACAGAAACCCCGAGTAGAGTGATTGCTTATCACTTGCTCTGCCTAAACTTGAACTTTGCAAAATAAAGACGAAGAGGGGAGACTTGTTTGAAATTGGTCAACATACGCAGCAGTCTCTTGTCTAGTTTGAAAGTTGGGGCCAAAGATTTGATTTTACATTGGACTCTCCCATGTTCCAGGTGATCCGTGTTTCTTTTTTAATATTTTTATGATTCCACAGAGAATGATCTGTTCTTGTCATTCTGTTACCAAAAAGAAAATCTCTTATACATTGATGAAGCAAAAATAAAGCTACAGAGATTTAAATTAACATTACTTAAGAAAGAAGCTATGAGGTTACTTAGAGAAAATGGTTATAGAAATAAAAGCCTCACCTACTAGCAAATCAGTAAAGGCCACCTGGAGAGACTTTTCTTCTTTTTAATCTCACTTTTAGAGAGCATCTCTCCTGGTTATATGGGAAGTGTGTCAGAAAAGCTTACCCCATGGAGTACTATCAGCTTCAAAATAGAGAAAGCTTCACAAAACTTCCTTAGTTGAAGGAAGTTCCTTAGTTCCTTTCATCATCATGGGACTCTTTACACATCTATCCGACCATTTCATTTCCAGAAACTTTATTCACAAAAGGTATCTATGCCCTGTCCCTCATTTTATTTAGGAAGGTGTCTAGAGCTCTTGAACTATCTGTTCTCTAAGGCTGGTAAAATGTTATTGATGTGCCTAGTATTTTAAGAAAGGTAGCATTGTTGAAATCTAAGTAGGCAGGTCTATAGTCCAGATTTTAAGACATTAGTAATTCTTTATTCAATTCATCCACTAACTAAGGCATTAGTTTGAATCTCAGCTTTGACATTTGCTGTGTAATATATGCAATGCCTTGCAGAATCATATTCCTTGTTTGAAAAATAAGGATGATATATTTAGCATATCACACAACTATGGAAAAGTGTATTAGAAAGCACTTGATAATGTACATATAGGAAAATATAAAAGTAAGCTGTTTTTATTTTTAGTAACTAGAAGAAAACCCCATCAAATACTGCCAGAGTGCCTTGAAGCTGCATGCCCAGAAAACTGGATTGGTTTCCAAAGAAAGTGTTTCTATTTTTCTGATGACATCAAAAATTGGACATTCAGCCAGAGGTTTTGTGTCTCACACGGCGCTGATCTTGTTCAGATTGAAACCGTCCAGGAACTGGTAAGAAAATAGTTCTGTCTAGAATAAAATAATGTGCCCCATCAATACACTACGTAATTCTATGTGAGAATGTCTAAGGTACAGGTTTAGACACTTGCCTAGACATTGATATTTTTAACATAAGGAGAGAAAACCAGCAGGTGCTACATTCTGCAGCGGATCATCTACAGTTACCTTAACATTCATAGCAGGAAAGTGGCCAGAGAGCAAGACAGTGCTTTCTGTGACTAATGAGCAAGAACTGTGCAAACAGAATTGGAGAATTAAACAGGGAAACATAATTTTAAATCTGCATGAAGTTAACATTGCTTCAAAATAAATCAGGCAGGAGTGATGTCAGAGAAGATGGCAGAATAGGAAGCTTTGAAATCTGTACCTACACCTAAACAGCTATTGGACTGGCAGAAACTCTCAACAAATCTGGAGCTCTGGAGTCTTGCAGCATCCAAGGGATAACTTAATGAAGAGGTTAGTAAATTTCAGTTAATCTCCATGAATTTCAGCCTTCCCACTCAGTGGTTACCATTCCCCACACACCATCATGTCCTGCAGCCATGGGGACTCCTGGCCACGTTCCTGGTAAAGCTTGCTGGAGCCAGGATGGTGAATAAGAACATTGTGCTTCAAATATTGTGGTTATGTGGTGGTATTTGTCATCGCTGCTTTTCTTTGCTGAGGGACAGACACAGAGGTGGGCTGCCATTTTTTCTTCAACTCCTACCAAATGGAGTGATCTTCAGAGCATTTAAAGACACAGTACTTGTTTTCTCCCCCCTTTTGGGAGCTAGACATTTAGCTAGACATTGCCAGCTAGACATTGGCAGTTAACTGGCTGACCGTAAAAATAACAGAATAGAAATTTCAGTGACCACACACAGTACGTAATGCACATTTTGCAAAAATTGTTTGGAAAAGTCACAACCAGATGGCTCTGAATCTCAGTAATCGAAATTCAACAATCACTGAAGAAAAGAAGTATATTCCCAGAATTAACACAATAAAGTATTCATAATGTCCAGTTTTGAACAAAGAAATCACAAAACATATAAAGGAATAGGAAAGCATAGCTTATTCGCAGGAAGAAATATCTGATAGAAACCATCCATGAGGGAGTCCAGACATTGGAAATATTAGTCAAAGATGTTAAATCTATTGTATTAAATATGTTCAATGAGCTAAGGGAAACCATACACCAAAAAAGTAAAAGAAATCAGGAAAAATGATATGTAAATAAAATGAGAATATCAATAAAGTGGTAGAAATTATTGAAAGGAACCAAATAGAAATTCTGGACCTGAGAAGTATAATAATTGAAATGAAAAACTCACTAGAGGAGTCAAAAGAATATTTGAACAGGAAGAAGAAAGAGTCAGCAAACTTGAAGATAAGAAAGTTGAAGGTATCCTGTCTAATAATAGAAAGAAAATTTAAAAATAAAAACAAATAAACATCCTGAAGGAACTGTAGTATACCGCCAAGCAAACCAATGTATACATTGTGGGAATCCTAGAAGGAAAAGAAAAAAAAAGGTAGAAAAAATATGTAAAGAAATAATGGACAGAAATTTCCCAAAGTTGAGGAAAAAGATGAATATACATGTCCAAGAATCTCAACAAACTCCAAGCAGGATAAATTCAAAGAAAACTACATGAAGACTAAAATTAGAGTCAAGTTGTCAAAGCTGAAAGAGAGAAGTTTGAAAGCAGCAAGCGAAGGGACTAGTCATGTACCTAGGATTCTCAATGAGATTAGCAGATGATTTATCCTGAGATACCATAGAATCCAGAAAACAGTGCAATGACGTACTTTAAATTCTAAAAAAACCCTGCCAGTCTAGAATTCTGAATCTGTCCAAACTATCTTTAATAATGGGGAAAAATTTAAGATACTTCTAAAAGAACAGCAGCTAAGTGAGTTTCTTATCAGTAGACCCATCCTATAAACAATGATAAAGGCTGAAATTAAAGTGCATTAGATAGTAACTCAGAGCCAAAGGAATAAACAAGACTCATAAAAGTAACCACATAGATCAATATAAAAGCCAGAATTACTATACTTTTGGTTTAGTTTGTAACTTCTCTCCTTTCATATATGATTTAGCAGGTGAATTCATAATACAATAATTATAAATCTATGTTAATGAGTATATAGCATATACATATATAGTCTATGACAGTATTATGAAGAGAGGGATGGAGATGTAAAGGGGCAAAATGTTCATTTGCCATTATAACCAAGTTCATATTGTAAACTATGTTGTTATAAGTTTAAAATGTTAGTGGCAATCCCCAAGGTAACCACTAATAAAATTACTAAAATATATACAGTAAAAGAAGGAGGGAATAAAAATGGTACTTAGAAAAACTCAATTAAATAAAAATCACAATAGTAGAGGAATTAGAGAATAAAAAACATATAAGACATATAAAAAATAAATAAATGGTAGAACTAAGTCTTTTAATGGTAATCACATTAAATGTAAATGGTTGAAACTATCTGATTAAAAAGCAGAGACTGGCAGTTGGCTAAAAACAAAACAAGATCCATCTACATGCTATTAGAGACTCACCATAGATATAAGGACCCAAAGAAGTTTAAAATAAAAGGCTGGAAAAAGATATGACATGCAAACAGTAACCAAAATAGAGCTGTGTGACTATATTTTTGTTGGACAAAACAGATAAAAGCAAAAAAGTTTACAAGAAACAAGGAATATTATATCTTGATAAAAATTTTGTTACAGCAAGAAGATATAACCATTATGAACCTATAGTACCCACAGCACCAAAATATATGAAGGAACAATTGATAGAATTGAAATGAGAAATAGATAGTTCTATAATAATATTTGAAGACTTCATGATTCCACTTTCAATAATGGATAGAACAACCAGACAAAGGAACAATGAGGGCATACAAGTCTTAAACAGTACTGCAAACCAATTTGACCTAAAAGACCTGCAGAGAACGCCTCCCAACAATAGCAGAGTATGTATTCTTCTCATGTGTCTGTGGAACATTTTTCTGGATAGTTCATGTGATAGGCCACAAAACAAGTTAGTAAGTTTGAAAAGATTGAAATCATGCAAAGTTCCTTTTGTAAACACAATGGAATGAAACTAGAAATCAACAACAGAAGGAAAATTGGAAAATTCACAAATACATAGAAATTAAACAGCCCACTGTTAAACATTCAGTGAGCAAAAAAGAAATCACAGGGGGAAATTAGAATTGAAACAAATGAAATGAAAACATGCAAAACATAAGTGTTTTGTAACATACCAAAACCTATGGCATGCAGCAGAAGCAATACTGAGTGGGAAATTTATAACTGTAAATGCATACCTTAAAGAAAAAAAAATACTTGAAGTCAGTATCCCAACTGTACACGTCAAGGAACTAAAAATGGAGAAGTAAAAATAAATGTCATCTTCAAAGAGTAAAGATTTCCCCGAGAAGTCCACTAATCATAAAGGAAAATTATACATTGAATTATATAGAAATTAATACTTGTAATCATAAAAAGACACTCTACCTATTGACAAAGATATGTAACGTGGAAAACTACAATGCTGGTATGAATACGATTTGTTACAATTACAGAATCAGAAAATAATTAGGTGTCATTTGGTGAAATTGACAATAACCGTTACTGTGGCCTAATCATTCATTCCAGGACAGGAGGACAGGTGCCACGAATGTCATGAAAGCATTCATAATAGCTTCAAACTTGAAATAATAGTAGTGGAAACCAATAATAGAATAGATAAATTATGGAGTGGTAAGACAAAGTGGCACTATGCTGAATTAAAAGCAAACAAGTTATCAGCAATTTCTCTCAGTTTTAATATTCGTTTGCGCTACTGTAGCATATCTATTCTGTATGTATTATTAAACAATACAAAATTAAAAAGAAAATTGTGAGAGCAGTTGAGAAGATAGCATAGAAGCAACATTTCTTCTGGGAGAGGCTAGATAATGTCGGGTTAATGCATATCATCTTTGTTTTCTGAAAGGGTTTCCTGTTGCGGTATAAAGGCCCCTCTGACCACTGGATTGGGCTCAGCAGAGAAGAAGGCCAACCATGGAAATGGATAAATGGCACTGAATGGACCAGCTGGTGAGTTCTGAAAAATATGGTGGCAATATTTGTATCATACTGTGCACATATCTAGTGTTTAAAGGAGCAAATATTTTGAATTCACTTTGCAGAAAACCAAACACAGAAACCAGTGTGTTCTCTAAAAATTTTTATTTTGCGATTAGTCATAAAGGAACAAAGTGAAAAATTGTAGACTGCAAAGGTTTTGCAACATCCTCAAACCGCTACAAAATCTATCATAGGTGGCACAGTAGAATGGTGGTGAACTTGACTCCAGCCTCAGCTATGTCATTTACCAGCTCTTTCACTTTAAGCAAACTACACACTATCTTTAAGTCTGTTGCTTACTCCACAACGAAATTAGTCGTACTTGCCCAATTGATTTCACAGGGTTGATATGAGAATCAGAGATTTTGATATTTACGGTGGCACCATTTAACTTTAAATGTCATATAAATGCAAGGTAAATTACTATTTTCGTTGATCACTGCATCAGTCTTCAACCATTTACACAGGGATTATGAGGGATGGTAATAATGTCTATTATTTATAAGATCATCATTACAATGTTTAGGACAGGTGCAGTTAGCATTGTCACATTTCATCTCAACTGCATATCTGTTGGATCTTTATATCACTAGAAGAATTTTGGATAATGTCGGAAGACTTGGATTCAGAGAGCCTCACTAAATGTTTTCTTATCTGAAGATATGAGGAGGTTTTGAAAAGTTGCTTTATGATGATAAAATAGTCAGCATTGGAAATGTCACTTTATTTAGTGGAAAGAGCACTGGACCAGACGTTGGTAATTTTGAAAACTGGTTCTTACCTATTAGCTTTTTTTTTTCAATATATGAAATTTATTGTCAAATTGGTTTCCATACAACACCCAGTGCTCATCCCAAAAGGTGCCCTCCTCAATACCCATCACCCACCCTCCCCTCCCTCCCACCCCCCATCAACCCTCAGTTTGTTCTCAGTTTTTAAGAGTCTCTCCTATTAGCTTTTTGATCTCGGACAGACACTAAGTTTTAGGAATTAGAGCTTATATTTATACACTGTTGTATCTGCAGTGCCTAGCCCATTGTGGATGCTTGATGAATATTTAGGATTGACCTTTACTTCTCCCTTTATAATAGTGAAACGGTAATGTTTACTTCATCTAATTCTCTAGTGTTTAAGGAGCAAATATAGTGCTAACTGTTCAGTCATTGAAAATGGTTCATCACCATAGAAATGAAAAATATATTTATTAAGGGCTAGCGTGTCTTAACAAAAGGCAAATCATGTCACCCTGAGCAATTTCAAACAGTACAGGGGAAAAACTTCTAGTCTAAATGCTGACCCAGATGTCTGAGCCAGGCTGCTTAAATGCTGAGTAGACAAGCATTCTCTCTCCTCTTTCCCAAAAGGAAGAAGTGGGAATAGCGTGGACCCTGTGTTTTCACTGATTTAGTTATGAATCCTCGTTTCATTTGTTATAGAATCCTGGGAAATTCTGTGAATTTTGCTTGTTGGCTTGTGTGTGTGTGTGTGTGTGTGTGTGTGTGTGTGTGTGTGTTTTCCGGCCTGTAAAAAGAGATGATCGGTATCTCTCAGGGCAATCTTTAATATTGAAGAGAGAATACGGGGCGATGCACCTTATATTTTGGAGGCTGAATTCATGTTAGTTTCCTGATTTCCTCATCTGTGTTCCCTGTGCTTTTGAAGAACTATCCGGCGGCCAACTGAGCGACTCTGCTTTTTCATTGCAGTTTTCCTATCAGAGGAGGAGGAGAGTGTGCCTATTTGAATGACAACGGTGCCAGTAGTGCTAGGCACTACACGGAGAGAAAGTGGATCTGTGCCAAAGAGGACACATACACCAAGATCAGGAGGCAAAATGCAACGTAACTCTTCCCTTGTGAATTGCACTCCTTCCCGAATGTGTCTTAGCTCTGACAGTGTGGAGCCTGCTGCGGATTCTCTCTCTTGCTCCCCATCAAAAAGAAACATTATAAAAAATGAGCACCCAGAGAGACTGCCACATATAATTGCTTTGTATCCAGGTGCTGTTGTGTTACTCAACTTTGTAACTTTTCTCCGAAAACCCCGAGCAACCCAAAAAGCTTTCCTTCTAGAATCCTCATTGAGAGAATAAAAGCGGTTTCTTTTGTATATAACTTCTTGGCCTGATTGCACTTTCAGAACATTCTCTAGTGTTGGCAACATAAGGTGACATTTTTTACGTGCCTTCTCACTTACGGAAAATACGAGACTGAATGAAAAGGGAAACATCTTTTGAAAAGTCCTTGCGTACTTTACAAGTTTTAATTCTTCTTGATTGGAAGATACTCCTTAAACATCAAAAATCTCAGCATTTTTTTTCTCTTCAACCTCATTAAAATGTTAACCTTTTTTTCATTTTTATTGAGTTTTAATTTTAATTCCAGTAGAGTTAACACACAGTGTTATATTAGTTTCAGGTGTATAATACAGTGATTCAACGATTGTGTACATTACTCAGGGTTCATCATGGTAAGTATACTTCCTAAAGGAGGACACTTGTGAGGAGCACTGGGTGTTGTATGTAATTTAGTGATGAATTACTAAGTTCTGCTCCTGAAAATATTATTACACTATATGATAACTGACTAGAATTTAAATAAAAATGTGAAACAAACAAAAAAGAGATTAAAAAGTGATAAATGTACTCTTAATCCCTTTCACCTATTTCACCCATGCCCCCACCCATCTCCCCTGTGCTAACCATCGGTTTGCTCTCTATAGTTAAGAGTCTGTCTCTCTTTTATCCTTTGATCATTTGTTTCATTCCACATATGAGTGAAACCTATGGTGTTTTCTTTCTCTGACTTCTTTTGCTTACATTATACTGTAGCCCCATCTCTGTTATTACACATGGCAAGATTTCACTCTTTTTTATGGCTGAATTGTTTTTTGAGTTTGATAACTTCATTATAGATTTTGAATACTAACCCTGTATCAGATATATTGCTTGCAAATATCTTATCCCATTCCATAGATTGCCTTTTAGTTTTGTTGATTGTTCCTTTGCTGTGGAGAAAATTTTTATCTTGACAAAATCCCAGTAGTTCATTTTTGCTGTTTACCTTGCCTCTAGAGACATGCCAAGTATTCATTGATAGATAAGTGGTTAAAGAAGAAGTGGTCTGTGTGTGTGTGTGTGTATAATGGAATATTACTTTATTTTTCTGATTCAGCACATTGAATATATCCCGCCACTCCTTTCTGGCATGCCAAGTTTCTGTGGATAGGTCTGCTGCAAACCTGATCTGTCTTCCCTTGTAGGTTAGGAACTTTTTTTCCCTTGCTGCTTTCATGATTCTCTCCTTGCCTGAGTATTTTGTGAATTTTACCATGATATGCCTTGTTGATGCTTGGTTTTTGTTGAATCTAATGGGAGTCCTCTGTGCTTCCTGGATTTTGATGTCTGTGTCTTTCCCCAGGTTAGGAAAGCTTTCCACTATGATTTGCTCACATAACCCTTCTACCTTTATTTCTCTCTCTTCCTCTTCTGGGACCCCTATGATTCTGATGTTCCTTTTTAATGAGTCACTGTTTTCTCTAATTCTTAAGTTATGCTCTTTTGCCTTACTCTCCCTCTTTTTTTCTGCTTCATTATTCTCCATAAGTTTGTCCTCTATATCACTGATTCTCTGTTCTGCTTCATCCATTCTTGCCACCACAGCATCCATTCGAGATTGCAGCTCAGTTATAGCAGTTTTTATTTCATCCTGACTAGTTTTTACTTCTTTTATCTCTGCAGAAAGGGATTCTAATCTATTTCCAACTCCAGCTAGTATTGTTATTATCTTGATTCTAAATTCTGGTTCAGACATCTTGCTTGTATCTCTGTTGGTTAAGTCCCTGGCTGTCGTGTATTCCTGCTCTTTCTTTTGGGGTGAATTCCTTTGTTTCATCATTTTTTTTTAATTTATTTTTGGGACAGAGAGAGACAGAGCATGAACGGGGGAGGGGCAGAGAGAGAGGGAGACACAGAATCGGAAACAGGCTCCAGGCTCCAAGCCATCAGCCCAGAGCCTGACGCGGGGCTCAAACTCACGGACCGCGAGATCGTGACCTGGCTGAAGTCGGACGCTTAACCGACTGCGCCACCCAGGCACCCCTGTTTCATCATTTTTAAGGGAGAAAAGGAATTAATAAGGTAGAAAAATTAAAATTAAAAAAATTAAAGTTAAAAACCTATTAAAATTAAAAAATTAAAAACAAACACACACACACAAAATTGAATAAATGATGCTAGAACCTAGGTATGTTTGGTCTGGGTGTTGAAAGTGGCTTGATAGATTAGAGAAAAAAGGGGAAAAAAAGAAAAATAAAGGAAATCATTTGAAAATTTGAAAAAATGAATACACTGAAGTAGACTAAAATGAAATGATGGAAGTAAAAAAGAATTTGAAAAAATTTACACATAAGTTAAAAATATAGTAGAAAAAAATCAAAGGAAATATTTTTAATAAAAATTAAAAATAAAAATGAATTTTTTCTCTTTCTGTATTCAAGAAAAAGGAAAGAAACGAAAAAGAGAAAAAAAAAGAAAAGAAAGAAAATAAATTGAATAGTTGGACCAGCTAACAAACTGAAGTACGACTGAAATTACTTTGTTTTCCCCTAGAAGTCAAACAACGAAGTGCTTTATAGTCCATAAACTAAGCGGCCGGTGAGACTTGTGTTCTTGAAGAGGGAGGTTGGCCCAGTTGGGCAGGGCTCCGTGTAACGGCTCCGTTATCCACTAGATGGCGCTGCTAGCCTACTGGGGTGGATTGTTGTGGTGCTTGTAGGTGTGTATGCGCATGCGCGGGAGCAGTGAAAATGATGTCACCCAGCTACCCAGTCTCTAGCATCAGAACTCTGTTCTCCCCGATCAGCAATCATGCACCCATCCTTCATCTTCAGCTTCTCTCCACTCCCCACTTCCACCGCTGTCTGTGACCAAGCCCCGAGTAGCACCTCCCTCCCGTGTTTTGTGTCAGATGTGGCTGCCTTCCCCCGTCCCCCACTTCTGAGGGACTGTAGCTTTGACCCGCTCCGCCCCTCTGCGGAGGGTCTCACCGAGCAATGGCTGGGTGCTGGCCGCACCCAGGAACGCTTGCAGAACCGTGCTGCTGCCGATGCCCAGAGACTGCAGCCAGGTGCCAGCCCACCCCAGAAAAAGTTCGTGAGACAGTGTAGCAGCAGTTTTTCAGGGATTATGGAAAATCACAACACACATCTGGCACCCCAACGACCTTGTTCTAGCACCAGCGAATGTGGCCGTTCTCTAGGGTCTGCTGGGCCCAGGTGGCCTCACAGCCTCTACCAAATGTGCTTCCAACAGTGGAACCGCTTCTCCCAGTGTGCCCTGAGAACCTCCTGGACCTACTCTGCTCCTGGGGATTTGCCTTTCCCACCAGATCAGCGCCACGTATTGAGTTGCGGAGTTGCAGACTCTGTACTCCCCCTGTTTATAGTCTTAATGGAATTTAAACCCTCTCCTTTCTCCCTTTTTAGTTCAGTCCTTGTGGCTGTTTCCAATTTTCAACTTCTCTCCAGCTGCTTTTGGGGATGGGTGCTTTTCCCATATTCTCCCCCCCCCCCCATCTCTGTCTTCTCTCTGCATGCAAAAGTGGCTCCCTGCCCTCCGCGGCTTCTGTCTTCCCAAGTTCACCTCTCCACACCATGTACCTGCTGAATTCTGTGGTTCAGGTTGTGCAGATTGTTGTGTTAATCCTCCAATCAGTTTTCTAGGTGTGTAGGATGGTTTAGTTTTGGTCTGGCTGTATTTCATGGACACGAGACAGGCAAAAAACTTCCTTGCTGTTCTGTTATCTTGGCTCCTCCCTGTTGGGCCTTACATTTAAGAGCATGGTCCCTGTAGGGGTGTCTGGGTGGCTCAGTCAGTTAAGTGTCCCACTTCGGCTCAGGTCATAATCTCGTGGTCCCGGGTTTGAGCCCCACGTTGGGCTCGTGCTGACAGCTCAGAGCCTGGAGCCTGCTTCAGATTCTGTGTCTTCCTCTCTCTCTGCCCCTGCCACACTCACGTGACATTTTTGTCCAAGACGACATCCACAGAGTACCTTGTGGGCACAAGCTGATTGTAGTTACAAACTTTCACCTAAGACTTGAACTTGGTCTTTGACCTCTAGGCGTTTTCTTCTTGCCCATGGCAGCTGTCACTTTGAGCAGATAGCAGTCAATTCCAGCCAACAGAACATGGCTCTATGAACAGTCTGAGGCGCCATTATCAATGTTCTTCACGATAACTACTCTGTGTCCAGAGTAATGTTCAGCCAGGAGCAGCACCACTTTTCCGGGTTCCGTGAACTTGCCCATCTTGACGTAAGGCACTCGAGCTTACAGCAGAAAGCAAAAAAGGGCTGGAACTTCTCTTGATTTTGATGTTTATGTTTTGTTTGCTTTTGGTCTTGCCACACGGGGGCATGAAACTGACACACACACACACACACACACACACACACACAATGATGTTAAACCATCAATAAATCCACAGTGACGAGGAGAAACAAATGCAAAGGGATGCTGGAGTTGGAGTATTATTTAGACATAAAAAAAAATGAAGCACTGACACACGCTACAATGTGGATGATCCTTGAAAACATTATGCTAAGTGGAGGAAGCCACACAAAAAAGGTCACCCAGTGTAGGATTCCGTATATATGAAATATCCAGAGAGGTGAAAACACAGAAACGGATGCAGCTTGGTTGCTGACAGGGGCTACCTGTGGTGGTGAGAAATGGGGTGCAACTGCTTAACGAGTATGAGGGTTCCTCTTGTGATAATTGAAATGATTTTGAACCAGGTAGGGGTGGTGGTTTAGCAATGTTGTGAATGAACTAAATGCCACTGAGTTATTCACTTTAACTTGTTTTTTTAATGTTTATTTATTTTGACAGAGAGAGAGTATGAGCAGGGAAGGGGCGGAAAGAGAGAGGGAGACACGGAATCGGAAGCAGGATCCTGGCTCTGAGCTGTCAGCACAGAGCCCGATGTGGGGCTTGAACTCACGGACCGTGAGATCACAACCTGAGCCAAAGTCGGATGCTCAACCGACTGAACCACCCAGGTGCCCTGAGTTATTCACTTTAAAAGAGTTGATTTTACATTATGCTGATTTTATGTCAATTAAAAAAAATTAAAAAAAAATTATTCTGGAGTGACACTTCCACAATGTGGGAAAATTCATACTGAAGGTTAGTTCATAATAGAAAACCAAAAACACTATCTGAGTCAACAGAAGCAACAAACAGGAGGATTAGAAACAGAAGAACCCACAAGAAATTATTTATTTATTTATTTACTTATTTATTTCTAGAGAGAGAAAGAATGTAAGCAGCAGAGAGGGGCAGAGAGAGAATCTCAAGCACATGACCCATGTGAGGCTCAAGCACATGACCCTGAGATCATGACCTGAGCTAAAATCAAGAGTTGAATGCTCAACCAACTGAGCCACCCAGGCACCTCAAGAATAACATTTTTACATAAGTGAATACAGCTTTCACAAATGAAAAACATAATAGTAAATTTTTTAATGAAGTAGAGAACAACTGATTCAGTTAAAACTGAGGATAATAAAAAGATTAAAAATATGTAAGACATTTCAAAACCTGAATGATGAATGAGAACATTCCAGAAAATGTCTAATAAAAATTCTAGGAGAAAAAAAATAAAAGAAAAAAATAAGAGAGGCAATATTTGAGGAGTCAAGGACCAATCATTTTGTATAATTCTCATTATTGTCTAATAAAAGTATAAATGATTACTGTCAGCCCAGAGGCCAACACGGGACTTGAACCCACAAACTGTGAGATCATGACCTCAGCTGAAACCAAGGGTCAGACATTTAATAGACTCAATTATACAGGTGTCCCAGTTAAATTACTTTTAAGGAAAATTTGTCAATATCTAATAAAGTTGAAGAACATATATATATATATATACTTTCTACAGATATAGATATAGATATTGAAGAATATATACTTGTACTTTCTAAGAAAAATTTGTCAATATCCAATAAAGTTGAAGAATGCACTTGCTATATATATATATGTGTGTGTGTGTGTGTGTGTGTGTATATATATAATGAATGTATATATATTTGTACTTTTCTAATGGGGAGAAAATCTCAGAATAAGTACCCATGTAGTAATGTATCTTGCAGCCTTATCTGTTTTTTCCTTTTAAATTTTATGTTTATTTATTTTTGAGAAGGAGAGAATCAGAGTGCAAACAAGGGAGGGGCAGAGAGAGAAGGAGACACAGAATCTGAAGCAGGCTCCAGGTTCTGGGATGTCGGCACAGAGCCCAACCTGGGGCTGGAACTCACAAACCACAAGATCATGACCTGAGCCAAAGTTGGATGCTTAGCTGACTGAGCCACCCAGGCGCCCCGCAGCCTTATTTGTAAAAGGGAAAATATGGGACCCTATTAACTGAATCACTCCCAGGACATCTTTGACACACGCTGCTTCTATACATTAGGAAATGTGCATTCAGTCACCAGAAACTGTATAGTACTCAAGAGTTAAAACATTTGACTAAATTTTATTTGAGGAAAAAGTCCCGTAATTGAGTTCAAAATAAAAAAATATACATTAATAAGCAGAGACATAAATACTTTAAAATACCCGGTCAATTTATAGAGGTCTGCTGAAACAATGTGCTCAAAATAAAGCTAATATGTACCTTTCAGAAGCGTGTCCCATTCCGATCTGGATTCAAAATCAGTTTTGTAGTTATACTATGCACAATTCCAAGGGGCTTGACTCTTCGATCGGTTCACAAGCTATATATAAACAGTGGATGAGAAGTAAGGGATGAAAATATGCCTACAGAGGAACAGGAGTTTCACCAGCAAGGGATGACAGCAGCAATAAAACGCAGACGCATTGACACAAAAGTCTTGTCACTTTAAGTCCCTTAATTTGGAGTGGTACAACCCTGTGGACCCGTTTTTCGTGAAGCCTTCATTATATTACGGTATGGCTTTAAAGTCCGTGTTCAGAGTAAATCATTAGCCCACATTTCATTTTGTTCCATACGCCGTTTAAGACAGTAGGTTAAGAAGAATGGACTAGAATGTGTAGACACGAAACACACGATTGAAGAAAGATAAATAAAGGGGAAGGTTCTTAGAGCTTACGCCGGCAGCGTGAACTCAAGGCATGCTGCTGGGTAGGTGAACTTCCGGAGCCAGATGCCCTTAAAGTTGTGTGATTCTCCTGAAGCAATACCTAGAAGGCAGGGGTGACATCAGGGAGATCAGCTGTCTGCTCTGTTTTCAAGAAATAAACGGCATGGAAGCAAGAAATGATGTCGTTTTAAAAAATGGCTTATCCTATGCACTATGATCCTCTCTGATTAAACTCTCTATAAACTTTCAGTAACACATATGCGTCCTATTATGCTCTGGAATGAAGGATTTGTGATGGTGACAGGGGATGGTGTTGAGTCCTGCCCAACGGGCGGTGAAAATAAAGAACTGCCGGCGGGTAGAAGAGTCAAGTTCCGGCCAATGCTTTGTCCTGGAGCTAAGGACATCCCCATTAGAAGCCCTGTGTGAAGAGCAGGTCGTACTTCATTTGGGAAACAGCAATGAAGATCTTCTAAACTTGAACAACACCCCAAAATTACATTATCAGCATTGCTGATAGGATATTTGAGCATTTTTCCGAAAGGCTCTTTGACAGCAAAAAAATCCTTGACTATCTCTGCTAGTTCACTCTATGATACCCTCAGGTGGAGAGGCACCTGTTTGTTATGTTTCCTAGGAACTAAAGATAGTAACCAATGGGTAGTTACTCAATGACTGACTCAAAATCCTCTTTTCACAATGGATTATTAGTTGGTTTTTTTTCTTGTTATGTCACAGAAAGGAATAACAAAAACATAATTGCAGAGACAATTCCCTTACTAACTAACCAACTATGGACATTTCCAGGCATGTATTCAAGTCCTCACGTGTTTGTTTGGATTCTGGGTCATGACCACAGCAGTTAAGTTTTTCTTTGCACATTGTTCGGCTCTCCAACCAGGTGTCATTCTTCTCTGAAAACCACTAGCATGTTTCTTGGTAAGGCGATCTCTCTGATGAACAAGTAGAGATCTAGAGGCTTCTGGTGGCAAAATGTAAATAAGATAATGTGACGACTGTCAGCATGGGGAGCCTCCGGAAGCCTTGTGAAGGATATTGTGTTTTTCTTATTGCCATTCAACTTTATTCTTTCAGTGTTCTCCTTCCCAGTTTCTACTCCCCATCTTGAAGCTTCGATGCTCCAGTCCCGCCACAGTCCTCTGTGACCGGACCCACCCTTGCAAACAATGTTGCTCTTATCAGATTACTCTCCAAACTCACTTTGCGCCCTAGTGCCTAGGAGATTAATTCTCTGGCAGGGGTAAAACGATGGTTTTAAGCAAACCGATTTCACTCCTAAATAAGTTAACATAAACCAATGTCTAGAGAAGTTAAGGATCCTTTCGGGTTAAAGATCTATAGCTTTAACCACGATTGCACTGTGTGGATTACAATTCCCAGCGGTTACAGCTCTTCAGAAAGGAGGCCTACAATCCCCTCTTCACTTCTCCTCTGTCCTCTCTTGAACCCGTAGGGGTAAGTCTGGTTTGTTTGCTTGCTTTTGTTTTTCCCTTACCACGTCACCAAAACTGGCCCTGTCCAGGTCACCGGGGGCCTCCCTTAATCCAGAATCAGCGTCTCCTTCCCCGCCAGCCCCCCCCCCCCCCCCACACTGGAGGGATGGCACCGGGGCAGGAGCCCTGGGTAGGAAAATAGCTGAGGGTGAGAGGGGGTAGGAGGGATGGCAGCGCCCCTGGAGCTCCGGAGAACTCGCCCGCCGGGCAGAGGAGGGAGATGCCACCACTTCCCCCGACTCCTCCAGTCTCGGCTAGAGAGCGCCACCGCACGCATGCACGCACGCAGGGGCGCTGGGGGACGCGCGGAGGAAAGACCCGGCAGCGCGCGCTGCACTGCGGGGACCCGCGAGCGCCGGATGTCCCCACCCACCTATCCGCACGCAGGGACTGGGGGACGCGCGGGAGGACCGGCCGGCTAGCGCGCTCGCCGCACTGCGGGGACCCGCGAGCGCCGCATGTCCCCCACCCACCTCATGTCTCCACCCCCACCCCCTGCTCCCCTGCTTCCCACCGCCTCTGCAAGGAGAAAACTAAGCAAAGCCGGTGCACCACTTCCTCCGGCTGAGACCCGATAACGTTTCTTCCGTTGAGGGTTCTGCAGAACCCTCCAGTTTCATCACGGAACAGAAAGAAAACACACCGGAGAGCACTGATTTCTTTACGGGGAGGAGCATCAAACCTACCTCTGGTCCTTGCAGTGAGCACAACGGTGTTGTGCCTGTGTGCCCAGTATCACGAAAGCCTTCCGGCTACACAGTCCATATATTTGTCAGTTGCACAGAACGGCATCTCTGAGGCAAAATACTCCAGCCAGTGGCGAAGGTAATTTTAAAGCCAACAGTTTTGGGTTAAAAAAAAAAAAAAAAATCTGCCAAAGTTGTATAGGGAGAAAACGGCGAGAGGAGCGATCAGGTGTAAGAAAACCCAGAAATCCTGCATCTGGGTGGGTTGGGAAGGCGGCGCTACCCCAGGCCCAACTGGGGCACCTTTATGTAATTCTTCAACACAGAGCAGATACCTTTAGGAAAGGTATCCTTACCCACTCCGTCCTCCACCAGGGGAGCTTTTTCTCCTGTGTGTGAAGGGTACCAACCACACGGCCAGCAGTGGTCGTGGCTCAGCCCCCCAGAATTTACAGGGGGGTTACTCTGGCAGTTAAATTCTCTCCAGTCGTATTTGAGAAGGCAGCTTCAGACCGTGGGCCCCTTGGGGCTTCCCTGAGGGAAGTGCATCAACAACAACTCTAAGAAACCAAGAGGGAGGCGAGAGATTGTGGAATCTCAACCTCTTGGGACTGGGAAGGCCCCTCCGATTTTGCCTGGGGAGTACTTAGCCAAGAGCTCCAGCATCTCGACCACAGAGGGTAGTGGCTTGATATTAAGCGTAGGAACCAGGCTGCCTGGGGGAAGCCTCGACTTTCTGCTTATTTCCTCTGTGACTCTGGGCAAGCTACTCAACTTCTACGTAGTTGAGTTTTACCTTCTAGAACAATCCTGGCCGAAGTAATAAATATTTAATGCCTATTGGTAAAAAAGCGGTAAAAATCTCCCTGGAATCAGATTTGAGAAGGGGAACCTTGTGAATGCTGACGTCCTTCTGTAAAAAAAGAATAGAGCTTGGAATAGTGTGATTTGGGCACTAAATGAAAATATGACCTGGCATATGATTTTAGTCAAAGTACACTTATGGAAGTAAAAGGATCACTTTTGCAATAACATGCAATAATTAATAACACAATATTGTATGATAAGAATGCTGGAGAGACAGTCGGGGAGGCTGTGTTCCAGTTTCTTCTTTATCACAGTTATCTGGGTGAGCAGTTAACATCATAAGGTGTGTTTTCTTTTCGTTTTCAAAACCTAACTGTTAGTTTAGATCAATGGCTCCATGTTATGATGTGAGTCATAATAATCTGGAGAGTTTTTGTTTAAAATATATATTCGCATGTACTGCCCCAAGTCTATTGGACTAGAATCATCTGGGTTGGGGACCAGTAATCGGCACTTTTTAAGAGCTATGAGGACAAATTTGGAGCAACGCTTAACATCTACGGTTGATTTCAGCTCCAAAGTTATGAACGTAGTCCATTTCATTGTCTCCTTGTACACTCAAATTCTATGATTCACAGTTGTGTATTTCATTAGTTACTAAGACACTGTTTACACCACTGTATTTCTACACTGTGCCCATATATACTGTCTCCCAGGATCAACAACTCAAATCTTTATGTTAACACATTGGTACCAGAGGAGTTATGAGACGCAATCCTAAAAGAATGTTTTAGTTCTATTAGTTTAGGATTTCTTGTCAATTGTGTTAAATTTTCATCAGCGCATGGAGAACAAAGGAAATTTTTCCACACATAATGATTTGCCGTGACCAAGTCCTGTAAGAGTTTGTGGTTGAGGTCGGCTTTTCTCTGCTGATCGTGTAGAAATAACATCAGGTTATGTGTGAACAGGTGATGCGATTTTTCCTTTTCACAGAAATCGCACTTGATTCTCTGACTAGGGCTTCCTTTCTCTAATACTCAGGAAATCAACTCTTTCATTCAGTGAGTATTGTTTCAAAGATGACCTGGTCATTATCTTTCGTAAGATTATTTAGAGTATGAAACCAAATAAGAATATTTGTACTTGTTGGCTCAGAAAAAAAAAGTAAATTAATAGATTAAATGCTCATTTCTGACATGAGACTTAGAGACCCATTTTTTTTTTCAAAGTATAAGACTATTGGAGTGTGCCAAAAAGTTTCAAGAATCTGAATGAACATTTTAAGTAAAAAAAAGTGCATATATTTCTGTCCCGGCCTATATATTTCCTCACTACAGCTCAGTAATGAAAAGCAGTGTTTCTATTTGTGAGATGTGAATTAGAATTCATCATAGAAAAAATAGGCAGCAAATACTTTTAATAATTTTATGAGAGGAAAGGCATTTCATGATTTCAACTACCTTATTAATAAGGAATAAAACAATTTTAAGATTTAAACAGATATAAAATTCTCTCACGTGTGATTAAATTTTTTAAAAATGAAAGAAAATGAATGGAACATAATCTCAATGTTGAAACAGTAGTATAATGAGTTTTTTCTGGTCTCAAATTGTAGATAAACTATCAGAGAGGAGAAACTGGTACTTTAACTTCTCTGGATATTCTGATATCTAGTAGAAATTCAGTGATTCTCTTAATAAAGTAATGTTGGCTTACCACGTCTTTAATCCGTCTGAGATCCTATCCTGTTACTTCTCCATAAACCACCAGTCACAAGTTTTGATTTTTGACTGAGAACTAAAACGGTTCTCGAAAGACTTAGGTTATATATCCTTACGTTCTAGAAGTCACTTCTTTAGTCTCAAGAGCAGCAGATTATTCCCTCCTACATTTGTTTCCTCCTCCTCTGTCCACAAATATAGATGTGTGTCATTCCCACACTTCTATGACCTCAAAAAGCATTTGTCAATAGCTTTGCTCTGTTATTTATTTCTTTTATGATCTTCTGGGTTTGTTCACAGCGGTGATGTTTTCTGATTTTTAAATTGTAATGCAGATTCTGCTTCTTCTTCAGTTGGAACAAGGGGAAACCCTCCTATTTAAAAATAATCTTGGGGCGCCTGGGTGGCTTGATTGGTTAAGCGGCCGACTTCGGCTCAGGTCGTGATCTCGCGGTCCGTGAGTTCGAGCCCCGCATCGGTCTCTGCGCTGATGGCTCAGAACCCGGAGCCTGTTTTGGATTCTGTGTCTCCCTCTCTCTGACCCTCCCCCTTTCATGCTCTGTCTCTCCCTGTCTCAAAAATAAATAAAAACGTTAAAAAATTTTTTTAACCAAACATAAACAAAATAAAAAATAAAAAAATAAAAATCTGTAACGTATTTTTGATACCAGCATGGTTGACCAACACTTGTTTTATATGATTAAGAGCTTGAAAATGTTTTTTTTTTTTTTTTTTTTGAAAATCACAACTTGTTAATGGCAATGTTAATGCTTATCAAGTTATTTCCTAAAATAGCTGTAAGATTTGGGAACATTTCAAGTATTCTTGTTCAGGGATGAGTCTTAAATACTCTTTGACTTGATGACCTTCATTTTCCGATGTGTCATAGATGTCCTCGTGGCAGTATATTTTTATGTTATCCTACAGGAAAGAAATATCATTTTGTCTAAGAGTGGACGGGAATCCGTCCTCCGCTTAGTTTTACTTGTGTGACTCTTGGAAGAATTTTCCACAGACTAAGTTATGGCTTTGTACATTTCAAATCTTGTTTCCGCCTCATTTCCTACGTGCTTCTGGTTCTGGGTGCCATGGGATCCAGTCATGTCATGATATGATTTCTAGTCTTACATCTCCATGTCCTAATACAAGGTATTTAAGAGTATTCCTGGAATACAGGGAAGTTAAGAGTATTCCTGGAAGCCATACTTGTATCATGAAGGCTAGCAAGAATATATTGATTCCTGAATAGACTTTGATATGACGGAAAACTGCATAGATTCATGAGAGTTGACTAAGCTGAAAATGCCACCTCAACTTCTCCTTCAGAAAAGAAGAAGAAAATACTGGCCTCCAATGCCATCCAATACAAGTGGAAGGAAATGTGATGCGATGGAAGGCAGATCAGAACAGAAAGACGCAGTATGGATGAGTTATATCTTAGGTTTACAAACCTGTGACGACACACAGCCATGAGGACGCATTGCCAAAGTTCATCCGATGCCTTAGAAGGGAGTCAGGCAAGAGAGGAGTTTGAATCTTCAGCCTCACCAGCTTTGGAGTGGATCCACCGGGGGACACATTCGTGTGCTTTTTGGACAGTAAGCGCTGCATGAATGAATGACTCTTAATGTGGAAGTCTAAACTGGGAGCTGAGATGACAGATCATTCCAAGTGAGTGGAAAGACCTGCCGGGGCCCTTTCCTTCATTTGTGCCCCACGTTTGCCACATCCGGTTCAGAGCAATGCCCAGAACTGAGTGCAGTATTCTGGGAGCAATCCACTTCACGCAAGGCAAGCAAAGCAGAAACATTGTCTTGCCCATTCCAGACCGTTCATCTCTGTGCAGCCAAACTAAAGTTGCTTAGCTGGGTTATTTCCTTTCCTTCTCTTTGGCAACCTTGCTATGACACTGATGCACAGTAAGCTTGGAGTCAATGAAAACCTTTAAATTTTTCACACTTGCTAAACCAGTTCTCTCTCAGGCTGTAACCAAGCAATTCAAGGTGCACCTGATACTTAATTTTGTGTGTTAACCAGGCGACAGCCTATGCCATAGATGTGTACTTCTGCTTGAGTCTGCAAAAATGTTTCTGGAAGAGGTTAGCATTCGAATTGGCAGGTTGAGTAAACAAGGTCACCTTCATCGATACAGGTGGACGTCATCCAATCTGTTCAGGGCCTGAATTAGAGCAAAAAGCAGGGGAAGGGTGAATTTGCTCTGCTTGCTTCAGCTGGGACATCCATCTTGTCTCTGCCTTTAGACGCCGTGGCTATCTGACCTTTGAACTAGACCGAATTACACTAGGTTTCCTGGTTTTCTAGTTTGGAGACAGCAGGTTGCAAGATTTATCAGCCTCCATAACTGCACGAGTCAACTACTGTAATAAACAAACAAACAAACAAATATCTCCTATTAATTCTGTTCCTCCCATTTGAAACAAGTGAAAAACCAAACTGTATCTACAAAAATGGCTTTTAGGAACACTGCACATCAGCGACAGTCATCACTGAGAAATGGGAAATAAGTGAGGTATGCTCTGAGATTGCTCTGGCTTACTGACTTGAGGATGTTTCCAGGCTGCAGTGCAGTGAGAGTCCAGATAAAGCCCATCCTGGTAGTCTCCCTGAGTTGAGAAGAAGCCTGAAGACCGGAGAAACAAAGGCTGCTGGAATTTTCAGGACAAGAGAAAAGCGTGCCGCTATTAAGTTTTTAATATCCACATTCATAAGTGGTATCCTGGACACATTTTTTTATGTGCTTATTAGCTACTTCTATATCTTCATAGGTGAAATGTCTATTCCTGTATTTTGAGCACTTTTCATTTAGGTTCCTTATTTTCTTATTATTGAACTGTAAGTGTTCTTTACACAGTCTTTATCAAATATATAATTTACAGATATTTTCTCCCAACCTGTGGTTTGCATGAATTGGCATTTATAGAACATTCCACCCAGTACCTGCAGTATATATATATATATATATATATATATATATATATATATATTTCAAGTGCAGACGGAATTGGCATTTATAGAACATTCCACCCAGTACCTGCAGTATATATATATATATATATATATATATATATATATATATATATATTTCAAGTGCAGACGGAATGCTTAATGGGATAGGCTACATTCTGGGCCATAAAACAAGACAAATCTTAACAGATGTAGAATTACTCATTATAAAAAACATGCTGTTAGACCAAAATGGAAATAAATTAGAAATCAACAACTGAAAGATATCTAGCACATTCTCAAATATTTGTAAACTAAACAATATATTTATAAATAATTTGTGGGTCAAATAAGACATCCAGAGAAAAGTTAGAAACTATTTATAAATTAACACAAACACAAACATTTGCAAGATGCTAGTAAAGCAATACTTATTCCAAAATTTATAGGTCTAAATTCCAAATTAAAAAAGAAGAAAAATCTTAAATGAAAGATTACAGATTTTGTCTTACAAAACTGGAAGAAGAGCAAATAAAATCCAGTGTAAGCAGAAAAAAGAAAACCTTAAGATAAAATTGAAAAGTTGATGAAATAGAACACGGAAAAACAATATAAAAATCAATGAAAACAAGAGCTGGTTCTTTGTCAAGAACATTAAGATTGATAAACCTCTAGCCAGATGGATGAGGAAAAAAAAGGAAGAAGACAGAAGCTCGAGTATCAAAACTGAGAGAAGTGAGGTTACTACAAATTCTACAGACTCTGAAGGAATAGTTAGGGAATACTATGGACACCTTTTTTTTTTTTTTAATTTTTTTTTCAACGTTTATTTATTTTTGGGACAGAGAGAGACACAGCATGAACGGGGGAGGGGCAGAGAGAGAGGGAGACACAGAATTGGAAACAGGCTCCAGGCTCTGAGCCATCAGCCCAGAGCCCGACGCGGGGCTCGAACTCACGGACCGCGAGATCGTGACCTGGCTGAAGTCGGACGCTCAACCGACTGCGCCACCCAGGCGCCCCTGGACACCTTTATCCTAATAAATTCAACTTTGATGCAATGAACAAATTCCTTGAAATATACAATCTATCAAAGCTTAGTCACTCATACATAGATACTTTGGATATATCCCTATACCTACATAATAAAAATGAATTAGCAGTTAAAAATATTCCCACCAAGGACCTCCAGGCCCTTATGGCTTTACTGAGAACTTTACTGAGGACATTTAAAAAAGAAATAAAACAACTTCTTCCTGAAAATTGAAGGGGAGGGAATATTTTCTGACTCATTCTATGAAGCTCCCATTAATCCAATAGCAAGATAAATGACATTACAAGAGAAGTATAACAGAAATTATTATTCCTCATTAATATAGATGCAAAAGTTCTTAGCATTGAAAATATAGATATAAATAGATAATTCATCATGACCAAGTACCGTTTATATATGCATGTGAGGCTTAGTTAATCTATTCACCTACTAATAGAGAAAAAAAAGGAAAATATATGATCCTTTCACACCCAACACTCATTCTTAATAAAGCTTTTCAGCAAATTAGTAGAAGGAGGTTTTCTTAACCTCATAAGGAGTATCTACAAAAACCTTACACCTAACAGTATACTTAACTGTGAAGGACTCGATGATTTCTCCCTAAAATTATTAGCATAAGCAAGATAGGGATGTCTACTATCCCCAAAATTCCTCCAAATTTTGTACTAAAAGTACAAGATCTAGTCACTGCAGGAAGCCAAGAAAAAAGGATAAAAGGTATCCAGACTGGAAAGGTAGAATTGTAGGTGATTTGTAGAAAATACTAGAGAAAATAGAAAAAAGTTGCTACAATCAACAAATGAGTTTAGCAATATTGTAGTATATAACATCAATATGCAAAAATAATGAACTTAAGTCTATGATTCACACCATATGCAAATATTAGCCTGGGGATAAAGTTAATTATCTCTAAATTAATCTACTAATCATTGATCTACTATAAAGCCTTAAACTATAATAGTTCTAGAAGAAAGCAGAAAAAAACCCTTTTGAGCTTGAGAGAAGTAAAGATATTTTCAAGATACAACCCCAAATACAGAATATGCAAAAGAAAAAATAAATATAAATTGGACTTCACCAAAATTAAGAACAGGTCTTTGAAAGATGCTCTTAAAGAAAGAAAAGACAGGCCACTGGGTAGGAAAAACATTTTTGCAAACCACGTATTTCATACAAGGCTAAAAAAACACATATTTTATATCTGTTATAGATAAAACATATTTATATATTGATATTTCTTATCTATATCCTTCAAAACTCGATGATAAGACAACTAACAAAAATATTTGGACACTACACAAAAGAAGATACATGGGTGGTAGATAACATATGAAAAGATGCTTGCCATCATTAGTCATTAAGGAAATGAAAATCAAAGCAAAAATCTGATATGAGGACACCTGCATTATAACATACAAAATCAAGAAATTTGATCACATTAACTGTTGGCAAGTACACACAGCTGCTGGAACTCATACGATGTTGGTGGGGAAACAGAAAATGGTACAACCTCTTTGGAAAAGAACTTGGCCATTTCTTCTTTTGTTGTTGGTTTTCTTTCTTTCTTTCTTTCTTTCTTTCTTTCTTTCTTCCTTTCTTTTGTGTTTTGTTGGTGGTGTTTTTTTCTTTTTAACAACGTTGGCATTTCTTGAAGAGGAAAACGTGCTAAGCGACAAAAGGCCACATATTATATAACATGTCCATACACCGAGAATAAACAAATCTGTAGAGATAGTAAATAGATTAGTGGTTTCCTAGGGTTTGGGGTAGGTAAGGACCGGGGTGGAGACGGGGAGCGAGTGACTACTAATGGGTACAGAGCTTTATGTATGATTGTACAACCCTGTGAGTATGCTAGAAAACTTTGAATTGTACATTTTAAGCTGATGAACTTTATGGTATGTAAATCCTATCTCAATACAGTTATTTTTTAAAAGGTAACATACACATATCATATGACTGAACTATCCCACTCTTTGGGTTTTGTTCAAGGAATAATGAAACCACACGTTCATACCGAGACTCGTATACAAATATTCCTAGCAACTTCATTTGTAACAAGCCCAAACCGGAAATAAGCCAGATGTCCAACAACAAGTGAATTGGTTGAAGGAATTGTGGTATATTCATATAAAAGAATACTATTCAGTGATAAAATAGCAATGACATATGGCATATAAAATACGACCAATGAGTGTTCAAACAATTGTAGTGAAGGAACTAAGTCTGTTTTTAGAACAGTGTATACTTTATTATTCAACGTGCATAAAATTCCAAGAACAGTTCAAACCTCACTACAGTGACAGAAGATATAGCCTAGTGATTGAGGTGGGGCAGAGAGGGGCCTTTCGGAGGGTCACAGAGGAGCAGAAGTAGTCTCGAAGATAATGGGTATGTTAGTTATTTTAGTTGTGGTGATGGCATCAGGTGCATACATATATGGAAATTTATCGATTTGTATTCCATAAACATACGGTTTTTATTTTATGTCAATTATAACGCTATAGATCTGTTAAAAATTTTTAAATATAAGAGAAAATATAATTAATCAACTAACATATAAAAAGGTGGGTTTCTGTCATCAGGTGAGTCCCCAAAGAACTCCACAGGGAATTTTTCTGAAAGCTGGGTGTTTTTCTAGTATCTCAACTAGACACGCCCAGGATGACAAAGTGGGCCGAAGTTCACGTTATTTCTCCACAATGTTAAAAATCTTCTCCCCCCAGAGCGTTATGACAGGCAACCTTTGGCCAAATAAGAAAGAAAAAGGGAGTGGCCTATGTTCCTGGAAGTTTCCACCTCCTCCCCCTGGAATCTGGCTGACATCAAACAGAGCGGATCTGCCTGAGCCCTGTCATATATACACCCCCCCACCTCTCAGGAGAAGGTGCCTTTAGAATACGAGCTCCCCTTACACATTCTCTGGCTATTGAATAAATTACCTGCTTGCCGTCCAATACTGCTTTGTTATTTCACTATGTGGTGAATGATATTGAAAAGGGAAGGAATCTACCAATTCTGTAACATTTCATGCATTTTTGTGGGATACTATAATCTTTAATAAAATTATACGTTGTAGTCAAACAAATGGAGAGACAGTCAATGCTCTCAGATGGGCTATTTACTCATACAAGTAAGATTTTTTTTCAGATGGGACTGACAATGTATTTTCTTCTTTCATAAATGGTTGGTGAATATTTTCTGCCATTGTTGTGGGGTTCTTTTTGTTTGTTTTGTTTTGTTTTTCACTGATTAGAAAGAGCCTCTTATGTATCAAGACTCCTTATTTTATATATGCATTGCAAATGTTTTCCATACTATTTTCTTTCATTTTTGGTATGGTATACACAAGTTTTACATTTGTTTATCTATCTGTTTGTAAATCTATCTGTCTTTTCTTTATGGTTCCTGTCTTTTCTAGACAGCTATAGAAAATCATTCTCTATATAACCTATTTCTCCTTCTTGAATCTTTTGATCTAGCCTCCACACGACTAAATTGTTGTGTGGTTGTCCAAAGACCACTTTACTCTGCTCTCTTAGTTTTGGAGACCCCGAAGTTCCTAATGCTCATTTTGATTATTTTACCTATCAAAGTGTTTCTTTAATAACAACTAATTGTTATTATATTACTATATTATTATTATTATTATTATTATTATTTTATTTTTATTATATTATTCTTGGGTGAACCAAATGCACAGTAGGTGATTAAAAAGATGATTATTCACACATTGATAATAACAGGTAAAATTTCTCATAGAGTAAACAGATAATGGAGACTTTTAGATGGTTTGGAATAGATGCCTTTGGGAAAATGTGTGTGTTTGTATGTGTGTTTTGAGAGATGATATAACCATAGGTTTAAGAGTTCAGACTCTGCATCAGACTGTACAGATCCACATTCTAGCTCTCATAGAGTGGTTTGAATGGTTAAGTGAGATAATATGTGTCCATTTAATATTGTAAATAATCAATGTAATTTATTTTTTTAAATTTTTTTAATGTTTATTTATTGTTGAGAGAGATGGAGACAGAATGCGAGTGGGTTAGGGGCAGAGAGAGAGGGAGACACAGAATCTGAAGCAGGCTCCAGGCTCTGGGCTGTCGGCACAGAGCCCGACACGGGGCTCGAACTCATGAGCTGTGAGTTCATGACCTCTAAGCTGAAGTCAGACACTCAACCGACTGGACCACCCAGCTGTCAATTTAATTTAATACAATTTAAAATACAATTTAAAAATAATATCTATTATTTAAGTAAGTGATGGAAGTCATAAATTATGTGTTTATTATTTCAAAATAAATGCATACCTATCTCATCTTTTGCATTTTCTGTCTCCAGTCATAAGGCACACAAATCAGAGTGTGTTTGTGTAAACAAACCACCCTTTGCATCAACTGGACTTCATCAACCCCATTCATGTATTTGTTTATTCAACACACATATTAAAAAAAAAATTAATGTTTATTTACTTTTGAGAGAGAGAGAGAGACAGAGCATAGCAGGGAAGGGGAAGAGAGAGAGGGAGACACAGAATCCGAAGTAGTCTCCAGGTTCCAAGCTGTCAGCACAGAGCCTGATATGGGGCTCGAACTCACGAACCATGAGATCACGACCTGAGTTGAAGTCAGACACTCAAACAACTGAGCCACCCAGGTTCCTCCAACACACATCTATTTTTCAAGCTACATTTGTCAAGCATTCTACCAGGTGATGCAAATCCAAAGATAGACAAGAAATTATGTCTACTACTTATACAGGTTAACTCCAATATTCATAAGGTAAGTAGAAGAATTCAAAAAATTCTTAGTTACTCAATGATCTTGGAAGTTAATCTTAGCTTTTTACTCTGCTTTTTAAATTACTAGGAATTCTATTGCCATAATCTTGTTACCATTTTCTTTTTACGCCTCTGTCATTTTTCTTCACTTTTTACCCCAATATTCTGCCCTCTATTTCCTTCACTGCCCTCCAGCCTTTTGGAGAGTAGTCTCTTCAAGCAACGATACCGTTGAAAGAGCCTCTCCTTTACTTCCAAATCTTCTCCTTTTAATATAATACACATGATATTACACACACACACACACACACACACACTGATAATATAGTTAGCTTCCAAGCAGTCAGTTTGCTGTCATATCCATTTAAATGCATGCTGGTCTAATTTGTTATTTTTTCTGCAAAATTTCAAACAAATCACGAAAGCATAGGACATATATGAAAGTTTTAGGTTAACCACAGTCTTCAGAATATACCCAAGAAATGCCAGAACCACTGCAGAGAGGAAATGAGTAGCCAGCAGAGGATGAGATTGTGGTTGCCTTCCACAGCTGCTTTTCTTTGATGTACAAAAACAATTTGTAGTTCTGCACACAACTCTCGGCAGATTGAACCAAACGTGTCTAGAATTCAAAGCATAGAATCATCCTTGTTCTAGTCACCAACGGTATATATTTAAAACCTTTATCCTTACCTATTTTCTCCACTGTTCCAGTAGAAATAATGTTTTTGCTCCTATAAGAAGCCAACCCAGCTACGTGTACTCTGAAACCCATTTTCTCTTGACCTCTCAAAAAGCTATTGAATTATTCCTCTTCCACTCTTTCTTGCAGTGTCGATTTTTTCCTTTACACTGATCCATTTCTATTATCATAAAATGCACTAGTACTTGCTATATTTTTTAAAAACTCCCTGGGGCGCCAGGGTGGTGCAGTCGGTTAAGCGTCCGACTTCAGCCAGGTCACGATCTCGCGGTCCGTGAGTTCGAGCCCCGCGTCAGGCTCTGGGCTGATGGCTCAGAGCCTGGAGCCTGTTTCCGATTCTGTGTCTCCCTCTCTCTCTGCCCCTCCCCCGTTCATGCTCTGTCTCTCTCTGTCCCAAAAATAAATAAAAAAAAACGTTGAAAAAAAAAAACCTCCCTTGACCGGGGGCACCTGGGTGGCTCAGTTGGTTAAGCATCTGACTCTGATTTCAGCTCAGTTCATGATCTCACAGTTTGTGGGTGTGAGCCCTGTGTCAGGCTCTGCGCTGATGTGTGGAACCTCCTTGAGATTCTGTCTCCCTCTCTCTCTGCCCCTCCCCGGCTCATGCTCTGTCTCTCTCTCTCTCTGTCTCAAAATAAATAAATAAACATTAAAAAAAAAACCACCCTGATCAGACCTATTCCTCTAGCTACTATCCCATTATTCCTCTCAGAGTATACTTGTCACAGAGTTGGCTAAGTTCACACCCTCAAATTCCTCACCTTCTGTTCTTTTTTCAATACATTCTATTCTCTTCACAAAATCATTTCTGATAAACGTCACTAGGAATTCCACATTGCCAATTCAATGGCCATTTTCCTATTGTTGCGCTTCTTGACCTTTCAGCAGCATATAATACAGCTGACAAAAACTTTTTTCTATGGATTTCTGAACATGCCTTTGTATTTCCTCCTCTATCCTTAGCTGCCCCTTCTCCGTCTTACCTACTGGTTCCCCTCTGTTTTAGCTTTCCAACAGTCAAGGTCATGATCCTCAAAGGACAGGACCAACCCCGTGTAAGTACTCTTTGTCTAGGTGAGCTCCCTCTGCTTCATGTACGGTTCTATTTCTTGAGTTCCTGGTACAAATATCTAACTGCCTATTTGACATTTCCCTCTGGATATCTAATAGACATCTCACACTTATGTCCAAAATCATATCAGTCTTTTTCCAATTATGTCTCCTAAATCCTTTATTTCCCTATCTTTTTATTTCCGTGAAACACAACAAGCGCACCATGGTACCCCACTATGAATTGCAAGAACTGCTAAAAGAATCTGATGTATTGTAGACGTATGAAACAGCCTCACTGAAGGATGTGGGGATAAAGTCTGTAGATCTAAGTAATCTTGAAAATGTGTAGTTTTAACTTGTAAGACTAGTAACAAAAGGAATTGTACATAAGCACTGTCTTTGGTAGTTTCCCACAAGGTACGAGATAACAATTCTAAAGCCACAAAAAATGTATCCTGGAATTGAGCAATTAAGTAAATAAATGGTGATGGTGGCAGCCATGTTTCTCACTGCTGGAGCAGGAGGTAATGGAAATGAAAGGGTGGGGGTTAAGATGATCCGTGCTGTAATTTATTAAAGTTCATCTGCATGAACTCATGGAACCAGCTGAAAGAGTTCCAATGGCCAAACTGGAACAGTGTGAGGAACAAAATAAATAAGGTAGTATTGGGCTAGAACGGAAAAGTATAAAATGAATTTGAATGAGTTTTACTGATACAAATGATTGAATAAATAAGTAAATGGGAGACTACACAAAAATCACCTGCAGATTTCTAAATAATTTATGTAGATACTCTGTCATGGAAGAGATGGGGCATAACTCTCCGCTTCTTAAAGTGTGGGCTGCACATATTGACTTCCTTTCAAAGGGTCCAGTATGGAAATGGAGAAAAAAGAGTAACTTTATAGTAGATAAAACTGACAAACACGACTGTAGTCACGTGATCAAAGATAACAATAGTGATAAGCCATGTTGGTCGTAGGCACTCTGTAAGATGTGATAAAAATGGCAATTTATCCCTATGGTCTTCCTCCAAAAACCTTTAACCCAGGTGTAATGATGAGAAAAACATCGGACTATTCCAATTGGAGAATATTCTACAAGACATATGATCAACAGTTCTCAAAACCGTAAAAAAAATCCCCAAATGATACATCAAAAACAAGAGAAATTGTCAGCCAAGATTATCCTAAGAAGACATAAAGAATATGGGGCGCCTGGGTGGCTCAGTTGGTTGAGCGTCTGACTTTAGCTCAGGTCATGATCTCGTGGTTCATGAATTCGAGCTCCACAGCTCAGAAGTTGGAGCCTGCTTCAGATTCTGTGTCTCCCTCTCTGTCTGCCCCTCCCCCGCTCACATTCTGTCTGTCTGTCTCTCTCTCAAAAAATAAATAAAAATTAAAAAAAAAATTTTAAAGAATAAATAGAAACTGTGGTATCCAAACTGGGGTCCTTCAATAGAAAAGGTAGTAAGTAAAAAGGAAGTAGAGACTTTAATTAGTAATAATGCATCGATATTGATTCATTAATTTTGACAAATGTCCCACACTAATGTAACATGGTAATAATAGAGAAGGTTGGTTGCTGTGTATATGGGGACTTTCTGTACTAATTTCACCATTTTTCTGCCTACCTAAAATCATCCTGAAAGGAATAGTTTATTCAAAAAAAAAATGAAGGTCACCTCACTCTTAAATCATATCCTTTGTGGTTTTACAGCTGTTGGGTTTATTTCAATGCCACAGTTCTGAGAAACTGACTCTGCTTTGATCAGGTAATGCCTCTCTTTCCATCTCATTCAAATATGGATTATTCTGTATAGGATGTTTGGACAGATGCAAAACACAGAGGGATCAATGATGCAGAAGACAAGAAAGCATCCCTATCATTGTCAACACAAGTGGACATGCAAAGGTAGGAATCCATAACCTCCCATTAGACCACAGATTAGAATATAGCTAGAATTTTCTGTGGGTCTTTTAATCCTAGACTTTTAATGAGAAATTTTAAGAACTTGAACTAGAATCTGTTGTTCAGAAACGTTTTTATCTTATTTTTAAATAACATGTTTACATAGATACCTCTTCACTAGACTGTACCCTTTTCTATATCTGTAGACTCACACCCATTTCAGCCTCTGGTATGTAGTTATATACTTATAAATATTGTTAACTTGAATGTAATCGATCAGGTGTGATTTGACCTGGGTTGAAGATTGTGAAAGTGTTATAATGCTGCTGTATTAGGCAAAGTGCATAATTATAAAAGTTAGCATCTGAGTTTGGTTTCATTAATTGATATAAATATAAGAGTTTTATTTCAAACAACATTCGAGAAGGCGGCTACACTACTCAATCTTATGTTTCTTTTTTGGATGCTCATTTTTATTATTAGTCAGTTATTTCGGTATTACTTATATTTTGCCTTCCCGGACTTCAAACCCACTGAATATTACCTGTGTGATGGAGAAAAGATGTAAATGAAGGTGGATGACAAATTTCAGTGGAAATGTTTTAACTAACCAGTTGATCAGCTAATACCCCACCCATTTGATTGTTTGTGGATTGGAGTTTTCTCCTAGAAGTGTTACATAAAAAGGATAGTTAATAAATAGTAAATAAAAGATATTGACCTCTTAGAATCAGTAAATCCAATTCTTTCAAGATAATTATGTATGTGATCATATCAAGGTGATTTAAACAGAGGCTGTATATTTCTTTCCCCCCTCCTTAAGACATAGCGTACCCTCAGAATTTTACATTTCTACGACACATTTTCAAGTTCCTTTTTAACGCCTATATGTTTCAGAAAGAAAAATTATTTATTACAGATTACCCTAAATGTCCCAAGTGGCATCAGACTGCTCTGAGATTGTCCAGCATTGCACTGGTTATACTCATTGCCATAGTGATAGGACTCACCATTTTGGGTAAGTAAATTGAAAGCTCTCTGTTCAACTAGAGAAGTTAATATGTTTTCCTTGGCATTTACCTTCATTTCTCTAACTTTCCCAGAACCATTTTTCACATTTACCTGTTACTTCAATTGCATCGATATTAAAGGACACAGTTGATAATTTCATTAATGCAAGTATTTTTTTTTCTTATACAGAGGAAACAACAAACTTGTTAATTTGTAAAGTCTATTCTGCTTATAATTGTATTTATTTAATTTTTTTTAATTTTAAAAAAATTTTGAGAGAGAGAGTGTGTGTGGGGGAGAGGCAGAGAGAGGGGGGCAGAGGAGGATCCGAAGCGCCCTCTGTGCTGACAACAAAGAGCCCCACGCGGGGCTTGAACTCGTGAACCATGAGATCATGACTTGAGCTAAAGTCGGATGCTTAACTGACTGAGCCACCTAGGCACCCCATAGTTATTTTTTTTTAAGTTTATATATTTATCTTGAGACAGAGAGGGGGAGAGAGAGAGAGAGAGAGAGAGAGAGAGAACGAGTGGGGGAGGGGCAGAGGGAGAGGGACAGAGGGAATCTTAAGCAGACTCCTTGCCCAGACACGGGGTTCAAACCCACAAACTGTGAGATCATGAGGTGCGCTGAAATCAAGAGTTTGATGCTTAACCAACCGAGCCACCCAAGGTGTCCCCGCTTATAATCAATTGGTAAATAGTGTGGGTATGATTGTCACAATTCTGTGAATTGAAGTTTTGTATTTTGGTAAAAGCACTTCATTTTATGGAAGTTGAGTTGGCACTTTACATAAAACTTTTGGAAGTTAGAGGTCACTTTTGATTTTTTGACGTTTTGACAAAATTTTTGAGCTGCTTGAAAATTTAAGGCCCAGTTAAAGTTAAGATCTAGTCCTAAAATGAGGTCTACTTCAAGAAGAGCTATGGGTAATTATATCTGTTATTGTTTCTATTTGTTGTGACTCTTTATGTGTTAGGAATTGTGTTAAGCATTTTACATGCATTATTTTTTAGCCTCAAAACACTCTAGGTTTGTTAAACATTTTCCCCTTTTATATATGAGGGAAGTGAGAAACAGAAAAGGCTAGTAATCTGTTCAAGATCACACAGCAGTCTAACCTATCATACTTAACAGATACAAATTTCAATATAGTTTCATTTTATTTAGATAATTTGTTATTGTTTGTTTCTACTTACTTGTTCTCAAGTGGAAATCTCCAGAGTCTCTAAGTTTATTCATCCTTTGTCGCATTATAGTATTGAAATGCTATAGACAGATTTCTCAACCAGCAGTGTGAGCATTCACTTGTAGTTCTGCTTTAGTGGATAATTAAAAGGCACAAGGTCGTACTTGTAGAAATCTAACTGGTGTTACTACTTTATTTGTTAGTATGTCGCCTAAGTAGTGAGAAAAGAACCAAAGATTGTGATGGCATGAATACTTCTCCCAGGAAACAACAGGACAATACAAACTTCACAAGTAAGTGGTTATATTTCATTGTATTGTAGGGGAGGAAAAACTTTTCCTCCATCCTCTTAAGTTCCTACCAGGGGGCGTGTGAATTAACTGTCAGAAGACCGATGAACAAGAAGAAAAGTTTTATTTGCATTCATAGGAGAGGTAACAAAAGAAGTAGCTGCCTCTGCCTGGTTACAGTTAAAGGTTTCCATACCTAGCTTAATAGGAGAAAGGAAGGGGGAAGACTTTCTTTGGGAAAAACAAGTACATTTCCACAGGAAAGACGAGCAAGTAGGTGTTTCAGGAGACCGAACTGGAGAAAATGAAGTTAGTAATGATGTCTGCATATGCAGGTGGTGAGTAGTCTTTCCCTCTTCATAGTCATAAATTCGTCCAGGAAGGGGATTCATGGTAGAGTTCTTAGTCCTTTTTTTCTCCCCCTGGGAGTAAACCACTCCAAAGAGGAATTTATGTCAGCCTCATATCTCAGAAGCTTCTATTTTTAGTCAGATAAGGGATGCTCCGAAGAGGCTTCTCTCTGCACCTGTTGATTGCATTAGGCATATACAAAATAATTGGTTTACTGACAAGATAGCAAAGAATTTAAGCAAAAGTCCCTGCCCTTACCCACCTCATGATTAATGCGTGAGATCGTAAAGTCAAATGGCACTGCCATATGCAATTTAAACTGATAAAACTTTCCCGGGACATTATACCAGGATTATGTACCTTTTTTTACCCATGTGGATGTCACTTCTCCACTATATCGGTTGCCGTTTTTGTAATTATTATTTGTTATACTATGTGATTAAGGTGTTAGGTCACTCTTTAAAAATCAGAGTGGAAAGATCGAATTGTAAGGCATTTGGAGATCAGTATGGCTCACGAAGAAGGGGATTACTAATTACCAATTTACTCTCATCTAGATTTCTATTCGTTTCCATACTGCAGCCAGTAGGATCTTTCTAAAATGCAAACCAGTGGCCAGGGCATGGTAGGCGAAGAAAGATAATTTCCCCTCTACCTTGATAGGTTTTTGACTCAGACCCCCCCGTGCAATAAATGACAGATTAATAGGAGAAATACGGAGTTTTATAACACTTATATCTCTGGGACACATGAAAGATACCCAGGAAAACTGGGTGACCCCCCAAAATAGCCCAAGCCACCACCTTACGTACCATCTCCAGCTAAGACAAAAGAAAATGGGGGCAGAGGAGTCAGGGTAGGGGCCAAGGGCAGGCTGCCCATAAGTACCACAATAGCATATTAATTATTTTAAATTGGAGCTACTTGGGACATATCTGTCCCCCTGAAAGCGGGAAATAAATCTCCTGTATCAAAGGTACCCTCCTTAAAAAAAAAATTAATGTTTATTTATTTGAGAGAGAGAGACACACACACACACACACACACACACACACACACAGTGCGAGCGGGGGAGGGTCAGAGAGAGAAGGAGACACAGAATCCAAAGCAGGCTCCCAGGCTCTGAGCTGTCAGCACAGAGCCCGACGGGGGACTCAAAGCCATGAACGGTGAGATGAGACCTGAGCCCAAGTCGGAGGCTGAACCCACTGAACCCTAGGAGCCCCCAAAGGTACCCCTTTTACTAAGAAGTGGAAAGACATCCTTATCACCAGAGATAGAAACTTTAATGCCAAAAAATCTAAAACAAACCTCGTTCCTTTTTTTCTAATCCACTACCTTAGCCCCACTTCTTAGAATTCCTTGCTAATTAAAGCTCCCAAACACGTTTGCTTTATCCAGTCAATGCTTCACAAATTTATCGTCTCTTAGTCTAAAATGTATACCAACTGCCTGACTCGGTCATTTGTTTGGGTCTCAAATTCATTATTGGGCCTCCGTGCACACGCAAACTTTGGTGTTTGCTTGTGTTAAGCTGTCTCATGTAAATTTCGTTGTTTTTTTGTTTAAAGTTTATTTATTTATTTTTGAGAGAGAGAGAGAGAGAGAGAGAGAGAGATGTGTGAAGAGGGGAGGGGCAGAGAGAGGGAGCGAGAGAGTCTCAAGCAGGGATTCCCTACTCGGGGCTCCATTCCACCAGCCGGTGAGATCATGACCTGAGCCAAGGCCAAGAATAGGATGTTCAATTGACTGGGCTACCCAGGTGCCCCAGCGGAGTTCATTGCTTAAAAGTGGGGCAAAATCTTTACTTTTAAGGGAAAAGTTTAGAAATTAGTGCATTTTTTTGATATTCAAACCTTACTCTTCTGTTTCTTCCATTTTTTTCCATTTCAGCAAAGTCCACGCTAAACTTATGCCCTAATAACTGGCTGCAGAAAAAAGGGAAATGCTATAATTTCTTAAAAACCTTTAAATCATGGACCGATAGCCAGAAATCCTGCTTAATAATGAAATCACATCTCTTGATGATCCAAGACATGGCTGAACTGGTAAGAGCTAATTTGCCAGGGAAATTAGCACTTCTAAAACCGAGAGAAACAAGTAAATTAAAAAAAAAATAACATTTGTTTATTTTTGAAGGAGAGAGAGACAGTAAGAGCAGGGGAGGGGCAGAGAGAGAGGGAGGCACAGAATCCAAAACGGGCTCCAGGCTCTGAGCTGTCAGCCCAGAGCCCGATGCAGGGCTCGAACTCACGAGCTGTGAGATCATGACCTGAGCTGAAGTGGGATGCTTAACTGACTGAGCCACCCAGGTGCCCCCAAAGTACATTTTATGATAAAGGAATTATACTGCTGGTAATTACAGCTATTTATTGAATTCCTAGCATATACCAGGCACCGTGGTAGGCATGCCACAAATTATATAAAACTTAGTGCTCACAATAACTTTACGAAATAGGCAGTATTTTCCTTTTTCATAAGAAGAATCCGCTGAACTTGACAGGTTGTGTAACAGTGCTATTTCACATGTCAGTGGCAAAGCTGGGATATCAATGCTGTCTTTCCACATCACTTCTTGGGGAGAAAGATACAAGCTCTTTGAGCATTATCAGTATCTGGCAAAACTTTCTCAAGTCTGGGCGAAGATCAGAAGAGGCTATTTTACTGCATTTAACTCCGTTACCTCTGGGTTCTCTTTCACAGAATTTCATACAGAGTAGTATACCGGATGGAATTTACTTTTGGATGGGTCTGAACATCACGCACCCACAAAAGGCATGGACCTGGCTGGACGGCACCCCATTAAATCTACAGTTGTGAGTATTTGGCATTGGAGTCTCTCACCAGCCAACTCGTGCTGGGGGATGCCCGCCTGAAACTCCAGCTGGTCAAAATGGTTCCCAGAGATCGAAGACTTTGATTTGTTAATGTGTGAGTGATTAAGCCATTTACCTTACAGAAAGGAGACTAATTTATTTGCTTATTTGGGTTCTCTTTTAGTTTATCCATGATGCTGGAGATGTAAATGGAAAATTGTAGTTAACCTGAAATTCTCTAAATTTCATTTCTTTTGAAGTGTTTCTTAAAAGTTTACAAAACAACCCTTATTTTAACTTACAGGAAGATTTCAATTAGTGGGAATATTTCAAATATTAAGGAATATGTTATGTGTAATACAACAAATAGCCATTTGACTTGTTTTTAATACTGTCACCCTAATCAACAATATGTGTAGCTACTTTCTGCTTCCGTTCCATTCATTCTGCTTAATTCATTCTACTCATTCATTTTTGTTTAAACTCCATGGGTAGAGAGTGCTAAAATCTTTGGGGGGCTAGGCACTAACTAATCCCCAGAACACAGGCAGAAGCTCCTGGGGGCCCAGGGTAAAACTTGCTACTTTCAGCATCAAGGTTTTTGGGATCATCAAAAGTTAATTTTACTTCTTGAAAATTTGGAATTTTGTTGTGTCATCTCAAAGAGATGTGAAGGAGGTTTAGGGAGAATATAGATGGTCTGGAGTGATAGAGCAGGCCCACTGGACTGGCTGAGGGGCAGTAAAAAAAAAAATGCTCTGAAACAGAAAGTCACCCTACAAATGAATATGCTTACCCAAAGACTATTTATAATATTTCTTTTAAAACTTGCACTCTATACCCACCCATAGCCCACTCTCTGTACAACACGCTAAAATAATTTTAAAACTTGATCTTTAACGCTAAAAGAAATCTATCATCATGTTTTTAAAGCGATGCTCTGTCAACCCACTTGCAAACTGGCTTAGAATTATCTGTTTGTTTGTTTTTTTTTTAATTGAGGGGTTTTGTCTGATTTTTTATTTTAATTTTTTTTAATTTTTAAAAAATGTTTATTTATTTTTGAAGGAGAGAGAGACAGAGCATGAGCAGGGGAGGGTCAGAGAGAGAAGGAGACAGAATCTGAAGCAGGCTCCAGGCTCAAAGCTGTCAGCACAAAGCCCAACGCGGGGCTTGAACTCACGAACTGTGAGATCAGGACCTGAGCTGAAGTCGGAAGCTTAACTGACCAAAGGTGCCCCTTTGTCTGACTTTTCAGATGCCTTATGGCTTATTTGTCTAAGACAAGAAAGGTTGGCTTAAATATCATGGAAAAAAAGAATTTAGGGGAATTTTCCTTCTTTTGTATAAAGGGTAAAAGGATTTGGGTATGCCCATATATACACAAATGAGCAGAAATTCTCTTGCTGAGGTGTCTGTGTGAGTTTAAAACATTTAAAAATGGGGAGGTCTTCTTCCCGGTTGCTCACCCCAACACTCACTCCTTCCCCCATTCGGTCTGGGGTTACATTTAACATGGAAAGTATAGAGGTACCAGAGTATTCCTCTTTCTTAGGATCTTCTGTAGAAGCCAGATTGCTTATTATAGGCAAACAGTGAAGGAAGATTTTTGAAAGGTGTGATACTTGGGATTTGGGTCTGGAAAGTGAAAAAGGTAACAGTTCAGCTTTCCTCAGAAAGTCAGTTTAGTACTTTTTGAAGAACACGCATGTCTTGCATGTTTTTAGATGTGCTGACATTTCTAAATCTCAGAATGATAAATATGAGATTGTCCGTTCTAAAGGGGGTATCATTCCATTGTTGCACATACTCAGAAAGTTGAATCTGGAATCTTTTGAGTAATAAAATGAATTTTTCTCCTAAAAGGGCAGGATCGTCCTCTGTCTTAGTCCATTTGGGCTAAGCAGACTGAGTAGCTCATAAGCAACAGAAATTTATTTCTCACTGTTCTGGAAAATGGGATTCCAAGATCAAAATATCAGCACGGTCATGTCTGGGTTAGGGCCCTCTTCCTGGTTGGTAGCCACATTCCATCCACCATGACCTCACATGGTGGAAGGAAATCAGGATCTCTCTGGAGTCTCTTGTATAAGGAACTAATGAGAGTTCCACTTCATGACTTAAGCACCTCCCGAAGGTTCCACTTCCTAATACATCACTTTTATGGGTTAGGATTTTAACATATGAATTTGGGGGGGGGGGACACAAACATTCAGACCACAACAAGTAACAGCCCTCTAAGATCTTTATGTTTTTGTATGATGGCATGACATTGGGAAAACCAGTGTTTCTTATCCACATTTTTATTTTTATTTTAATTCCATGCAGCATTTCCTTTTACCAACGGCCATTTTTGGTTGAGAAACTATTTGGAACAGCTACCTTCATTAAAGATGTCATTTTTTAACGAGTGCTCCTTGTCTGAAAATTTAGAGAGTCTTAGATCTCCAGCTTGGAGAGCACATGCCTCCCAAGGCGGGAGATAAACACACAAAATTTCACGGTTGTGTTTTTAGCAGAATGAGAACAGAACATTGTCTTTTCATCTACAGATTTCAAGTCATGGGCCAAGCTGAAGATAACGCCTGTGCTGTAATAACAAAGAAGGGTGTGTTTTCTGAAAAGTGTTGTAATGAGAGTTACTGGATTTGTCAACATGTGATTTCTTCAGACAATGACTTCTAAACTGATTGCAGTCTATCCTTCCTATGGGAAAAAAAAAAAAATTCGGAAGTCTTTTTTTATTTGTGTATTTTTGTAGATGTACATCATTTTTACAACAAATATTGTGATGATGATGATGATGGTGTAGATTTGTGTCACTATAACTCTGGGCAATCAGGCTTAACTCATTCCTTGTGGCCTTGTCACTCTTGTCACTGGTGCTATAATTCAGCAGTCATCCCTCATTCATCATAGTGGCTCTTTTAGACAGAAGTTGGCCTTTCATCTCTTCAACAATTCTCTCCCGACAGCCCCCATTCACCATTAGCAGGGAAGCTTTTTTTTTTTGAAGAGAAGCCGTCACATGATACATTCATGAATTTTCCACCACTGAGTCTACACAATTGTCTGCATCTTACTTATTTCTTTTCCTTCTCCTCCTGTTTCCAAAGAAGGGGTCTTCCTCTGTCTGGCTAAATCAAATCTCAAAGTCTACAGCCGGGATCGCATCTCTTTTCATTTTTTCAGAGATTCCTTCCTTCATCACCTCCACTTCTAACCTCTCTCTTCTTACGCCTCCTTTTCTTTCGACAATGAAAATGCAAGAACGCAAGAAAATTTTCCCTGAACCACTTGTGGCTTCCAGTTTCTATCCAGTGTCTCCCACCTGTTTTAAGTCAAACTTCCGAGAAATTGTTTATACTTGCTTTTTCCTCTTTTCACCTCCCACTCCAGGTTCTTCTGCAATCTGGTTTCTGCTTTTCCCACTATTTCACTAAAGTGTTCTCATCACGTCAAGAATGCCTTTCTTCTGCCTAAATACCATGACAGCTTTTTAGCTTTCCTCTTAACTCTCAGCAGTGTTGTTCATTTGTGGCCTATCCTTTCTTCTAGAAATAGTCTCTGACCTTGGCATCTATGACACAATGCTCTCTTGAACTTGTATCTCCCTTCCTTGCCATTGCTCTTCAGTTTTTTGTTTGTTTGTTTGTTTGAAGCATTGCTTCTCTCTTCTGATCTCTTAAATACTGACATTCCTTAGAGTTTTGCATGAATTCTTTCATACACAATTCTTGGCTAAACTCATCCACTCTGTAGGTACAGTTACCATCAATTTATTGATACCTCCCAAGCCCATATTTCTAACCCAGACCTTATTACAGCAGATTGCCCACTGGACATCTCTGGTTGGACGTCTCAAAGCCCCTCAATCTTCCCATGCTAAAAATTAAACTCATTAGCTTAGTGAATGGCAGCAATGTGCCCATTAGCCTAAGCCAGAGTGCTTGGAATCAACCATGACTTTTTTTTTTTTTCTTTTTACCCTCGATAGTCACTCATTTAAATCCTGTCAATGTGACTACATAATTATTTTTGAATCCATCTATATGTCCTCATAGCCACCCTATTGTCCTCGATTCCTGCAACAGTCTTTTTGTCTGCTTTTAGTTCTGTCTGCCAAAGTCCATTCTGTATCTCGTGATCATAGCAATTGTCTAAACCTCCTATCAGGCCACATTACTCACTACTTGATTTCCTTCAGGGACTTTTCATTGCTTTCCCTTGTTTTTCATTGATCGTCTCTTACCAGAACCTGGGTGTCTTCGCCCGTGTTCATTTCTTTCCCACTGCCATGCTTCTAATTATGCAAACACACTAAATTTTGTTCAGTTTCCCAAATGTGTCACGCTTTCTCTTGCCTCTAATCTACTCATGTCTGCCTCAGCTTAACATTCTTCCCTTTCGTACTCCCCTGTTGAACTCCTGCTTATTGTTCAGATGGCCAGTTGAACGCCATTTGGTGGAAAATATTTCCTTAACCATTCTCTGCTCCAGACTACATTACATGCATTTGTGAATATGTTCATAGTTTCCTGTACTTATCGAATCCTAATATTTGATACTGGATTTTTGACCACTGTTTATTTATCTGTATTGTGAGCTCGGGGAGGACAATGATCCCCATTATTGTACGGGAGGGACAAGATGCCTGCGGCGTGATGGATGAAGAGTAAGCTCTTGTTATGTTGTTGAGTATTATTTGTAACATGTCTTAATGTTTCCCCAGAACAACTTTTCCTAGTTGTGGAGAGCTTCCCTTGGTCTAGATAATCACAATCTGCATGGAGACAAATAAACCACTCTGTTTTATTTTGTTTTGTTTTTTTCAGGAAAGGTCAGTGTTACGTTTACATGGGCTAATAGATGATATTTTCCAGGTTTATTGTCTGTTTGTTTCTGTTTCTAACCTAGAGCCTATATGGAGACTTGGAGCAGAGAGATTATTACATTAATGTTTGTTAATTAAATATAAATTCATCAGTGGGAAACCTGCTTTAAGGTCTTAGATCCACTAGGAGTAAAACTGAAAGGTCATACATGAATTTCTAAAAGAAAAATGATTCCAAATTGATATGTGTGAACAGAAGTAATTATAGTTTACAGGGAATGAAATATAAAAACTTCAGCTCATTTTAAAAATTAAACACAGAGAGCACAAATCCGTGTTTATTTAGTATAATGAGTGCAAATATACATATTATTCTATTAATGTGAACATTTGAGAAATGTGGGAAAAAATGATAGGAGAGAAGTTACACTTAAGAGGAAGGGAGAAAAAAAATGCTGAAAGATCAAGAGTCTGTGGATCTTTTTATTTTTTATTATTATTTTTTTTGTTAGGATTGCTTTATTTTTATTTTTATTTCAATATATGAAGTTTATTGTCAAATTGGTTTCCATACAATACCCAGTGCTCATCCCAACAGGTGCCCTCCTCAATACCCATCACCCATCCTCCCCTCCCTCCCACCTCCCATCAACCCTCAGTTTGTTCTCAGTTTTTAAGAGTCTCTTATGCTTTGGCTCTCTCTCCCACTCTAACCTCTTTTTTTTTCTTATTTTTCCTTCCCCTCCCCCATGGGTTTCTGTTAAGTTTCTCAGGATCCACATAAGAGTGAAAACATATGGTATCTGTCTTTCTCTGTATGGCTTATTTCACTTAGCATCACACTCTCCAGTTCCATCCACGTTGCTACAAAGGGCCATATTTCATTCTTTCTCATTGCCACGTAGTACTCCATTGTGTATATAAACCACAATTTCTTTATCCATTCATCAGTTGATGGACATTTAGGCTCTTTCCATAATTTGGCTATTGTTGAGAGTGCTGCTATAAACATTGGGGTACAAGTGCCCCTATGCATCAGTACTCCTGTATCCCTTGGGTAAATTCCTAGCAGTGCTATTGCTGGGTCATAGGGTAGGTCTATTTTTAATTTTTTGAGGAACCTCCACTTTGTGAATCTTTTTAAAATTCAAAGTCAAGGGGCGCCTGCGTGGCTGAGTCGGTTAAGTGTCTGACTTCGGCTCAAGTCATGATCTCACAACTCATGAGTTCGAGCCCCTCGTTGAGCTCTGCGCTGACAGCTCGGAGCCTGGAAACTGCTTCGGATTCTGTGTCTCCCCCTCTCTTTGTCCCTCCCCTGTTTGCATTCTGTCTTCCTCTCTCCCAAAAATAAATTAAAAGTAAAAAATAAATAAAATTCAAAGCCAAGTTATCAATGCTCCTTGAAACTCAGATTTTGGTTTAAACATTTAAGCATTAAAATAATTAAATATTAAAACATACAACAATTAGTCTACCTGGATGTTTAAAAAATTCCTATCGAAGGGGTATTCTCAAAATAATATATCTGATTAAGTTGTAAAATGTGTGTTTGCACATAAGGAAATATTAAACTGGTGAAATTTTGATATGAGAATTCTAAAACTACTGTGAATTTAATTAGCCATGTCTAAAAATCCTAATAGAAAGCAAACCTTGTCTTATTATTTCCATTATATATCTACATATGTGTATATTTTAAGGGATTAGATCGCCTGAATCACAACTAAAGGTATTTTTAGATTACCCAGTTCTCCAATTTAATATTTTTAATTATATAGTGATTCTAATTGTTGCAAAGGGAGTATATTAAATAATGTAAATTAGAAGATTATCAGTGAGGGGAGCCTGGGTGGCTCAGTCGGTTAAGTGTCTGACTTTGGCTCAGGTCATGATCTCATGGTCCAGGAATTGGAGACCCACGTCAGGCTCTGTGCTGACAGCTCAGAGCCTGGAACCTACTTCAGATTCTGTGTCTTTCTCTCTCTCTGCCCCTCCCCTGCTCACGCTCTGTTTTTCTCTCTCAAAAATAAATAAATATTAAAACTTTTTTTTTAAGGAAGATTCTGAGTGAAAAATCCTTTAGGAATAAATTCATAATTTATGACACCTTAAAAGTTTTTATCCTTAAGCTTCAGACTTCTTTTGGAATTCATGTATGTTTCTGTGTATGTATGTGGCTTGGAGAAAATTATTGCTTCAGTAGGTAAAGGCTTTGATGAGACCACCTTCAACTTCCCACTTATTTTCCTATTATAGTCGAGTGCTAAATCTGCCTCCCTTTCCCCAGAAAGGAAGAAGGGCTGAGATTCCTTTGCTCCTGAAATTTTACTATGTCATTTCCTGCTCCCGTTGTTCCCCAGCCCTTTCTTCCCTTCTTTGACAAACTTTATATTATATGACAATTTTTCAACTCATCTGGTATGTTACCTCTAATAACAGAAAAAGACCTAACATTAGGGTGGTTAGAAGTGTGAAAAAGAGAAAACCAGTTGTACTGCACCCCGGCCCCTCTCAGCACGTTTCTCTCTAACACTGTGTTCACATAGTAAGGTGCACCTCAGTGCATGGCCCCCTTCGTGTTGATTTGCTGGGTAGCCAGGTCACCAAGGTGAACCTGTTGGAACAGCCTTGGCTAAGGAACTCTTCATACTACTTTTCTTCTTTACTCTTGAGGGTTCCCTTTCTGCCATTATTATTTTCCCACTGAACTTTTTTTAATTCCCAGAAACCAGTTTGATTATCCCCCCCCAAAAAAAGACAAAAAAATGGGATTATTTTAATAGTTAAAATGCACATTGGATGATATGGCAACTCCAAAGTGGTAGGTCTGAGATACATATCAGATATGGCATTAGGCCAGATCAAACGCAGAACTCGCAAGAAGAAGAAGAGAATCTTTCAATAAACCCTCAACAGTAAGCTGTTCATGAGTATTAAATTACTACTCTGGGAACATATCTCCGTAGATACTGTATAGCAACTGGATTAGTATTCCTATTTCCAAGTAAGCATTTTTCAAGTCAAATGAAGTATCATATATTCACTCTTACACAATGATAACATTGTATTCCTAAATATCTTTTTTCCTTCATTTATCCTCATTTGTCTTGAACACCCTGGCTTCTCCACTAATCACTGTATAAGTGGCCATGTTACTTTCATACTTGTTAATACTTGTATGTGTATAAAAAATATATACACTATCGATTATATATATACTATAAATATATACATACTAAAAATAAAAATATATACTTCGTCTGTGTGCATATATATAACATATACATATATACTCCTACTTAAGTGCATATAGATAGTATACTGAAAAGTATAACAAAAATTTTCATCAAGTATAAACATATTTTAACTTTTACAAGTTGTCTTTCTGATGAACATAAGAGAAGAGAAGCAAAAATCATATAAAAACAGGGAGGGGGACAAAACATAAGAGACTCTTAAATATGGAGAACAAACAGAGGGTTACTGGGGGGGGTGGCGGGAGAGGGAGGGGCTAAATGGCTAGGGGGCATTAAGAAATATACTTCTGGGGGCGCCTGGGTGGCGCAGTCGGTTGAGCGTCCGACTTCAGCCAGGTCACGATCTCGTGGTCCATGAGTTCGAGCCCCGCGTCGGGCTCTGGGCTGATGGCTCAGAGCCCGGAGCCTGTTTCCGATTCTGTGTCTCCCTCTCTCTCTGCCCTTCCCCCATTCATGCTCTGTCTCTCTCTGTCCCAAAAATAAATAAACGTTGAAAAAAAAATTAAAAAAAAAAAAGAAATATACTTCTGAAATCATTGTTGCGCTATATGCTAACTTGGATGTAAATTTAAAAAATAAATTAAATAAGATGGTAAAAAGAAAAAAAAAAGAACTGTCTTTCTAGAATCTCAGGGATATGCACTTCGAAGCATAATTATTCATTATTGTCTTGGAAGAAAGATGTATGAATGTTTTTATTTTATTTACAAAACACCAAAACTTGAGGGGCCTGGGTGGCTCGTCGCTTAAGTCTCCGAGTCTTGATTTCGGCTCAGGTTGTGATCTCATGGTTTGTGAGTTCGAGCCCCATGCCAGGCTCCGCGCTGACAGTGCAGCACCTGCTTTGGATCCTCCGTCTCCCACCCCCACCCTCACTTGCCCCCATTTACTCTCTCTCCAAGTAAATAAATAAACAAACTTAAAAAAACAAAACCACCAAAACTCTCAATTTGTTTTCACAGGAACAGCTTTATTTCAGTATTAATTAGTCAACTTGAGGCAGACAACTTTAAAATCTGTATGCAATAGCATTGGGTGTCATAAAAGCCATGAGTCATACAAAGGGATTCTTGACATTTTTGCTTTATTATATAGATGCAATGATCGCCTCATTTTTAAAACTGTAACTTGAAAGGGCAAAGAAACATGTTACATTTTCCTATGTGATCTTGGACACTATCCAGTATTGGAAGTTTTGCAAGTCCAACCATCTCCAAATGTTTCGGCATCTCATCTTCTGAAAACTGTGCACTTCTCTCATTTAATAGTTCTGTAAATACATATGAACTAATTTATTTGTCTGAAATTATACTCTTGTTCTATTAGTGCTCGTATGGGCACAGATTCAGCTTTGTGACTAAGACTAAGCAATCTAGCTTTACAGCCTACCTAAAAAATAAAACAAAAATCAGGTAACAAGCATTTGTAAAAGAAAATTATTTTCTCATTAGGCGAGCAATGACTTTTTGCTACCAAGGGCTTTTCTACTTTCGTCAGGTCAACATATTCCCTCGGACCTCTGGGGGCTCTACTCGTGTCCATGTCGTGTATCCAGCCCAGACTTGCTCATGAGTTCCAGAACTGTGCATTCAACGGCTTGCTCAGAGCCTGGAGCCTGCTTCAGATTCTGTGTCTCCTTCTCTCTCTGCCCCTCCCCTGCTCACACTTTGTCTCACTCTGTTTCTCAAAAATAAACAAATATTAAAAAAAAAAATTTAAAAACAAACAATATTTCCCCCATAATGATTTCACTGGGAGCCTCCTTCTCGGCTTTGGGCACACACTTCCTTCTGTTGCCGCTGAACCTTTCCATACAAGACATACATTTGTTTGTGCACTTCTTCTACTGTTTGATAATTAAACGTGAAAGGTTCATCTGTCCCATCTCTGATTTTCTGAAGAATAGGAGAGGGGGAAGTACAGGGAGGAAAAGGAAGTGAAAATGAGGGTGCGGAGAGGGGATGAAAACATGGAAACTTTGGCCTGGCTCGGAAAAGATACAAGAATGAAACCCCACTGCTCTTTTCCTGAGTGAGTTCTTACTTGTCCCGTTCTCCAGTCTGTGTTCTATTACAACTGTTTTCATTTCTCGCAGTGAGCATACATTACGCACCCATAAGATGCAGATCACAGATTTCACTTTAATGCAAGGATCATTTTTAACAAACAGATCTGGTTAACCTTGAGTAACTGGGAAGATCATATTCTCTGAAAAGTTACACATGCTGTCACAGAACCTGATTTGTCGTTTTCTCAACTAGAGGCTTGAGCAGCAGAGTTCAAATACCTCTTTCACCCATTTGTTCCCCAAATTTATACTATTGATATTGTCCATTGTACAATAGGTTCCTGGCATTCGGTACTAGACATGTGCTAGTTCAGACTGTTTACTCAAAATCCTGATGGTCTGAACATGATGGCCTGTGGGGTTGGCGCATGAAAGCGATTCGTTTAGCTAGTAACTCAACGCATTTCAACACGAGGCTCGTGTTTCCGTAACGCTACATTCACGAGTGACTCTCATACATATTGCAAAACCGAAAGAACATCAACAACTAGTATCGATAATAAAAGTAAGGAGGCAGGGCAAAAATATTACAGTTCTTAGAAAAACAAGCCACTTTATTTTTGGGACAGAGAGAGACAGAGCATGAACGGGCGAGGGGCAGAGAGAGAGGGAGACACAGAATCGGAAACAGGCTCCAGGCTCTGAGCCATCAGCCCAGAGCCTGACGCGGGGCTCGAACTCACGGACCGCGAGATAGTGACCTGGCTGAAGTCGGACGCTTAACGGACTGTGCCACCCAGGCGCCCCAGAAAAACAAGCCACTTTAAATGACATTAATCTGAATCCATAGGAGTAAATACTGTAAAATGTCATTTAGGTTTTTCATTCGTATTTAATGTATTACGTATCAGAAGTTTTATTCTGTGAGATTTGGGAACAGACGTTGGGGCATGTATTTCTTGAATCCTAAGACTCTAGAAGATTTATAAACATGGGTTTAGAGAAGCGGAGTAAAACACCAATGGAAATTTCTAAACATGAATCTCACGTACTTTCATATTAATATAATATGTTTCCTTCAAGAGGAATAAAAATTATTCCTTTTACACTATTTTACGTAAAATATCTTAGATCCATGATGTCTTAACTTCTGGGGATGCATAGGTCTGATTTGCTACAAATCCATTTTCTAACCAAGCGGGTACTGGAGCCTCTGATCCCCGTTTTGTGTAGATAGGCACATTCTCCAATTCCAAAACCTAAAACGAAACACAGAAGGGGGAAAAAAACAAAGGCGACAGGATGAGTGAGTCCTGACTGGCGTGACTGCAGAAAAATTTTCCTCTGCTGGGAGCGTTTACTCTTACCCAACACGGTGTTTGAATATAACGCAAAGTGAACTCATATGCGTTGGCCTTAAATGCGGCTTCAGAAACTCAAAAAAACCTGTAACCTATATGGTGAAGAAGTGCAGAATTTACTGCTAAGCACGTGTTAAACATGTGTTGTGAAATTCTAGAAGTAGTCACATCTCTGAACATTGATGTCTCGCCCCCGTAAAGCGGAGATAAATATGTCTATTTCCCACGGCTGTTGTGGAAGTCAAATGATATGAAACATTGTTTGGAATATCACAAGTATTAAATGCTTTGTACAATCGTTTTTTTAATGTTTATTTATTTTTGAGAGAGAGAGAGAGAGCACAAGCAGGGTAGGGGCAGAGAGAGAGAGGGAGACGGACTCTGAAGCAGGCTCCGCACTGCCAGCTCAAAGCCCGGTGTGGGTCTCGAACCCACAAACTGTCAGATCATGACCTGAGCCAAAGTCAGACGCTCAAGCAACTGAGCCACCCAGGCGCCCCTTTACTTTATACAATAATTTACATTACCACTTTTTCTCTGGGCTCATTTTACTCTCCACCACAAAGGAAACTTCCAGGAGAATGGTGTGTATGGATTTTAGCTCAGATCTCTCTGTGGTGGTAAAGGGCTTAGAGCCCCAGCTTTCGGTGGATAAATTACAGACCCAGGACTTACCAACCACTGTATATGGTTCCATCTATCCACTTCCAGCTCTGTCCTGCTTCTCGACTCAGTCCAATCCAATATTGAGAGTGGTCAGAATATCGCTTCAGGAAATCCTTTAAGAAAGTATATTAGGATGAATAGCAAATGCTTCGTTCGGTTGGATTTTCTTTTGTCTCATTATACTTTTTGGAGAAATACAGACTTTCATATTTGGAAGGCGGCAGTGTCCTTATCTGGTTCACAGGTTACTTCATGGGTTCAGTTACTTCTGTAACAACTACCCTAGTAAATTGCATTGGGTAGCTTTCTTCCTATTCTATTTTCTTTTTTAAAAAGTGTTTGCTTATTTTGAGAGAGAGAGAGAGAGAGAAAGAGAGCAGGGGAGGGGCAGAGAGAGAGGGAGATAGAGAATCCCAAGCAGGCTCCGCATTGCCATCACAGAGCCCGACGCAGGGCTCAAACTCATGAACCATGAGATCATGACCTGAGCCGAAATTAAGGGTCGGATGCTTAACCAACTGAGCCACCCAGGTGCCCCTCTTTTTCACTTCTAAAAGAACTGTTAGAAGACAGACATGATCTGTTCTGTGATGGCGTGGTCAAATTTGCCAGTAAATCTTAGGTTTGGTGCCTTTTGGAACAGGACAATCTTAGCAGTAAAATACATTGCACAATTGGTTCATTCAGGTTTTATATACCTTCGTAATTCATTCTGATACATTATATTTTCTGATATTATTACCAATAGCCTAGCTTTTACGTTTTGTTTGGATTTGGTTAGTAATTGTTTTGCATATATTTCCTTTCATTTTTCTGTCTAACTTTTATGTGTGTGTTCACACGTGTGTGTATGAGTATGTGCTTAAGTATGTCTCCGTAAGTAGCACGTTACTGGACTTTATTGCTTTTTTTTTTTAAACCATCTGATAATTTTTTTTCATTTAAGAAACAAATTAAAAGCATTTAAAAATCATTTTATCACGATTGCTGTCGTATTTGGATTTGTCAGTGTCGTGTTTTTTGACTACTAGGTTTTTTTTCCCTTATTTTAGCTTTTTGTGAATTCTGTTGGGTTGATACTTTCTCTATGTCTTTAGTTTATTTGAACGCTTTAGTTTGTTTGAACACTTTTTACCCTTTGATGCTCACAATTTAATTTTTTAAAAATATGTCTGTCCATACATATCCAAATTTCGGTTGTCTACACAATTGTTTAAATAATTATTTAGACAATTATCCATTTCTTCAAAGTTTTCAAATTCGTTGGCATAAAATTATTTGTAAGATTTTATGCTTTTAAATCTCTACTGTTTAGGGGCACCTGGGTGGTTCAGTCGGTTAAGTGTCCGACTTCGGCTCAGGTCACGATCTCGCGGTCCGAGTTCGAGCCCCGCATCGGGCTCTGTGCTGACCGCTCAGAGCCTGGAGCCTGCTTCGGATTCTGTGTCTCCCTCTCTCTCTGACCCTCCCCCGTTCATGCTCTGTCTCTCTCTGTCTCAAAAATAAAAATAAACATTTAAAATTTTTTTTAAAAATCTCTACTGTTTATAATTTTTAAAATTAAAATTTTTAAAATTAAAAAGTTTAAAATTTTTAAAATTAAAAAAAAATCTCTACTGTTTATAATCTCTACTGTTTATAATCAGGTGCATATATCTGTTTTCTTTTTCTGTGATCAATTCTTTCTATGTACAGAACCAGCATTGCTTTTGTATATCCTCATTATTTTGTTGAACTCGTTTGTTTATTCCAAAAATTATTTCAGTGACTGTGCTTTTCAGTCAAAGTATTTCCTTTGTTTTGTTTCCGTATTCATCTGATACTTCCCGTTTTTTCACTGCTCTAGTTTCTTGATTTATTATTCTATAGAATGGAATGTATGACTTCATTTCTACTTTTCAGCCATCTGAATGTACTTATCCAAAACTCCTTGTCAGAACGAGCTACAAAATTAGTTCAAATTTAGGACAATCCCTCTTCTGTCCTTTCCTGGCAGAGTAAGGGTTCAATAAATGTTAAATACATCCCTGTGCTCCTTGAGGTCTCAACTGTTTTGTCTCTTGCCACCTCTATTGTTCTCTATCTCTATTATTTCTGGTCGGGGGAAGTTTGTACTGTGTGCTTTTAAGTTTTTCCATTAACCCTTTTCTATGCCTTGAACCTACCAGACCCTCTTGGTTATGCTTGACTCCTTTATTAATCCTTTCCAGTATCTCTGACACCTGGTTTGCCATGAATTTCTGCTTATTATTATTTTTTGAATATAGTTCCACAAAAAGCAACTTTAATTTGGTGTAAAACAGGTAGGCAATAACAGTTCATTACTGAGGGCTTTATTATGGCTTCATGGGTCTGAGCTTCGTGGGAAGTGATTTTGGACTTTCCTTGGATTTTGCTGCTGTATTTCACTCAAAAATATAGAGCTAGCTAATTATGCAGTTGAATTTTTTTGAAGAATAGTCGGATCTTTCTGGTGGGAGATATACCACTCTAACCCTGCTTTTAGAGTCTAGGCAGGAATATATAAGCTGAACTATATTAGGCATAGGGAAAAATGCCTAGTATGTAACTTATTTCTAAATCCTTCTACTCCCAGTTGGAAAAGTCAGGTGGGGGAAGTCATGTCCTAAATGTTGTCTAATAATTTTTACTCTAATGGTTGATCTGACCTGACCTGGGAGGTGAGTGTGGCCTGACGTGAGCTCTTTCTTTGATTAAGCTGATGTGGAAAAAAAAGGGGGAGGGGTTCTTCTATGATGGATGAGAGGGTCTTTTTTGGACCATTTCCATTTCCAGTGTGCAGCCTCCGTATCAGCTATAACCCCCAAGAACATAATCATAATTTAAAAGAATTGCCTTACCAGTTCTTTTGTGGTGTTGAAGACAGCAAGAGTGGCTGCGTGAGAGGCACAGAAGTTCTGGCTTGCTCTCCAGGTTCTTGTACTTTCGGAGAAATAGAAGCACTTTCCTAAGTAACCAATCCAGCCATCCAAGCATGACATGCGTTCAGCGGAAGATTTGTGTTTTTCAACTGAAAACAATTTCCTGATATATTAACTACCGAGGCGGTGGCACGCCCTGAATGTTCTGCTCTGAGACGCATTAGAATTTGATGTAAAATGATTATCTTATCCCTAGATATGAAATTCACCAGATTAGCTTTTGGCCCTTCAGTCTGAAGTTTTGGGATTTCCTTAGTCATTCTTCGTTTTTCTCCAAATGAGGACAGATAGTACATTCTCGTATTTATTTTCTTGCTAAGTTGAAAGAAATCCATGGCAGATGCCACTCGTGTAGATGCTGGCATTGCTCGGATTCAAGACTCCCTGCTCTTCTCCGGTGACACACTCCTCCTAGGTGAACACACTCATTCTCATGACGCTGTCATGCTTATACTGATAATTATTGAATTGATGTGCCCAACCCAGGCCTCTGGTCAGAGATCTCCTATGTACAATTGCCTAATGGACACTCATCCAGTCAATAAAAAAAATATTTGTGAGTGTACCCTATGTTAAGCATCGTTGTGTGTATTTATTACAGACATGGTCCCTGCCATCATTGTGCTGAGAGCCTAGTGGGGCAGATAGAGAGTGAACAAGTAATTAACAAATTTCAAGGAGTGATGCAAAAGGGATAGCCACGGGTACTAAGAGAACAAGAGTTGAGGGGAGTTGGTCCCGCTCAGGGGTGGGGGTTGGAGTCGACATTTCAGGTGACACTTGAAGGGTGCAGAGAGCTAGCTCACTAGATGAAGGATGAGGAGAGCACGTTCTCAGCAAAGAGGAAGTGAGCGTGTAAAGGTCCTGGAGGGTAAAGGTCCTTTTCACTTGAGAAAGGAAAATCAGCATGACTGGACCATAACCGAGGCCAGAAAATCGAACAGGAGCTAGGTGTTGCTTATACACGTGGTTAAGGTTTTACACCTTACACTGAAAGGATTGTCTCAAAATTAGAGATAGGTGATGATGTATGGACGGGATTGATGGCCTGTTGATTCATTAAAATTCTTGTTAGAAGAAAAATAGATTTGGGGAAAAAACAAGTGTTCAAGAGACTTAAATACAGAGAAAAAACTGAGGGCTGATGGGGGGGGAAGGTGCGGGGGAGAGGGGAAAATGGGTGATGGGCATTGAGGAGGGCACTTGTGGGGATGAGCACTGGGTGTTGTATGTAAGCAATGAATCATGGGAATCCACTCCCAAAGTCAAGAGCACACTGTATACACCGTATGTTAGCTAACTTGACAATAAATTATATATTAAAAAATAATAAAAAAATAAAGTGCACAAAATAACTAAGTGGGAGATACTTGTTCCGGTTCTGCATATGCTTCTATGATGCTTAAGTTATGTTTAAAGTCTAACTTTTTCTTTGAACTTTAATGAAAAGTGCATCAGAATTTGATTTCTGTTTACATCTGCAGCTTTATCTCATCTGATTTTTCTGTAGGCCCTTTGTTTCTGTCTCCATTTTCTTGTTTACCAAACTTCTCCTAGTCCCTTACATATGTCATGTTACTTTAGGTAATATCTGGGCCTTTGCTCACGCTGCTCTGTGTTCCTCAATGCCATACCCCCACCTTAACTTGGAATAAAACAATTTCATCCTGTCCAACTGGCAAGTATCTCCTTGTATTTAAATGATCTATTATGTTACAGCACAATTTCCTCTATGAATTTCCTCCACTCCATCCCATTGGAATTGATCATACTCTACTTTCCATGCTCTTGGCTTCTAATAGACTATCAGATTTAATACATTATAGCTATGACATTATATATATATAGCTATAGCTATATACATATATACATTATTATATATTATATATATTATATATATTTATTATGTATATATAATTTTTGCCTCTTCTCTATCTCATCTATCTATCTCTATCTCTCTATTCCTCTCTATAGGTAAATAGTTATACCTGGTGATTATGTCATGTCTGATTGCTGCATAAATCAACAAAATATATAGCAGTCATACCCATCCAAGAAAAATCTATGTAACTGTTCTCAAGTATACCTAAGTGAAGGAACAATTTTTATTCTAGACCTGATTAGACCTTTGCCTATTTTAACCTAAGTATTCATATCTATTAAGTAAGAAAAGCTCGTTTTTACATCAACGCACAAACTGCCATCATCTGATCTGGGTCACAGGAATTTAGCATCCTAGGTTGTGTTAAATAACCCTTACTTTTGCTTGATAACTTTAGGAAATCAGTGAGTTTTAGCATCACAAGCAGCACTAAAAACTATTGAGTCCAGTCCTCTGCTGTATAAATAGGGAAACTGAGATGCTAGACGCTGGATGACCTATAACCAAAGATAAAACCGGGAGATGGAATTCTGGTCCCACAGTTCAATATCACTACAAGATAAAGCATATTAACCTTTATAAACTGTCTATAGCGTTGTGTGACCCAGTTTATAAAATATTCTCTTGAACATGGCTTGAATCAGAGAACACAAATGAGGATCCTTAGGAAGTCCACTGAATAAATTCCACTGAGAGAAAACTAGGAGCATCTGTGAGCATGGCCTGCATTGACTGCAGTAGGCGGCCTGGAAGAAACCCTACGTTTCTAAGAACAGGTTGCACATATTTCAGCTCCTTTAACAAATAAGTGGGTATTTTTTATATAAACCATAGGAAATAAGCTCACTTAGAAAGAGACAACATTGGGGGCACCTGGGTGGCTCAGGCAGTTAAGCGTCTGACTTCGGCTCAGGTCATGATCTCACGGTCCACGAGTTCGAGCCCCGCGTCGGGCTCTGTGCTGACAGCTCGGAGCCTGGAGCCTGCTTTGGATTCTGTGTCTCCCTCTCTCTCTCTGCCCCCTCCCCTGCTCGCCCTCTGTGTCTGTCTCCCTCTCAAAAGTAAAAATAAAGATTAAAAAAAAATTAACGAAAAAGAGAGAGACAGCATTGTAGATATTGTAAGAATGATGAATAAAATGCAGAGGACTTGGATTCAGGTTGTAACTTGGGTCTACTCAACGGTCTTTAGACAGCTGCTATCTCTGACGTTCAAAGTCCTTGTGTATAGCAAAAGAAAATAAGAACACTAATACTTTACTATTGCTCTGGGTCACTAAAAAATGCAAATAAAATGTGTATTAAAATATTTTATAAAGCATAAAACGCTTTACAAATATATATTTTGTTTTATCAAAAACCTTTCTCCTTCTCCTCCTCTCCCTCCAACTTCTCTCCTCCTCCTCCTTCTTCTTCCTCTTAATTATTTTTATTATTTTGTCCAGAGAAGTTATATGACTGTAATTACAGTGTAATTTAAGCTGAGTAAAAATATCAATAATGTTGATTTCCTTAACTTGACCAGTAGACATCATTTATGCTTTTACTTGAGCAACAGTCTCTTTAGTTTGTAGTTAGGTATAAATTATAACTTTAGACCATGACTCAAAGAGGAGTAGTTTGGTGCTAAAATTTTTACTGTAAATATTTAAGCCCATTCCCCTAATATGATGTCATAGTCTTTTTGGCAAAGCTGTTTACTCACCTGGACTTCATTACCTATGTCCTCCTCATGGAACTCACCATTCTTATTATTTGACTCATGACTGCTTTGTTGAGTAAGTTCCATGAGGGCAGGAATCGTATCTGTCTTGTTTGTTGTCAACACACAGCCTAATGCCGAGTTTATATAAAGATTTCTTTCTCAATCTCCTTATCTAATTATCTATTTATATACATACAGGGTATTCACATGTATATATATTTCTATACATGTATAGATGTACATATATATACATATGTACATATATATACATATATACATATATATACATATGTATATATGTGACCCATATATATACATATGTACATCTATACATGTATAATACATATATTCATGTGTAAATCATATACATGTGTATACATATACATATACATGTGTATAGAAATATATACACGTATATATGCACATATATACATGTATAATACATATATTCATGTGTAAATCATATACATGTGTATATGTGTATATACATATACATATACATGTGTATAGAAATATAAACACGTATATATGTACATATATACATGTATAATACATATATTCATGTGTAAATCATATACACATGAATATATGCCCACCAAATGCATATATACTTATGCATATATTTTGAAACATCTCATTAAAATTGTTTCAAGTTATTTTCAGAAAATATGTACATAGTTTGCTATCATTAGAGGGTGATATACCATTCTAAACTTCTTTTTAGAATCTAAGAGTAATTGATATTTTGTGTACAAAATATGGTCATTAGGATAGTAACAATTTCTTCTTGTCCAATTCTCTGTAGCCCATATGTATAGTTGTGAATTATAATTGGAGCTTGGTAATCTGACTCCGTCATTGGAAGCTGCACAACCAGACACAGATCAAATGTTTTGCACCTTAAACTCAATTTCCATTCTTATCAACATAGTCATTGACTAGAAGCAGTTTAGAAAAAAAAAATACTAATACATATGTAAAAGTATATGGTTTAGGGCAAGGTAGTCCCCAACTAGATAATATTCCATAAATTGCTACCAGTCCACAGGGAGATAAGGACCTGGTGATTCATTGTTAACTATGCTACAAATATACTGTGCAGTTCTTTTTATATTTCTTCATAATGAGACTTTTTTGATGAAGGATGCAGTATGGAGATGTACTATTTTACCATGAGCCCCTTACCTTGTAAGGACTATAAGTCACACTGGTTTAGAAGAAAGTTTCATATGCATTACTGTTATCCTCACAGTATGAAATACAGCTATTATCCTCATTTTATAGAAGAAGAAACATATGTCCATTCCATGCACAAAGATGTTCAAGAATTACCCTTAAAGCACACATACGGTGAAATATTTTATAGTAGAGTTAACATGAGCGTATTTGGGAAGTGGGCAACTCACCTGCTAAAATTGTGGCCAGGGTAGTTATCAAAATCATCAGAAAGAACATGACAATGGTGATAACTTTACAGATACAAAGTCTCTCTTTATTCCTTTTTGAGGGTCCTTGTGGTTTGTTGGTAAGGTTGAAAGTGATAATGTCTCCTATTAAAAAAATCAATCAGTTTTTCATTACTAACTCGAGTTTGGAATGGTAAAAGAACAAGATCCGTATATGCAAACTGACCATATTTATCTGCTCTCAGTGATCAATGGAAAATTAAAATATACTATTTACAGTACTGCATAAAATATTGAATCCTTATGGATAAATCTGACAAGAGACATGCAAAACTTGTACACTGAAGACGACAAAACATTGCTGAAATAAGTTACAGACATGAATAAATGGAGAAAGATACTGTTTTCGTGAGTCAGAGGACTTCACTTTTGTGAAGTTGTCAGTTTCACTCAAATGAATGTATAGCTTCATCACAATCCCAAACAAAATTCTCAGCCGGAATTTTTTTTTTTTTTTTTGGAGGGGGGTGGAAATTGGCAAGCTGTTTCTAAGCATTTCAATGTATGTCAATTTTATCTAATGATGCTGTTAAAAATAGTACAGAAATTCGTTATCTTTTATCCACACAGTGTGGATCTGGTTATAAGATACTTTGGATCGATAGCTGAAAATAATATGCCACGGCTAGAAGAAATGAGCATGGAGATACCGACTCTCTGAGGAGAGTTAGATCTCAGAATCGATAGCAGGTGCCCACCAAATGTAAATTTGTTTACTGCACACGTAGCACCTAGAGCCTGTCACGCATGCGTTTCTCACCCTTAGACTGGAAATCTGAATTCCCCAGCGATAGTCCATCATCCATGTCTCTTTTTCAGCAAAGCAACGATACAGATTGGTCGTAGGGAATGCACAGGATTCCAGATCTCCGCCCGCCGGTTGGATTTAGAGTCAATAATACAAAGACAAGCTAAAATGAGAACGTAAAGTTAAGGCAAACTAAAACGAGAATTCCACATCAATATCAAAATTATGACAAACCGCCTCGGAAGTCTGAGCAATCATGCGACTCCCGTCCTTTTGCTACATTGCCATCCGGAAATCATTCCACTTCCCTGTGGTTTGAGGAGCCACTGGAGGTGGTGGGGGCCTCCGAAATGATTCTTTTGACTGTGGGGTTCAGTGGAAAGGAAGTGACGTCCAGTAGTTTATGAGGCCGACAGATAGAGTTTTCACACCGTCCCCTTGACCTACCAAAATTTTTAGTTAATTCTGACCATGATGGATCCAAGCCACAGAGCAATCCTAAAGAAGTCCAGCGTGAAATACCAATTTACACTGCAGTGAAAAGAACATCGCATCACTTTAATAATAATAATAGAAACAAACATACCTCACGTGTATTGTGTGTTCACTCTATGGTAGCCCTGGTTCTGAGCTTTTCAGTTTTAGGACTTAATTTATACTCACAATGAAATGAAACGGGAGCTTGTTATTATCATTACTTTACAGAGGAAATAACCTCCTGAAAGTAACAGAGAGGTAAAAAGGGTTCTTAAAGTCATATAGCCAGTATGTGGCCAAACTTATATATTCGTTGGCTCTGATCACTGGACGACTCTGCTCTACTGTCCTGGTTCTTTCTGTGAGCATTCTCATATGCTGAACTTCTGTTTCCAGATGTAGAAAGCAGACCTCCTGTTCAGCAGCAGCATTTCATTTTTTTTTTGTTTAAGTTTATTTATTTTTGAGAGAGACAGAGACAGAATGCAAGTGGGTTAGGGGCCGAGAGAGAGGGAGACCCAGAATCCGAAGCAGGCTCCAGGCTCTGAGCGGTCAGCACAGAGCCCGACGCGGGGCTCGAACCCAACCCACGAGCTGTGAGATCATGACCTGAGCCAAAGTCAGACGCTCAACTGACTGAGCCACCCAGGGGCCCCAACAACAGCATTTCGAACTCCCCTCCTTGGGAGACAAATGGAAAGTAATGGGTTGACAGTTTTTAAAGCTGGATTATAAGCTATAGAGTTCTCTCTAATTTTGCATATTGATGTTTTTAATATATGATTATTAATTCATATCCCCAAATAAAACGTTTATTTCAGGAGCCATGGCTATGTGTTAGAGAGAGAGAGACAGAGAGAGAGAGTGAGGGAATAGGGAAATCTATGGCTAGGTTATTTTTTCAAGCCTTTATCCGAAGCAAAGATTATCCCAATACTCTACGTGCTACTTAAAAAGCATACATTTTCCCTGCGTACCGGTTAGCTATTGCCGTATTCAGGCTATTTTACAAAGCACGCCCCAAACCCTGGCTCACTCACTAGTCTGTGCTGCGTTGGCCAAGTTGTCTGGGTTGTCCGGTCAAGGCTGATTGCGGCTGTGACCCTGCCTCGAGCCGTGAGTCTGGTGTGCTGGTCTCTTGGCTACCCCGGGGTCCCGGCGGAAAAGTCAGCCGCTACTCCAGAAGCTCTTCGCACAGAGATGTCAGAGGTACAAGAGGGTAAGCTCATCAATTCCGCATATTTCAAGTCACTATTAACATCTCATTGGCTGAAGGTTATCTCCTGGTTGACCTCAAAGGCAAAGAATGGGGAAGTGCACTTCACTACCCTTAAGAGGAATTGCAAAGCTGTATGGGTACAAGGAGTGAACTAGGGCCACAACCTAACTTGCTAGAGCACTTCTGGAACCCTCCTGGTCACATTTTGCCATTGATTTTTCTTTTTTCTTTCTTTTTTTTTTTTTTGGAATCAGTCTCTTAGGTCTTTTTTGTTTTGTTTTTAACGTTTGGTTATTTTTGAGGGAGAAAGAGAGAGACAGAGCCCGAGTCGGGGAGGGGCAGAGAGAGAGAGGGAGACACAGAATCTGAAGCAGGCTCCAGGCTCCGAGCTGTCAGCACAGAGCCCGATGCGGGGCTCAAACTCACCAACCGTGTGAACCTGAGCCAAACGCTGATGCTTAACTGACGAAGCCATCCAGGTGCCCTGATTTTGTTTTGGTTTTCAGTGAAGAACTTTACCTATGAGTGCTGCTTTCTGCCTCTGATTTTCCCTTATGGGAGATAGCATCTTTATACTAAGTAGTAGGATTAACCTTTTTTTTCAAAATTAGTTCCATGTAAACTTTTCATATTTTTTCTGTTTATTATCACGTTCCTTTTTCCTTCACTCCTCTATATGTCCATTTCCTGCTGGCTCTGTTATGTTTTCAAAAATAAATGTTGCAGATCCAGTAATCTAACTCTGCAAGGACAAAGTTGTATAGCAATGCAAAATTAATCCGTACAAGTAGAGTCATGATTTTAGAGACAAAAGACCCTATTTCAACCACTGAATTTTATAGATAAGGGAAATGAATCCAGGCATAAATGCATAAATTATTCAAGGTACTCAGCTGATTGGTAAAGGCTTCTGACTCTCTGTTTGCCAATTCATTTTCTCTCCAGCCTCTATGTCCAACTTTGTAGATAAATTTGCTTGGGATTTGAAAGCCTGTTCTCAACTCTCATATGACGTTCGAACCAGAGACTGAGGACTAATATTCAACTTAAATATTCTCCCACAAATAAGATTGGTCACAATTATACATAGATATCTCTCTAATGTGTATATTTCTTTCCCACTCCAATTCTACTAAATATTTTAGCGTTTTACTGTCTCTCAACCACACATCTATGACAGCCTCTAACTAATTACTTTGCCTCCAGCCCAATCTTTTCCTTCTCTTTCAGTCCAACTTTCACATTACTCTCATTTTTTCTCCTACATCATAAATCTCTTCAGAAGTCTCGTTGCTTAATTGTTTTCAATTCTTCTCTGTCATCTCCAGAATAAAAAGTAGGCTCCTTGGAATGACTCCAAGCAATTCAAATGTGAAATTACATCATCTAGGTCATTTCTTTTCCTTCTTTTCCATAGTGGACTTTGCATCATTTTCCAAACATGCACATTTTTTTTCTTCCAATGTTTTATTTATTTACTTTGAGAGAAAGAGAGAGAGGGAGTGTGTGAGCAGGAGAGGGGCAGAGAGAGAGGGAGAGAGAGAATCCCAAGCAGGCTCCACACCCTGATCCGGTGCTCGATCCCACGAACCGCAAGACCATGACCTGAGCAGAAATCAAGAGTCAGATGCTCAAGACTGAGCCACCCTGGTGCCCCTAATCTGCCTTCAAAATAGTCGTACCCTCTCATAGTGTCGATAGAACTTATTTGGAACTCTTCATAGATACATGTATTAGTAATGATATTTTTATATGAGTGACCTCCCTTCTTTTACTATATAAATATTGTTTGAGAGAACCACTGTGTAAAGTCTTTCAGGATAGAGAGTTTTAGTACATGTCCAAGGGAAGGAAAGACCAGGGTTTCTCAAATTCTTGTTCATTGCCCTCTTCCTCTTACAGCTAACCATAAATGCTGTTGCATTTGGGCATAAAATGCATAACATGCACAAAAGCTGTTGAAGATGAGAAGTCTATTATAAAATATTAGAGCAAGTGGTTTTTCCACCTCCATTACATCACTTTTCATATTTTCAGGAAAAAAACCATGCTTTTGCTCACTGTGCCCAAGCAATCACTACTATTTGAGATTTCTTTTTGTTTGGGGAAAAAATGCCATTGATTTTTCAATCAAATGCCATGATTCTGCATGGGACTTCAATTCATTAATACTGAATATAGAAACTCTAGTCAAGACCAGAAATTTTTTGAGGCCATGCAACTTAAACTGTGCTGCGTGCCGTCATTTTAAAAACATTTTTCTTATAACGTTTAAGAATGCTTATTTATTTTTATTTTGAGAAAGAGAGAGACAAAGAGAGTGTAAGCGGGGGAAGGGCAGAGAGAGAGGGAGAGAGAGAGAAGCCCAAGCAAGCTCTGTGCTGTTTAAAATTAAAAAAAAAAAAATTTTTTTAAAGTGTATTTATTTATTTTGAGAAAGAGACGGGGGGAAAAGAGAGAATCCCAAGCAGGCTGTGCACTGACAGCACAGAGCCTGACACGGGGCTTCATGCCATGAACCGTGAAATCATGACCTGATCTGAAATCAAGAGCTGGGCACTCAACCAACTGAGCCACTGAGGTGCCCCTGTCCTTTTTTTTTTTTTTTTAAAGGGCCAAAGGAAGTATAGTGAAATATACATTATAAAATAAGGTCTTGACTTTCAAGAAATATATGAACAATTACAGACATCTGGAAGTGTGAGTGTGTTTACGTGTCTGTTTTTACACGTTTCCGTGCCATTTCTTTCACCGGACCCCTAGAGACCTTCCTGTAAGAGCTCTTTGTCGGTTGTTGGTAGCTTTAAGACATAGACCTATCGTGTCACGTATCCCTTAATTTTAAAATGTATTTACTTAGTTTGCCTTTATTTTAAAGTTTGTCTTTCTGGGGCGCCTGGGTGGCTCGGTCGGTTAAGCGTCCGACTTCGGCTCAGGTCATGATCTCGCGGTCCGTGAGTTTGAGCCCCGCATCCGGCTTTGTGCTGACAGCTCAGAGCCTGGAGCCCATTTCAGATTCTGTGTCTCCCTCTGTCTCTGCCCCTCCCCTGTTCATGCTCTGTCTCTCTCTCTCTGTCTCAAAAATAAATAAACGTTAAAAAAAATTAAAAATAAATAAATAAAATTTGTCTTTCTGTCGACCCTCTTTAATGTCATACGAAGGCCCTCTGCTCCACTTTTTTTTGTCTCCATCAAGATCCATGCCATCGAGGGGCACCCAGGTGGCCCAGCCAGTTGAGTGTCTCACTCTTGATCTTGGCTCAGGCCATGATCTCACAGTTCGTGAGAGCGAGCCCCGTGTCAGGATCCGTGCTGACAGCGTGCAGCCTGCTGGGGGATTCTCTCTTTTTCTCCCTCTCTTTCTCAAAATAAATAAATGAACTTAAAAAAGTTTAACAAAAAAAGATACATCCCATCAAAGATTTATGCGTGGAGACAGATAATTGTAGGATAACTTGCAGGCATTTGATTTGGATGACTGGGAAGAATATGGCGTAGTGGATATTTATTTGTCATCATTTCAGATGTGCAGCAACTGAGTCACTCTCCTTTGCTGAGGCAGTCTTTGCCACATGAATCCAGATGGTAGGCAAGCCCTTCCCCACCATAGAAGCTAAAAAAGCTGTTCACTTTCCCAACCTCCCCTGGAACTTAGGATGCTGAGGGGCATAAGGGCTTTGTCCATTTAGATGTGCCCTAGTCAAACCTTGAGTAGGGAGCTATTTATGCACAGAAGCATTGGAAGTGGGGAAGTCAGTCTCGGGTAGGAGTGGCATAATAACATGAGCAATATTTAAATTGCAGTGTGTTCATGGGGCCAAAAACGTTTTCCATTGGTGCTAGCGGATTTTGTTTGCTAGAGCTATGATCAGAAACACAGGCACGCCTGGGTGGCTCAGTGGGTTAAGCGGTTGACTTGGCTCAGGTCATGATCTCGAGGTTTGCGAGTTTGGGCCCCGCGTCGGGCTCTGGGCTGACAGCTCAGAGCCTGGAGCCTGCTTCAGGTTCTGTGTCTCCTTCTCTCTCTGCTCCTCCCCCGCTCGTAAATAAATAATCTCTCAAATATAAATAAACATCTCAAAATAAATGTGAAAAAAATTTAAAAAAAAAGAAAAAGAAAGAAGGAAATACAGAACAAAAGGGGCACCTGGGTGTGTCAGTCAGTTAAGCCTTCGATTTCAGCTCAGCCCACATTGGCCTCTGTGCTCACAGTGAGGAGCCTGCTTGGGATTCTGTCTCCCTCTCTCTCTCTCAAAAAAAAGAAAAGAAAAAAGAAAAGAAAAGAAGAGAAAAGAAAAGAAAGGAAAGAAAAGAAAAGAAAAGAAAAGAAAAGAAAAGAAAAGAAAAGAAGGGGAGGGGAGGGAAGGGAAGGGAAAGGAAGAGAAGAGAAGAGAAGAGAAGAGACGAGACGAGAAGAGAAGAGAAGAGAATGGAAAAGAAATACAGAACAAACATAGTTAGTGATAAATAGTTCATGTGGGGGCACAACAATATTAAAGTTCCTCTGAACATCTAAGTAAAGTTGTCTAGTAGGCATTGGTATACAAGATTCCAGATTTTAGGGAAGAGATATAATTAAAGCTAAAGGCTTAAAATTGTCCATATGTAGGAGTCGGCAGAAGCTTTGGGTATGGAAAAAAGCCTAGTTGACTTTTGAACAACGCGTGTTGCAACTGGGTGGGTATATTTATATGCAGAATTTTTTTGATAAATGTAGTACAGTCATGATCTTTCATGATCTTTCTAAGAATTTTTTTGATTAATGTAGTACAGTCGTGATCTTTCATGATCTTTCATGATCTTCTAAGTAACATTTTCTTTTCTCTAGCTTCCTTAATTTTGAGAATAAAGTATATAGTACATATATAAAAGTATATTAATCAACTATTTACGTTATCAGTAGGCTTCTGATCAGCAGTTGACTATTAGTAGTCGGGTTTGCCGGGGTCAAAAGTTAACTGGATTTTTGACTGTGTGGTAGGTAGGTCCATGCCCCTGACCCTGCCATTTGTTCAAGGGTCAAGTGTACATATAAATAGTGTATGGAGTAAGCATAAAATTTTTATATAGGAGTATCATATTATTCACATTATTTTATAATTAACATTTTTTTTCCCAAAAACTTTGCTTCACTTTTAAAAGGAAATTCTTTATACTTTTTCCCTAATATGTTGCCCAGTCTTATTCTTTGGTCCGCTTCCCCTTTGTTCTCCCCGATTTATTAGGCAACATGGCTTCCTTCTTTTGTGTGAAACCTGGGTCCCAGGCCAAAGCTAACCGCCAGTCAACAATTCAATTTAGTTCCATTTTTTTGCAGAAACTGAGCTCCTATCTATAAATAGATTGAACCAATGGATAGGAAGAACAAATGTTTCATTATTACGTTTGTATTCGTGGGTTCTGTGGATTGTTTCAGAGCAATAGCAAATAATGAAAGTCGAATCCTCACTGACAAAATTCGAGCAATTTTCTTTGCAACAAATATGGTACCTTCATTTTCATAGACTATTCATAACTTTGTTTCTATAACACAAGGTATTTATTAATTTGCTTATTAATGCAGAATTAATTATTTGTACATATGAAAATTTTCTATGTCACGTTAACTTTTACCTTTAAGAATCAACACATACCCGTTTTCCCTACCATGAGTGATGATGGGCATCGAGGAGGGCACTTGTTGGGATGAGCACTGGGTATTATATGTAAGTGATGAATCATGGGAATCTACTCCTGAAGCCAAGAACAGACTGTATACTCTGTATGTTAGCTAACTTGGCAATAAACTATATTTAAAAAATAAAAAAAATAAAAATAAAAACCTCCATTCCTAGGGAAAAAAAAGAATCAACATGTATATAAATAAATATCTCACATGCGATTTTGTAAAGTTAAGATCTACTGCACTGCGTTTCAAACCTCGTATATGGGATGTGAAATAATTTATTTTTTCTTTTAGCCTCAAATTTGTTTTTTGATTACCAGTTATTTAACTTTTCATTAACTCAGCATTCTTTAAAGCATTTGATGTTTGGAGGGCTATCTACTAATTCACTACCCGCCACTAGATTGCTTGATTGACATATTTTTAAACAGACAAAAACTAGCTTAATGTTTATTTTTAATGTGTTTAGTTTCTCATTACAAAAGGACAATGGGGGCGCCTGGGTGGCTCAGTCAGTTAAGCATCCGACTTCAGCTCAGGTCATGATCTCCTGGTTCGTGGGTTCGAGCCCTGCGTCGGGCTCTGTGCTGACAGCTCAGAGTCTGGAGCCTGCTTTGGATTCTGTGTCTCCCTCTGTCTCTGTTCCTCCCCCACTTGCACTCTGTTTCTCTCTCCAAAATTAATAAAGATAAAAAAAAAAAAAGGACAGTGGAAGTAGATGTTACCTCTTTAGTACAGGTGTTGTGCATTCCTTACTTGATAGCATTGACCTCAGGGTAATCCAGGATCTGATCTTCTGTTTTTAAGATTGGAGATGGGAGACGGGGGCATATGAATTCTGGATCATTGTCAGAAGCTATCTATACAAGGGAGTTTGTATCAGCTGGCATTATTCTACCAGATAATTTACACTGATGGCAAAGAAGATACAGACCTGCGAGGCCTTCATGAAAAAGTAACCAGCATTTTTTTCATTCTTGCTATTTCCATCACCCTAAACTTCTTCATACCTTGGCCCTAGGCTAGTACTATAACAGATGAATTTTTTTTTTCCTTTCCCAGAAGCTGTTTCCATTGCTACCTTAGCGTTCCCAAATTCAGGCAGTAATATGCCTCTTGGAGGGACAAGATAGGGTTAATGTTCTGCTGCAGTGGGGCCTTCATTTAGTGTTTCAGTTTTACTTTGCTACCTCATTTCTACTTTCCCTACAGGGAGCAGATGCTTGGCCACCTGTTCATGCATCACAATTCTCACCTTCTCTGGAATAATTGCCCTTCTTCTTCTTCTTCTTCTTCTTCTTCTTCTTCTTCTCCATCTTCTTCTCCCTCTTCTTCTTCATATTTTGTTTTATTTTATTTTATTTTATTTCATTTATTATTATTAATTTTTAAAATTTTCATCCAAATTAGTTAGCATATACTGCCACAATGATTTCAGGAGTAGATTCCTTAATGCCCCTTACCCATTTAGCCCATCTCCCCTCCCACAATCCCTCCAGTAACCCTCTGTTTGTTCTCCATATTTAAGAGTCTCTTATGTTTTGTCCCTCTCCCTATTTTTATATTATTTTTGCTTCCCTTCCCTTATTGGAACAATTGCTCTTCTAATCCAGACCTAGGCAAATACCAGAGGCCCTTACTTTTGGAATAATTATGGCTATGTCTTTTTTAATTAACAGAGAAGTGACTGGCCCAGCTGGAGTGTAGGTTTACATTGAGAAGTGGTAAGTAACATTAGAGGGAAAAGATGGTCCAGATGATGGTAGGGCTTGCATAACAGTGAGAAAGTGAGAAGATTCTTGCATCTGTGTTTTTTTCTTTTCTTTTCTTTTTCTTTTCTTTTCTTTTTCTTTTCTTTTCTTTTCTCTTCTTTCCTTTCCTTTCCTTTCCTTTCCTTTCCTTTCCTTTCTCTTTTTTTTTTTTTTGCCTTTTTTTGGTTTTATTTTATTTTTTACATCTTCCTGTTTTCCAAAAAGGAAGAAAGTTTGAGGTTAAAAGTGTGGCATGTAACCCCAAACCTAAAAAAAATTTGTCAACGTTTCAGAAAAATACAATATAGTTTCCCGTGCAAAGCTGATCCTCATGAAAATTCTGTTTTCTAGGTAGCAAATATTTTACTATGTGCATTTTAGAGAACAGGAACCAAAAGATTAAGCAACTCGGTTTGACACACCTAAAAATAGGTTGTCTGATTCCCAAATTCATGTTTTTTTCCATTGTGTTTCTCTTCCAAAGTCAAATTCCCTTTTGAATATTTTAGATCGCCTTGGGGAAGTCTCCGATTCAAAAGTTACAACCAGGTGACTTATCGATGGGATTCAATCTTTATACTTCCTTTGTATTTTATAGTTTTTGGTGCAATTGTAAATGGGATCTATTACTTGATTTCTCTTTCTGCTGCTTCATTATTGGTGTGTAGAAATGCAACCGATTTCTGTACATTGATTTTATATCCTGTGACTTTGCAGAATTTGTGGATCAGTTCTAGTAGTTTTTGGGGGGAGTCTTTTGGGTTTTCTACATAGAATATCATGTTGTCTGTGAAAAGGGTGAAAGTTTGACTTCCTCCTTGCCAGTCTGGATGCCTTTTATTTCTTTTTGTTGTCTGATTGCTGAGACTAGGATTTCCAACACTATGTTGAATAACAGTGGTGAGAGTGGACATCCTTGTTGTGTTTCTGACCTTAGGCGGAAAGCTCTCAGTTTTTCCCCATTGAGGATGATATTAGTGGTGGGTCTTCTGTATATGGCCTTTATGATCTTGAGATATGATCATTCTATCCCTACTTTCTTGAGGGGTTTTAGCAAGAAAGGATGCTGTATTTTGTCAGATACTTTTTCTGCATCTATTGAGAGGGTCATGTGGTTCTTATCCTTTCTTTTATTAATGTGATGTATCACATTGATTGATTTGCAGATATTGAACCAGCCCTGCATCTCAGGAATAAATCCCACTTGATTGTGGTGAATAATTTTTTCAAAGTATTTTTGGATCCAGTTGGCTAGTATCTTGTTGAGAATTTTTGCATTAATGTTCATCAGGTAAATTGATCTGTAGTTGTCCTTTTTAGTGGGGTCTTTGTCTGCTTTTGGAATCAAGGTAATGCTGAACTCTTAGAATGAGTTTGGAAGTCTTCCTTCCATTTCTATTTTTTGGAATAGTTTCAAAAGAGTAAGTGTTAACTCTTCTTTAAATGTTTGGTAGAATTTCCCTAGAAAGCCACCCAGCCCTGGACTCTCATTTGCTTGGAGATTTTTGATTACTGATTCAATTTCTTTACTGGTTATGGGTCTGTTCCAATTTTCTATTACTTCCTGATTCAGTTTTGGTAGTTTATATATTTCTAGGAATTTGTCCATTTCTTCCAAATTGTCCAATTTGTTGGCGTTATCATTGTATAATATTCTTTTATTATTGTTTGTATTTCTGCAGTGTTGGTTGTCATTTCTCCTCTTTCTTTCATGATTTTATTTATTTGGGTCCTTTCCTTTTTTTTTTTATCAATCTGGCTAGGGGGTTATCAATTTTGTTAATTCTTTCAAAGACCCGTTTCTGGTTTCATTGATCTGTTCTATTGTTTTTTTTTTTTTTTTTCATTTCGATATCATTGATTTCTACTCTAGTCTTTATTATTTCCCTTCTTCTGCTGATTTGGGCTTTATTTGCTGTTCTTTTTCCAGCTTTTTTAGGTGTAAGGTTAGGTTGTGTATCTGAGACCTTTCTTCCATCTTTAGGGAGTCCTGGATTGCTACATATTTCCCTTTTATGAATGCCTTTGTGGCATCCCAAAGGTTGGGGACGGTTGTGTTTTCATTTTCATTGGCTTCCATGTACTTTTAAATTTCCTTTTTAATTTCTTGGTTTACCTATTCATTCTTTAGTAGGATTTTCTTTAATCTCGAAGTATTCCTGGTCTTTCCAAATTTTTTCTTGTGGTTGATTTTGAGTTTCATAGTGTTGTGGTCTGAAAATATGCAAGGGATGATCTTGATCTTTTTTGTACTTGTGGAGGGTTGATTTGTGACTCATTTTGTGGTCTATTCTGGAGAACATTCCATGTGCAGTTGAGAAGAATGTGTATTCTGCTGTTTTAGGATGAAAATATTCTGAATATATCTGTTAAGTCCATCTGGTCTGGTGTGTCATTCAAAGCCATTGTTTCCTTGTTGATTCCCTACTTACACGATCTGTCTATTGTTGTAAGTGGGGTGCTGAAGTCCCCTTCTATTATTTTATTATTATCAATGAGTTTTTTTTTTTATGTTTGTGATTGATTTATATATTTGGGTGTTCCACATCGGGGGCATAAATATTTACAATTATTTGATCTTGGTGGATAGACCCCTTAATTATGATATAATGCCCTTCTTCATCTCTTGTTACAGTCTTTATTTGAAAATATAGTTTGTGTGGCTGCTATGTGGCTACTCCAGCTTTCTTTTGATGACCATTAGCATGATAGATGGTTCTCTATTCCCTTACTTTCAACATGCAGGTGTCTTTAGTTCTAAAATGGGTCTCTTGTAAGTAGCATATAGATGGTTCTTGATTTCTAATCCATTCTGATCACTTATGTCTTCTGATTGAAGCATTTAGTCCATTTACATTTAGAGTGAATCCTGAAAGATATGAATTTAGTGCCATTGTATTGCTTGTAGAATTGGTGTTTCTACTGATGTTCTCTGGTCCTTTCTAGTCCTTGTTGCTTTTGGTCTTTTTTTGTTTTGTTTTGTTTTTTCTCCATTCAGAGTCCCCCTCTTAAAATTTCTTGCATGGCTGTTTCAGTGGTCACAAACTTCTCTAGTTTTTGTCTGGGAAACTCTTTATCTCTTCTTCTATTTTGAATGACAGCCTTGTTGGATAAGGAATTCTTGGCTACAGAAGCACTTTGATTTTATTTATTATTTATTTATTTATTTATTTATTTTATATATATGAAATTTATTGACAAATTGGTTTCCATACAACACCCAGAAGCACTTTGATTTTAAAACATACATGCCTAGGTCCCACTTGTGACCAACTTCATGGTAATCTTTGAATGGAGGCTCAGCCATACTTAACTCTATGTGCAGACACTAATGTGGCATATGTGTTCTTTGATTTTCCATGGTCTTCACTAAACTTCCACACTCACATGACTTCCTGACTTTTGTAGAAGTTTGAGTTGTCAATTCTGTTCTATCACATTCTCCACTCCTAACTCAATTGGCAATTTGAACTTCTGTATTCAATAACTTAAAGTTCATTGGTTTTCATTTTCCTTACACTCAAAATATTACGTCATCCTGTTTCAAATGTGTGGAATCAAATTGGAAATAATCAATGCACAGTCTAGGAATTAGAGTTCATGAGCCTTTCTATTATAGTTCTTTTTATAAGAGGAGCTGGGGACAAGTGTTTTCTCTGTGTCTTTTTGCTTTTGTGAATGATTGCAAACATGAAACCTGGTGATCTGTTGTTTCCAGAATGTACCAATTACATGGAAAACTTAAGAGAATGCAATCTTATTTTTAGGACATTCTTAATTTATTTTGTGCTTCCCTCCTTCCATGAAATTCTTCCAGAACACCAAAATCTGTACCGTATGATCACTACACCACAGTTCTCTCCATACTGTTTTGAAAACCAGAGATATTTTATGTTGATGTCAGGAAAGCCAGTAATTGCAAAAATGAATAATTTTATTCCACTTTATTTCAAAATGTTGATGGGCTGTGCTGGGTCCAGTCCACAGATGCTAATTCTATAGAATGAGACCTCTGCAGTGTTGCTCATATTTACTCATTCTCTGAATTTAAGGGGACAAAGTTAAGTTAAGGTGCAGATTTGAGGTGAGGACTTTTCAGACTGAGGACTTCTGAGAAGGTAGGTCTACTATAGGCTGAACGTGCCTCTATGAAAGGAGAAGCTGTTTCCCCCCCAGTGTTTTCTTTTTTGCCCCAGTAAGAATAGGGACTTTCCAGAAAAGCTGGCAGTTTCTGAGTCTTCCACTCAAGAAGTGAAAGCAGAAGTTTATGTTCTTAAATATTCAGCACTGAGGTTAGAAATCTATTTCCTTTAAATATTCCATCCTGCCCTATCGCTGTCTCTCATTTTGAGTCAACTCTGGTTTAATAGAAATAAGGACATTTTCTCCCGAGATCCTTAAGTTCTGGCTATTATATCCTATTGCTCCAGGATTAGATAGTTGGATCAATCTAAAAGGACATTATTTTATTTCTTGAATGAAACAGAAACAGGATATCCATCCAGTGCCTACTGGTTACAGTGAATATGCCAATATAATCTGTCAAATTTAGAGGAAGGGTTATTTTATTGCCCGCAAGATGGAGTCAGAGCTGTTTCTCCAGTTGTGTGCAGTGGTCTGAATGTTTGTAGCCCCCCAAACTCGTATGTTGAAATCCTAATGCCCAATATAATTGTATCAAGAGGTGGGGGCTTTGGGAGGTGATTAGTTCTTGAAGGTGGAGCCCTCATGAATGGAATGAGTGCCTTGTAAAAGAGACCCCACAGAGCTCCTGGTTCTTTTCACCATGTGAGGATACAACTGGAATTCTGAAGCCTGGATGAGGAGGCCCCTCCCTCGACTATGTTGGTACTCTGGTCTGCACTTCCAGTCTCTAGAACTATGTGAACTAAATTTCTGTTGTTTCTAAGTTACTCGGTCTGTGGTGTTTTGTTACAGCAGCCCTAACTGACTAAGACAACGTCCTGAGAATCTTTTGTGCTCCAGAGAGATGTTTCAAGACCATCATGGACAGAGAGTGAGGAGAAGGAGGAGAAGTCATACCTGGGCCATCTTGTGAGCCAACCCCACTGAAATCAAAGCTCCTCTATTTTTTTTTTTTTTATCCATGTTGGTATTTTATCCATGTTGGTATTCCACATGGGATTTTGTCTCTAAACAGGATTCCATTACTTAAAGAATTTGAATACCACTGAATCAGAGGGAAGTTTCAAGAGGTTCTGGAGGCGAAAAAAATGGCTCACGTAAAATTTCTGTTGAATGAACTACATTCTTATATCAATCAATCATTCTTCCATCAATCAAATTCTAATCAAGGGACTAGAACCCACGGTAATTGGAACTGGGAAAATTTAATATATAAAGTTATTAGTAGGGGATTAAAGTTACAGGGCCTTGGTTAAAAGGACGTAAAGAAAACTCTAAAGAATACAAAATCAGACACAGGGAGCAGCCATCAGCGCTTGGGCTGAGACAGTACATTGAAGGAAGAGGCTTTTCCCATACCACACCACAGACTGAAATCCTGACCTCGGCAGAGGACACCAGTGTGGCTCAGCAGATAACTGAGATGTTAGCTGAAGTGCCACGTCAGCAGGAACCTGAAAATTTGGCCTTTAGGGCGTCCACAGGAAGGTGTTACAATTGCGCATTCATTCCAGAGCCACCGGATCCTATATGAGGAGAAGCCCACCATCAGAGCTGCCCTGCTGGGACCACTCAGTTATGAAGGCACCTGACAAGGTGTGATTCAAAGTTCCCCAGGGGGCAGGTGCTACATGCAGCTGGCCATCGGGTACTGAAGGAAACCCAACTGTGCAACAGCCTGGTGAACAAAGGACACTGGAACCAGGAAGAGAAACTCCTTCCCCTGACTGCCTTCCTTCTTCAGTTCCTTCAACTGACAAACGTTAGCGCTGTGCCAGCTGGCATGGCAGAAAAACGTACAGGCCATGTCCATTATAATAGAGGAGATGGTGAATGATAGATCTGGAGCAAAGAGACGATAAACTGGTAATTGACTCAATTCCTAAACCAGTTATTCATATGAGCTCCTTAGGACTCTTCTGATAGAAACTTGAGATACAGCTGAATCCTTTGAATTCATAGAATTGCTGCTTAGACAAAGAAAGGAGAGTTAGAAGCTTAACTGGTGTTTCCAAGCATCTTGAAAATGAAGGCATTTACTTCATTCACTCATTTATTAATTAATTCATTCAAATCCCTACTGTGTTCGTAGCATTGGAGTTAGTGGTACAGGAGAGGCAAAATATATAGTTCCTCAGGGGACAGGAAGCAATGCATGTAAAATAAGGCTCTTGGTACTCAGTAACCTACTCTCAAATTATTCTGGAGGGTGCTTTGGTATGAATCCAAATCTAGGCATCTACAAATAGAAGAACTATCCTGGAGGTGCCTCAAACACAATAAACAATACAAACAAAACACACTTATTGCTACAAAAATTTATTTTAAACGTTTCTGAGCTGATTTGCAGGAATATATACACTTAGAGGCAATATTCTATTCACTATCAGGACCAAAGAGTGGGAAGGCAACTTAATATATTGCCATAAAACTAGACAAAACTTGTGATTATTAAATACTGAATCTAACTTCGAGCTTTCTGGTAGCTAAAAGTGGGAGGAAAGCATGATATACATATAAATATAATATACATATAATTATACATATGTATACATATACATATACATATAAACTTATGTTTCTCACTATTAAAATTATAGAACATATCCATTCCTCAGGGGTTGTGAAATTAATTTTTCTAATACTCACAAGTGTATCTCTCACATGAAATTTTCTGTATTGAGGTATATTATATCATAGACAAACTCTTATTTGGTTGACGCTCCGTCACCAAAATACAGGTATTTCCTTCAGAACTAAAAGAATTGTTAATGATTGATGCTATTAATGTTTCTGGGCTAAGACGTAGGTGTGATGTTCATGATCAATCTTATACAATGCTGGTCTAAGGTGAACTGCATACCAAAGACAGCCAGGATATTTTGGCTTGCGATTGAGGAGGTTTAAATAGAAAATATCAATACTAATTTTGAATGTCTACCGAAGTTCACCACCGTCCCCCAAACGCTCATCTTTACTCAACCACCTTTACTCTCTGGAAGTTAGATGCAATATAACAGTAGCTAAGCGTGGGTTCTGAAACCAGATTACCAGAGGTAATTACATTTCTGCCCTGCCACTTACTAAATGTGAGACTTCGTAAAATGTACTCAGATTTCCCAGAAGGATAAGTTTCTTCATCTTTAAAATGAGAATCAAGGGCACCTGGGTGGTTTGGTCAGGCTGAATTTCTGACTCTTGATTTTGGCTCAGGTCATGATCTCTCGGTCATGAGATGTAGCCCTTGTGTCGGCCTCCACGTTAGCCATGGAGCCTGCTTGATATCTCTTTCCATATCTCTCTGCCTCTCTCTCTCTCTCAAAAAATAAATAAATAAATAAATAAATAAAAATAAAATGAGAATCATAACAGTATCCACTTAGCAACTTTTTGATATGGTTCAAACCTATTTAATATTCTTAAAGCACTTAAAACTATGCTCAACAAGCAGTATGTGCTGTTTAAGTGGTGACTTTTTTAGTGTTGGAGTTTGGGACCCAAGAGAGTCAGCTGTTTAGATTTTTTTTTTAACATTTATTTATTTTTGAGACAGAGAGAGAGACAGCATGAACAGGGGAGGGTCAGAGAAAGAGGGAGACACAGAATCTGAAACGGGCTCCAGGCTCTGAGCTGTCAGCACAGAGCCCGACGCGGGGCTGGAACCTACAGACCTTGAGATCATGACCTGAGCCGAAGTTGGAAGCTTAACCGACTGAGCCACCCGGGCGCTCCAATATTGTTCACCTCTATATGAGAGTGGAGTGGAAGGATTCACTGGTTAACGGAAACTGCAAAAAATGAGATGTGGTAATACTGATTTACTTAGGTTTCCATGCTCACCTTTTTCAAACAAAAATTTTTTTATTTTTTTTTTAATTTTTTTTCAACGTTTATTTATTTTGGGACAGAGAGAGACAGAGCATGAACGGGGGAGGGGCAGAGAGAGAGGGAGACACAGAATCGGAAACAGGCTCCAGGCTCTGAGCCATCAGCCCAGAGCCCGACGCGGGGCTCGAACTCCCGGACCGCGAGATCGTGACCTGGCTGAAGTCGGACGCTTAACCGACTGCGCCACCCAGGCGCCCCCAAACAAAAATCTGTTTAATGTAAATTTTAGTTTGTTAACATAACAGTGCAATTTAGTTGGTTCCAAGAGTAGAATTTAGGGATTCATCACTCACCTACGACACCCAGTGCTCATCACAGCACGTGTCCTCCTTCATACCCATCACCATTTAACGCGTCCTCCACTCACCTCCCTCCATCGACCCTCAGTTTTTTTCTCTATTGTTAAGAATCTCCTGTGGTTCGTCTCCCTCTCTTTCTCTTTTTCTTCCCTTCCTTCCCAAATTTAAGGCTAATTTAACTTATTTCATTGGCTTGTACAAGGAATCCGATGAATTGTGGACATGAACACCAGGGGATCTAACAAGCATCTCGCTAGCCCGGGATCACCTCTCTCCAAATCTCACTACGTCCTCAGTTTGAATTTTTAAACTATTATAAATTGGCGTTAACAAGGAATTGATATATTTGGATGTTTCTTAAATTGATCACATACACGAGGGCTTCTGATTAGTGCCACAAACTGAGAAAAAGACTTTACTATGATCCAATCGAATGAAAATTCCTTTAGGACCTTAAATTTTGTTATTTATCATTTCTCCCGCTTGATATTTGATATGGTCGCTCACTAGTTTTCCAACATAAAAATCACATTACCACTGGCTAGTTATCACTTAACAGGGTTTTGTAAAAGCCAGATTCCTTCCTTGCTTTCATTTACTCTTCTATTCATTCAACTAACAGGCATTTAGTATATACACTACCTAGAATGAATTCATAAAATTTGATTAAAGAGATCACATTCTAATGCTCATCTTAAGACCTCTTTTAACTAACAGACTCATGAGTCACTCTAGTCCATAAAGTCAAATCAGTTTTCTTCTCGGAGATATTTGAGAGAAAGGGTTTATATTAGCAGAAAACACGCAGCAGTTAAATTATTAAACTCATTATTGTTAATAATAGGTGGACTTTTAAAAATGTCAACTCTCTTTCTATAATATAATAGAAAAAAAATAGTAACAATGTGTCCCCCAAATAGATGAATAGTAATATAAAGTGTTGGTCGTCATTCAAATTGATGTACTATAGCTCTGAAATGGCAAACCCTGACATTGTATAGCAACATACAATGGGTCTATTAAACACTGAATTAAGGGACAAGGAGGACACAAAATTGTGTTAGAACACTGGCGAATGTCCACTGCACTGTCGGGGCTTCATTGTGAACCTTCACATATCCCAGTTTTCAGTTATTAGGTACAAGTTTTGTCACAGAAATGTCAGTGGATGGCTTACCTGGCTGTAGGGACCTTAAATAAACCCCCTTCCCAGGCCCCTCCCACCCTCATTCCCTAGGAAGTGCACACACACCTCCCTCCTGTTATTTCCTGGGAATCACCAGAGACAACAAGGTGTTACTAAGCTCTCAAGACAGGTCAACTCATGCCTTTATGCTCTTGCCTCCATATCCATTTGCCTCTGCAGTTTGTTTCTGGGTTTGTTTTTTTTTTTAAACAGATAAAAGTTGAATTATTTTCTCTCATTCCCTAAGCTTTTGTATGGTGTCTACTAGTTAATTTTTTTTTCTTTTTCCTTTCTTATTACTAAGCTGTAGTAAGTCCGTTATTGATGTTAATAATTGCTCTCAATGTCTCAGAGAAAACGGGAAGTTTTCTACCCTCTCCCTAAGAACACGTTTGTTTAATGGCTCCCTCTGCTGGAGAGAGTCTGCACTGCTTGTTTTTGTTATCTGATACAATGACGGGGACAAGCTAGGAAAGTTCCTAGACATAGCTGGAAATTTTCCAAGGAAATTGGCCTAAAGATGAAACCACTGCTAACAGCATTGTGAGAGACTGAAGAGATGGATGTTCTGGATTTTCAGCATTGCAAGATGTCTTCTGTTAAAGTGAGGGCACCGGTCGAGAAGGACTGAGATCTTGAAAACTGGAATGGGGACATACGGGAAGATTCCACTCAAGCTAGGGACATGGAACCCGAAATTCTATTGAGTCTTTTTTGCCAGTAAATGTAGCCCTTTCTTAGGAGGCTAACCTAATTCTAAAAATAGGAGATCATGCTCCCTCCATCAATTCCCAGACCTGAGCCATTTTACAGACCCAGAATCTCTGTAATTTAGAGTGGGGAGAAAGCCTTTGAGAAAGAACTCTACTAAACAAACAAAAAGAAATGATATAGTTCATCTTTTTCCCCCACTCTTCCCCGAAGAGATCTATGACCATTTACCTGGGTGACTATACATTGAGGAAAGAGAAATAATCGAACTTTTGAGGAGTTGCTGGGCAGTGGCTCAGAATGGACAGATTTCAGGTGACCCAAGCCATCAGTGTTTTATACTGATCAGAGTAACAGCATAAGTAGGTCAAATGATGAGTGAGATTATGGATTCTGTCTGCCGCACAGTGACTTTACCCATCCGTTCATATACAGTGTCCAACTCAACATACAGACGTAGGATTCTTACGTTATGATATGACTTACAAGAAAGCTTCTAAGGATGTAACCGCCATAAAGAGGTGAACATAAACGTCACGAGAAAGTTTGTTTCTGAAGCATTTAAGCCTCCACGTACACTCATTTGACATTCATAGAATTCTCTGTCAATATCATCGCCCACGCAGAAAAATTCTTCAGTTTTCCCTTGGCACTCGATGACTTACCAATGAGGCCTCTGTTGTCTGAGCCTCTGGTCTTTTTTGCAGCCTATCTTTCCAGCCTCATATCAGCATTTTACTTTTGTGATCATTTATGGAAAACAACACCGTAAGTAGTTTTTTGAGCATTTATGTGCGAGACATTTCAAAAGACACTGGAAATATAAAACCAGTTATTATGTAGTTTATAGTCAAGTGAGGGTGGAGAACATTAATCAAATATTCACTCAAATACTGATATAGGTAAGACCAAAAATGTGATAAGTTCTGGGAAGGGGTATATAATGTTGGGATATTTGACCTCGTCATGGAGCTCAGAGAAGATCCTTAAGAATTCAGCTTTGTATGGAGAGTGGTTGAGAGTTCACTTGATAGAGAATAGAGAAAAGAGAATTCCAGATATAGGGAAAATGTCTGTCGGACAGTGTGGTGAAATTGTGGATGAGTTCCTGAAATTAGTCTAATATGGTCGTGGTACTGGGAGTTTGGATAAGTTTTGTGTAGAAAGACACTAAGTAAGCGAGGATTGGAGCTGACTGAGATTTCTAGGCTATGTTATGGAGTTTGGTGTTATTCTAAATTTATTACTTTTTTGACATACGTTTTTAAGTTTATTTATTCTGAGAGGGAGACAGAGAGTGTCTGAACAGGGGGAGGGCGGAGAGGAGGAGAGACAGAATCCCAAGCAAGCTCCCTAATGTCAGTACAGAGCCCAACATGGGACTGTATCTCACAAAGTGTGAGATCATGACCTGAGCTGAAATCAAGAGTCCGGCGCTTAACCGACCGAGCCACCCAGGCATCCCTGGTGTTAGTCTAAGAACGATGTTTAAGTGTTTTTCAAAAGAAGGGTTGTATTGTCAGTATGTGTATTTTTAAAATATCACTTAGATTACATGGTAGAGAATAACTGAAACGGATTAGGAGTAGAACAAGGAAGGCCTTGTTAGGTCAGTCACTTAATATTTTGGTACTTTTGTATTAAGGTTGTGAAAGCAATGAAGGGAAGCGGTGAGATTTGAGAGATATTTAGTAAAAACACTAACAATACTTGGTTTTGTGGGAGGGAGAGTGGATAGCAATACAGAAAGGTAGGCCAGATAGAGGGTGATGATGACACAGCTGGACTCTAAGTTGTGACATTTCTTGTCTTGTGTGGTGTGCCATTGACCCATTGACTGAGACACTGAGTGCTGGAGGATGGTTCCTTTCATGAGGAAAGTGATTGAACTATTTTTTTTAAAGATTTTTTTTAACGTTTATTTATTTTTGAGACAGAGAGAGACAGAGCATGAACGGGGCAGGGTCAGAGAGAGAGGGAGACACAGAATCCGAAGCAGGCTCCAGGCTCTGAGCCGTCAGCCCAGAGCCCGACACAGGGCTTGAACTCACGGACTGTGAGATCGTGACCTGAGCTGAAGTTGGACGCTTAACTGACTGAGCCACCCAGGCGCCCCATGATTGAACTATTTTTATATATTGAGTTTGAGATACCTTTGAGATTTCAGATTTCATATGTTAAATGTCATTTATGAATTAACTTTCTTTGATATAGTAGAGAGAGTGTATGCACACTGCTCGTAAGCAGGGGAGGGGCAGGAGAAGGAGAGAAAGAATCTTAAGCAGACCCCACACCTAGTGCAGAGCCTGATTTCAGGCTCAATCTCATGAGCATGAGGTAATGACCTGAACTTAAACCAACAGTCAGATGGTCAACCAACTGACACCCAGGTGCCCCAATTTGTTTTTTTTTTTTTTTTTTTTTTTTTTTTTTTCAACGTTTATTTATTTTTTCGGACAGAGAGAGACAGAGCATGAACGGGGGAGGGCAGAGGAGAGAGGGAGACACAGAATCGGAAACAGGCTCCAGGCTCTGAGCCATCAGCCCAGAGCCCGACGCGGGGCTCGAACTCCCGGACCGCGAGATCGTGACCTGGCTGAAGTCAGACGCTTAACCGACTGCGCCACCCAGGCGCCCCGAGGTGCCCCAATTTGATATGTTATATAAGCACTACCGTATATGGGTCTGGTGATCCGGGAAAAGTCTGGGCTAGAGATGCAAATTTGATTTTGATACGAATTTCTTCGTAAAAATGTAATTAGGTAAGGCTATTATAGAGGGGAGCTGTGGAGAAAATAAAGACTGAATTTTCAAAACCATATGCAAAATGAGAATGGGGATTGAATAACTGATAATTCATACGAAAAAATACGTTCATTCTATCTTCTCAGTTTCTACAACATTTCATTTTCTCTATTAGCCTTCCTAAATCTCTGAGAAATAGTACTATACCCACCCAAATGAACACACACACACACATACACACACACACACACACACACACACCCCTCTGGGACACACGTGGCCCTCTGGACTTGATATATCTGAATTCAAACTTCATGTGGTGTCTTTCCGTCAGAGAAATGGAGACTGATTTCCTGCAGTGTGGGTTACAGTTGACAAATCCACGGATTAATTTTCCCACATTTTTGTTCAGCTATCTTATTTGAGACACCTGGGCACATTTCATGCTCCGGGTCCGCCATTTTTCTTCTATTGAAAACCTATGAAGGAAGAAAATGGTTATCTTTACAACAGCATATGTCCAGAGACTAAAGAGGGCCTCAGAAAATATTTTCTAATTTTTAAAATAAAAACATGAGTATTTAAACAATTTAAACAATATACAATATGGTGGGTAAGGTAATTCTTCCCACCCTCAGTTTTATTTTGCAAGGGAAGTTAATAGCTAAGGAGTAGTAGTCAAGGTTATAAGGATAATGCTAAAATGGCACTTCTGGTTTTGTTCATTTAAAAACTGTTGAAAAGAGCAGAAATTTACATTTTGTAAACTATACTTGTGGTCTTTTTTTTTTTTTTTTTTTAAGAGAGGGAGAGAGAGCATGAGTAGGGGAGGGGGCAGAAGGAGAGAAAAAGAGAATGTTAAGCAGTCTCCATGCTCAGTGAGGAGCCCCAAATGAGGCTCAACACTATGATCCTGGGATCATGACCTGAGCTAAATCAAGAGTTGGATGTTCAACCAACTGAGCCACCCAGGTGCCCCTAAACTTGTGCTCTTACAAGAGATTTCACATTGGTTAATTTGCCTCTTAATAAAATAAAAGGACGCTATTGGCAAATCCTGCTTCCCATCCCTAAATCTTCTGAGTGCGTGGAGTGAGATGTCTTTTTTTTCCTCGACTTTCCGAGTAGACCATTTTATATGAATATTTGTCAGATCATATGATTCGGTAGGGAAATTTATACCTGTTTCCTCAGTTCAAGCCCAACAGCATCAGACGACTCTTTCTTGTCATACAGTATGGGATTAAAATCACAAAAAAGCTAAAATACAATAAACTCACAGATGGGAGTCAAAAGGGTTGTTGTCTACCCAGGTCCATGATTCCCCTCCAGGTGGAATAGTCAAGCCAATCCAGTAAAACACTCCAGTATTTAGGTGCTTCCATAGGAAACTCTAAAGAGAATAGGAAATATTATAGGAATATATATTTGTATTATAGGAAGTATTATAGGAATATATATTTGAATTCTTATAGATACAAAAAATAAATTTCTCAAGAGGACCTTTTGTATGCTGGTCCTACACGAGAAGCAGGGATTGAACTTCACACTTTTCTAATGGATCATACTGGAGGGACAAAGTACCGCACTACAATGTCATAAAGTATGCGTGGTTGCCGGAGATCCTAAGACTGCAAGGATAAGCTTCCAAATTTGAGTCCTGGCTCGACGATCGATTGCTGTGCATCTTGGCACAGTTGTTGAATCTTTTTACTTGTGTTTTTCCCCAATCTCTGAGACTCAGATTATAGTAGTACCTATCTCAAAGAGCTTTGTTATTAAATAACATTATTCTACACTGCTTGGAACATAATAAATTCTCATTACATAAATGTTAGTGGTTATAATTAATTACAGGTAAGAAATAATAGATAGAAGCAAGAAAATACACAGGGAAGAAAGGAAGCAATATCTGAGCTGACATGGTACATATTGTTCATAGTTTCTTAACAACTTTTCTATAGTAATAAAACCCCTGAGCCATACTATGGCCAGACATAGTAAGGATATGTTTCCCAGGCTCCCTTTTGGCTAAGTGTGACAATGTGACTAATTTCTGGCTAATGGAACACAACTCAAGTGGTACTGAAATTCTAATCAAGCACGTAAAAGGTAGGGCTGTATCTTTCCATTCATTATTTCCTTCTTTTCTGATGGCTAGAATGTCCACATGGTGGTCCATCAACCGGAAATAGGTGGACACAGACAGCACTCTACAGACAAGACTAGGAATCCATAGCTGTACGGACTAAAACGTGAGCGACATAACCAATTGCATAGAGGAATAGATACATTTTCCCCCTATTTTAACACTTCAACATTGGAAACATCAGACAATCCCTGGCTCGTAGTAGTTTAACTGGGAGTTTTGTTTTTGCTTTCTAATTGTCCTAACACTTTTAAGTGTACTAAAGGGATATCTTATAAGTGAAACTGTTTTAGAGTCAATAAAGTGAACATCTACCTTATTTAAGCTACGGTGATTTTGGTTCTCTGTCGCGTGCAGCTGAACTCATAGGCTAAATGTCATAACTGTAAGAAAATAAAGTCGTTATGCACGCATACAAGACAACGTCGTGTTGTTCCATTGAATTATCTTTGCGCTATGGTAAAAAAATCAGTTGACTAAATTTTGTAGGTCTGCTTCTAGCATCTCTATTCAGTGTCACTGGTCTATCTGTCTTTTGCCAATTCTACGCCATATTAGCTAATTTTGTTTTATAGTAAGACTTGAGATCGAGTAATGTACATCTTCCATTCTTCTGCTTGCTTTGGGGCTAGTTTGTTCTTTTCTTAGTTTCTTTTTTTTTTTTTTTAAGTAGTGTAGATGATTGATTTTACATTATTTTCTTTTCAAACATAAGCACTTAAGGCGATAAATTTCCCTCGAAGCTCTGAAGTTGAAACCTGTAAATTCTGACACATTAAGATGTTGTTTTTTTTTTTAATTTTTTTTCAACCTTTTTTATTTATTTTTGGGACAGAGAGAGACAGAGCATGAACGGGGGAGGGGCAGAGAGAGAGAGGGAGACACAGAATCGGAAACAGGCTCCAGGCTCCGAGCCATCAGCCCAGAGCCTGACGCGGGGCTCGAACTCCCGGACGGCGAGATCGTGACCTGGCTGAAGTCGGACGCTTAACCGACTGCGTCACCCAGGCGCCCCTAAGATGTTGTTTTTATTCAATTCACAATATAGTTTAAAAATTTTGCTCTGATCACTTCCTTTTTGACCCAGTCATCATTCAGAAGTGTGTTGCCGAATTTTCAAACGTTTGGGAACTTTCCAAACACTATTCCGTTCCTAATTACCAGTTTAATTTTCTGAAGGTCTGAGATGCTTTGTATAAGATCTGTTTTTGAAGATTTTAAAAGTTGATTAAGTTCCCACATATGGTCTGTCTTCATCAAAGTTCCATGTGTTTTGAAAAAAAAAAAAGTGTATTCTGATGCTGTTGGATACAGATTTCTATAAGATCAGTTAGGTTTAATTGGTTTATAGAGTTGGCTATTTATTTATTTATTTATTTATTTATTGGGTTGTTTTTTCAGTTACTCAAAGTGACATGTTGATAACTCCAATAGTATTTGTGGATTCCCCATTTCCTCTTAGTTCTATTAGTGTTTACCTTGCTGATATATATATATATATATATATATAGATAGATAGATATATGTAAAATAAAATTTATATATATATATATATATATATATATATATATAATTGACTCCTGTTGTGGGATTCAAGGGCCAAAGGGTAGAATATTATGGACCAAATTGTGTCTCTCCAAAATTCCTGTGTTGAAGCCCTGACCCCCAGGACTTGAAAATATGACTGCATTTGAAGTCAGAGCCTTTAAAGAGCTGATTCAGCTAAACTAGGGCTATTAGCATGGATCTTAATTCAATCTGACTGCTGTCCTTATAAGAAGAAAAATTTGGGCACACGGAGAGACACAGATACACCCACACAGAGGAAAGACTATGTGAGGACGCAGTAAGAGGTGGCCGTCTGAAAGCCAAGGAGAGAGGCATTGGCCAATACCTTGATCTTGGGACTCAGCCTTCAGAACTGAAAGAAATTCACTTCTCTTGCTTAAGTCATTAAGTTTGTGGTCCTTTGTCACGGCTGCCCCAGCAACCGCATACAACTCCTTTATCATTTTGCAGTATTACCCCCCCCCCCTTTTTTTTTTTTTTGCTTGTTTGTTTGTTTGTTTGGAGTGTCCTGTTTGTTTGGGTCCTTTTATTTACCTCATACCCAATGATTTGATGCTAACTTGACTTGACAAAACCCACTGGTTTTGTGCGTAGTAATGAAACGAGGTTACTAGTCTGTCCTAGGGTTGAAGTTAATCGTTAGGAGGGTGGGTTTCTCATCTGTTGCTGCTCTGGTAATCCTCGGTGCACCTCGGGTTTCAAATTCCTGCCGTGGCATCTTGTGTTCAGTGGTTTTGGTTTGTCTGTGTGCCAGGGAAATGTCTCCTTGACCTGAGATTTTAAGTCTCCCTTCTCACCATGCCTCATGAAGACCTCTTTGCGCATTCTTCTTCCTCCCTTGTCCCTCTCCCTTCTTGACTTCCTATTTGAAACTTGTTAGCTTGATAGTAAAAGGCAGCGGAGGCAATGGTCTTTCTTGTTCTGATTATGCCTCAGTCTTAGGCAGGCCCTCACCCCTGTCTTCTCTGTGCGGCTTTCTCTGTTCCGCTGCCCCTCCTCTGAATGTAGTCATGGTCCCATTGTGTATTCTCGACCCTCCCACGGGAGTATTTTCGGTTCCCAGTCCTCTTTCTCACCTGCAGTGGGTTTCACCAGCGCCCTAAAGGCAGCTGTCCTTGTCACCGGCACGCACATTAAGGCTTTTGTGCCATAGCACAGTTAACAGATAGGGGGACAAGGATCTAGGTGGAATTTCTTGCCACTTCCGCATCACTGCTCTTTTCTTCTCCCAGGTCTGTGCCACAATGGACACTTTCTTATGGTTCTTTCCAATCTTTTCTTTTCTTCTTTTATTGGTGATTTGTTTTTGAGAGTAAGAGAGAGAGACAGGGAGACAGAGCGTGAGCTGGGAAGGGCAGAGAGAGACGGAGACACAGAATCTGAAGCAGGATCCAGGCTCTGAGCTGTCAGCCCAGAGCCCGACGCGGGGCTCGAACTCACGGACCGCGAGATCATGACCTGAGCTGAATCCGGAAGCTCAACCCGACTGAGCCACCCAGGTGCCCCACAAAACTTCAATTTAAATTAAGCCAGTTAGAGAAATACTCTGCTCAAGGAAGAAGGTCCTTAATGAGGACTATTCTGTATTTCTTTTCTCTCAGCATCATCTTAATTTTAGCTGCCATGATATCTGACTGCAGCCTTTGTGAATATTGCAATAAACATGAGAGATGAGGGAAGATATTTACCTTCTTATATTTTAAAATGGAATCTAGTAAGCTATGGGGATCCCTGGTGGAGAAGTTAGGTGTAGAGTAGCAAATGAATTCCTCCAATCCATAGCCACTCCCTCCCAAAAAGCTTAAAAATAAACATGTAGTTCAACAATTCATTCAACCAACATTTATGTAGTTAATAGGAATGAGGCTTCAAATTATTTTCATAGAAATTTCCAAGTATGTAGCACAATAACTGTAATGAAAAGTGTGAAGGATGCTATAATCTCCAAGTTTGATATCTCACCATATCGATGAAGTCTCGAATCACCATGAGATGTGAATTTTTCATGGCACAGTCATTTTTACTTTCATGCCAAGATTTATTAGCTTCAGCAACCCAGTAACATTTCCCCCCGTGTAGCCTCCAGTCTTTCGAAGGGCATGATTTATGAGCAGTAGAAGAGTTGAAAGAAACTGGAAGGAAAAAGGATAAGTAATTAAAAGAGACTTAGAACTATATCCCTAATACCACATACAAGCTTCTCAAATTTTGTTAAATTATGGTCTAAAGCTTTCTTTGACAAAAGTATATGCTTTTCTCAAGGTGGATTTGGAAAGAATAAAGATTAACAGAATTTCAACCATGTGTATATTCATTCATTCTTCCATTCTTTTTCTGTTTAATTCACTTAAAAATATATCATATTTTCTATCAGCAAGGCAATGTATAAGACACTAGGATCAAGACTGTATAGGGTCAATGCAGACACTGCCTGTGCTCACGTCTCAGGCAGATAAAAATTTTAAAGTAAAATACAAATTAGAGATTTTAATTAGTGGTCCACCATTACACCAGACATTTGGGAGTTATCTATCACACTGGAATATATTTTCTTGGACAAAATTTGCATAATAAGTGGTCCCCAAAGCTTAAGATAGATTGATCCTCCCATATAAAAAGGATCTTGACATCCCCAAATGTGCTTGTAACAGGTAGTTTTGATTTATAATATTTGCCAGTAGGTTTAGATGATGACACATAGCCATCCTGGATATACCAGTAACTTATTGCCCTTGAAATAAATATCCTTTAAAAACACACATACATATACACAGAAAATGACTTGAAGGCATTGAAACATGAACAAAGCAGGCAGATTTTGGAGGGGAAGTGACACTTGAAATAGGTATGGAAAGGTATATATTTTTTATTTTTACAACTTTTAGCTTAAGACAGCCCAATGTTGGTGCCATGTAGAGTGAGTAAAATTTCAATAGACAATCTGCAGTCTTTTGAGACTAAAAAAACAAAACAAAAACAAAAACAAAACTAAAAAAACAGAGAACAGAGTTTGAAACAACCACAGATATTGAAAATGGAGGATGAATCCCATGAAGAAGAAAACATAAAGGATGTGCACCGAGTTCCAAGTATAAAAGTTTTCCAAGTCGCTGCCTGATGCATGTGAAAGCTACATTATAGCTAAGGATAAAATAATTTATTTGGGAAAAAAAAGAATTTGTTTGAGATTTGAGCTACTGCCCAAAAGATAGATATTTTTGTTTGTTTGTTTTAGAGAGCAAAAGTGGGGGAGAGCGGCAGTGGGAGACAGAGAGAGACAGAGAGAGAGAGAGAATCTTAAGTAGACTCCACATTCAGTGCAGAGCCCCCATGTGGGGCTCAATTCCACATTCCTGGGATCATGACCTAAACCGAAATCAAGAGTCAGACCCTCAACCGCTCAACCAAATGAGCCACCCAGGAATTTCCCAAAAGACAGAAATTTAAATTTGAGGTCAGCTATACCAAGTCCCTGCTAAAATAGGAAAATCAACACTGTTTGGAGAAATACATCAGCATACAGACTTCTCAGCATAGCCTGCACAATATCCAAGGGCACAATCTCCAAATACTTGACATAGGAAAATCAGGAAAATATGACCGATTAAGAAGAGAAAGGAAATTAATGCAGCACAACAGGAAAATGATGCAGATTGAGAATTATCCCCAAATATTCTAAAGCAGCTGTTCTAATTAGGCACAAGTATGTAAAAGAAAATATGTTTGTAATTCAAAAAATGGGATACTTCTAAGAAATAGAGAATTTTTACTTTTGTTAAGAAATGAAATTTATAATTAAGAAATGCATGATATGCAAATTTCATTAGATTGGGCTTAAAAGCAGAGAATTAGCAGGAAAAAAAATGTTTAGGGAACTTGAAATTGTCCAATATAAAAAAACAAGGGAAAACAGTTGGAAAAAAATATACAAAGTCTCAACGTTTTGCAGGGCAATATAAAAATATTGAACATACATGAAATTGAAATCCTAGAACCATCGGAAAGAGAAAATAAGGGGAAAAAATGGTAATAGTTCAATTTCCTCCAAATTATTTAAATATATAAATCTATACTTTCAAGAAGCTAATCAAACGCTAAGCAGGTATTTTTACATACGCAAAAATAAATAAAACTGCTTGCAACAGAGAAAAATCTTGAAAACGGAGAAAAATTGCATACCATTTATAGGGAAACATTAAAAAAAAGCCCTTTCACATAATGAATTATGGGGGGCAGAATATAGTGAAAAACATCTTCAAATTGTTGAACAGAACCAAGAAACACTTAACTGTAGAGAACAAACTGATGGTTACCAGAGGGGAGGTGAATGGTGGGATGGGTTAAGTAGGTGATAGGGATTAAGAAGTGATCCTGTGATGAGCACCAGGTGTTGTATGAAAGTGTTGAGTCCCTGTGTTGTATAGCTGAAACTAATCAGATATTTGTCCAGTGGTTTTGCATTTTCTGATTTGATTCTTGGTCAATTCTTATTACATATATATATATATATATATATATATATATATAAATAATTTCTGTCTTTCTTTTCTTCCTTTCTCTATTCTGGTTGTTGTTTTGCTTAAGCAGACATATTTTATCTATTCTTTTTACACCTCTTCTGTATCTCCTTCTTTATTTTCCTTTCTCTTTCTCTGGATTAAGTGGTAGAGTTTCTCTGATTATCTGCTCGATCAATTTTTCTCTCTCTCTCTCTTTTTTTGTTTTCTTTTTCTCTGTCCCTGTCATTTCTTTCTTTGTATGGGATAAGGCTTCTTCCACTACCACCCCATTTTTAAATGTTTTCCAGGGTTACTTCAAAGACCAAATCAAAGCACACCTGGTGGAAGGTCCAAACCACCACTACAAGTAGGGAAATAAAGCAAACAGAGTCACAACAAGAAAGAGGGCACAATACACTCCAAAAAGACCTTCTGAAGAGCCAGGCCCTGGACAGTGTATGACCCCCTTTTATAATAGTAGTGCTCACAGGTGCAGGACATATAACAAGCTATTAGGACACATAAAAGACAGAAAACTAGCCAAAATGGTGAAATGGAAGAATCTCCTCAAAAGAAACTTGAGAAAGAAATGACAGCTAGAGAATTGCTCAAAACAGATGTAAACAATTTATCTGATCAAGAATTTAGAATAATAGTTATAAAATTAATAGCTAGACTTAATAAAAGCATAGAAGACAGCAGAGAATTTATTGCTGCAGAGATTAAGGAACTAAGAAACAGTCATGATGAATTAAGAAATGTTGTAAGTGAGGTGGAAAATAAATTAGGTGCAGTGACAGCAAGAATGGAGGAAGCAGAGGGGAGAATAAGTGAAATAGAACATAAAATTATGGAAAATGATGAAGCTAAGAAAAAGAGAGATAAAAAATACTAGAACAAGAGGGGAGAATTAGAGATAAGTGATTCAGTGAAACATAATAATGGCTGCATCATAGGAGTTCCAGAAGAAGAAAAGAGAGAGAAAGGGTCAGAAGGTTTACTTGAACAAAATATAGTTGAGAACTTCCCTAATTTGGAGAAGGAAGCAGACATCCAAATCCAGGAGGCACAGAGAACTCCCTTCAGATTCAACAAGAATGGGCCTTCTCCATGGCATATCATAGTGAAACTGGCAAAATACAAAGTTAAAGAGAGAATTCTGAAAGCAGCTAGGGACACATGGGCCTTGACCTACAAGGGTAGACACATAAGTGCAGTAGCAGACCTGTCCACTGAAACGTGGCAGGCCTGTAGGGAGTGTCAGGAAATATTCAATGTGCTGAATAGGAAAAATATGCAGTCAAGAATCCTTTATCATCAAGGGTGTCATTCAGAATAGAAGGAGAGAAAAAGGCTTTCCCAGACAAAAACTGAAGGACAAACCAACCCTGCAAAAGATCGTAGGGGGACTCTGTGAGTGGAACACTGCAAAGACTACAAAGGACCAGAGACATCACCACAAGCATGAAACCTACAGATAACACAATGACACTAAATCCATATCTTTCAATAATTACTCTGAATTTAAATGGACCAAATGCTCCACTCAAAAGGCATAGAGTATCAGAATGGATAAACAACAACAACAACAACAAAGAAAACAAGATCCATCTATATGCTGTCTACAAGATACTCACTTTAGATCTGAGGACACCCTCAGCTTGAAAATGAGGGAATGGAGAACCATCTATCATGCTACTGGAAGTCAAAAGAAAGCTGGAGTAGCCATACTTATGTCAGACAAACTAGATTTTAAACTAAAAGCTGTAACAAGAGATGAAGAAGGGCATTATATCATAATTATGGAGTCTATCCATCAAGAAGAGTTAACAATTATAAATGTTTATGCTCCCAATTTTGAAGTACCCAAATATATACATCAAGTAATCACAAACATAAGCAATCTTACTGATAAGAATATGGTAATGGCAGAGGGCTTTAATACTCCACTTACAACAATGGACATAGCATCTAGGCAGAACATCAATAAAGAAACAATGGCCTTGAATGATACACTGGACCAGATGGACTTGACAGATATATTCAGAATTTTTCATCCAAAAGCAGCAGAATACACATTTTTTTTTCGAGTGTACATGGAACATTCTCCAAGATAGATCACATACTGGGTCACAAAACACCCCACAATAAATAAAAAGAATAAAAGAATTGAGATCATACCATGCATATTTTCAGATCGCAACACTATGAAACTTCAAGTCAACCACAAGAAAAATTTTGGAAAGCCTCCAAATGCATGGGGGTTAAAGAATATCCTACTAAAGAATGAATGGGTCAATCAGGCAATTAGAGAGGAAATTTAAAAATATATGGAAGCAAATGGAAATGAAAACATGACAGTCCAAATCCTTTGGGATGCAGCAAAGGCAGTCCTGAGAGGAAAATACATTGCAATCTAGGCCTATATCAAGAAACAAGAAAAATCCCAAATACAAACCTAATCACACCCTACCTAATGGAACTTGAAGCAGAATAGCAAAGACTCCAAAACCAGCACAAGAAGAGAAATAATAAAGACTAGAGCAGAAATAAACAACACACAATCCAAAAAAACAATAGAACAGATCAATAAATCTAAGAGCTGATTTTTTGAACAAATAAACAAAATTGATAAACGCCTAGTCAGACTTCTCAAAAAGAAAAGAGAATCCAAATAGATAAAATCACGAATGAAAAAGGAGAGGTCACAATCAACACCGCAGAAATACAACTATTAGAGAATACTATGAAAATGTATATGCCAACAAACTGGACAACCTGGAAGAAATGGACACATACCTAGACAACCACACATTACCCAAACTGAAATGGGAAGAAATAGAAAATATGAACAGACCCATAACCAGCGAAGAAACTGGATCAGTTATCAAAAATCCCCAACAAACAGAGTTCTGGGCCAGATGGCTTCCCTGGGGAATTCTACCAGACATGAAAGCAGAGTTAATATCTATCCTTCTCAAGCTGTTCCAAAAATAGAAACAGAAGGGAAGTTTCCTGACTCATTCTATGAAGTCAGTATTACCTTGATTCCCAAATCAGAGACCCCACCAAAAAGGAGAATTACAGGCCAATATCCCTGATGAACATGGATGCAGAAATTCTCAACAAGATACTAGCAAATTGAATCCAACAGTATATGAAAAGAATTATTCACCATGATCAAGTGGGATCATTCCTGGGCTGCAGGGCTGGATCAATATTCACAAATCAATCAATGTGATACATTACATTAATAGAAGAAAGGGTAAGAAAGCGATGATTCTGTCAATAGATGCAGAAAAAGCATTTGACAAAATACAACATCATTTCTTAATAAAAATCTTCAAAAAAGTCTGGATAGAAGGAACATACCTTGACATCATAAAAGTCATATATGAAAATCCCACAGTTAATATCATCCTCAATGGGGAAAAACTGAGAGCTTTCCCTCTGAGATTAGGAACACGACTGAGGGATGTCCACCCTCACCACTGTTGTTTAACATAGTGTTGGAAGTGCTAGCATCAGCAATCAGACAACAAAAGGAAATAAAAGTCATCCAAATTGGCAAAGAAAAAACCAAGTTTTCGCTTTTCACAGATGACCTGATACTCTGTGTGGAAAACCTGAAAGACTCCACCAAAAAGCTGCTAGGACTGATACATGAATTCAGCAAAGTTGCAGGATACAAAATCAACACACAGAAATTGGTTGCATTTCTAGACACCAATAATGAAGCAACAGAAAGAGAAATGAAGAAATCGATCCCATTTACAGATGCAAAGAACCATAAGATACCAAGGAATAAACCTAACCAAGATGTAAAAGATCTGTACTCTGAAAACTATAGAAAGCTTATGAAAGAAACTGAAGAAGACACAAAGAAATGGAAAAACATTCCATGCTCATGGATTGGAAGAACAAATATTGTTAAAATGTCAATACTACCCAAACAATCCACCCATTCAATGGAATCCCAGTCCAAATAACACGGGCATTCTTCTCAAAGCCAGAACAAACAATCCTAAAATTTGTATGGAACACAAAAGACTCTGAATAGCCAAAGTAATGTTGAAAAAGAAACCAAAGTGGAAGGTATCCACAATCCCGGACTTTAGCCTCTACTACAAAGCTGTAATCGTCAAGACAGTATGGTATTGGCACAAAAACAGACACACAGACCAATGGAATAGAATAAAGAACCCAGAATGGACCCACAAATGTATGGCCAACTAATCTTTGACAAAGCAGGAAAGAGTATCCAATGGAAAAAAGTCTTTTAGCAAATGGTGCTGGGAGAAACTGGACAGCAACATGCAGAAGAATGAAACTGGACCACTTTCTTACACCATACACAAAAATAAGTCAAAATGGATGAAAGACCTCAATATGAGACAGGAAACCATCACAACCCTAGAGGAGAAAACAGGCAACAACCTCTTTGACCTCAGCCACAGCAACGTCTTACTTGACATGTCTCCAAAGGCAAGGGAAGTAAAAACAAAAATGAACTATGGGACCTCATCAAGATAAAAAGCTTCCGCAGTGCGAAGGAAACAACCAGCACACCTAAAAGGCAGTGGACAGAATGGAGAAGATATTTGCAAATGACATACTGGATAGAAGGTTAGTATCCAAAATCTATAAAGAACTTACCAAACTCAACACCCCGAAAACAATAGCAGAAGACATGATTAGACACTTTTCCCAAGAAAATATCCAGATGACCAACAGACACATGAAAAGATGCTCAATATCATTCATCATCAGGGGAATAACAAATGAAAACCACATTGGGATACCACCTCACACCGGTCAGAGCAGCTAAACTAACAACTCAGGAAACAACAGATGTTGGCGAGGATGTGGAGAACAGTAACCCTTCTGCACTGTTGGTGGGAATGCAAACTGATGCAGCTCTCTGCAAAACAGTGTGGAGGTTCCTCAAAAAATTAAAAATAGAATTACCCTATGACCAGCAGTAGCACTACTAGGAATTTATCCAAAGGATACAGGAATGTTGATGCATAGGGGCATGTGTACCCCAATGTTTATAGCAGTGCTTTCAACAATAGCCAAATTATGGAAAGACCCCGAATGTCCATCTACTGATGAATGGATAAAGACGTTGTGGTATATCTACAGAATGGAATACTACTTGGCAATGAGAAAGACTGAAATCTTGCCATTTGCAACAACGTGGATGGAACTGGAGGGTATTATGCTAAGTGAAATAAGTCAGTCAGAGGAAAGACAGATATCGTATATTTTCACTCATATGTGGGATTTGAGAAACTAACAGAAGACCATGGGGGAAGGAAAGGAGAAAAAATAGTTCCTAACAGAAGAGAGAGGCAAACATAAGACCACTCTTAATACAGAGAACAACCGAGGGTTGATGGCGGGGGGAGGAAGGTTGATGGGCATTGCGGAGGGCACTTGTTGGGAGGAGCACTGGATGTTGTATGTAAACGATGAATCATGGGAATCTTCTCCCAAAGCCAAGAGCATGCTGTATACAGTGTATTTAGCTGACCATAAATTATATTTTAAAAAAAAGACACCAGCAACAATGCAACTAGGACTTTAAGGATACATTTAATAAGAAATTACTATATTTGTACTTCTATATTTCTAATAGTAGATACTTTGACCAGATTAGTATGAACCAGTGCTTCTTAACCATTTCTATATTATGGAATATAGAAAAAATTTCTGAAGTGTAGCCAGACAAAAAAATAAAAGTCTATGGTTTACCAATTAGTCACCTAGATCTTTATAGCTCAAGAAGCTTAAGGCATACAAATGCTAAGGCACAGTGTTGAAAAACTCTCTTTTAAAGACACTTTTCTAGAAGATAATTATATACTAAAAGAATTAGATAAAAAAATATTGCTTAGAAGAGCCGGGTGGCTCAGTCAATTAAGCATCCAACTCTTGATTTCAGCTCAGGTCATGATCTCAGGGTTGTGGATCGCACCCCACATAGGCTCTGCGCTGCTTGAGATACTTTCTCTCCTTCTCCCTCTCCCGCTTGTGCTGTCTCATTCTCTCCCTCTCTAAAATATGAAAATAAAAATGAAAATAAAAGTATGCTTCGCTCGTAAGAATAACGGAAAATTGCTGAAGGGAGGCACTTAGCTAGAAGTCGAATAGGAAGCATTTCCAATAAACGAGTTCATAAGCAAGGTTGCCCTCAAAGCTAATCATTTATTTGTTTATTTATATCTTAACACGTATGTGTTATTTATTTTATTTATTTTAACGATATTCAGTGCCCATCCATGATAAAAACTATCAGCAAACTTGGAATAAAAGTAACTTCCTTAATCTGAGTAACATATAGAAGTATTATACTTAATGGTGAAATACTGAAAGTTTTACTTTTTTTTTCTGAAAGTTTTACTTTTTTAAAATTTATTTTTTCATTTATGTGTATTTTGTATTAAATTCATTTATTTATTTACATCAAGTTAGTTAGCATATAGTGCTATAATGATTTCAGGAGTAGATTCCCGTGATTCATCCCCTACATATAGCCCCCAGTGCTCATCCCAACAAGTATTCTCCCTAATTCAAAGCTAGTGATTTATATCAGTTCTAGGGTCCTAAATCCAGACCTTGGGTTTGCTGAAAAGTGATAGAGTGAGCAGTGAGATTCTGGTTAGTCCAATTTCTTCAATTATTTTTTTTTAACATGTATTTATTTTTGAGAGAGAGAGAGAGCGTTAGTGGGGGAGGGCAGAGATAGAGGGAGACACATAATCTGAAGCAGGCTCCAGGCTCTGAGCTGTCAGCACAAAGCCTGACTGGGACTTGAACCCACAAACCGTGAGATCGTGACCTGAGCTGAGGTGGGATGCTTAACCGACTGAGCCACCCAGGAACCCCAGTCCAGTGTCTTCAAAAGCACCTCAAGTCATTTAACCATTAGCCCCTCACTCCCTCCCCGCAGATGAAAATGCAACAAGAAAGTATTTTTGCAAGAAAAGTATTTTCTTTTAGAAATTCCATCAATTGAATCATTCAAATTAGAATAAAAACATATCAAATGCTTTAAAAAACAAGCCACGTTGCAGGATACACAAACAGCAGATTTGGTCACCAAAGACTTAGATAGTTAATTCGTCATATGTATCAAAAATCATAATGTTTTAAATTATTTAAAGAATAAAAGAATAAGTAGAAAAAATGATCAGATAACAGGAGACTATTGAAAGCTAACACAAGTGTGATTGAAATTAAGTCCTTAGAATTGAACACTATAATCCCTGAAATCAGACTCCATGAATGAGTCTGTAGTTTAGACCCGGAAAAGAGAGCATGTGTGGACTGCAAAACATATCTAAATACATTGCCTTCAGCACAAATCGATAACTTTGAGGACACAACGGGATGCTAAGAGAAATGGAGGTAAGCCTATTGCACATCTAATTTAAATTCTAGAAAGAAATAGAGAGAAGGTAGGCAAAAAATAGAATTGATGGCTGAACAGATCTATTTTTTATTTTACATATTTTAAGTTTTATTATTTTCTTAAGATCAAATTTAGAATTGATGTTCTTTCCTGATGAATTGATCTAGGAATCTAGGAGAGGTGACATACATCTATAGCAATAGGATGAGGATTAGAAAACAAGTCTAACAAAATTTAAAGCTAGAGCTTTATTTAATAACACTAGTATGACCTGTGGTCCCCGGTATAGTACATTATAGTACTCTTGCTCTGGGGATGGCGTCCCACAAAATTTTCCTTCAGCGTCACACCAGTTAAAAAAAAAAAATTAACATGTGTTGTATCAGACAGCTTTTAGAATGTGGTCAAGGGGGCTTGGAAATATCAAAATCCATTTAACGTTTTAATGAATTCTCAGAATTTGAATGTACTCTGTATTATGGACTGGTACGTCTTTCTAATAGAATTATACCTGGATGTTCAGAAGAAGAATGGTATATAGTTAAAATTAAATTCATAGATTTAAACATGTAATAAGGTCTCTGGAAAATAGAAAGCAGAAAGGCTAAAAGTAATTGAGTGTTTTCTTGACTTTTAAAAGCATGCAGGGGTGCCTGGGTGGCTCAGTTGTTTAAGTGTCTAACTTCGGCTCAGGTCATGATCTCACGGTTGGTGGGTTCGAGTCCCACGTGGGGCTCTGGGCTGACAGTGCGCAGCCTGCTTGGGATTCTGTCTCTCCCTCTCTGTCTGCTCCTCTCCCCCTCTCTCTTTCTCTCTCTCAAAAATAAAATAAACTTTAAAGAAATAAAAGAATGCAAATACATTCATATGAGACGGCAAGAGAAAGACCAACATAAGATTACCATTGATAATTATTTTGCATTTAATAACATCACCTGGTAAGAAAAAAACTACCTTGGATAATCATGGACTTTAAAAAGGAAACTATTTTGATCACATTCTACATCCGCACATGCCCCAATAGAAATAAAAAGAATAAAATGCAAATATTTTCAATGAAATACCTTTACATTTAGTTAGAACTCTATATAGCTCATTTTTTCTCCTTTTCCTTGTAACTCTGAGTATTTTTGTCATGGAATGTAATGGGGTCTATAGAAAGTAGTGATCTCAACCATACCTCTGCAGGTGCAGAGGAACCTTTCTATTCAGATATATTCAGGAAAAAACCAAAGCTACTGTCAATGTCTGGCTACTCAGGGATTAGACAATATATAGTAATGTTACCTATTGAGCGATTTTTCCAGATTTATTTTCCCCGGCAACAGAATTTCTCTTTTTTGATTCATCATCCATTGTATTATGTCTTGCAGAATTGAACTGGGAACTGATTGAAAGAAGAAAACATATTTTCCTAACTAAATAAAAACACAAAACCATTGGGTTCTAGTGACTAAAGTTCAATCATGTAGAAACTCTATAGGAACTTAACTAATTAACTTCTAAGGGGAAAACAACACTATTTCCCCAAGATTGGGACTTTCCTTTGGACTCTTAATCTTATTAATGTTAACTTTAGTGAAAATGAAAAGATATGATCTGGGACCAGAGGTTGTTCCCTGATTTTTTCCTGGAGGCTTCATACTTTATTTTAATAAGCACAAATAACCAGCCATGGATATAAGCCTCACTTGGAGAGTTTGCGTTTAATGAAACACAATTATATCAAGTGTTAAGGACACTTGTTTCAATCAAGTGTCACCTGATTCAGGGAAAGGATTTTATTTTCTTCTACGAGTTTATTTATTATTTTGAGAGAGAAAGGGAGTGTGTGCAGCACATGCGAGTAGGGGAGGGGCAAGAGGTGAGGGACGATAATTGGGGTTCCATCCCATGACCATGAGATCATGACCTGAGCTAAAATCAAGAGTCAAAGAATCAGATGCTTGGGGCACCTGGGTGGTGCGGTCAGTTAACTGCCCGACTCTTGATTTCATGATCAAGAAATGATCTCATGGTCATGATCTCAGGTCATGATCTCGTGGTTCGTGGGATGGATCCCTGAGTCTGGTTCTGTGCTGACAGCACAGGCTTGCTTGGAATTCTCTGTCTCTTTCCCTCTGCCCCTCCCCTACTCATGTTCTTTCTCTCTCACAAAATAAATAAATAAACTTAAAAAAAAAAAGAAAAAAAGAGTCAGATCCTAATCAGCTGAGCCACCCAGGCTCCCCTCAGGAACAAGATTTTATATGTTTTGATTTGGTTCATAATTGTTTCAATACTTTGCATGTAAATGCTATATATAGAAGTAGGGTGAGCCCAGAGTACTTTTTCTACAACGACAAATATTTCTGTCTTTCTGATGGCCATTGAACTGAAATTACCTTGGTAATTTATAATTTCATAATAATGTGTATTGGGCAATTAACTATTTAAAATCTATTTTGGTAACAATTCTATTGGTATAAAAATACGTTTTATTGACAAACTGATGTTTAGTAACAAACAAATCTATTAGCTTAACATAAAAACATATATAGAATAGGTTTTTAATGCTAATTATTTTTGCTTCCCTCCTCCCTAATTTTATAGCTGCAATTAGACAATAGACTAGTTATATTAAACTAATGAAACAACTGATCTTTCTGGGGTTTGGGTGGTTCATCTCAACTAGAGGCTCGACCTGGACTTCTAGGTCTTTCCCATTCTGGAATTCTATCACTGTGCCTATTTCTTCGTAACTTCCAAGGCCATTCATAATTGCTATACCATTTACAAGGATTCTTGATGTAGGCAGGTATGCCTTGGCCTGTTCTAGAGTTTGATTTAATCTGGAAACCTGGATTCCTTGCAATATATACACTCTGTGTGTTACCTTAGTTCTATAGACATTTGTGAAGAACTTTTCTCCAAGCGTTTATTCAATAATTAAAAATATTTGCCATATGAATAATTGGATTATGCTCAGTTATGTTCAAAGTACATGAGTAGAATTTTTAAATGGTTTATTAGGAAATGTTTTCACCTATTGATTTAAGATTGATAGTGCCCAGGACTAGCTCATGTGAATAAACTTACAAATTTAAACTTATAAATTTAATTTCCTTTCATCGGAAAATAGATTTAGAGCAGCTTGTGTATAGCTCAATATCAAACTGCATTGTGCAGTTCGATCATAAAATATAAATATATTCTTGACATCTGTTTCTTTTATCAATGAAAAGAATCCACAATTATATCACATACTGAAGTTCTATGGAGAATTTTTCATTTTAATTGTTTCAAATTTCATACTTTTTGCGAAGTTGTACTGCATTGTTTAGGGAACCATTGAACAGCAAACACAATTACAACATGTCACTAGAGAAAAATACTTCAGGATAAATGAATAATACTGATAATTACTTACCCAAAATGCTCAACACAATTACTGTTACAAGAAGGATGATGATAATTGCACATCCAACTTTCAAGAAAATTCCATGATGGTGAGTATCTACAAAATTGGATAGATTGGAGAGATAAAACTGGATAGTAACTCCAGCAGATATTTCCTTATATGGTGAGAGGTAAGAGGGGGCTCAATAAATTTTCTTGGTTATCATGCTTCTAAGTTACTCTTCTTTGAAATATATAGACCCAGCTTCTTTTTTGTGGATGCATGCACACACATACGCACTCACGCAGAACGTATATACTTTTCTGGTTTGTGAGGAGGGGACTTATAAAACTTTGAATGGGTATGAATTTTTGTTTGTGGGTTCATTGCACTTATTCCACAGCATTACAATGATCTACTGTGTGCAGTCCTAAATTTTTGTATAAGACTGAGACTCTCCAGATTCTCTAAGTTTATTGACAGCACCCACTGATGTGGATTGATCCATTCTTTTCTCTCTTATGTAACATGCCTACATACTGTGATACATAACTGTGATTTCATATGTTTCATTCATTTTTATTTTAAAATAAAGTACTCTGGGGCGCCTGGGTGGCGCAGTCTGTTAAGCGTCCGACTTCAGCCAGGTCACGATCTCGCGGTGCCTGAGTTCGAGCCCCGCGTCGGGCTCTGGGCTGATGGCTCAGAGCCTGGAGCCTGTTTCCGATTCTGTGTCTCCCTCTCTCTCTGCCCCCCCCGTTCATGCTCTGTCTCTCTCTGTCCCAAAAATAAATAAACGTTGAAAAAAAAATTAAAAAAAAATAAAATAAAATAAAATAAAGTACTCTTAGAGATGACCTCACCCAACATCTGCACATTAATGGGGATATTCAAGTCCACAGCCACATAGTTATTTGGTGACAGAGCTGAGATCAGGCCTCAGCTGTCTTGACTGACTACCAAACCAGTAGTTGGTTTGCTGTTCATTGTATCTCATTGTCTTTGGAGTAGTCAAAAGATAATAATAAATCACAAAAAAAGGACTTATTAGCTTTGGCTGATAATTAAACGGGTAATCTCTAATGCAAAATAATTGCAGCATATCAATTCCACTAGATAGATGATATATACACTGAGAAAGTAATAAAATAATTAATGTTGATACATAACCAATTACAGAGTCAAGCATCAAGACCGGTTAACCTGAATGCTTATTTAGTGGTCTATTATTACAGAGTGCTTTGTTCTATGTTCAAATTCTTACTATTACTGAATAAAACATCTTCAGTGGGATTTTAATTGTCAGAAGAGAAAAAAGGCTGTGTATTTTCATTTATCATGTAAAACAATGAGAATGGTGCCAGTCAAGGTATAATCTCAAGAAGAATGTGATGGTATCCCTACACACGTTTTTAATATAAAATAGACATGTTTTAATAACATATTTCAGGTTACAGACCTAAAAACTTACAGAAAAAATTTCAGATTTTGTGAAGGGACTGACATAAGGGATATTAGCTCATTTTTTTGACCCACAAGGTACGATTTACCAAAAGTGTGAATTTCTCAATTTTAGCCTGGGATATTCTCAGTGGCATCATACTTTTTCACTTTTTCACTTCAGCTCAATTTCATCATGACCACCCTCTTTGTTTTATATCTTAAAGAACAAATGAACCTATAATATCTATTGAGTGTCTCATGAGATCCATTTATTTATCCATTTATACATTCATCCACTTACCAAGCATCTACTGATGGCCTGTTAGGTACTTGGTACTATGTGAGGTGTTGGGGATGCAAAGATTAAGAGAGTAGGGACAGGGTCTCAGCATTTTTGAGGCTCTGAAGAAGTAAGGAATATGGTAACTTTAAGGAGCAAAGAGAAAGACAATAGCCAGAGCAAATTAAGTAAAACATACGGAGTTAGAAGAAGACTAAGAACCTGACATATCATATGTAGGGCTCTAGAGGACATGACAATTCAGTGTACCAAATAATTTTTTCCCTCTACTGTGATATGACACATGAGAACAGAAGTTGTATTTATCCAACACTAGGGATATGCAGTGAAAGAGTAATAAAGTATTTGATTTCTGGTCATAAGCACCATTGTGGGTAAGTAATTTAATCTTTATATATTTATGTTTTCTCTCTGTAATACTGGAATATTGAACTAGATGGCATTAAAGATGTTATCTCCAAATCTCTAAATCTGGAGGGAAGTAAAGTTCTATCTGTAAACAAAAAGGAAATCAAACCCTGGAATGTAGAATTGAAAACACTGGTTTTGTTGCTTGAAGTGAGTTAAAATAATGCTAGAAAAATGGACTAATAAGCAGCACTCTCAACAATAGCCAAATTGTGGAAGAGCCTAAATGTCCATCAACTGATGAATGGATAAATAAATTGTGGTTTATATACACAATGGAATACTACATGGCAATGAGAAAGAATGAAATATGGCCTTTTGTAGCAACATGGATGGAACTGGAGAGTGTGGTGCTAAGTGAAACAAGCCATACAGAGACAGACAGATACCATATGGTTTCACTCTTATGTGGATCCTAAGAAACTTAACAGAAACCCATGGGGGAGGGGAGGGAAAAAAAAAAAAGAGGTTAGAGTGGGAGAGAGCCAAAGCATAAGAGACTCTTAAAAACTGAGAACAAACTGAGGGTTGATGGGGAGTGGGAGGGAGGGGAGGGTGAGTGATGGGTATTGAGGAGGGCACCTTTTGGGATGAGCACTGGGTGTTGTATGGAAACCAATTTGACAATAAATTTCATATATGAAAAAAAAATCAAAAAAGAAAAAAAGAAAAAAAAAAAGAAAATGGACTAATAGTGTGAGAATTTTCACAATGGGAGAATAAGAATGCAATTCTATTACACATTATTTTTCAAATTAAGTTCTATCTTCTCATCGAAAAAGAAAGCACCCAGTGTAGGGAGAAAAGAAAGCAGATAAGCTTCTATTGGGCAAGTTAGAGAGGTGACATTTAAAAGTAGGGAATAATATGCTTCTGCAATCGGAGAAAATCACACATCAGTTTCATTTCATAACAAATTTAAAAATATAAAAGAAGAAATACATTCTGTGGAAATATAGAAAATCATACATTATATTCATTCTACAAGGGCAAACACAATGAGATTTTAAATTACATAAATATTTATATAAACTATTTTTTATTATTATTATTTTTAATTATTTTTTAATATGAAATATATTGTCAAATTGGTTTCCATACAACACCCAGTGCTCATCCCAACAGGTGCCTTCCTCAATGCCCATCACCCACTTTCCCCTCCCTCCCACCCCCCATCAACCTTTATCCTAGAGAAAAGAATGGAAATGCAACGTGAAATTTTCCCTAGTACTTTGGAGGATAAAAGACACATTGAATTTTAAAATCTGTCATTTTTGAGTGGTTTGTGATTAAGGTGCAATGTTATCTTTAGCTATATGCCTATCTCTTCATATTCCAAAAATATTCTATTACTCAGATAGTCACTAATTCTAAACTTCATGAAATAAAATACTAGCATTTCATGTCTCCTTAGTTTAGTTTAACATTGTTACCCTATCAATTTGCAAGTTTCAAAAAGATAATTAACAATGTGAATAGTAGCCAGGAATTTTCCCCTCTGTATAAATAAATGTATCATTCTATATTAAAAGGGCAGGTTTAATCAGGGGTATATAAAGTGTAGAGAAAAAAGGGGTCATGAGTACTGATGTCACTGTATAAATGTTCACTGCAAGAAATGCAAAGAATAGAAAGTTTACAAAAACCAAAAGCGAAGTTCTGTGTATTAAGAATAGAATTATATATAACACCCAGTGCTCATCACAAGTGCCTTCTTTAATATCCATCACCCATTCAACCCATACCCCTACCCCCACCTCCCCTCCAGTAACCCTCAATTTATTCTCTATAGTTAAGAGTCTGTTTCCTGGTTTGCCTTTTTTCTCCACTCCCCCCACCATGTTGACCTGTTTTGTTTTTTAAAATTGCACATATGAGTGAAATCACAGGGTATTTGTCTTTCTCTGACTGACTTATTTCACTGAGCAAAATACTCTCCAACTCCATCCGTGGTGTTATATGTGAGTGATAAATCACTAAATTCTACACCTGAAACTAATATTATACTGGATGTTCACTAACTGGAATTTATAAAAATTTGAAAAAGAAAAGCATAAATTACAATTAACTTTATGAACATTTGTTTCACTAAAAACATTCACTCTTATCCTTGCATTTTTCTATTTTTTAGTAAGACATATACAAGCACAGGACAGAAATAAAGGACATTAGAAGTAAAATATTAATTTTAGAAGGACCCCTAAATCCAACTTACCAGATTTCTGAAGCGAAGATGAATTTCCTAGAGAAAAAGCCCCATCAGTTTTAATATCCGCATAGATTATATCTCCAGCCATTGCACATATTAAAAACAGAGAGACCAAAAATGATGTTCTGCTAAGGGAGTTTCATAGTTCTGCAAATACATTTCCGGTAAGTCAAATAAACTGAGATGAACAATTTTCTTTTGCTCTCCCAAATTTGGTGGATTTCTTCTATGAATAAGTGACAAAGCAATGTGTTCAGTCTTACCAATCAAGACAAGAGATTTCCAAACACTTCACGATAGGGAAGAAAACTACTATTCGTACAGGAGTTTCTTGCTCTACAGTTAGTTTTCTGCCTAAATTTGGAATAGTTTTCACTTTTGATATTACCACGGATGACCTCCTGCCATTTTTTCTTCTATAAACTACTTCCTGTTTTAGTTCAGACATATATTCTCTGGCAGAAATTCTGTGACCATTCAGCATTTTCTCCAAAGTGGAATAGCAATTTGGAAGGGAGGACAAAGAAAAAGAATGATTTAAAAAAATGTTTATTTATTTTGAGAGAGAGGGAAAGCATGCAGGGGAGGGGCAGAGAGAGGGGAGAGAGAGAATCGCAAGAAGGCCCCAACGCAGGGCTTGATCTCATGACTGTGAGGTCATGACTTAAGCTGAAATCAGGAGTCAGACACTTAACCGATTGAGCCACCCTGGTACCTGAAAACGAGGGATTTTATAATGGATGTGATAGAAATAACTGATAGACTTCTCATCTTGAAATGCATCGTATTTACCTAGGTAATACCTTTTTCACCTAGGTAAAAATTCCCTTAGACCTATTCCTTCTTTTCTATGTTTTATAATATGAGCATCAAACTGAGTTAAAACATGGATCATGCAGAGGATTTCCAAGCTGATAATTATATTTAAGGCACGGAAATAAATTCTATGTCAAAATAATTCAAGGTTATGCCATTAAAGAAAAAAATCTTATGTTTAAACAAGGTGCATAGAAATTTCCTGTTGAATGCAATGTATAAAACGTAAATTTTGATCTCCTGTTTTTTCTAAAGTTACACTAAAATTACATTAAAGGAATAAAAATGTAAAAGTCTCAAACAATAACAAAAAAGAAGTGAGTTCTAACAGATAAGGAAAAAAAAGTCAATTCGTGGAAGATAGAGATATCATCACTGATGAAACGGAGTAGAAGAAAGTGACGTCTAGAATATTCATAGGGAAATAACTGAGGAGAGAGCCCAACTACCTGTGAAATTCTCATAAGTCTCAGAGGTCAGAAATGCCAGATATGAAAAATGACAGAAAGCTTTAGTTCATAAGCAGTAGATTAAATGGGCTTCTGTACCGGAAGGAACTGGTTTCTTCAATATTCACCCAAATACGTTGCATGGAATTATTTAAACTGTAGTCATCCTTAATCCCTCAGATTCAAGGATTTTACCTATATTAACCAAATAGCTAGAGAACAGATCTTGGTTTTCTGGTATGGAGGGTTTCCCTCATGGCTTCTGACTCACAAGGCTTCTGACCCAGGATGGGCTATAAGTTGACCTCATGACCACTGTGACACTCTCTCTTTCTTGGGATGTTCTAAAACTCTATATGTTGAACTGAATTTTATACATGAAAACCTGACTTTGAGAGGTTATACGAAGATGGTTGCATGACCACAAATTTTTAGAGTGAGGATTTGAACTTACATCAAACAGCCTGAAGTCCATAGTATAATACAATAATGCCTTCTAGATTTTGAGGGTGAGAATGACATTTTATTCTTCTTCTTTGTTATATCCATCACTCAATCTATGCTTGAAAACATAACAGACACTTAATAATTATGTATTGGATTACCAAAACAGTTAAGGCTACACTGAATTTTATTAGCGAACTCTTAACATTTTTCCAGAATGAGAGCAATCGGTTTTGACTAAAAAGTAGACTTCTATTCGTATAAAAATATTATCGGAGATTCAGCCATCTAAAACTAAAAAAAAAATCCTAGCAGGTGGAGAATTTATTATATATAAAATCCTAGCATGTGGAGAATTTATGTAATAAATCCTTGGAATTTACAGTTATATATATATATATAACATATATAAATAAAATAAATATATATGTAATTAATATATATTGTATATATGATTATAAATATATATAAATATATATATTTAATGTTTATTTATTTATGAGAGAGAGAGTGCTCAAATGAGCAGGGAAGGGTCAGAGAGAGAGGGAGACAGAAAATCTCAAGCAGGCTCCTTGCTGTCAGAGCAGAGCCCGAGGCAGGGTTCCAACTCACAAACCACGAGATCATGACCTGAACCAAAACCAAGAGTCTGATGCTTAACCAACTGAGCCATGTAGCAACCCCCACATTTGATATTAATAATCTCTGCCTTCTCTCCTTGCCCAAAGTAAGTCACCAAGGTATGAGTTATGGAGTAATCTCTAAGTTTGTTGAGATTTAACTTTTGATTGTCATGATTCTTGTAGGTATAGGACTCACTTAGCCAGAAAAACCATTTTATAGGTAGTCAACTTATGGACTAATTGAAAAATGGGATATTAAAAGTTGTGGTGTCTTGTGGTGTATGTGATTAAATAATAGAAATATGTCTGGAAACAAAATAGAGCTATTCAGTTAGGTACACTAGACTCATGAAATATTCATCAGTAAAGCCATGAAAGAATAACAGATATTTCGTTATGGCTGCTGTATTTTATAAAGAAAATTATATGCTTACAATGACGTTCTCAAACTTGGTGACAACTTCCCTGGGCTATATTTTTGAATGTTGAGTTGTTCCGTTACCATTGTTATTCAAAAACATTTTTTTTTTGATGTTTATTTATCTTTGAAAGAGAGAGACAGAGCATGAACAAGGGAGGAGCAGAGAGATAGGGAGACACAGAATCCGAAGCAGGCTCCAGGCTCTGAACCGTCAGCACACAGCCCAATGCGGGGCTCGAACTCACAAACCACGAGATCATGACCTGAGCCCAAGTTGGATGCTTAACCGACTGAGCCACCCAGGCGCTCCTTTTGTTACCATTATTGATAGATGCCAGTTCTAAGTAATTAAGTAGTATGCATTTGAAATATGTTTTATTACTGTCCTAACTTTAATCATAATTTTATTAATCATGGCTCCGGGCCTGGATTCCAAGTGGAATCCTCGATCTTGGCCCACTTCCCGGAGTGCAAGTCCTCATTTCCAACTGCCTTCCAATATCTCAAACTCAAAATAATCCAAAGTAATCCAATGTCACCTCTCCTTCCACCGTGTCACCTCTTTCTTTGGTGGCCCCACTACTTTTGCATAAACTCAGACTTAATATCCCCTTTGTATACCTCCTTCTGTCACGTTCCAGTGTGCATGTGTGGGTGAGTGATGGAGAGTCGTATATAATAATTTATTCATTTAAGATGAAAACGTTCTCTTCACCTCAGACAAGCATGGGATTGAGAACATATTCAGAGAAATATAATGCCGTGGGAGGGCAGGGAGATAAATCTGGAGAGTGATTAAAAGCTTACCAGTCAGATAAGTAACTCTTCCTGTGATGGTAAGAGTGAGAAATAGAAAAATGTACATGTTTTCTCTGAATATTTCTGAGGGGAAAAAGGTTTTATTTTGCAGGTTGGCTGGGGCATGGGGACAGGGAAATAATTGTTTGTTCTATGATATACTTGTATCCATTTATATGTGTGTGTGTGTGTGTGTGTGCACATACATTTTTAAGGTCAACTATATATATATATATATATATAAATATATATATTTAATATATATATATATACACTTTATAAAGTGTGTGTGAAAAGATTTTATTTTACATGCAAATGACACTTTTGCCCTTTTTCAGTAATCTATAACATTATCTAATTATCTATTATTCCGGGTTAGTGGTTCTTAACCTTGACTGAACATTGAAAACTTTTGGAAAGCCTTAAAAAATGAGGATGTAGAGAAAGAAAAAGGAACGCTTGTGCACTGTTAGTGGGAATACAAATTGGTGCAATCACTGTAGAAACATATGGAGATTCCTCAAGGAAAGTAAAAATAAAAATGCCATATGATTCCGTAATTCTATGCTGGGTATCACCCAAAGAAAATTGAAAAAAAAATACTTGCAACATTACATGCACCTCTATGTTTATTGCAGCATTTTTTTCAGTAGCCAAGAGATGGAAGCAACCTAAGTGCCGTTGATAGATGAATGGATATAAAGATGCGTATATTATGTATGTATATATTTATCTATTTATAATGGAAATATTCCTGAGCCTAAAAAGAATGAGATCTTGCCTTTTGCAACGTTTACAACAACATGGGTAGACCTAATGGGATTCATGCTAAGTAAAATAAGTCAGAAGGAAAATAAATAGCATATTATTTCAATTATACGTGGAATGTAAAGAATAAAACAAACAAATGAAAAACGGAAACATACCCCAAAGACAGAGAACAAACCGATGGTTGCCTGAGGGGAGGGTGGTAGGGGGGGCAAAATGGGTGGAGGAGAATGGGAGATACAAGCTTCCGGTTATGGAATGATAAATCATGGGGATGAAAGGTGCGGCAGGGGAATACAGTCAGTGTATTGCAATAGTGTTGTGTGGTGACAGATGGTAACTTCCACTGGTAATTACACATCGCAGATAGAGTGTCAAATTACTACGTTGTACACCAAATGTAACCTTGTGTGTTAGCTATACTTCAGTGAAAAATAAATTGAAATAAAAATAAAATTGAAAATGAATGAAAATTATCACCAACACAGCCTTCATCTATCTCACTCCTATTAGTAGAACAAGAAACTTGAAAAAATAAGACATGAAAAAAAATATAAAGAGTCACAGGGATGTATGCACAGCATGGTGACTACAGTGAGAGTACTGTATTGCATATTTGAAAGGTGCTAAGGTAGTCGATCTTGAAAGAGCTTTCGTCGCAAAGAAAAAGAATTTCTGTAACTATTATGCATAGGCAATTATGCTAACTAGACGTAATTGGTCATGATTATTTTCCCATAAATACACAATAGTGAATTATTATGTTGCCACCTGAAAAGGAATATAGAATATATAACCATTATACATTTATCAGAACATATGCATCATTCATTTATTTATTTATTTATTTATTTTTAATGTTTTATTATCTTAGAGAGGGAGAGAGAGAGGAGTGCGAATGGGAGAGGGTCAGAGAAAGAGGGAGACGCAGAAATCCGAAGCAGGCTCCAGGCTCTGAGCTGTCAGCACAGAGCCAAATGCAAGGCTCGAACTCATGAACCCGTGAGATCCTGACCTGAGCTGACCCTTCCCCTTCCCCCTTCCTTCCTTTCTTCATCCCTCATGGGTCAAGTTACCTGCAGATAAGTTTAAACAATTTTGAACCTGTTTTTTCATTGTTGTTAGGTTAGGTACGAACTAATGTCAGGGTTCCTTTATTCCTACCACTAAGATCTGAGGCTTCTGTAGTGATGGCCCTGGTGAATACTAATGACTCTCTAGTTGGGCGAGTAAGAGCTTGAATGTCTCCTCACCCTGTTTGGGCTTGAGAATTGGTTGCAGATAAGCGCTTGGTTGTTTTTTACCCGGATTGGTGCATTTTTATTTTATGTATAAGCGTCGTAGTATTCAGCAGAATCAAGGGAGATTCTTTTTTGAAATTCTGCCTGCAACTTCCAGCTGCCTCAAAGTCCTACTCTGTATCTGTGTGTCCTCAATTTCAGTGACACTGCTAGCTTCCTTTGGATGCTCTTTCCTGTGCCTGCATTATGAAGATTATTCCCAGTGAAATCCGGAGTCATCTTAGTGCCCACCTTACTTCTTCCCTTTTCTGACACGATCTGAGCTATCTGTTGTACGATTTCTGAAAGCGTTTTTGGTATGTTGGCTGAATTTCTACTTGATTACAATGGGAGGTTAAGAATGATTCTTGGTTAATTCCATCATGGTCAGTGGTGTTGTACTTTTTAAACATATTTGCATTCACATTATATTCTATAAGCAAATTTTATTTATTTATTTATTTATTTACGTACTTAATTAGGGGAGGGAGGGGCAGGAAAGAGAGGGAGAGAGAGAATCCCAATCAGGCTCCATGCCATCAGTGCAGAGCCTGATGCAGGGCTCAATCTCACAAACCATGAGATCATGACCTGAGCCAAAATCAAGAGTCAGACGCTTAACCGACTGAGCCACCCAGGGCCCCAATAAACAAATTTTGAAAAGATGACTATCATATTGCTAATCTTTGGTTTTATTTTCTCTATGATTTGTTTTTGAGTTTCCATCATAATCCATTATAAGACTAGGGAGATCGGAATTAAAACACCTGAGCTTGAGTCCTGACTTCAAATTGTTTTAGGTAAACAACTTTGGGGCCAATTTATCTTTTTAATGCCAATGTTCTCATCTATACAGATATATATAAATATTAAGCACTGTGTAGCATATGCGACATTGTAACCGTTAGTGAACTATACAAATATTGTTGTTTTTCTCTTGCTCACTACTATGAGGAAGGAAAAATTTTCCTCTAACCCTTTAAGCTCTTCCAGCTAGTGTAAGAATTACATTGCCATAGGCAGTTTGATAGGAGAAAAAAACCCAGAGTTTAATTAAATGCACACAGAGACCCAATAACAAATTGATACCCAAAGACGATGACCGAGGGCGGGCAGTTTTGAATATATTTCCCGACAAAGAGGCAATACATTGTAAAGAATTGGCAGACAAAGAATGTTATGTTTGTGAACTTCAATTAGTAAGGATCTCTAAACAGAATTTGGCTAAGTTGGTAAATTAGTAAAGAGTTACAAGGTTTATTTTAAATGATAATGATAGCCCTCTACCTCCCGGTACATGGAGAGTACCTTTCACATGAAATATTCCTGTTTTAGCAGGACAAAGGAGGGTCAACATGTCCTTCTTGCACTGGCTGTTTCCTAAATAGCTTTAATTCAAAGTAATCAATATCCCATTGTGGCAAATTGTTGCCTGCCCTGGGTCACACAACTGACTTGTCGGTGAACATTTATTCTAGTAGTTTTAAAGACCTCCCTCAAGCTCTGGTGCTTTATTTCATTTTCCCTCTCTCATTAATCTGATGTTCTCAAAGAGGCATTTTTGTGTTTAGAAAAAAGAAAGAACTGAGCATAGTGACACTTAAGGAAGAATATTTAATAAAAATCGTATTAAAAAATAGTGTTATTCTAACACATCGTAAGAATTTGTAAAGTTCCCTTTCTCTCCCAGTGTCTTTAAAGTACAAGGCAGAAAAATAAGATACAGCATCACGATAAAAGATCCAATGTCAATAGTGCTGAAATGTCAAAAACATCAAAAAATAGTGTGTTAAGTAATTAACCACATTTAGGGGAAGTCTGAGGAAAAGAGAAGTTGTGAAATCAGGAGTGTTAAACAGTTACAAAAAGAGGAAATATGTTCTGAAACAGTAAATTTTAGCTTAAGAGAAACCATAGAATTATTAACTTCGAATGCAGATAAGACGTTAGGTTTAATCATCAGTGGAGGGAGCGATATTGTCTAACGTGATGTTGAAAGTAACTCAAAGACGTTTACCTTACCAGCACAGAAATTTGTTTCACATTAGGGTTAAGAGATGTTTGTCAAGCATGAGATATATATGAGAGAGAGGAGACAGAGAGAGAGAGAGAGAGAGAGAGAGAGATTACAGCTTTCAGTAATTTGGTTTGAAATGGATTTTTGTTATACGTGTGAACTTGAAATACAGTTTAGATACAAAGTTAAGATTAGTAATCACATTTCCCTCTGAATTTTAGTGGCACTTTCTGTCAGATGGCATATCGTTATTAAAAATTACAATTATTGTTCCAATTTCGGAGTCTGTGTCTGTAGCCTAACTTTTCTTTTTTTTAAGTTAATTTCTTTTGACAGAGAGAGAGAGAGAGAGAGCGAGCAGGGGAGGGGACAGAGAGAAAAGCCCAAGTCAAGCGCCACCCTGCTGTCAGCACGGAGCTGGACCAGGACTCAACCCAGAACAGTGAGATCGTGACTGAGCTGAAATCGAGTGGGACACTTAACCAACTGAGCTACCCAGGCACTCCTGTAGCCTAACTTTTTCCATATGGAAACTTTAAGAACCTTATTTTGTCCTTGAATTCTGAAATTCTGTAATGAGGTGCCCTGTCAGCCTATTGTCCCTCTTTCTGTCGGGCATTCAATGGGACGTTTTTAAATGGAAACATGTCCTTCGTTTCTGAGAAAGTTTTCTTTCATATTTCTATTATAATTTTCTTCCAACTTTTCCCTCTGTTCTTTTTCTGGAATTCCTTTTGGTGAGATATTGGTGCTCTTGGGTTGATTTTCTTCTGTCTGTCTTTTTTTTTTTTTTTTTAACATTTATTCATTTTTGAGAGACAGAGAGAGACAGAGCATGAACGGGAAGGTGGCAGAGAGAGGGAGATACACAGAATCCGAAGCAGGCTCCAGGCTCTGAGCTGTCAGCCCAGAGCCCGACGCGGGGCTCGAACTCACGAACGCTGAGATCGGACCTGAGCCGAAGTAGGACGCTTCAACCGACTCAGCCACCTAGGCGCCCTTGATTTTCTAATATCATTAAACTTTTTCCCCATTTTTTAAAATCTGTTTCTCTTTAGATTCTACTAGCTAGGCTAGTTCCTCAAGTTTTTCCTCCACTCTCTTCATAGAATCTCTTTCCTGAATTTATTATAACTTTAATTTCCAAGCATTCTTTCTTATTCTTTAAATGTCCTCTTATGTGATGAGTTTTTTTTCCCCTACTTCCCCACCAAATATATTAATTATAAGAATATTTAGAATTTTTCTTGTTGTTCGCCATCAACTTTTACATGACTTTATCTGATAAGTGCTTGCTTTGGCCTCTTTATGTTGTTTGTTTGTTTTGTTTGTTGTTTGGAGGGGGGAGGGGGCAGAGAGAGAAGCGAGAGATCCCAATCAGGCTTCATGCCCAGCGTGGACTCCCATGCAGGATTCAATTTCACAACTGTGAGATCACGATCTGAGCTGAAATCAAGAGTCATGTGCTTACCGTACTGAGCCATCTAGCTTGCCCCTGGTCTCTGTTCTTTTAAAGGGACTTTCCTAAATATCTAGTGTCCCATAAGTGCCTATTAATATGTGAGGGTGAGATACTAAATAAACAGTAGAACATTATGTATCTGGAAACCCGCGGACATCCTTACGGATGTTAAGGCAGAGACTGTTCATGTCCTTCTTATTCTCAATAGGTTCTTTTGTATTCGTCACTTTTCTCAGAGAGCAATTCTCCTTTAGGCTGAGTGAAATAACCTCAGAAAGAGTAAGACAAATACGATAGGATCTCATTTCTGTGTGGAATCTTTAAAGCAACACAAGAAGAGAACTCACGGATATAGAGAAGAGATTGGTGGTTGCTTTAAGTGAAGGGTTAGAATGGGCGTAGTGGGTGAAGGTGGTCAAAGATACAAACTTCAGTTATTAAATAAAATAAGTCCTGGCAATGTAATTTATATCCTAGTGACTAGAATCAATAATCCTGTATTGTATACTTGAAAGGTGCCAAGATAGTAGAGCTGAAAAATTCTCATCACGAGAAAAAAAAAGCTTGTCCCTACGTGTGGATAAGATGTCAACTAGCAACTTGCAATGATTCACAGTATATACACATATCAAGTCATTATCTTGTACACCTAATGCTAATATAATGTTATCTGTCAATTATACCTCAATTAAAAAACAAAGAAAAGAACAATTCTCTGGTTTGCAGCCTGGTTGTGTTAGCCTGCATCTTAAGGATCTTGAAACCAATGAAAGAGTCTCTGATCTTATTATTCATAATACAGTTAATTTCTCTCTTTTAATAAAATACATCCTCCTTTAGCCTTTCCTAAAGACTCCCAACCTGAATTCAGATTTCTTTTTGGTCAGCTCATTCCAGGCAGCAACTTCCAATCTCCTGCAGCGATCAGATTGAGTTTGGTTGTTCAAGGTGGAAAGGAGCTCAAAGACTGAAACATGCTTATGTAGTATTTTCAACTAATACTCCAGTTTTCCCCCTACGGTATTTGTTTTCTACTTCTGACCAACAAATTACCATAAATTTAGTGGTTTAAAATAATTTCACTATTTATTATCTCATTTTGCTTATGCCAGGAGTCTAGGCTGGCTTAGGCGGTCCTATTCTTCAACCTCTCACAAGGCTGCAATTCAATGTGTTGCTTGGGGGCTGTGGTCTTATCTGAGGCTCAACTGTGGATCTACTTCCAACCTCGTGTGTTGGCAACATTCAGTTCCTTGTAGGCTGTCAGACTAGAGCCTCCATTTCTCATTGACCATAGCCTTCAATTTCTCACCACAAAGACTTTTGCAACATGGTATCTTGCTTTCTCAAAGCCAGCAATAAAGAGAGTCTCCTCCAGCAAGGACAGGCATTAACAATCTTATGTAACATTATTATATTTCATGTATTTTCTTTTATTTTATGGGTAGAGCAAGTCATGGTTCCCACCCACACTTCAGAAGAGGGGATCGCGCAAGGGCACAAAGACCACAACAGAGAGATTGTGGGGCTATCCTACAGTCTGCCACCACATCCAACTTTAGAGGTGCATAGTCTCTCTAATTTCATAGCATTCAGAGTTCTATGACTTAAGTCACTTGACATATTCTAAAATGTATAATATTTATCTTTTGTGTTCATTTCCTCCTAATCCTTTCCAGTCCATTATTTGTTTTTGAATGAATGTTGTTTTAATGGAGTTTTTGAACAAAGCAGAAACAAATACAGCTGTTCAATATTATGAATACACCTGAAAGTCCCCTACTGAATTTTTAAGTAAACTTTGTTCAGCAATTAAAAACAAAAATCCAAAAAAAAAACCAAAAAAAAAACCAAAAACAACAAGAACAACAACAAAAATCCATGATATCTTAAGAATAACATAGACACATTACACTTAATGCTTCATTTAGTTTTATTAAAGGGCAAATAACTTACGATGTTAACTAATTAGGTTTGAATCCTATATGATATCTATATAATATTATAAATTTATATAAGTATAAATACAGACCTTAAATTATATATATATAGGTGGTGTGCATATGCATATATACCAAAACATTTTCTATTCAGGGAAACATTGGGTTTATTTGTATTGATAGATGATTTTCAAAAAATGGTATATAAAGTTTATAGTATTTGTAATGAAATTTGCACAATTTAAGGTAAACATATTTGAAGAAAGGGAGTAACCTAAATTTACATGAAACCTACAAAATACTCTGATGATTTTATTAGCAAAGAGCTAACATTATTAAGATTATTATATACTTCAGATATTAACTTACTTAAACCTCCCAGCATCACAAGAAATATAAGAGCTATGTACTTTGACTGTCCCTATTTACTGATGAGGCACACAAGGCAATTTACCCAAAGTACACAGAAATGTGAAATCCAGGGCTATTTGACATCAAAGCCTATACATTCAATAACTAAACTTAACTGCTTCTCTGAAACTAGAAGCTGAGATTGAATATGGTTCCTCCCTATAAGAAGTCAATTTTCTAGTGAGTGAGACAAATCATTCGCTAACAATTAATATATAAAGCAAAAGAATTCTGCCACAGAGTATGCACAAAGTTCTACTGCCACCTAGAAATACACCAGAAAGGAACTGACACTCACAAGCAGGGGTGAATTTTGAAAGAAAAGAACCTTTCAAAGCTAATGAAGAAACAAAGCTAATGAAGAAGTGCCCTAGTCACGCTGCAACGCGCCATCAAATATTTTCAGCATATGCAGCCTTTTGTGTTAGGATGGTTTCTCGCCACTCCAGGACTTTTTAAAACACTTAGTAAAAGCGGAATCACACAATTGGAGTCTTTTGTGTCAGCTTATTGATCATCGGTTTTTTGGATACATTTGTGTCCTGCCGTTGTGATAAATACAGTGCTTTATGTATAGATGCCACCACAATGTATCTATTCTCAGTAGAGGGACACCTGTGTGTTTCCAGTTCAGGGCTAGTATGGATAAACTGCTCTGAAATTTTTGTATCTTTCATTGCATGCACAGACACGTTATTTGTGCAGCAGATGAATTGGAATGTAATGGGTCATAAGGTTGTCCCATTGGTAGAGACTGCCAACCAAGATAGTAGCTGTCAGTTAATCTCCCTCCACAAGTGCAGTGGGCGCTTGAACTAACACATGGGTTAGGGGGACAGACAACCCTACAGAGTTGAAAAATCTTGTGACAACTTTTGAACGCCCAGAAAACGTAACTCCCAATATCTTACTCTTGACAGAAAGCCTTACCAATAACATAGACGATCAATTAACATATATTTACGTGTTATATGTTATTATATACTGTATTCTTTTTTTTTTTGTCTATTTGGGAGAGAGAGAGAGGTGTGTGGTGTGTGTGTGTGTACGTGAGTGGAGGCAGAGTAGGAGAGAGGGCATCTCAAACACCCAAGTTCAGCATAGAGGCAGACGTGGGGCTCAATTCCACGACCCTGGGATCATACGCTGAGCCGAAATCAAGAGTGGGTCACTCAACTGACTGAGCTGCGCTGGCGCCTCTGTACTGTATTCTTACAGTAAAGCAACACAGATCAGAAAATATTATTAAGAAAACCAAAAGGAAGGAAATACATTTATAATATTGTACTATACTTATTGAAAAAAAATCTGTGTGTAAGTGGACCCACACAGTTGACACCCATGTTGTTTAGAGGTCAACTGTACAGGAGTTCCAACTGATACAAATTCTCACTAATGCTTGGTAGTCTCTGTTTTTGATTCTTTTTCTAAAAAAAAAATTAGACATTGTAGTCGGTCTTACAATAACTCGTTTTAGTTTTAATTTCTATTCGATGACGATTTGATAAGCATATTTGCCATTTCAGTTTGTGTGTGGTCTGTGTGTGTGCGCGCGCGCGCAATGACCTTTCAAGTCTTTTTGCCCATTCAAAAATGTGCGTGTTTTTCCTTCTTGCTGATTTCTCGACTCTTCATCTACAAATCTTTCAGTCTTCGCTGAGGGAGTCTGTGTGCCTGTCGAGACACATCTGCGACACTCGGGCAGGCAGGTTACAACTTTTCTCAGCCTTCCCTTCCTGTTTGTGCAGACTCTTAAGGTCAATCAGAGGTGAAAGCTTAGCCCCCCACCCCCGCCCCTCCAGGCCATTCCTGGGCATGCGTTCCGATTCTGGCCTCATGTGTATCACCTTTTAGGGTCCAGGAATATGTTCAAAGCCCACTTCTCAAAGTCCGCTACAGGTGTTCAAAGCCCACATGCAGCAAAACAAGTATCAAAACTCTACTAATGAACAAAATTTTCGCTTGGATGTTTTGGTCAGCTTTTCATGCCCATTGTGATTATTGTTGCCACTGGAAGCAAAACAATTGCCACTGAAGTTCTGAACAAACACCTGCAGGAAATGGGGAAGGACTAGGCGGTTTTGACGAACTCTCGTTTGAAGATGACTAGGCAAGCTTCGCAGCAGGTGTAACCTTGAGGAAAAGGAGCTGTTTTGTCGGTAGGGGGCCCTAAGTGATTGTGGTTGCCATAAACTTTAACAGCAGTGACCCGTGACGTTCAGCGTGACACATTCTCAATGGCTATGTCCCAAGTGTCAGACGGCCTGGGTATGAATCCTCGATCTGAAATTTTAAGGCCTTGGGCAAAGTACTTACTCTCTATGTAACTCGGTTTCCTTATATACAAAATAAGACATTAATAACACCTAAGGCACGGGGCTATTGGGAAGATTAAATGAATTAATTGTATGGTAAGCGTTTAGTCTCTGGCTGATAGAAGCACGATGTAATGTTGGTTATAATTATTGCTATGTTTTTATTATCCTTATTAATCATCATATCATCATTCAAAACAAATGTTCCTTACTTTTATATTTTTGGGTGCTTTGCATAATGCAGGGAGCGAGTATCGGCACATTTAGCAAAGTAGTAGGGTTTGAAGGCTGTACCACGTGGATGCAGCAAAATGTGACTCTTGGAGAAGCCGGCAACAGCAATTAAGGGTGAGAGGTATTAAGCAACAAGTAACTTTTTGAGCACTGAGTCTGAGAATTTCTCAGAAGATTTCTTAAAAGCAGGAGGAGACTTCCACTACTTTCATTTGGTTATTCAAAAGAAACATGGTGATTTCCTCCCTAGGTAATACCCATCCTCTCTCCACAAAGGAAAACGTGTTGAGCCAGTAAAATATTCTAAACATATTAACGGCGTCAGTGAGATAGCAAATTAGTAAGTAACCCCAGGCAAGTCCAAAAGAAAGTTAAAACCCAGAAAGAAGAGCTGCCTGTCCTGTACAAGATTCTCAAAGACAGAATCAGAGCAGCAGAAGAGGGTTTGGGGCAGTCTAGGAGCTTGGGCAGGTGTAGGGAGATTGAAAAATCAGTATATCTGGTTGGTTCACCAGAAAGCTACACCCCAGGACAAGATTGTCTCGCCTGGATACCACGGACATTTTGAATCAGATTATTCTTTGTTGTCGGGAGCTGTTCAGTGCCTTGTGTAGTTTGGAAGCGTCTCTTACTTCTCCCTTCTAGAGGCCAGTATCAAGCTTTCCCCGGCATTGACTGCCCGCCATGTTGGACAACCAAAAATACCTCTAAACACTGCGCTAGGAGTAAGGCTGAGGAAGAGTGGCTGGTCTTTGAAGGAGATGAAGGTCAACTTCAAACTTTTCAGTCACTAAAATTGAAGGGAAATGATGCCAGATTGCCAGTGTTGAGGAAGGAGAAATTTCCTTTTCTTCCCCACCCCCAGGGTTCTTCTAGCTAGCGAGGAATTAAATTGATATGAGATAGATTAATAGGAGGAAAAAAAAAGACACAAGTTTTATTACATGTCATACTCAATTATGACATTGAGATGCAAAGAAATGACCAAGGCAGACAATGTTTACACATTTTAGAAAAGAGACAATAGGAATTGACCGGATAAAGAAAACATAGGGACACCTGGATAACTGGGTCAGTTAAGTGTCTGACTTTTGATTTCAGCTCGAGTCATGATCTCACAGTCATGGGATCCAGCCCCCTGATGGGCTCCATCCACACTGGGCATGGAGCCTGCTTGGGATTCTCTCTCTCTCCCTCTCTCTCTCTCTCTGCCTCTCTCCTGCTCACGTGCTCTCTCTCAAAAGAAGAAGAAGAAGAAGAAGAAGAAGAAGAAGAAGAAGAAGAAGAAGAAGAAGGAAACAGGTGTTTGGGAGCTTTTTTTTTTAATATGAAATTTATTCTCAAATTGTTTTCCATACAACACCCAGTGTTCATCCCAACAGGTGCCCTCCTCAATACCCATCACCCACCCTCCCCTACCTCCCACCCCCCATCATCCCTCAGTTTATTTTCAGTTTTTAAGAGTCTCTTATGGCTTGGCTCCCTCCCTCTCTTTTTTTTTCCTTCCCCTCCCCCATGGTCTTCTCTTAAGTTTCTCAGGATCCACATAAGAGTGAAAACATATGGTGTCTCTCTTTCTCTGTATGACTTATTTCACTTAGCGTAACACTCTCCAGTTCCATCCACGTTGCTACAAAAGGCCAGATTTCATTCTTTCTCATTGCCAAGTAGTATTCCATTGAGCTTTAATTAGTAGCTTTAATTCTATGTGGAATTTGGGCTGAGGTCATAGATTACAGTAAAAGAGTAATGAGAGGTTTTTTTCTACAAATTTCTCAACTTCAAAGTCTCTGTCTTTGGTGATAAGGAGGTCTTTTTCCTTCCTATTATGGGGAGGGCATTTTTTTCACATGGGGGATTTATTTCCTGCTTTCAGGGGGACAAGGGAGAGTCTGAGTGTCCTTGCGTTGGTTGTTTTCCAAATAGCTTCAATTCAAAACAATCAATATGCCATTGTGGCACATTTGGGATGGCCTGCCCTGGGCCTCTACAGTTCCAGTTCCTGCCCTGGGCCCCTCCAGTTTCCAGCTTCCCTGGAAACTTCCACACTACAAGCTGATCTGGTGACTGTGGAGAGAGAAATGGAATTAGTAAATGCGTGGTAAGAGATCTGCAGAGAGTAGAAAGAACATAGATTAGAATGAAGTTGACAGGGGCGCCTGTCAGGAGCACCCACAGGAGCCTGGGTGACTCAGTCAATTAAGCATCACTCTTGATTTTGGCTCAGGTCATGATCCCAGGGTCATGGGAGGGAGTCCCATGTCTGGTGCTCTCTCTCTCTTTCTCTCTGTCTCTCTCTGAAAAAAAAAAAAAAAGACTGAGGATGAATAAACAGAAAAGAACAAATCAGAGCCCATTTCCCACATCTCATTAAGCCAGTCCAAGCTCCAGAAAAAGATCAGGTCTATAGAATACCTGTACTTCTTTTGTCTGACAAAAAAAGTTTAATTCTTTCTTTTAACAGATTTAAATTAGATATTATTTGTCCTGCTTTGTTTACAGAGAAGCAACATTTTTCACTGATGATGGCATAAGCTCCTCTTTGCACGACAGTGTTGGAGTACCATAAAGGCTGAGCTGTTAACTTCTGAGTATTTATTTTTTTTAATATGAAATTTCTTGTCAAATTGGTTTCCACACAACACCCAGTGCTCATCCCAACAGGTGCCCTCCTCAATGCCCATCACCCACTTTCCCCTAACTTCTGAGTATTTGTAAAGTTCACTTTGTGGTATTGAATTCCAGTTCCATGACCATGGAGAGACTTAGGATTGCTTTTCTGACTGATTATCTCCCAAATTTGACTAATGGGACCTTTAGTGCTGAATAGAATTTGGAATTGTGACATACTAATGGATTTTCTATGATTTCTTGAGGGACACATTTATGTGGCACAATTTTAGGAACAAAGGAGCACAGGTTTGTAATTTGGCAGGCAGTTAGCTGGAGTGCTTACTCACAGAAAGGAACCAGGTATCCAAGATCACATTGTCCTGACCACGTAGTTAGGAACCCCATTTATGCTTTGTTGCCGCATAACATAAGGAGATTTTTATGGACAAGATTAAGTTGAAATTTTGAAAGTCTGGGACATCTCATGACCTCTGCCACCGATAATGTTCACATCCACATGTCTCCATTTCTCCTGTGAGAGCAGAACAGGTTGAGAAACAGCCGACATAAGAAGCCTGTAGTTACCAATCACAACATTATTTAAATAGGAGTAAAGGGATTCAGAGCAAGTCTCTCCAAAATGTGCCACGTGGGCAAGCAGACTGTTGCAAGCTGAAGTCAATCAAGACCCAGCAGACTCAAGAATACCTTTACCTCTCCCTTAAACTATCTAAAAAATATTTAGATACGGGACCTGGCTCAGAAAGAGAGCCATTAACAAGAGATAACATTTTTACGTGAATGACTTATTTGCATGGCAGGTCAAATGTCTGTTTATCAAACATCTCTGTTCTTCTCATTGGTCTGTGAATTATTCTTCTTCCCTTTGAAGCCCCAGGCCTTAGCTTAAGATGACACAGAAGTCTCCATTGCCCGGCTTGCCCTTGGGTCTTACATTTTTATGGGGTCCCTGCACATTTGCAATTAAATTAGTTTTTCTCCTTTTACTCTGTCTAACGTTAATTTGATTGCCAAGGAGGTTAGAAAGGTAGAAAGAAATTCTTTTTCCTCGTCCACAGTAAAAAACAGAAAACAACCCAAATATCAATCAATACCGCCTATTCATACAGGAAACAACATATAAGAATGAAAAGTAATTAACAACAGGTACGCCTAACAGCGTGGATGAAACTCACCCATGTGATGTTGGCTATGAGTTTGACCTTGAGATATACCGAGGGAAACTAGACACAGCGGAACACTTACCATTTCATTCCATTCATACAAAGGTCAAAAAGAAACTGCAAACATCAATTTTATGATGTTATGAAAACAGGTATCTCTGTATTTCTGGGGGAGATGAAAGGAGTAGGGATGAAAAAAGGGCAAGAAGGTGTCATTTGGTGCTAGCAATGTTCTGCTTTTTGATTTGGGTAGAGTTTTCATGGATATTTGTTCTGTAAAAAATTGTGAAACCTACATTTATGTGTTGTACCCTTGTCTGTATGTTGGTTACAAGTTATTAAATATATTTCATTAATATTAATTAATACAGTATTGTGTTCATTGCAAGCTATTAAACACATATAACATGTATAAAATAAGATATTAATATTCACTATAGTATATACTATATTATTAATATCACATTTATATAATATTCATTATTATATTAATATTGATAATTAGTCACATTATATACTAAGAAAAATGTGACTTTCAGGTCTCAAAAACAAGACATTTTGAAGTATGTTTTGGTAATATAGACTTTGGTAATAGAGGCTTTAGCATATACAAAGTACTTTAGCATATTTGCACATATTACATAATAAATAAACATTAAAAAGCTTTTGAAAAGTGAGTTCTTTGGAGAAGTGTCTATTTAAGTCTTTTGCCCCTTTTTTTTTTTTTAATTTTTTTTTCAACGTTTATTTATTTTTGGGACAGAGAGAGACAGAGCATGAACGGGGGAGGGGCAGAGAGAGAGGGAGACACAGAATCGGAAACAGGCTCCAGGCTCTGAGCCATCAGCCCAGAGCCTGACGCGGGGCTCGAACTCACAGACCGCGAGATCGTGACCTGGCTGAAGTCGGACGCCCAACCGACTGCGCCACCCAGGCGCCCCTGCCCCTTTTTAAATCAGGTTATCACTATTATTATTTTTTTGCTATGAATTAAAAAATATTCTTTTATATTTTGCATATAACACTTTATCCAGATGTATGTTTTCCAAAGATTTTTTTCTCATTCAATAGGTTACCTTTTCAAATTTTTTTTTAAGTTTATTTATTTTTGAGAGACACAGACAGCATGAGTGGGGAAGGGGCAGAGAGAGAGGGAGAGGGAGAGAATCCCAAGCAGGCTCTGCACCGTCCACACGGAGCCGACGTGGGGCTTGAACCCACGAACCGTGAGATCACGATCTGAGCCAAAACCGAGTCAGATGCTGAACCAACTGAGCCGCCCAGATTCCCCAGTTACGTTTTTATTCTGCCATTCCCTCTGCTCTGCAGAAGCTTTTAGTTTGATGTAATCCTACTTCTATTTTTGCTTTTGCTGCCTGTGCTTTTGGTGTCATTCAAGAAATCATTGTGGAGACCCATGTCAAGAAGACTTTCCCTTATTTTTTTTTTTTCTGGGATTTATTTTCAGGCCTTCAATCCATTTTGACTCAATTTTTATGTATGGTGACATCAGGTAAGGATCCAATTTCATTCTTGTAGATGTGGAAATCCAGGTTTTTCAACACCATTTATTCAAAAGGCTATTCTTTCTCTACTGTGTTTTCTTGATACCCTTGTCAAAGATCAAATGACTCTATATGCATGCTTCCCCCCACCCCCCGGGCTCTCTAGTTCCACTGATCTCTATGTCAGTGTTTATGCCAGTACCATACTGTTTTGATTACTGTAGCTTTGTAATATATTTTATTATTTAAAAAAAAATTTTTTTCTTAATGTTTTTATTTATTTTTGAGACAGAGAGAGACAGAGCATGAGCAGGGAAGGGGCAGAGAGAGGGGGAGACACAGAATCGGAAGCAGGCTCCAGGCTCTGAGCCATCAGCACAGAGCCCAATGCGGGGCTCGAACTCATAGACTGCGAGATCATGACCTGAGCCAAAGTTGGACGCTCAACTGACTGAGCCACCCAGGCGCCCCTGTAATATATTTTAAAATGAGGATGTATGAAGCCTCTAGCTTTGTTCTTGCTCATGATTGCTTTGCCCATTTGGGGGTCTTTTGTGGTTCCATCTGAATTTTAGGATTGTTTTTTCTTCTATTTCTATACACTATATCTTTGGGATTTTGATAGGGGTTGCACTGAATTTGTATATTGCGCTGAGTGATATGGCCTTTTAATAGTATTAACTCTTCTAATCCGTGGACACAGAATGTCTTTCCAGTTATTTGTATCTGCACTAATTTCTTTTATTAATGCGTTCACCATGTAAGTCATTCACTTTTTTGGTTAGGCTTATTTCTAAGGTTTTTTTAATTCTTTTTGAAGCTATTGAAATGGGATTGTTAATTTCCTAGTGTTTGTTGTTGGCGTATAGAAATGCAAGTGATATTGTATTTTGATTTTGTAACCTGCAACTCTACTGACTTTGTTAAGAGGTTAGATTTCATGCTGTGATTTTTTAAATGTTTATTTATTTATTTTGAAAGAGAGAGAGAGAGGGGGGAAAATGAGTGGGGGGAGGGGCAAAGAGGGAGCAAGGAAGAATCCCAAGCAGTCTCTGTGCTCTCAGCGCAGAGCCTGATGCAGAGCTCAAACTCATGAACGGGGAGATCATGACCTGAGCTGAAACTAAGAGTCAGAGGCTTAACCAACTGAGCCATCCAGACCCCCCCTCATGTTGTGAGTTTGAAACACAAACAAGCAAACAAAGTCCAAAAGAACAACTTTGGGAGGTGATGGATATGTTTATCACCTGGATTGTGGTGATGGTAACATGAGCATATATATATACATGTGACCAAAGTCACTAAATTGTACATATTAATTACGTGCCATTTTCTGGCATACGAATCATACCTCAAATAAATCTAGAAAACAAAACAAACTAAAACAAAGCTACACATTAGGTAGTGTTATTTGTGGTGTAGATCATCTCCTTGGTCTGCACTGTGGAGCAGAAACTAGATGCAATGTCTTTATAATGAAATACGTAAAGCTGATTATACTACCCACGACACTTAAACTGTGTTTAAACTGCGTTTAAAAAGAAAAACAAACCTGCAGTTTCTCTCCCGTTAAATACATCTTCTGAGCCAAGAAACAACCCAACAAAACAAAAGTGCAGTGACTTTGCCCCGCCACTAGGTGACACTGCACCATGCCGTGCCCAGAAGAGTGGGGGAACTTGAGTTAAATTAGGATAGAGGAGATTCTTGAAGCAACCTTATTTTTTTTTTTTTTTCTTTATTGAGGTATAGTTGAGGGATGCCTGGGTGGTTCAGCCAGTTGAGCGTCCAACTTAAGCTCAGGTCATGATCTCCCGGTTCGTGGTTTCGAGCCCCACGTCGGGCTCTGCACTGACAGCACAGAGTCGGCTTGGGAGTTTCTGTTTCCCTCTCTCTCTCTGCCCCTCCCCGACTTGTTCTCTCTATCTCCCTCTTTCTCTCTCTCAAAAATTAATACTAAAAAAAGTATAGTTGACACAGTGTTGCATTAGTTTCAGGTGTACAACAGGGTTATTTCACAAGTCGATCCATTATGCTAGGGTCGTCACAAGTGTAGCTACCATCGGTCACCATACAGGGCTATTGTAGTATCATTGACTATAGTCCCTGTGCTTTCTTTGCCTTTCATGACCAGACTTATCCATTCCATAACTGGAAGCCTGTATCTCCCACGCTCCTTCACCCATTTTCCTCATCCCCTCATTCCCATCCCCTCTGGCAAATATTAGTTTATTCTCTGTATTTATGGGACTGTTTCAAAGCAAACTCATTTTTTAAAAATATTTATTTTTGAGAGAGAGAGAGGAGGAGGAGGGACAGAGACGGGGTGGGGGGAGAGGACCCAAAGGGAGCTCTGCGCTGACAACAGGAGCCTGATGCAAGGCTCAAACTCAGGAACCACGAAATTATGACCTGAGCTGGAAGCCATCCAGGCACCGCAAACAAACTCATTATTACATTTTTTTTAATGTTTATGTATTTTTGACAGAGAGAGAGAGAGAAGGAGAGAAAGGCAGAGCCCAAGGGGGGAAAGGGCAGAGAGCGAGGGAGGCACAGAATACGAAGCAGGCTCCAGGCTCCGAGCACAGAGTTCAACATGGGGCTTGAACTCGTGAACGGTGAGATCATGACTTGAGCCAAAGTTGGATGCTTAACCGACTGAGCCACTCAGGTGCCCCCAAATTCATTTTTAATATTGGTAATTGGTCACATAAATTTCTCATAGAATATCTTGAAACTATGAAGAAACATAAAGAAGAAAACAAATGTTATCTGTACTCCTATTACTCAGGGAAAACCATTGTCTTCACCTTTGTAGTTTTCTCTAAGATATAGAAACACAAAATGTGTGTATTTCTATTTAATATTTAACAGGATAAAATCTTACTGGATATATATTTTACCTGGCTTAACAATAATACTTTGCACATTCCCCCATATACCTAAACATTTTTTTATTATTATTTTTCATTGTTGTCATATTATTTCATCATGTAGTAGAATCATATTTACTTAACTAAATCTTTAATTCTGGACCATTAAGTGGTTTCTAATTTATCATTATTAAAAATAGCTTTTTGATAAACATTTTGTGGTTATACCTTGAACATCAGAGATTATTCCTTTAAAGTCTTCTCTCTTCCCCCCCAAAATGGTCACATCAAAAGAAACATGGAATCTTTTTAGGGTTTTTGATAAGTGTTTTAAAAACTGCATTCCAAAGGTTAAACTATACCAATGTGTATGATCATCAGCAATCTTTCCAATCATATATATTCCAACATTTTCTCTAGAATTTTATTAGCATAAATTTTCATGTGTTAAAATCTAGTCAAATTTATGAAAACTGAGAGCAAGCTTAGAAAGATCATTTCTATATTAGAATTATAAAAATGTTGAATCAGTTCAATACTGACTATAGGATCCAGCATTTCAATGGCATTCTATCATTTTAAAAGTAGTTGTCATTTTATTGAGTCCCTATATTTATGTGAAATAAGCAGGTGAACTGTTATTCCTTTGTCCAGAGGAGGGAATTGAAATTGTGTTGCAAACGCCAAATAAAACACAGATAATTGGTAGGTACCTTCAGCAGGCATTAACATAATTATCCAAGGTGAATATAGCCTGCAAATTCCACATTTTAAAAATTACGTAAAAGCTTGAACACGGGAGCAAATCGAGTATATATATCAGCTCAGGTCATGACCTGGCGGTCCTTGAGTTCAAGCCCCAAGTTGGGGTCTGTGTTGACAGCTCGGAGCCTGGAGCCCGCTTCAGATTCTGTGTCTCCCTCTCTCTCTGCCCCTCCCCTGCTCGTGCTCTGTCTCCCTCCGTCTCAAAAATAAATAAATAAATAAATAAACAAACAAACAAACATTAAAAATTAAAAAAAAACATGCTATAGAAATAAACATATTATGTAGAAATGCTGCTCTATGTCAATACTGGACCTTTCATGACATAGGGTTCCCGTTTATAACAATCATCATTCAAAGTTAATACATCCTGGGGGTTCACTTTGAGGCAGGGACTCTTCTAAGTTCGTTTCCATGTATTAACTAATTTAATTTCTACCCAATTGTAAGTTTCTAACTAGTGCTAACTAAAACAGCTGGACAACTGGTGACGGTGACGGTGCGGGGCGGAGGCAAAACAGTCAATACTTGTCCTGTGCTTTGACCTTTAGCTACACTTTCCGCCTACACATTTCATAACAGGTAAATCACAGGACATTGTTTTCTAACGTGACTCAAGAGTGCTTTGTTATTATTAACGATAGGATATTAGAGTTTGAAAGCCATTTGTTTTATTTTGCAGCTGTGGGAACTGAAGGACACTGAAATTAAGAAACCTCTTTTTTTTTTAATCACTATAGGCAGTGTCTGGAACCCACATTTCTTTTCAATATGGCGTTCTAGTGATAACAGTTTAGAGATATCAGAATGGCATTCAGAGAAGTCTTCAGAGAAGAATATGATGAAATACATTGCAGCTTTCGGAGAAGCATATTGTGAAACGCATTCTTCAAACAATTTTGAAGGTAACAGAATTTTTCCTGACTCGAGTGTCTCGTAGAGATTAACATAGCGCCTTGTTTCTACTTTATGGATTATTTTGTGTAAATGACTAAAATACAGAGCATCAGTTATGAGGGCCAATTATACTTTTATTGGAGAGATGAGCTTTATTTATTTTTAAAAAAATTTTTAATGTTTATTTTTGAGAGAGAGGGAGAGACAGAGCATGAGTAGAGGAGGGGCAGAGAGAGAGAGGGAGACACAGAATCAGAAGCAGGCTCCAGGCTCTGAGCTGTCAGCACGGGGCCTGAGAGAAGATGAGCTTTATAAATAGGCCCTTGCAAAATAACTCTAGATGTCTCCTAATTTCTCTATGTCTCTTTAGTATGAGGGTGATGAATAATAACAGAAAGGAAGAAAATAACAGAGTAAAAAATTTAAATGACCTACATTCCTCTCAAGTCAATTTGAATGTTCACTGCACATCTGCTCTACAGAAAAATAAATAGAGCCCTTTTGGAAGCACATATGAAAACAATTCAAAAAGTACAAACTGGGGGCGCGTGGGTGGCTTAGTCGGTTGAGCATCTGACTCCGGCTCAGGTCATGATCTCGCGCTCTGTGAGTTCGAGCCCACGTCGGGCTCTGTGCTGACAACTCAGAGCCTGGAGCCTGCTTCGGATTCTGTGTCTCCCTCTCTCTCTACCCCTCCCCGGCTCACGCTCTGTCTCTCTCTGTCTTAAAAATAAATGTTAAAAAAAATTCCAAAAACCAAAAGTAGAAACTGTGCTATAAAGCTAAGTTTTTACTGTAGATAAGTTTAAAAAATGTTCTAGTGTTCTGTTTTCTGATACTATGACATATTATTAGTGCATTTTGAAGGAATGAACACTTCTTAGAAACCGTTTTGTGGATTCTACCTTTATTTTAACTTACACAAAATCAGCTTATAATGGCAGTGAATACAAAAGACAAAGAAACACTATTGCACTCAGAAAATACTTCATATGAAGCATTGCACATGGGAGAATTGATTAGGAAAGGTACAAATTTATAGTCAGATAAGACTTGACTATTCCAGGTTTGAAGAATACAGACTTTTTCCCCGATAGAAATTTACCACATCACATATTGCACATTTTCCAACACTTTCATCTGCTTCACAAATATCCGTTATAGTCTTTGCGTTTGTCTGTGTCTCTGTAAAATGCTACATGTAAGATTTTTAAGACAATGAAGTAGGTACCATTGGAAAAGATGAGTTACGTAGAACTAAAAAAAAAACAAGAACAAAACCCAACAAACCATATAAATACATGATTATCCCACTCTTTAGGCAGGAAAATGACAAAGTAACTTGGCAAACTTCTCTATAAAGAGAAAAATATTATGAAGCTTAGTTTCATAAGCATTTGTCCACTTAGAAATGTTGTCTGATTTTTTTTTTTTTTTTCAAAAAAATGCATTTAGACTAAATGTCTGCACTACCGGTTAAAATTTCTTATGTTGACGGGGCGCCTGGGTGGCGCAGTCGGTTAAGCGTCCGACTTCAGCTCAGGTCACGATCTCGCGGTCCGTGAGTTCGAGCCCCGCGTCGGGCTCTGGGCTGATGGCTCGGAGCCTGGAGCCTGTTTCCGATTCTGTGTCTCCCTCTCTCTCTGCCCCTCCCCCGTTCATGCTCTGTCTCTCTCTGTCCCAAAAATAAATAAACGTTGAAAAAAAAATTAAAAAAAAAATTTCTTATGTTGACATTTGGTTTTTAATACCACCAGTTAACATCTTCAAATAGTGCAAATATGAGGAGCACACTCAGTTTCGGCAGTCATTCAACAATAAATAATAACTCTAAGCCTAGTTATTTTACTATTTCTGAATTTTAAAATATAAAGTGCATCCATAAGGCTTAAAGTCATTCTCATTTTTGCGCGTAATGAATGATCAGGCAACCTGTGCCTTTTTCAGCTCATGTCTGGGTAACCTGGAATTTCTTTTCCTTTTTTCCATAGTCTCATTTGGAAGAAAGTTTCCAAAATAATACGAAGGTTTTTTTTCTTCCCCCAAAGTCTTTATGGAAAATTTCTGACCATAAAGCAGCATCCATCAACACAAATTTCCTCGAGTTCCAAGTCACCATAGTCAAGAAGCAAATATGTTTCCTCCTTATTTGAAGGGCTTACTACATATCCAGTATAAATTCTTTTCACATTCTGTGCTGATGACCCCTGTGCTATTCAGAAATGCACAGTTCTCAGATCCTGTAAGGTTGAACCTGGCAAACAATAAAGAAAGTCAGCATTATTTTCAGTTCATTATTTCCATTCAGTTACAGGAGAATGAACTTTGTGAGGGTAGTCTGTGATTTTTTTTTTTTTTTTTCGCTTGGTAGGACCTCATGAAGCATGTCAGCTGGTCAAGTTGACCATAAACTAACTTGTAAAGACAGTAGATAGGGACTGGAAGGAAGACGATGTGGAGGGTAGAAACAGAGCAGAGAGTAAGAGTTCCATTCCTTCGGTTGGCATACCGCCAGAGGAGTGATTCTTGGTTGTTTCTGAGTTAGGTTTATGGCCCCTAAAGCCCATCTGCATGTATAGTCCCATAGGACACATATTAAGAATTCCTTTTCTAGAGATTTAAATTTATTCTCCATATCAGTAATTATCATAAAACTATTTAGATAGCTAGAGATTTATTCAATTCTGAGTTTTCAGATGAAAAGATTAACACTAAACATATAAAATGTCCTTTAAACTTTAAAATGTACATTAATTACAGGTAGTAAAATTAGGCAATATCTTTCATTCTGAGGCAAGTTTTCTCTTAGGTTCACAGAGGCTTCTAATTCGTGATTAGAAATATTGTTCTTTATCTCTGTGGTGATGAGAATTGGGAGAGGGTTAAAGGGAATTATTTTCTAAAAAAAAAAAAAGAAAAAAGAAAAACTCCAGCTTATCAGGAAAATATTTATACGAGATTGGAAATGTTGGATTTTTTTCTTTTTGCAGCATTGTAATTATTTCTGGAAAATTTCTGAGTCTGTTACACTGAAATTTGCTGAGATAAACATACTAGAAGCATTTATTGTATGATTTCCAAGTAGATAAAAAGAGAAAAATGGCAATATTAAAACCTTTCTTTGAAGAATTTGAAAGAGTGTAAGCGTACAAAACAGACTGGTAAAACTCTGCTCATAAAGGGCCCAACCTTTGTATACAACAGTGATTTGAAAGGAAAATGGCTTCCCTGAGCTGCCATTCTGCGGAAGATGAAGAGACATCTTAAAACTTACCTGTTATTGAATACTTTGCCATTTGACCATTTCCATGTCCGACCATCTTCATTTTTCAGCCCAATCCAATGTTCGGCTCTACCCACATATCGTTTTAAAAAGATCTTGAAGAAAGCACAAAAAAGGCATATGTTAAACAACCCCTCTGGTAAGTATGTAATAAATTCCATTTCTCAAAAGCTGCAATTCAAGGCATGATGGCTAAGCTGCTCACTTATTAGCTCTGTTTGGGACCAGCTCGTTTGAACTTTTGGCCATTGAAGCTAAATAATCGAATCAAATTTACAAGGTTAAACGGAACCCTGATTATGACCTCAGACTGATTTCATGCTTTTCTGTAACTAAATTTCCCTACAAGGGAGATAGGTACAGTGTCTTCAAAGAAATCACAGATTATCTCTATCGAAAAATAGCAAATATTTAGGAAATTGTTTTTGAATCTTACCATGTCCTCTTCAGAATCAACGAAGGCAAGAGTAGCCCTGTGTTCAGAGCAAAAGTTTTGTGCTGACTTCCAGTCCTTTGTTACAGTGGAAATAAAGTAGCATTTCCTCCGGTATGCAAGCCAATCATCTGAGCATGAAGAAACAGGGCTATTTGATGGCACTGGGTGTGAACATTGTCCTGGACAGTTGTATTGGCCAACTGTGAACAGGAAAATGGTTTGTTTTAGTAATAAAAGAAACTAGCTAACAATGACAAGGATGAGAGGCAAGAAGTGAATTCTGAGAAGAGCAAGAAGGCAGGTTCTCACTTTATCTAATTTCCTGTTGTGCCTAACTACCACTGTCAGGATGCAAGAAATAAGAGGGTGTCCCTTGGGCCATAATCTCTGAAAGGGGTAGGAAAATAGAAAAATCCTGCCAGTAGTCTTTGGACTAAAAAGGGTAAAAAGGGCATTATAAATTCCAATGCAGCCAACGAAACACTAAATTGGGAGATGGAGAGAATAATTTGTAGGGAAATAATTCAGAATACAGAAAGAACTATGGCTGGGGACGTTTCATAAAATTGTAAGATTTCATGTTTGTAAAAGGCAAATATGTCTTGGTATTGCTATGTTTTGAATACCGTATCCCAATTAATTCTTTGGGAGCTTCTAGATATATATATTTTTTTAATTATGCATAAGCACCCTTCTGTGGCCCTTGAGATAAAAAACAAAAGACTGGTCAATTCCTGATTAATCTATGGCTTAGATATTATTTTTTTCTATCAAAAATAAATGTGAAGCCCACATTTTCCCCCTAATTAAATGTCTATTTAGTTAGACTCTAAATCAGTCCCTTTCACTTCAGATTTAAAAATCTGCTCAAGTGTAATCTTCTCCCACAATAATTTTTAACTTCTTTTTTTTCCTTCCCTTCCCCCATCCCACAATAATTTTTAAGTCATAGACACCTTTAATACTTCTAAAGACGTTCTAGGCAACTGAGAAAGCGTTGCATTGATTATCTAAAGAATATGGAATTATATTTGGGATGTTCAAAGAAATCAGCCATGTATAAAAAATGGGGGTGATTCTAAAAAAGAGAGAGAGAGAGAGAGAGACCATTTCTAGATTCCAAAGTATGAGAGTCCCCCCCTCTTTTTTTCCTTCATGGAGACCATATCCTCCTCTGTGAGGGTTCTGGGGCTAGAGTTGGGCATGTTACACATTTCACTTTCTGTACAATGGCAGCTAACAATTCCTGACCCTCCCCTTGCCTAAAGGCTTTACTGTTAAGATTAAACCAAAGGCTTTTAGATTAAGTTCCATGCAAAAGCAAACAAATAAAACAAAAATGATGCTTTTAAAAAAAAATGGGGGTGATTCTAAATTAATCAGAATTTCAGATTAATTAGTGCCAGTAATCCCTGTTGATTTCAGCTGGACAGGAATGCTAACAGCAGAATGAATTCATGAAGTACAGACCCACCTGATAAAGCGATGAGAGCAATGATTAAACAAGTGATAAAGACCACATTCAATACAGCACATGGGATAGGAACTTGAAGGGACCCTTCATGCTGTGTTGCAAACTGAGGGCTGGCGGTGGTACCTGCAGGGAGAAAGTTCATGATGAATTCAGGTCAACTGTAGAAGTAAGAAAGGGACATTTGATATTCTCCTGAGGCATTTGCATTTCAATACCTCCTTATCTTCTTAGATGAAATTTATAAGTTAATTTCCCCCCAATTTTGAGTGACTTTGGACAGTTTATTTTTGGCTAGAAATGAACCGATCCAGGGATAATGATGAGATCATAAAATATCTGCCTAATATGTGCACTTAGTAGCTACAAAAATTCTAAGTTTATGATAATTTTATTGTTTGAATCACAAGAACATTTATTAAATATCTGATTACCCTAGGAGACATATAAAAAGGACATCCTAAGCATAATCCCTTAACCTCTCTGTAGTTCCTGTTTAAGAAAGTTGACTTAAATGCAATAAATATGGATGCTGAATAAAAAATATTGAATTGATATATAAATATCTACAACCACCATGACTGAAAATTAAAAAAAAAAAAGACAGGTGGTACTTTTTGGTGAAGTCAGTACATATGTGAAGCAATGGAAATTTTCATATATTACTGATGGGGGAGTAAAATGAAAAGATAATTTCATTATCAAAACTGTTTTCCATACAATGAAATATATACCTATCCTCTGATTCAGAATTTGACTTGTACAAAACAAGAATGCTCATAGCAGCTTTATCCTTAACAGCCAAATCTTAGAAAGAATCCACATATCCATCAATAGGAATATGGATAAACAAGGTATGGCATATCTGAATTCTACTCAGCAGAAAAAAAACACAAAAACAAAAAAAACCCCACAAAAACAAACAAACAAAAAACCTCATCAATGCAACAAAATGCATTGGTCTCAAAAAATGTCGAGTGAAAAAAATGCAGCTACAACTATATACTATAGATTTCCATTTATATGACATTCAAGGCTATAAACTATAGATTTCCGTTTATATGACACTCAAGGATAGCTGAACGAAGTCAGACCAAGAAAGACAAATACCATATGATTTCATTTATAGGTGGAGTCTAAAAAACAAAGCAAATGAAGGAACAAACAGAAAGCAGAATCGGACCCATAAATACAGAGAACCAAATGAAGATTGCCAGAGGGGAGGAGAATGGGGGTATGGGCAAAATGGGTGAAGGAGAGTGGGAGATACAGGCTTCCAGCGATGGTATGGAGAATTCACAGGAATGAAAGGCACAGCATAGGAAATATAATCCGTGGTAGTGTAAGAAAGAGCATGGTGTGACAGAGAGTCCTACATTATGGTGAGCATAGCAGAACATAAAGGGGTGTAGAATTACTATGCTGTACACCTGAAAATAATGTAACATTATGTGTTACCTATACTCAAAAAAAAAAAAGTTGAATTAAACTATGGTAACAGAAATCAGAAAAGTAATTGCTTTTATGTGTGTAGGAAAAGTAATTTGGCTGGAAAGAAACACAGGGGAACTTTCTAGGGTGAAATTTCAAATCTTTTTTTTTTTTTTTATTTAAAAAAAATTTTTTTTTCAAAGTTTATTTATTTTTGGGACAGAGAGAGACAGAGCATGAATGGGGGAGGGGCAGAGAGAGAGGGAGACACAGAATCGGAAACAGGCTCCAGGCTCTGAGCGGTCAGCCCAGAACCCGAAGCGGGGCTCGAACTCCCGGACCGCGAGATCGTGACCTGGCTGAAGTCGGACGCTTAACCGACTGCGCCACCCACGCGCCCCTGAAATTTCAAATCTTGATTGGAGTTGTTATGGAACTCATTAAATGGCATACTTTTGATTTGTGCGTCTGTGGCATGTAAATTATGCCTCAATTAAAATGATATTTGAGTGAAGAGCAAAATATTTGAATTTTTCAAGAGAAGTTAGTAGAGGAAACATAACAATATTATACAGCAAATGTTAGGTAGAAGTTGATTTTTTTCATGTACCTTCTGTATAAGGCTGAAACGAAGCAAAAATTTGATTTGATTTCACCAATAAGAAATAATTTTGTGGAATATGAACATGATGTGAATGATGATTCTTAGTTTAAAAAAAACTATAAGAATATCTGCTTTAGAATATAAATAAGTAATCAAGAACGGAGAGAAGAAGATTTTGTGACCAGTGATTGAATTTGATTTTTGCTAGGATGACCCCTCAGGGTTTCTAAAATTTGGCCTCACAAGAGATACATAGCTCCCCATTAGGTTCTCAAAAACTGAAACGTAAAATGGCCACTTGAATGATACTAGAAATTACCGTACAAAATAACATCGAATGCAAACATATCATGTTTTTCTATATGCTATGATTTCCATAATTAAAAGCATACTAAAAGAGGACATATCTTGAGATTCTTGTATTTCTTTTCCTGAAAAACATTTCTCCGAAGTGAAACTGAGCACCGAGGTGTGTTTTCTTTCATTGTTCACTGGTTATCAACATCAGCTTTTGCTTCTGGGGATTGTTCTTTCCCAGCATAGGTCTGCATTGGGGTTTTGCAAGAGAAGCTTTTACTTCACTCCTCTCTAGCTCTATTTCTCTCAGCTTCTCAAAGCAAATCTTCCTTTTTTTTTTTTTTTTTTTTTACCAGCATACAACTATCACCGGAAGCAGCCCTTGGTAGATAGGGTAGCAAGTTCAGAACTGTCTGTCTAGTTTCACTTCTCCCCATGTGAGAGTCAATCATGCTGTTTAGACTCAATGCAGCAAGAGTTGTGGTTCCTCAGCAAACACTAACTCATCCATGTAGCTCCCGGACTCAGAGCCAGCCTAGCTCAGTCTATTGGCTTATCCACAGGCAAACGGTGGAGGTGATTCTCAGACTGTATGTTTCTCCATTAGTGAGGACTATTGTTGCTCACTGTTTGATTTATCACCTAGGCAACAAAACACTCCCCTTACAGGATACTTCTGCTCTGATTATGGGCCCTGTTCATTAATGAAGAAATTGAAGCTAAATCCACAATTAAATACCAAGTCATCCAAAGGTGATGCCCAATGATGGCTTATAGTAATAAAGCAACTACAAGGGCAGCATAAACTAAACACTCAATAGAAAATTGGAGAACTCGGGAAAAGTTGCAGATTCCTGAATTAGGTCCTTTGTTGTTCAACTATGATCTCTACTTACTGGGTGATTTTATTATTATATACGTTATTTCTTTTCAGCAGCTCAACTGGGCCATAACATTATTGTTACCTAGCTCCCAGGAATCTTTGCGGCTTGCACTTCTTATGCACACTTGATTGTGTGTACTTAGTAAAAGATGGGTTTATCAGAAGCGATTGGTGTCTTCCTAACATAAACCAGTCTAGCAGACACAGGCTCAGAAAACAATCCCCCTCTCCAGACTGTTCAGCTCTGCTGTTCATGTTATAACGCACCCCTTTATTACCAGGTAACTTTGCTTAAAAGTAAGTTTGGGGGGCACCTCATTAATTGGAGAGGAAGAAGGCTAAATTAAAAAAAAAACAAACAAGCCTCACAGAAACACATTATAAGAAAAAAAATGGGAGCATTCTGGTAACAGGAAAGAGAAGAAAAGTCTGTGGACAGAATAGGCAAAGAGAAGAGGGGAAAAAGTAAATAGCTAAGATAATCACATTTTGATGTATTTAGATGCAAAACAGAAGAAAGGAAGAACCATGTGTGACTCATGTCGAATCTGAAGCCAGTGATTAGAGGGTGAAGCAGAATGATGAAATAGAGGAAGAGTTCTATGAAGGGTGCAGAAGCAGAAGATTGCCCTTTCAAGAACTTTTCGTGACCTTCTCCTAAGAAACTACCACTGGGCCCGGTAAATGTTCAGATATGCATCCGTCTATCCTCTCAAAGGTTGGAAACCTTCATTGCCAGCAACTGGAGGATGCTGTCACGAGAATACAACGAAGCAAACAGAAAGCCTACAAAGACACAGGTGAAGACAACAAAGAATGTAATTGTTCATGTGGAAGGCCAAGAAAAGTTTTGTAAAGAGAGGCTGTGCTTCCTGAAGTGTCTACAGATGGATATGGAAAAAGGATGGGGAATGCACTGGGCCAGTGAGCTTTCCAGGTAAATCTGAAGAACTGATACGGCGTACATTGAAACAAAGGAACAGGTCTTTAAAGGCCTTCTGAAATCCAACGTTGTGGTCTCCTCTCATGTTTCAGGTAGATAGAGAAATAATTACTTGTTCCCATATTTTCCTTTTCCTGGACTGAAGCAAAATGTAACCAAGTTTTTCTAAAGACAAAGGCTCATTTTTTAAAGTACTGTAATATATAAGCTAGCTAGATAGATGATAGATGATTGATAGATAGATAGATAGATAGATGATAGATAGACAGATAGATGTATGTGTGTGTGAGGGACAGAGAGGGAAAAGGAATTTTGTTACAAGGATATAACAAATAAGGTCTGACTTACTTTGTTGTCCTCTCTCCGGATGCAAGGAGCTGTTCTCTGTTATGGAACAATCTTCAGAATTCATCTTTGCTCTAGTCAAGATTCCCTGGCTGATCCCAGGCCAAACCAACTACAGCAAAAGTCTTTGCTAGACCTCTTGTCCTGTCTCTGAGTCTGTGAGGTATCTCAGCGTTTATATTCAGTTATATTGTCTCCACCCCCTTCCTCTTGCCACCTATAACCGCTCAACTACATCAGTTCTCTTTAATTTATGCTCCAGCGGCCCAGACAATTTACACCGTGTTGTGGTGGTGAGCTGCGGGTTTTCCCTGCTGTCTGAAATGTGCTTTCTCACAACTGTAGGTGTAGCATGAAGAGACAAGCGGGATTTTTCCAGCATCTGAGACATCCTTCAAGTTTGTAAAAAACACAGATAGTTTAGGAGACGGTGTATTTAAGTAAAGAGCGAACGGTTAAGGCTTCTTATCTTTGAGGTGGAAATAATTTGGAGAGTAATATTTCCCCTAGATTCTGATTCATTTAGTTAATGAACGACTAATATTTATTGAGCGTGCACTCTGACCCTGACACTGATTGGGGCTAGAGGGGTCATTGTTAAGTAAGAATTTTAAGATCTCTGTCCTCATGAATCTCTCTCCACTCTGGAAGAATTTTACTTAGGAAGCTGTAAATCGGCTGTCAGAAGGGTATTATTCACGTCTTCCCCAGGGACGAGTTCTTCTACGTTACCATTTCGTACACGCTTGCTTTTAATTCAAGAAATAGAAACCTTGTGGTCTGGAACTTCCGATAGCCTAAAATTGTTTGTCTTAAATTACCTGTTTCATTTACCTCCTGTTAATTTTTTGCCACATTTTACTGTCATCTAGATTGCCCTTATTCCCCCTAGTATCTTATTCTTCTCTAATTTTCTCCTCTTTTACATGATTATTTTTCATGTATTTCTGAGGTGTCAGACATCTGGAGTATGATTGTCATAAATTTTATGTATTTTATTTTTGAGAAGGAGAGAGAAAGCACGAGTGAGGGAGGGGCAGAGAGAGAGAGAGAGGGAAAGAGAAAGAATCTCAAGCAGGCTCTGTGCTGTCATCATGGACCCCCGTGGTCCCCGAGATTATGACCTGAGCTGAAATCAAGAGTCAGAGGCTTAACCGATTGAGCCACCCAGGCTCCCCGAGGAGCATGATTATTATAAAAAATATATTGCCATGGCATCTAATACCATCTAAGCTATTAAGATCGACACAAAATGAAGCCAGAATGTCTGTGCGTGGTGACTTAAAGAGGGGATCAGAATATCACTCTTGTTACCAATCTTGCTGCCACAATTTTTGTCATTAGTACCTCTTCTTTAAAGACAATCTGGTTTCAAAAGAAAGGCTGCGTGAAAGTATTATGCTTAGATGGGTTGGCAATTCTCATCGACTGTGGCTAAGTTAGGCCATTGTATTTATTTGTTAACCTAAGACATTAAGAGTTACGCGTTGGTCTTAAGGGTTCTCTTTGCTTCCACTCTCGGCCCGTTTCCTGGTATGTTTTCCACACGACAGCAAGAAGCATTGTTTAAAATTAAGTCCTATCACTTTGTTGAGATGTTCATCTCCTCCCCACTCCTACCCTCAAAGCCTTCTTATCAAAATCACCATAAAAATCCAAAGACCTTCTTAGAGTTGAGAAGGTCTCTGATCTAGCCCTTGGCTACCTCTCCTGCCATTTTCCCTATTAGTCACTGTCCTCTCCAACTGTAACCTCTGCTATACCACAAAAATGTCAAGCATGCTCCCACTTCAGAATTTGTGCATTTTCTCTGAAAGGTTCTTCTTCCATCTGCTTGCATGTGTCTCTCTTCCTTTAACTCATTTCATTTATTATTCAACTGTGATCTGCCCAGAAAGGTCTTCAATGTGCTTTCTATATGTAAAATAGAACCTCACGCTCTATGCCGCCGTATACCTTTATCTTTCTTTATATCACATGGTGACAGCTGACATTATATCGTTGTTTATCATCTACTTTCCTTTCTAGACTAAGCTACTTGGGGGCAATAACTTTTTCTGGCTTACCCCCTCTGTGGCTCTAACACCTGACATGACAACTGGAACCTAGTATGTGCTTAGTACACAGAGTTGTTGAGTACCTGAATAAATAAATATGAACTAATGAAAGAATATGTATAAAAGCCATAAAAGTTCCACGGGCGCCTGAGTGGCTCGGTCGATTGAGCGTCCGACGCCAGCTCAGGTCACGATCCCACGGTTTGTGAGTTCCAGCCCCATATCGGGCTCGCTTGAGCTCTCTTTCTCTCAAAAGTAGAATACACATTAAAGAACTGTAAAAGTTCCAGAATACAGAGTGCCACTCAGGGAGGTGTGGGGGATTGCAGACCGCCACTGGGTAGCAAGGACACCCTTGAATATTACAGATGAGGGATGGAGGAGGCAAGTTGGGTATTTAAGGGAAACATCTGCTGCGTTCACTAATTTCTTTGTGTTAAAACAATTTAGATCCTCTGTTTATTCTCCTAAAGTTGGGAGACCTGGGTTGATGTCCACACCTTGGCACTGACTATACACATTGTATCATGAAGAATGTATGGGGTCGAGACAGTATAGAGAAAGCAAGAGGGACTTAATTCCTGTGAAACTCCTGGTCTGGGCCAAGGGTTGAAAGTTTCCATACTCTTAGAGACAAATACCTACTTCTGGGAAAGCAGACAAATGAGAGATAACAGCTGTTAGGGAGTAATGGTAGTCTGGGCAAAATTAGAAATAACAATTTAAAACCTGCTTGCACAAGGATTTCTATTTTTCAGGAGCCCTGAAAGGAGGTGGACCATGGAGAAAGTCAGCCTGTGATTGTCTCATGTCCGTTGAAAAGTAAAGACCACAAGATAATGACGGTAGGACTGAAGAATGCTTCCCCACTCCCAGCGCCTCACTCTTTGGAAGAGTACCTCTCTCTATAAGCCTTGCACGCTGCCCCTTTGGGGAGCAGCATTCCTCTTTCTTGTTGAACTCCAGCTGTTTCTTTTCTTGTTAAACTCCAGCTGTTTTCTTTCTCTTAAGTTCAGTGTTCATATCTATGACGTTCTTACTCAAGAACCTGGTCTTGGGGCTCGGGTGACGGGATAATATAACAGTTATAAATCTACAACAGTATTTGAACCCTTCCAAGTCTGTGGGGTATGATGGGGGGGAGAAAGCAAATATTCTTACACACACTAATAATCCTTGCCATGTGTGTTTCCCACCTACAAGCGATTTCTAGCAGTTCGTTGGGCAACCACAGAAATCCTGGTCCACTTTTACCACTTACTAACGTGCCTTTTCCCCTCTGATGACTCCCACGTAAGTGTGAAAATCAATTTTCTTAGTGGAACACCGTTTTTGAAATTTGAATATTCCAGAAAAGTTAGGTTGGTTAGCATTATTTTTAAAAAGTACAGATTTTACAGTCAAATAATCATCTCCTGCGATTTTCTCTCCTACTCCCTATAGGTCAGTTATGGTGACCTTCTTTGTGTTCCTTGAGAAGAGCTAAACTTATTTTGGTTTTATGGAGTGTGTTCTTGCCCTTGTTCTCTCAGATTTTCCATGGTTAACACTTTCTTCTTGTTTATGTTACCTCCCATGTCACTTTCTCAACAAGACCTTCCCCAACCCCTTGTAGAATTTACTTTCCATTGGCCACAATATTACCTCACTCTCTTCTTTTATAAAATCTTTTCTCAGGGGTGCCTGGGTGGCTCAGTCAGTTAAGTATAAGACTTCAGTTCAGGTCATGATCTCACAGTTCATGAGTTTGAGAGCCCCGCATCAGGCTCTGTGTTGACAGCTCGGAGTCTGGAGCCTGCTTGGGATTCTGTGTCTCTCTCTGTCTTTCTGTCCCTCCCCCACTCAAGCTCTGGCTCTCTCAAAAATAACTAAAAACAGTTAAAAAGAAGAAGAATGGTATAAAATATATTCTCATCTGAAATTTTGTAGTTCATTATATATATATATATATATATAACGAATACGCATATAAATGAATAAATAAATAATGTAAATGTATATATATCTAGTTTTGAAAATTCACCGTTATTATTCATTTCCCTTTTTAGAAAATAGCGTCTTTAAGAGCAGGGGCATGGCTGACTTTTTCAACAATGAATCTCTAGTATAAAACAGCACCTAGAACATAGAAAGAGTTCAAAATACTTACTGGGCAGACGCACGACGGAATGTATAAATAATAATGTATATAATAATGTATATATAAATATACATATATTTAATATATATATAATTTATATATATATATAAATAATGTATAATAATAATGTATATATAAATATAGATGTTATATTTATGTAATGCATCTATAAATAGGCCATTGGACAGAGAAAAGAAATGATAACCAGAGATCTTATTTTCAGAAAAGAAATATCTGGGGGCACCTGGGTGGCTCAGTTGGTTACAAATAAATAAATAACTAAACTTAAGAAGGAAGAAAAAGATCATCTGTAAACCTTATAACCATGATCAAGACCTGTGTTATTTCTTTTCTGGAGTCATTTTGCCTCTGTCTTTATGGGAGCAGCCCAAGTATTCTGTTGAATTCAGCACTTAGTATATAGGTGACAGCAGACGGCCTCTGCAAACATGAAAACCAGTCAGATTACTGAGAACGGATGTCATCAGTGGGCCTTCTAGGTATTTACTGGACCTCCTGCTAGGCAAGTCCTTTATTTATTTATTTTTTTTTAATGTTTATTTATTTTTGAGACAGAGAGAGACAGAGCATGAACGGGGGAGGGTCAGAGAGAGAGGGAGACACAGAATCCGAAACAGGCTCCAGGCTCTGAGCTGTCAGCACAGAGCCCGACGCGGGGCTCGAACTCAAGGACCGTGAGATCATGACCTGAGCCGAAGTCGGACGCTTAACCGACAAAGCCACCCAGGCGCCCCGAGTGTTCACTCTTGATTGCAGCTCAGGTCATGACCTCATGGTTCATGGGATCGAGTCCCCCACCAGGCTCTGTGCTGCCAGCGCGAAGCCTTCTTGGGATTCTCTCTCTCCCTCTGTCTCTGCCCCTACTCTGCTCTCTCTCTCTCTCTCTCTGTGTCTCAAAATAAATAAATAAACATTTAAAAAGGCATGCCATTTCACTTGCAAGAGGGTCTTGGTAGACATAATAGATTACATGCTCATATTGCTAATCAGTATTTGGTAAATCCAAGAAAGGCACCTCTGTATGTGGCATTGCAGGAAAGAAGACAAAGCAAAGTGTAGAGGGTCAGGATGAAGTGTGGGAGAGATTCTGGGGTCAGGTTTTTCAGTTACCCCTTACTCATCTAAATATGGAAGCCAGCTTCCTGTGTGGTCAGCCCCGAGGGATTCAACTCTCTAAAGCAAAGCATCGCATAGGAAACTAAAGCAACCAAACTAGCACAACTAAACGTTGTTCAACCTCTTCGTAAAATACACATAACGGTGTATACAAAGCTTTCAATTCGCTCAGAGATGCTGTATGTCTTATTTCATATATAACATGCCGAAGGCAGAGATGGTCATTAATATTTCATAGACTGGGGCTTAGAGAAAGGAGTGCCTGGGCAAAGTTGGAAGAAGCCACTCAGGACACCAGGAGTCAGAGCGGCAGAGCCTCTGTCGTGTTTGACCTTATATGAAGAATCCGGGGCAAGGTCCCCAACAGGAAATGAAGTAATGTGAGCTAGATGCAAAGTGATGCAGAGAAGACAGGATATACAGTCCTTATCAGACAGCAGCTCAGCAGGATGCTTTTGGTAGCACATGGTCACAGAGACCGCAAACTTCCGACCTAAGACAATTTCCGGAGACAGAGTGTTCATCCTTTTTCTTCCTCGTCTTCTTCTTCTTCTTCTTTTTTTTTTTTTTGTCTGAAACATTTTTTTTTTTCTTTCAATGGATGAATTAGGTTTCTGAATGGCTTTTAATCTTCTCAGGAATCAAAAACTTCAGTTTTTACTGTTTGGTCTCAAATTCGTATAAATTATGCAAATTGGTAACATTTATTTTTAAGTCACAGATGTGTGTGTGCCTTCTGATTGCTTACTCTACGGTCAACACAGGTAACCATGAGTAAGTGGGGGAATTTCCCATTCTAAACACTTTCCAACCTTCTGCTCTTCTCTTTGAATTTACTCTTTGAACTTTCTACCTCTCTTCTCTGGTGGAATAACTCCTAAAAACCAGAAATGAGTTGGTTTGGAAAGTATGAGCTGTTGTGTTTCTTCTCCCTGACTTGAGAGAGTGAAGGTAAAATACGGAGTTCATGTATACATAAACCTGGACTATGAAAAATCTGACACTTTTTGAAAGGAAAAGATGTAAAAGAACTATAACAAAGATGAGATCTAGTGCTTCACCATTCCTCGGTACTTTACAGAAATTAATCCCAGGCTTCTGACATGTAGCAAACATTTGGGGGGAATATTCTCAAAGACGATGGTGTGGAAATACCAAATGTAACGTATAGAAATTTTAGGCAGCCCAGAGCCTGAGTCACTGAGTGATTTAAAATGTATCCATTTGCCTTTGAATCTTGATAGATGCGTAAGGAATTTGAACAGAACTGCTTATCCTTCCTCCTATGGCTCTATTTGCACGTACTTATGTACTGAGAGAAGAGCCTCCAGGTAGAAGACGCTCAGGGATTATTACATTCTTCTGCCCAATCAATTTGAAGTTTAAATGCATTAAATATTTCTGAGGCATGTGGATGACTCAGTCCATTGAGCGTCCAACTCTTGATTTCTGCTCCAGGCAAGATCCCAGGGTTGTGGGATCGAGCCCTGTGTTGGGCTCTAGGCTGAACATGAATCCTGCTTAAGATTCTCTCTCTCTTTCTCTCCTACTCTCTCTTCTTCTGCTCCTCTCCTCCACTTGTGCTCTCTCTCTCTCTATATATATAAAGTAATTTTGTTTAAAGTTGAAATATTTATGATGAATTGGATTGGTCTTTACTGAGGCAAGATCTTAGGAAAGGAAAATGGAGCCCCTAAAAGGGAATTTGCCAAGGGTAGGAGAAGTCAAGGCAGACGCGAAAAATCATAATAGTGTATTACGAATAATTTAAGGCCAGCATAGTTGACAATTTAAGTAAAATGGACACCTCCCAGACAAACACCTCTTCCAAACTTGGAGCAAGAAGATATTTTTACCTTGGCATACTTCTGTAACTATTAAATAAATTCAATCCATAACTAAATACATCCTTTTGGGAAATAAATAAATCATGAAAACAAAACCAACAAAAACTCCGTGCCCAGATAATTCTGTGTTCCAATTTACCAAACACATATGAAAGAAAGAAGTTACAAATTCTTCCAAAGAAGATAAAAAGATCAAATCAGGAAAACACTAATCAAAACCTGGCCAGTCAATCTTACTCATGAAAAGAGATGAATAATTTTAAAAAATAAGCTTAGAAAACTGAACTCAAGATACGTAAAAAATAATATACCACAAGAATATTGGTTTTATCCCAGGAAAACAATGCTAGTTTTTCATTCAAAAATCAATCAACTGAATTTACCACATTAACAAATCAAAAGGAAAAAAACTAACTCAAAAAGTATAAAATCAAGTATTTGAAAAATTGAACCACGGGACGCCTGGGTGGCTCCAGTCAGTTAAGCGTCTGACTTTGGCTCAGGTCATGATCTTGCAGTTTGCGAGTTCAAGCCCCACATCAGGGTCTGTGCTGACAGCTCAGAGCCTGAAGCCTGCTTCAGATTCTGTGCCTTTCTCTCTCTCTCTCTCTCTCTCTCTCTGCCCTTTCCCCTGTTTACACTGTTTCTCTCTCTTAAAAATAAACATTAAAAATATATTTAAAAAAGGAAATTTTAACCATAAATTTCTGATTGATGCCTATAATATACTAAGAATTATATGAGCTTCTTTAATGTATAGATTAGAGAGGAATGATATTTATAAATATCATACTAAAGGATAAATAATTAGAAGCTTTCCTGTGAAATCAGAAATGAGACATGATATAATAATGCAGTAATAATAAATAAATATATATAATAAACGTAAAAATTGAAGAGTCAAACATTTTTAATTAGTTTTCTAAAATGTTGAGATAACTTTAGATTCAAATGCTGTTGTAAGCTTTAACCAATTCATACCAATAGCAACATTTTGAAAAACTATAATATAATATCACAACCAAGATGTTGACACCAAATGTAGTTAAGATACAGAACAAATCCATTACCTTATGATTTTTTTGTTTGTTTTTGGTTGTCCTTTTAGAGGCAAATGCATTTCCTTCCTGCCTCTCTCTTATTTCTATCTGCCCTTGCCCTTGTCCATAAGCCCTGGCAATCATTAACCTATTCTTTATCTCCATGTTTTTGTCATTCTAAGAATGTGATAGGAATGAAATCATATGGTACGTAACATTTGGGGGCCGGCCTTTTTTTTTTTTTTTTTTTTGCTCCGCATAATTCTCTGTGAATTGATCCAAGTAGTTGCAAGCATCAATAGTTTCTTCTTTATTGCTAAATAGTATTTCATGGTATGGATGTACCACAGACTAACCATTCACTCTTTGAAAGACATTTGGCGTGTTTTCAGTTTGGGGGCTGTTATGAATAAAATTGTTGCTATGAACATTTGTGTATACAGCCTTGTATGAAGTTAAGGTTTCATTACTCTGGAATAAATGTCCAGAAATGCAATTAATGGATGGTTTGGTAGTTGCATGTTGGCTTATTACGAAATTCTCCAACTCTTTTACTGTGGCTGCACCATTTTATGTTCCCATTAGCGCTGCGTTTTACATTTCCATTAGCCATACTGATCGGTATGCGATGACATCTCATTGTGACTTTAATTTGTATTTCCCTAATGGCTAAGGATGTTGAACATCTTTTCAAGTGCTTAGTTGTCACCTGTATGTCTTCTGCAATGAAATGTCTGTGTCTTTTGCCCAAATTTATTAGATTGTTCGAAACGTGTTTACAAATAGAGTAAAACCTAGGATTGCGAGTAGCTTGTTCTGCGAGTGTTCTGCAAGATGAACAAACATTTCTAATAAATTTTAACTCAATTAGCAAGCCATGTCTTGCAATATGAGTAGCACGGGATGCCGAATGTCACATGCTCACAACCGAGCCACTGATTCTCTCTCTCTCTCTCTCTCTCTCTCTCTCTCTCTCTTCAGGATTGTGGGTGATCCTCTCCCAGTCTTGGATGCTCAGTCAGGCTATGGTGTTTGCCAGAAATCAGTGATATTTCAGAACGTTGGAAGGTGACCCCAAGCGGAACTCGTGTATTTTTTGTCACTTCAAAGCACCTATGGACAGTCCTTTGCTTTACCATACAAGACTAAGCTTAGGAATGTTTTGTTTCATTCGAGGTCAGGCTGCCTGCCTTTCCTCTGAGATATAGACCCTTTCCTCTGCTGCCTTATTGCCAGGTACATTAAATACAGTATATGACAAGAGTTTATTAATACTGTACTGGGGTCAACATCCGTACAAGTTCATACAATGGCCCCCATACAGAAAAAGGTTGAAAAGAAAAGCAGTAAGAAAAAGGATGATTACGGTGGAGGTTAAAAGGATATCAGCAAGAAGTATGAATGAAGTACGCAAGTGGCCGAAATTGCAAGATTTCATAAGGAGTCTGCGTCTGCATCTCGTCTGCACATGAGGAGGAGAAAAAGGCAGAAGACACCCTCACTTCAACTGACATTAGGGAGATGTGTCAAATGTGGGAAACATTGCAAAATTTTATAGACAAGCACCACCCGAATAAAGATGTAGCAGTGCAAGTGATGAATCGGTTTAACGACAATGCAGCGTCACAGTTCCGCGAAATCCTCAAAAGGAGGCAAAAGCAAGTGTCGTTGAATAGGTTCTTGTTAAAGTTGCATGACAAGAAAAAAATTCCCTTGAGCCAATAGATAGCAGTGATTCTACGAGTGATAATGAAAATTGTCCCACACGATAACCCTCCTCCCTTGTCACGAAGGCTCACACCAGCCACGAAGGTTTTCAAAGGTAAGTGCAGTTAACTTGTTTATTTTTCTTTATATTTTGTATTTCCTTTATTATTTTGTATTCTATTCCAGTCTCACAATCATTTTTACATAAATATTTTTGGGTTGTGGAATGGATCATCTGAGTTTCTACTATTTCTTACGGGGAAATCTGCTTTGATATACAAGCGCTTCAGGTTACAAGCACGTTTCTGGAACCAATTATGCTCACAAACCAGTTTTAACACCCTTACTTCCACTCTGCAGTTTGCCTTTTCATATTCTTCATGGAGTCTTTTACAGAGCAAAAGTTTTAATTGCCATTTTTATTGAATGTGTATTATCTTTCTGATTTCAGTTTCATTAATTTTTAAATTTTTTTAAATTATTTTTTTTAGAAAGAGAGAGAAGAGTGCAAGCGGGGGAGAGAGGAAGAATAAGACAGAGTAGGGGGGGAGAGAGAGAGAGAGAGAGAGAGAAAGAGAGAGAGAGATCGAGAGAGAGAGAGAGAGAGAGAGAGAGAATCCCAAGCAGGCTCCATGCTCAATGTGGAGTCCTATGTGGAGCTTGATTCTACAACCCTGGGACCATGACCTGAGCTGAAATAAAGAGTCAAATGGTCAACTGAATGAGCCACCCTGGCACCCCTCAATGTCATTAAATTTTAATCTTACATTTATTATGTCCTTCCTTCTGTTTGCTGTGGGTTTATGTTGCTCTTCTTTTTCTATTTCTTGAGATAGTTTAGGTCATTGATTTCACTCTCTCTGTTTTATCATAAAAGCATTTAGTGCTATAAATCCCCCTCTTACCACTGCCTTAGCTGCATCCCACAGAGACGGATAGATTGTATTTATTCAGTCCAATATCTTTTCCCATTTTCTTTTTCTATTTGATCCAGGGATGATTTGGAAATATGTTGTTTCATTTGTAAGTACCTGGAGGTTTTCTTATCTTCCCATTATCAGCTTCTAGTTTGTTCCATTGAGGTCAGAGCAAATTCTGTGCTGGTTCCATACTTTTCAATTTATTGAAGTTTGTTTACTTGCCCAGGATATAGCGTACCTTGATATATGTTTATCAGGCTTTTGAAAAGGAAGTATATTCTGGTCTTGTTAGGTTGAGTATTATATAAGTGTCTATTAGGTCTTGTTGGTTGATGTGTGGTGTTGAGTGTTTCTATATTATCATTCACTATATGTTTAGTCATTCTACCAATTATTGAAAGAGAAGTGTTAATATCTTCGACTATGATTGCAGATATGCTATTGTCTCCTTTCATGCATGCAAATTTTGCTTCATGTATTTCACAGCTCTGTTTTTGTAACATTGATATTTAAGATTGCTATGTCTTCTTGGTAAATTACTTTTATCTCTAACTTATTTCTGGCAATAATTTTTTCAACTCAGAAGGCTATTTTACCTGTTATTAAATAGCTGCCCTTGCTTTCTTTTTATTAACACTTTTCTTTTTCTCTCAACCGAGGTGTAACATTATAACTAAAAATAATTAACTTTTTACAGCATATTTGGGTCACAGTTTAAAAAAATTTTTTTTTAACATTTATTCATTTTTGAGAGTGAGAGAGACAGAGCATGAGCGGGAGAGGGGCAGAGAGAGAGGGAGACACAGAATCTGAAACAGGTTCCAGGCTCTGAACTGTCAGCACGGGGCCCAACACGGGGCTTGAACTCACAGAGTGAGTCATGGAGTGCAAGATCATGACCTGAGCTGAAGATCAAGACCTGAGCTAGGTGACTGAGCCACCCAGGTGCCCCATTTGTGTCATAGTTTTTAATCCACTCTGTCAATCTCTATTTTCTAAGTGTTTAGACCATGTACATTTAGTGTAGTTGCTGATATGTTAGGGCTTTGTCACTTTATTTTTTGATATGTGTTTGTTCCCTGTTTTATGTTTCTCTGTTTTCTTTTTCTTGTCTTTTTGTAGATGACTTGAACATTCTTTTTAGAATTGCCTTTTGGTTTCTCTATAATATTTTTGAATGCATGTGTTTTTTAGTGATTTCTCGAAGTATTATATGCACAATTTACCACAATCTACTGGTGTTGATATACCAGTTTGAGTGAAGTGTAGAAAACGTACCTCCCTTTATTTCTCTTTGTCCTCCCCTAATTAAATATAATTTAAAAATATTCCCGCTAAATATATTTAGTACCACATCAACCATCAAGTGATTTGGAAAACACAAGATGGGAAGTCAAGTCTATTGCATTTATCCATATTTTTTTCTTATTGTGTTCTTTCTTCCTGCCTTATGATCAAATGTTCCTTCTTGAAGTGTTACCTTTCTATTTAGAGAACTTCCTTTAACTATTATTCCTTTAATTCTTCTTTCTTTATTCTACTTATTTAGGATAGGTCTGTTGGTGACAAATTCAAAGTTTACCTTTAACAGAGGATGTCTAGATTTTTCTTTCTGTCCTGAAGGATATTTTCATTAGGTATAAGATTCTGAATTTTCTGTCCTTTATTTCAGCACTTGGAAAATATAATGGTAGTCCTATTCCTGTCATTCAAGTTTTCTTCCTTATGGGTAGGGTTTTGTTTCTGTCTCATTGCTTTCAAAATTTGTTTTTGTATTAATTTTTAGAAATTTGACTGTGATATGTCTTGCTGTGAATTTCTTTGTATTTGCACTTTTTTAGGGTCTGCCCAGTTTCCTGGATATGAAAGTTTCTATTTTTTGCCAAATTTGAGATTTCAACCTTTAATTTTTAGAATACATTTTTAGCTCTACCCGTTTTCCTTTCCTTCTGGAACTCTAGTGATATGGATGCTACACCATTTGTTATGGCCCAACAGATCTCTAAAGCTTTCCCCCCTGCCCCTGGTCTATTTTCTCTCTGTTGTTCAGTTTAATTTCTCTTTTTCTGTCTTTAAGTTCACTGATTTTTTTCCTCTGTCCTTTGCATTCTGCTGTTGATCCTATTTATTCATTTAAACAAAGCTTTTTTTTTTTTTTTTGGTTATTGTAATATTGAGTTCTAAAATTGTCATTTACTTCTTCTTTGTATCTTATTTACTGAGACATTCCATTTATTCATTTGTTTCAAATGTGTCCATAATCACTGGATGAAGATTTTGTATGGTGGTTACCTTAAACTTCTTGTCAGATAATTCTAGTATCTAACAACTTTAAGATTATTCTCTCTTATCATAGTGATTGTAGCTATTGTCTTTTCTCATGCAAAAATCAATAGGCAAAAATCTATTGCATTTCTCTACACTGATAATGAATTATCAGAAAGAGAAATTAAGAAAACAATCCTATGTACAATGGTATCAAAAATAATGAAATACTTAAAGAATAAATTTAACCACGGAGGTAAAAAGCCTATATATCGAAAACTACAAGAAAAAAACCTGTACGTTGAAAATTACTAGGCATTAATGAAAGAAATTAAAGAAATCATGAATAAACGGAAAGATATTTTATAGCCATGGATCAGAAGAATTAATAACGTGAAAATGTCTTTACCACGTAAAGCAATCTACAGATTCAATGCAATTCCTATCAAGTTACAGACGTTTTTCCCAGGAATAGAACAAACTATCCTAAAATATGTGTGAAACCACAAAAAACCTTGAATAGCCAAAGCAATCTTTAGAAAAACAAAAAACAAGTTTTTGGCCACTTCATTTAAGTTGTTGACTTTGTTGGTTTATTATATGATTATATGCTTTTATTATCCTTTTAATGTTGACATAATAGGTAGTAATAGTTGTTTCAGGATACTGATGATTTCTGTTCTCTCTTCATTTCTTTCTCTCTCCGTTTTTTTTTATTACTCTTATTAGTCTAACTAATTGCCCATCTTTAAAAAAATAAATAGGTTTTTATATTGTCAATTTTCTGTTTTCTGTTTTGCTGATTTCTACTTTTTATTATTTCTTTATTTCTACACACTTAGAGTTAAATTTGCTTTTATTTTTCTAGCTCATTATGGTAGTACTTTTGGTCATTGATTATAGAATTATTTTCTTCCTTTATAATCATACACAAAGTAGAGACTGGCAAGCTGTGGCCTATGGGCCAAATTCCATCTCATACCTCATTTAATAAATGATGTTTTATTGAAGTACTGTTATGCCCTCTTTTTACATATTATCTATGGCTGCTTTTGAGCTAGAAAGGCAAATCTGAATTTTTGTGACAAAGATTATATGTCCTTCAAAATTTAAAATATTTACTATCTGGCTTTTTATACCAAAAAGTTTGTGGATGTTTGATTTAAAATTAGAAATTTGCCTCTAAAAATTGATTTTTATTTATTTTTATTTTTTAAAGTTTATTTTGAGAGAAAGAGAGAATATGAGCAGGGGAGGGGCAGAGAGAGAGGAAGAGGAGAGAATTACAAACAAGTTCTGTAATTCCAGCACAGAGCCTAACATGGGCTCGAACTCATGAACTGTGAGATCATGACCTGAGCTGAAATCCAGAGCCAGAAGTTTAACCAACTGAGCCACCCAGCTGCCCCACCTCTAAAAATTGCTTTAAATCCATCTCCCCAATTTTAATGAAAACTATTTTTTAACTGCTTTATGACGATCTGTTATCCAGAAGAAAGTTGTTAAATTTGCAAATATGGGTTTTTCACTTTGCAGGGGAGATACTGAGACTTGTTTATTGCCCAACATACGACATATCTTGGTGAATGTGCCATGTGCATTAAAAAATAATGAGTGTTCTGGGGTGCCTGGGTGTCTCAGTAGGTTGAACGCCCAGCTTCAGCTCAGGTCATGATCTCACCCCTGGAGAGTTGAAGCCCCGCGGAGAGTTCTGTGCTGACAGCTCAGAGCCTGGAGCCTGCTTCAGATTCTATGTCTCCCTGTCGCTCTGCTTCTCCCCCACTAGCACCCTGTGTGTGTGTGTGTCTCTCTCTCAAAAATAAATAAACATTAAAAGAAAGAAAGAAAGAAAGAAAGAAAGAAAGAAAGAAAGAAAGAAAAAGAGTGTTCTGAAATTGTTAGATGCATGGTTCTATAATTATCAGATCGAGGTGGCTGATAGTTTTGTTCAAATCTCCAATGTTTTATTGATGTTTTGACTAGCTGTTCTATCAATTATTGATAGAAGGAAAGTTGACATTATTTGTGAAGATTATTGAATTGTCTATGTTATTAAGCTCATTCATATTTAAAGTATGTAAACATGTCCTGCGCATGCCAATTTCAGGGACCAGCCTGGGTATTTTATGATGCTTATACATAGATTATGAAAAAGCATTTTCTGGCTTTCTCCTTTCTGGGATTCTCTTCTCCTTCTCCTTCTCCTTCTCCTTCTCCTTCTCTTTCTCCTTCTCCTCCTCCTCCTTCTTCTTCTTCTTTCTTCTTCTTCTTCTTCCTTCTCTCTCTGTCTCTCTCTCTCTCATAGCCACAGTTGTTTTGATTCCTTTCTGTGGCAATCATAAAAGTGGGCCTTTCAAATCTTCATCTTTAGTCATTTGATGACATCATATTTTCCCCTCTGAAATCTATCATCACATTTATACCAAAGCCACACTTCTCACAGGCTTCTCTCAGGCAATGAATGAGTTTAGAGAGATACTGAAAGAAGTGTATTCCCAGGAGATGTGGAATTTCTCTGAGAGACAACTTTGCTTTGAAGAATTCTGGTCAGGGTTGACTTGCTGTTTCATTTTTGTTTTTGTTTTTTTGTGTTTTATTTTTTTGAACTATACTACAGTCTTTAGCTTTTTTCCACTCAACTTTCCTTCCTTCTTTTCTTTACATGGTAGAATATAATGACCCTACTGTCTTTCCCTGGATCTTTCCTGTTTGTCTTTACCTGCATTTTCCCTAACAAACCTATTACATGTCTAGTATTTCCTTAGAATTTGCTTCTAAGAATTTGTTAGCCAAACTAACATACTTTCCCTGGATCTTCTAATCAGAAAAATTCTATAATTTCTATTAGGATTATCACCCATACCGGACAATCTGCTGCATGCCCAGAGACAAAACCATAATAACATTGAGAAGCTCATCTTCATGTTAGTATCTTCTCCAAGCTGCGATTTATTTCCACAGTATGATCGCCACTAATTACTCTAATAGATACTTAGCCTTTTTTTTTAAATTTAGTACAGTTCATATAATTTAATGAGCAAAAGTATGGGTCTGTATGTGTGGGAGGTGGATTGGGTAACACTAACATAATGGAAGCAGAAATGTCTAAATATTCAACCTATCACTTCTTAGACATTGAGATTCCTCTTTAGGATGGTTTTGTGTCTATTTACCCTTCATCTTTAATATCTCTGAACTTACATTCCAAGAAAAACAAAGGTGACTTTAGTTGCAAGAAACAACAAAAACTATGTGTCCATTGACTAAAACAATTAAGAATCAGTGTCTCCTGAAACAAGATAGTCAGAGGTAAGGTTTTGGTATTAAATACAATCATCTGGATGTATATAACAGGGAATTTGACCCAAGATGTCTTAAACATTATCTGGAGGTAGATTCAGAGAGGGTAATTTCAGTAGTTCAAGTATTAAGAGCAGTCTACCTGTTTTGGTATTTTTGTGGATTAGGTTGAATTATTTTCACTAATGGTCACAAGATGGCTGTATCTGTTCCAAGGATCACATACACACATAAAAGCAACCAGTGGAGACGAGGAGTGTATATTCTATAATATGAGATCTTTTGTGTATGCTGTTGGATAAAGTGTGAGTGGCCTGTCAATGAGAGAGTACAAGGATTTATAAGCATTTCTGTTTTCCTGTCTGATCAAATTCTCATACCACTCAGGTTGTTGTTAATACCATAGCTTTTGAAATAACCTTCTTTTCCACGTCTTCCTGTTTCACACTCTTCTTCCTGATTGGAGACACCTCACATTCTAGTTCTTAGCATATTTCCCCTTGAGCTATTTACACAGGTACCAGAACCTTTAGTGATCTCAAAGTTCTAGACTAGATGCTATATGTGTCTGAGAAAGTTTACTTAGATAATCTGCCCAATTCCTCTTTATTAAGGGTTGTCACATCTGAATAATTATCAAGGTATTCTAGCTGTCCCTCAATTATATTACTTACAATGGAAATAATTGTAACTATAATATAAGGTAGTTGCAAAAGTTTAATGAGTCACTACGTGTGAAACACTTAAAATAGTGCATGACTGAAAGTTGGTACTTAACAAATGTTAGCTTTTACAACTCACTGGTTTTCATAACCCACTTGCTGGCAAAGAATTGATGTTACCATGACTATTGAGACCAATTGGGATTCATCTCCTCAGTTAAATGATTGTATTTACTGATCCTTGAAATGCCTTGGCCACATGGAAGAGAGTGAATGCCTGAACAGACTCTTAATTCATATTAGAAAAGTAACAGGAAGCAATTGCCTTCTGGGTAGAAAATCATTATGACCTGCAACAATTATTAAAAAAGATTTGCTAAAAAGAAATCTTTGTTAGTGATCTTAGATTCAAGCTCTGGAACTTTATGTCCCTAGCTTACATTGATCTTAGTCTCCTAACAGGAAATTGAAAACCACAGCAGGTAACTTGAAAAAAAAAAAAAGAATTAAGTGCTATTGTCCAACACCATAGAGGTTTTCTACGATATAGAATTTAAAGAAGTGCGTGGGGAGTAGCAAGATCAGATAAAAAGGAAACAAAATAGATCCGGTGCACATCAGTGGCAAAAACTTGAAATGAAGAGGCTTAACATATCTTGTGATGCGTGTGGTAAAATCCTGGGTTGGAAATCAAAAATAGATGCGATGTGAAGATTGACTGCTCATGATGTGTAAACTTTGGGAAATAGTTCTATTCCAATAATTCATTTATTCATTCACTTATTTAACAAATATTTAATGGACAGCCACTCTATGCCCAACACCGACATAGGTACTGGAGCCACAGAACTGGACAAAACAACCATGATATCTGTGCTTTTAAGGAATGTGCAGTCTAGCAAGGACACCAGACCATTAGCAATTTAGTCTTTTTTCTTTTCTCTTGGTCATTCTAGCTAAAGGTTTAACATTTTGTTGATTACAAAACAAAAACAAAAACAAAAAAGAAAAAACACAAAAAAAGCGACCAAATCTGTGGTATTACTGATTTTCTATACTGATTGTCTATTCTCTATTTTTCTCTCAAATTTTTTATTCCCTTGCCTCTTCTTATTTTAGGTTTAGTTTGCTCCTTTATTTCTAGTTTGTTAAGGTAGAAAGCTAGGTTGTTGATTGGATTTCCTATTTTATTTTTAATTTTTTTTAACGTTTATTTATTTTTGAGACAGAGAGAGACAGAGCATGAACGGGGGAGGGTCAGAGAGAGAGGGAGACACAGAATCTGAAACAGGCTCCAGGCTCTGAGCCATCAGCACAGAGCCTGATGTGGGGCTTGAACTCACGAACCGCGAGATCATGACCTGAGCCGAAGTCGGACACTTAACCGACTGAGCCACCCAGGCGCCCCTGGATTTCCTATTTTAAATTATAGGCTATATGGCAATACATTTTCCTCTAGGAAATTCTTTCATTGCACCCTATAAGGGCTTTTTTTTTCCTTTTGATGTTGTATGT